>NC_080165.1:35450467-36050467 GCF_950295315.1 Erinaceus europaeus
CTCCAATCCTTGAACCCTGTGACTCTCAAATTCCATAATCAAAACATCATACCTTTATTTTAAGGTTTTGACTCCTTTTAAAATTGTCAATTATATAGCCCTAAATCAAAATGAAGAATTTAAGAGAAGATAAGTATATCAAAAGGTAGAGACATGGGGGTCGGGCACAGTGGGTTAAGTGCACATGGCAGAAACCGCAAGGACTGGCCTAAGGATCCTGGGTCAAGCCCCGGTTCCCCACCTGCAGTGAAGTGCCTCACTTTGGCACATGTAATGCCAGGGTGAACTGGGACCTCATGCTAGAGACTCCAGCAGCACTTTATTCATTGTGCCGCTTCCCAGGCTGCAAATTGTGCGCTTTGCATGTGCTCATTGGTCATTTGTATATCTTCTTAGGTAAAATGAGAACAACACTGAGAGTCAGATTGTGAAATTCAAAGAATGGATCGGTGAGATTTGTAATGACTTTCCTAATGAAAAAAGATACAGAATGTAGAAACTTAAGCAAGAGGATTTAAGTGGTAAATCAAATGTTCACCAAGATATGGAATTAGTCTTTTTTCCTAAAGAAAAGTTGATTTTCTTTTTGCCTGTCTATTATTTCATCATTCTACATGGTGTTTCTTCTCCCATTGTGCTTCCAGTAGCATAACTCTTCTCCCATTGTGCTTCCAGTAGCATAACGATACATTGTCTTTAAGTTGTCTCTACCTTTAATTTTTTTTATTAATAGCATGTTATAATGTCTCTATCTTTTTTTTTTTTTTGCCTCCAGGGTTGTCACTTGGGCTCAGTGCCTGCATCATGAATCCACTGCTCCTGGAGGCCATTTCCCCCCCCTTTTGTTGCCCTTGTTGTTATAGCCTTGTTGTGGTTATTATTGTTGTTGCTGATGTTGTCGTTGTTGGATAGGACAGAGAGAAATGGAGAGAGGAGAGGAAGACAGAGAGGGGGAGAGAAAGATAGACACCTACAGACCTGCTTCACCACCTGTGGAGCGACTCCCCTGCAGGTGAGGAGCCAGGGGCTTAAAATGGAATCCTTCAGCCAGTCCTTGCACTTTGCACCACGTGCGCTTAACCCACTGCACTACCCCCCAGCTCTCTACTCTCTCTTTCTTCCGAGATCAGATGAGATCGGGCGTGTTCAGGGTGGTATGGCCGTAGACATACTCTCTCTTTCTATCTTTCCCTCCCACCCCCACCCCCTTCCCCCTTGTTAAAAAATTAAATCTTAATAAAGAAAAAGTTTTCTATATCACTAATTATGAGGCAAATTCAATCAAAATCACAATACAATATCATCTCATATTACTAGAATTGACTTTATCACAAACACAACAATTAACAAGTGTTGGTGAAGAACTGGAAAAGAAGGAACTCTGGGCAATTAGTGGAAATGTAAATTGGTGCCACCACTATAGAAGCCAGCATGACACGTCCTCCTTTTGAATAGCTGAGGACAAGCTACCAAAAGGCCCAATAATTCTGTTACTAGGTATAAACATAATAGAGAGAAAAAATGGACATGTATTCATAAGGAAATATATACATACCTTAAAGTAAAAGTGCACAATAGTCTACAGTGACTCAATAATTGCAGCAGGCAAGTAGAAGATCTAAAAAATACAAAATATCCACCTGCACAGGGAAAGCTTCACGAGTGGTGAAGCAGTGCAGCAGGTGTCTCTCTGACTCTCTCCCATCCTCTCAATTTCTGGCTGTCTAACCAATAAGCAAATAAAGATAATAAAAAAACAATTTTAAAGACAGCATTTTAAAAGACAGCATTGAGAATCAGGAGGTAGCACAGTGGGTTAAACACACTTGGCGTGAAACACAAGGGCCGATGTAAGGATCCTGGTTTGAGCCCCTGGCTCCCCACCTGCAGGGGAGTTGCCTCACTGCGCTACCTCCTGATTCTCAATGCTGTCTTTTAAAGCAGGTCTGTAGGTGTCTATCTTTCTCTCCCCTGTCTTTCCCTCCTCTCTCCATCTCTCTCTGTCCTATCTAACAACAACATCAATAACAACAACAATAAGAACTACAACAACAATAAAAAAAACAAGGGCAACAAAAGGGAAAATAAATAAATATAAAAAAAATTTTAAGACAATATAAAGTACTTAATCAGATAGTATCTACTTAGACCTAGATACCCTTCTCACCTACACTTCCTATTTCACTTCCCTTAATCACTCTAAGTCTAGCCCTGTCAGATAAAGCAAGGACTACAAAAGCTGCATAAGGGCAAGAGACAAGCACATTTTGACCCTCTAGTCACCACCAGGCCACCCAATCATTCGAGTCCCCAGTCAGGGAATCCAGGGATTCCCACATAGATATGATGGGCCTAAACCTCTAAGAGATCCCGATCTCCACCATCACTGGTCATCTCCATCAGAAACAACATCATAAACCTCTTGTGGGTCTCTTCTACATGACATTGCCTTCAATGTAAAATATAACATGGTAGAAACTACCCCACTCTCCAAAAGGAAGGCTAGGTCAACATACTCTGTCACTCAAATAAGTCTGGTCCTGAAATGAGTACAGCCTAGAATGTCCCTAACTATGACTTGGAATGTGAGTTCAGACTGACAGGAATGCAGAGGTTACACAGGTTCCTGTGCTAAATATGAGTATACATAGACCCTAGGTTAGACCAATAGGGTTTACAGTTAACAGTATTTATATACTTTTTCCATACTCAGGAGCTACTTTCTTCCCTGATTCAGCTTTCTACTCTTCTTTTTTTTTAAGATTTTATTTATTTATGAGAAAGACAGGAGGAGAGAGAAAGAACCAGACATCACTCTGGCACATGTGCTGCCAGGGATCGAACTCAGGACCTCATGCTTGAGAGTCCAAAGCTTTACCACTGCGCCATCTCCTGGACCACAGCTTTCTACTCTTATTGCCAAGTCTGACACCATCTTCTCAGAAAATACTTTTAGGCAAAAATTAGTAAAATTATGGGCCCCTACCCCGTCATCTGGGGGCCTAGTCAGAGAGTCCTGGGATTCCCACACAGACATGATGGGCTTAGATCTCTAACAGATCCCTCTTGCCATTGTCACTGGTCATCTCCATCAGCAACAATATAATGGATCCCTTTGTGGGCCCCGGTAGGGCCTTGCCGAGGGAGGTTGGACAACATACTCTACCTATTACCTGAGGAAGATGGGTCCTGAAATTAGTGCAGCCTGGTATGTTCCTAGACATGACCACAGGTCAGGTCTGCAGGGATGCAGAGATTACATAGGCTGAATATGAGCCCAATGTGGGACTATGTGAAAGCTTGGTAGAGTTTATGGAAGCTTTCCCATCCTTGGATGGAGGTCTGGAAAGACACCACTCTTGTTCGCCTCTCTCCATAGAGATGAGCCAAGAGGAAAAGTCTTGCAGACTCAGCTCTCCCTTGTTAGACTCTCAAGCCTCACAGAAATCTCACAGTTTCTCCCTGCTAGCAGCAGGCCACATGGGTACCTGCTTTAAAGTTCATTTACTCAAAGTTCACCTCACCTTCTGATCGCAAAGGAGAACACACCTTACCACACACTCATAACAGTGTACTTTCATGTCCTTTATTTACATCAAGCCTTATTGATCTTCTATCTATCTCACCTCACTGGTTTAACCCCTATTCTTCTCTCAAATACTTTTGGGTGATTAAATGCCTGAATTAGGAGACTAATTATCTTGGCCTTTATGTATCTGCATCAATTCTTGTCATACCAGCCCCCTACCATAGGGGCAAGCTGACCTTTAAGAAACCTGTAATTTATGACGTATTTGAAAAATGTTCTTTGTTTAACTTTCTATATAAATAAATCGAGTATTTGTACCAAGATACTACCGGAGCCTCTTTCTTTCACGCAGTCACTAGAGCTGGTGATAGGGCCTCAGTAAGCTTACTTTCTGGCTGTAACCACCCCACATGAGCCCCAGCAGCCCTAGATCAAATCAATGGGGTTTACAGTTAACAATATTGATATACTTTCCTTATATTTGGGAGCAACTCTCTTCCCTGATCCAGTTTTCTAATCCTTTTTCCAACTATGACACCATCTCCCCAGAAAATAACCTGAGTCCACCTGCATATCAGATGTAAGGCAAAGGCAAATACTAGTAAAGTCATGGGCCCCTTGGAATATAACTAAAATAGACCTACTAGCTTTTTTCAAAATGGAGACCCCCCAAATCTTCTGCAATATTCTTGTCTTTACATTCATGATTAGTCAACAATTTGTTCTGCTTTATATCTCAACTCTTTCAGCCACCAAGTTCCAGATACCATGATGCCAACCCAAATACCCTGGGCAGATGAGCCTGCCATGTGAGATCCCCAGATCCTTGCCCAACTAGGGAAAAAGAGAGATAGGCTGGGAGTACGAATCAACCTGTCAACACTCATGTTCAGCAGAGAAGCAATTATAGAAGCCAGACCTTCCACCTTCTGTACCCCGTAATGATCCTGGGTCCATACTTCCAGAGGGATAAAGAATAGGGAACTATCGGAAGTCGGCGGTAGCGCAGCGGGTTAAGCGCACAAGAACCAGAGTAAGGATACAGTTAGAGCCCCCAGCTCTCAACCTGCAGGGTAGTCACTTCACAGGTGGTAAAGCAGGTCTGCAGGTGTCTATCTTTCTCTCCCCCTCTCTCTCTTCCCCTCCTCTATTTCTCTCTGTCCTACCCAACAACAATGATACCAATAACAACAACAAAAATAACTACAACAATAAAACAAGGGCAACAAAAGGGAAAATAAATAAATAAATAAATAAATATAAAAAGTCATATAAAAAAAGAATAGGGAACTATTAAGGGAGGGGATTGGATACAGAGTTCTGGTGATAGGAATTGTGTGGAAATGTACCCCTCTTACCGTATAGTCTTGTCAATGTTTCCATTTTATAAATAAAAATTTTTTAAAAGATAAAAAAAATGAATTAAAAGCAATCAACTTGGGAAAAATATCATGAGTCCCTTGGAATATACCTCAAATAGACTTCCTAGCCCCTTCCAACATGAAGACCCCCAAATCTCATCTGCTATATTCTTACCATTAGGTTCTTGATTATTAAACAATTTGTTCTGCTTTACATCTTTTTTTTTAATTTAAGAAAGGATAAATTAACAAAACCATAAGGTAGGAGGGGTACAACTCCACACAATTCCCACCACCCATTCTCCATATCCCACCCCCTCCCCTGATAGCTTTCCCATTCTCTATCCCTCTGGGAGCATGGACCCAGGGTCATTGAGGGTTGCAGAAGGTAAAAGGTCTGGCTTCTGTAATTGCTTCCCCGCTGAACATGGGCGTTGACTGGTTGATCCATACTCCCAGTCTGCCTCTCTCTTTCCCTAGTAGGGTGGGTCTCTGGGGAAGCTGAGTTCCAGGACACATTGGTGGGGTCTTCAGTCCAGGGAAGCCTGGCCAGCATCCTGATGACATCTGGAACCTGGTGACTGAAAAGAGAGTTAACATACAAAGCCAAACAAATTGTTGAGCAATCATGGACCCAAAGCTTGGAACAGTGGAGAGGAAGTGTTAGGGGGATACTCACTGCAAACTCTAGTGTACTTCTGCTTTCAAGTATATATTTTGCAGTAGTTTATGGATACGTGTGAACATAAGCTCTCTCTCACAGAAACTGGTGTATATCTAGGTTTTAGGACTTTGTTAGAAAGTGAACCACCTGAGATGGAATTAGAGAATACTATGAAAGGAAAGGTCTCACCCGAGTAATGAAGCTGAAGGGTTGTCATTACACACGTGAAGTCAGCAGCAACAAATGCTGGAGAAGCTGTGGGGACAGGGGAACCCTTTTGCATTGCTGGTGGGAGTGTAAATTGGTACAGCCTCTGTGGAGAGCAGTCTGGAAAACTCTCAGAAGGCTACACATGGACCTTCCATATGATCCAGTAATTCCTCTCCTAGGATTATACCCCAAGGACTCCATAACACCCAACCAAAAAGAGGTGTGTATGCCTATGTTCATAGCAGCACAATTCATAATAGCTAAAATCTGGAAGCAACCCAGGTGCCCAACAACAGATGAGTGGCTGAGAAAGCTGTGGTATATATAAACAATGGAATACTATGCAGCTATCAAGAACAATGAACCCACCTTCTCTGACCCATCTTGGACAGAGCTAGAAGGAATTATGTTAAGTGAGCTAAGTCAGAAAGATAAAGATGAGTATGGGATGATCTCACTCATCAACAGAAGTTGAGGAAGAAGATCTGAAAGGGAAACTAAAAGCAGGACCTGACCAAATTATAAGTAGGGCACCAAAGTAAAAACCCTGTGGTGAGAAGTAGACATGCAGCTTCCTGGGCCAGTGGGGGGTGGGAGTGGGTGGGAGGGATGGGTCACAGTCTTTTGGTGGTGGGAATGGTGTTTATGTACACACCTAGTAAAATGTAGTCATATACATCACTAGTTAATTAATACGAGGGGGAAAATTAATTGTATGTCTCGAAGTTTTTCAAAACACAAACTGAATCTTTTCTCAATATATGCAGTGTAATTGATATGCAGACTCTCTCAAAAGCCTAGACCAAGTAGATCAGAAGCAACCAATAGCACAGCTATATACAAGATACTGGGTACTGTACAGCAAACCCTAACAAAAGGACTTTTCAAAGTTAACCCAATTACCAAATAATGTGATGATAACATTAACTATCCATTGTCTTTTTGAACCCTAAGACAGCAGGAACCTCACATCTCCACTATAGAGCCTCTACTTCCTCCAGTCCTGGAACCATTGGATAGGGCCCACTTTCCCATATGCCTCTCCCAATCCATATCAAATAATATTGCATCTGCTGATCACAACCTAACCAACACAACGATTGCCACCTCAACATGCTTCACTTCAGACTGTGTCCAGAGACTTCACGTGTGGAATGACAACCCTTCAGCATATGTTCACACGTATCCATAAACTACTGCAAAATATATACCTGAAAGCAGAAGTACACTAGAGTTTGCAGTGAGTATCCCCCTAACACTTCCTCTCCACTATTCCAAGCTTCGGGTCCATGATTGCTCAACAACTTGTTTGGCTTTGTATGTTAACTCTCTTTTCAGTCACCAGGTTCCAGATGTCATCAGGATGCTGGCCAGGCTTCCCTGGACTGAAGACCCCACCAATGTGTCCTGGAGCTCTGCTTCCCCAGAGACCCACCCTACTAGGGAAAGAGAGAGGCAGACTGGGAGTATGGATCAACCAGTCAACGCCCATGTTCAGCAGGGAAGCAATTACAGAAGCCAGACCTTCTACCTTCTGCAACCTCCAATGACCCTAGGTCCATGCTCCCAGAGGGATAGAGAATGGGAAAGCTATCAGGAGAGGGGGTGGGATATGGAGAATGGGTGGTGGGAATTGTGTGGAATTGTTTTGTTAATTAATACTTTCTTAAATAAAAAAAAAAGAAAGAAAGAAAAACAGAGGAGGACTGAGCAATAATGCACCTCATTGAAGGCACACATTACCATACAGAAGGGCCCGGTTTCTGGTTCAAGCCTCTGGTCCCATCTGCAGTGAGACGCTTCCCAAGCTGTGAAGTAAAGCTTCAGGTGTTTCTCCTTCACTTCCTCTCTTTTTTTTAATCCATTTTGTTGCCATTGTTGTTGTTGTCGTTGTTGGAAAGGACAAAAGAGGGGAAGATAGAGGCGGAGAGAAAGATAGACACCTGCCGACCTGCTTTACCACTCGACCAGGATCTTGCAGTCTTTGTGCTTTGTGCCATGTGCACTTAACCCACTGCATTACCACCCAACCCCCAACTTTATTCCTCTTTTTTTAAGATTTATTTCTTTGTTTATTTATTTATTTATTTATTTATTTATTTGTTACCAGAGCACTGATCAGCTCTGGCTTATGGTGATGCAGAGGATTGAACCTGGGACTTTGGAGCCTCAGGCATGAGAGTCTCTTTGCATAACCATTATGCTATCTACCCCTGCCCTTCTCTTCCTGTCTATTCCCCTTCCTTTCCCAATATCTTTGTGTTTTATCAAATAGAAAAGGAATAGGGAGAAGGGGAAAGGGGGGAAGGGAAGGGAAAGGAAGGGAAGGGAAGGGAAGGGAAGGGAAGGGAAGGGAAGGGAAGGGAAGGGAAGGGAAGGGAAGGGAAGGGAAGGGAAGGGAAGGGAAGAAAAGGAAAAAATGTTCAACAGGAGCCTGGAGAGGGAGAAAAGGGTACTAAGATGACCAAACAGGAAATGCTAATGTTTAGTTCTTAAAAAGAATCTACAACAACAACAAAATGCTAATGTTTGGTTCTTAAAAGGAATCTACAACTGATATAGATGATCAGAAAAATGTAAATCAAGGCAATGAAATACCAACTCACACTTGTGAGAATGTCATACATCAAAAATGAAATAAATAAGCACCAGCAAGGATGTAGTGACCAAGGGAAATGTAGATTGGTCTAGCCCCTATGAAAAACACTGGAAATTCCTTAAGATACTAGAAATAGATCAACCTCATGATCTGGCAATTTCTCCTTCAGGTATTCATCTAAAGAACCTGAAAACACTTATCTAAAAAATTTATGCATACCTTTCTATGCTTATCAAAACACTATGCAATAGTCAAGATTTAGAAACTGCCCAACTGTCCATCGACAGGTGAGTGGATAAGGAGATTGGAGAATACACGCAAATTGTGATATAAATCAGCTATGAGAAAGTATACCTTCTAGGCGCCTGGTGGTGGCGCCTATCACCACCTTCCCTCTTGATTTCTGATTGTTTTTATCCAATAAATAAAGATTTTTTAAAAAATAAAAAAGAGTACCCACAACAGAGAATAAAGGTAGGCAGAAAATGTAGAGAAGACAGTGTCACTGGTACTCCCCCATAAGAAGCCCCAGAACGAAGCACAAGGTAGAAAAAAAAAAAGCAAAATAAAATTGATTTTTATAAGAAGTGATTATACATTGAAATTATATGAAAATAAATTCACCTCATTAAGTATTATGGAAGTGGAAACCAAGATCACAGTTATCTAAGTCTGTGAGAACAGGTGTTGGAAAATATAGATTAATAGAATAATTAATTTTTAATATTTATTTATGTAGTCCCTTTTGTTACCCTTGTTTTATTGTTGTAGTTATTACTGTTGTTGTTATTGATGTCATCATTGTTAGGTAGGACAGAAAGAAATGGAGAAAGGAGGGGAAGACAGAGAGGGGGAGAGAAAGACACCGGCAGAGGGGCTTCACCGCTTGTGAAGCAACTCCCCTGAACGTGGGGAGCCGGCGGCTCAAACCGGGATCCTTAATGCCGGTCCTTGTGCTTTGGGCCACTGCACTTAACCCGGTGCGTTACCGCCTGACATCCAGTAGAATAATTTATACATACTTAGGGTGGTGTACATTGGAATAATTTGTGAGAAAATGACTTGCTAATATGTATTTTTATTCCATATTAAGTATTTTAATCCTAGAATAATTCAACAATTTCTCTTCTTAATATATACCTGAAGGCATTATTGTAAATATACCCTCAAGAGACTTGTGAAAAATTGCTCACCATAACTTAGATTTCCTTTTCCCTTTTGTTACCCTCGTTGCTTTTATCGTTGCTGTGGCTATTTTTATCGTTGCCATTGATGTCGTTGTTGTTGGATAGGACAGAGAGAAATGGAGAGAGGAAGGAAAGAAAGAGAGGGGGAGAGAAAGATAGGCACCGGCAGACCTGCGTCACCACCTGTGAAGCGACTCCTCTACGGGTGGGGAGCAGGGGGCTTGACCCGGGATCCTTACGACGGTCCTTGCACCTTGCATGCTTAACCCGCTGCACTACTGCTCGATCCCCAAATACATGCTATTTCAACATTCACTTATCTGTATGAGTATGTTAACATATAAATTATATCTTAAGGCAAAAGTGTAATGAATGCAAAATTCAGGATTGTGATTTCCTGGGGATGTGGTAGAAGAGTTTTTATAAGTAAACTAAGTTTTTTGTTAAGTTTCCAGTTCTTCATGATATTATTAATTCCTCGCAGACAGAACAACCACATAGTTCATCGGTGAAGAACTATGATTATTCCATAATTTTAAGCAACTGGATACTTTTTTTCCTATGCCAACAAAAACAAGGAAAGTGCCTATGTTCCTCCAACTTGTTTGCTACCTTACCTGTTGAATAAACAAATTTTATTAGATGTGCTAATGCATAAGTATGTATGATTTATATTATTTTTCTACCTTCAATCAAAAGTTGAATGCAGTAAATAAATAAATTTATTCCTGAATTAAGTTGCATGGAAGAAATTTGTTAAAAGAAAGGAATAGGAGTCGGGTACAGTGGATTAAGCACAAGGACGGGTGTGAGGATACCTGTTGGAGCCCCCGGCTCCCCACCTGCAGGGGAGTCGCTTCACAGGCAATGAAGCAGGTCTACAGCTGTCTATCTTTCTCTCCCCCTCTCTGTCTTTCCCTCCTCTCTCCATTTCTCTCTGTCCTATCCAACAATGACGACATCAATAACAACAATAACTACAACAACAATAAAAACAAGGGCAACGAAAAAGAAGTAAATATAAAAAAATAAAAAAAAAAAAAAGGAGAAAACTCCCCTAAGGGAACTTCCCATAAAATTGGCTTTTGGATAACCTTCTGACCATAGTCATAGATTTCTTAATCACCTCTGTGGAATATCAGTCCCTCAGGTCTGAATCACATCAGAACAGTAGCCCTGGGTATTATAAATATTTCCCTGTTAACAGTCCTGTAAACAGAGCACACAACAAACAACTACAAATACCCTATAGAAAATATATTTAACAAAAACTTATTTCTCAGCTCTTCCACCAGTCCACACTTAGTGTTGCTCCATCACCCACATTTCTTATCAACATGTTTCTATTGAGTCTGAGTCAGCTGTTGCTTTCAAAAGCAAATGTGATCGCTTGTTAGCATAGGAAACTGGTGGTAGGATAGCCCAATACTTCTGAGAGGCGATGCCATGAAGGAGAATTTTTCTGAATTGTCAATGAAGTGGTGGATCATCTTCCTGGGAAAAGACTACATGTAGACTTCATGAAATCCTGGCAACTGTGAGTTCCTCCTGATGACAACTTAAATAAATTCAGATACATTTGTCTTCTAGTTAGTATTCTCAGCTATTGCAACTGAAAAAGATAAGAAGTCGTAACAGAAAGTGGAAAAAAATAGATCTCAGCAAAGGCCTCTGTTCCACATGAAAGGGATGTAACAGGTAAAATGCACAAGTTACAAAGTGAGAGGACCCAGCTTCAAACCATCAGTCCTCAACTGTAGAGGGAAAGCTTAGCAAGCAGTGGAGTTGTGCTGTAGGTGTGTCTCTTTCTCTGCCTCTCTTTCCCCCTCTCTATTTCTGCCTCTATCATAATTAGACAAATTAATTGATTTATAGTTTAAGGAAACAAGAAAAGGAAAATGGGAAAGGTATGTGAAGTATACATAGCAGTACACTAATAGCCACTCAAGTATTGGAGTTATATTAAATTTCAACAAGAGCTGATGGTGGGTTTTAAGGTTTCTAAGTGCCCTCTATGCTCCATTCTTTTTTTTTTATGCCCCATTTTTTTTTTTAATCAGAGCACTGCTCAGCTCTGACTTATGGTGGTGCTGGGAACTAAACCTGGGACTTTGAAGCTTCAGGCATGAGAGTCTCTTTTCTATAACCATTATGCCATCATCTCTACTATATATTTTTATATATTTAATATTATTTAGTCATCCTCAGAGCTACTTTGCAAAGCAGGTTCTATTGGAACAACAAGTTTACAAATGTACTAACTTACATAGTGAATTAATTAGCTTGATCAAGTTCACACTGTGAGTCAATGAGTTCTACAAATTCAAAGTGGTCTTACACTAGACTGGATCTGTTTTTACTTTTTAAACTATTGTATAAGATTATTTTTTTATTTATAAGAGAGATAGCAAAGTAACACTTCATCATGTGCAATATCAGTTACTTAGCTCAGAGCCCTACACATGCAAGCCCTGTGCTCTACCCAGTCAACCACTTCCCCAGCCACTAAGTTATCATATATTGTCTTTTCTTCCATGACTTTGAATATTTACAGCAATGTACCTCTTGCAATAATATTAATAAAAAGATCCAATTGGTACCTTTTCTACACATTTTAAATGTCAAAGCTCTGGCCACTGAACCACCTCCAAGGCAACAAAGACATACATGACCCTTTTTTTTTTTTTTAAACCAGGCAATACTCTGCTCTGGCTTATAGTGATTCCAGGATTTGAACAGGAACTTCAGAACCTCAGGTGTGAAAGTCTTTTGCATAAACATTATGATATCTCTTGGGCCCATCTTTTCATTTTAATAATGATTCTTTCATGGTACATTAATTTAGTGGAGTCTCATTTGTTTACACTTGCTTTTTCTTACCTTATTATTATTATTATAGGTATACCATAAAACTATCATTTAAAAAAAATGTTGAAGGCCCTGTCACCTACTTTTATGTGTATTTTTTCATTTTCAGTCTTGCAGTCTACTCTTCAGTCTATTATAAGTTAATACTGTTGTAAAATAAGACTAGTTTGTGTTTGTTGTAAAATAGAATAGTTTCCTCCTGTGTATGGCTAGCTAATTCACATAGCACCATTTACTGAACATTTTCCTTACTCCATTTTATCCTTTAGTTCCTTGTATATAGTTTAATTACTCATATCTGTGTGGATTTATTTCTGGGCTTTCAATTCTATTTGATTGATCTATGTTTCTAATTTTATTACGGTGTCATACTACTTTATTACTATCATTTTATACTATGCATAGAAGTCAGAAATCATAGTAATGCTCTTTTTATTCTTTTTTTCTTGGGCTTGTTTTAATTGCCTGGAGATTTTATATTCCTAGTAAATATTACAACTTTTTCTGTTTGTCTGAAGAAAGTCACTGGGATTATAATAAGGAGTATGATTGTGTTGAATTTGGATATTTCTTTAGATCAATGCCACCTTTTTTTAATAAAATTGACAAGAATATGATAAAAGAGGTACATTTCCACACATTGCCCACACCCAGAGCTCCATATCCAATCCCCTCCCTTGATAGTTCCCTATTCTTTATCCCTCTGAGAGTATGGACCTAGAATCACTAGATTCTAGGGTATAGAAGGTGAAAGGTCTGGCTTCTGTAACTGCTTCTCTGCTGAACATGGGCATTGGCAGGTTGATCCATACTCCCAGCCTGTCTCTCTCTTTCCCTAGTGGGGCAGGGATCTGGGGAGATGGGGTACTAAGACACATGGTGAGGTCCTCTGCCTAACGAAGTCAAGTTGGCATCATGGTATCATCTGGAACATGGCTGCTGAAAAAGAGTTAAGATATAAAGCAGAACAAATTACTGACTAATCATGAACCTAAAGGCATGAAGATGAAGGTTGGGATCTCTGTTTTGGAAAAAGCTAGTAGGTCTACATTAGGTATATTCCAGAAGGCCCATGACTTTACTACTTTTTGCCTGAGCCTGACATCTAATATGCAGGTAGACCCAGGTTATTGTCTGGGGAGATGGTGTCATAGTTGGAAAAAGGACTGGAAAGCTGAATCAGGGAAGAGAATAGCTCCCAAATATGGGAAAAGTATATAAATATTGTTAACTGTAAACCCCACTGATTTGATCTGAGGCCCATGTTCAGCACAGGAGCTCATTTAACCTCTGCATCCCTGAAGATCTGAGCTCGTATTCTGTGGTCATGGCTAGGAACATTCCAGTCTGCACTAATTTCAGGACCCATCTTCTTCAGGTAGTAGGTAAAGTATCTTGTCCAACCTCCCTTCAGAGAGTGGAACATTCCCTACCGTTATTGATCCACACTGAGGGCAAGGTCCTATAGGAGCCCACAGAGGGGTCCACTATGTTGTCCCTGATGGAGATAACCAGTGACAACAGTGAGAGGGATCTAGGCCCATCATGTCTGTATGGGAACCCTATGGCTCCCTGAATAGGGCTCCAGGTGGTAGGGTGGCCTGGTTGTGATTAAAGAGTCATTGATAAAGTATGCCAGTCTCTTGCCCCTATTCAGCTTTTGTAGTCCTTACTTTATCATGGTTAGTTTTGGAGTGATTGGGGGACATGTAATAGGACGTGAGGAGGGTATCTAGGTCTAAGTAGAAACTACTTCATTAGGTACTTTAAGGTGTCTTTTTAGTTCTTTCTACTTTCTTGCTTCACTTTCTGAGTCACTGAAAACTATTGTGCACTTTTCTTTAAGGTATATATTTTCCCCCAATTTATGGATACATGTACATATGCCCTATCTTATGGGACCTGGTCTATATCTAGGTTTTGAGGTTTGTTAAGAAGTGAGCCACTGAAATGGAGTTAAGAAGTCCTATGAGCTAGTAGAAAAGGTCTCACCAGAGTAATGAAGCTGAGGAGTTGACATTCCACACCTAACATCTGTGGACACAGTCTGAACTGAAGCATGCTGAGGTGGTATTGGCTGCATTGATTAGGTTGTGATCAGAAGCAGTATCAGTTGGTATGAATTGGGAGAAGCATGCAGGAAAGTGAGCCTCACCCTAGAGGTTTCAGGACTGGGAGAAACATGAGCTTTATAGAAAAAGGAGAAGGTTCCTGCTGTCTTAGGGTTTAAGGAAGTAATGCCACCTTCTTTCAGAAGGGAGAAGAAGGAAGAAAATTACAGCACCAAAGTTTCTCAGTGCAGTTTGGGGAAGGCTGGAAAGTAGGTCACACACATTGTAAAGTAGTACACAATTCAAGTGAGCTATTTTACTAACTATTTTACTGGCCTCTTACTTTCACCTCTCTGTCTAATAGAATAAATAAAATAAGAGAGAGAGTAAGAAATCTACATGATTTTCATAAGAGAAGTGAATGCTGGTTGTAGAGCAATAAAAACAGCTCCAAGCTAATACATATAGGTAGAAAATCAATTATCTAATTTTATTTATTTATTTATTTAATTTTTTATTTACAAAAAGTTAACACTGACAAAACCATAGGATAAGAGGGGTACAACTTCACACAGTTCCCACCACCAGACCTCCATATCCCATCCCCTCCCCTGATAGCTTTCCTACTCTTTACCCCTCCGGGAGTATGGACCCAAGGTCATTGTGGGGTGCAGAAGGTGGAAGGTCTGGCTTCTGTAATTGCTTCCCCCATGAACATGGGCGTTAACAGGTCTATCCATACTACCAGCCTGTCTCTCTTTCTTTCCCTAGTGGGGAAAGGCTCTGGGGAAGCGGAGCTCTAAGGTACACTGGTGGGGTTGTCTGTCCGGGGAAAGTCTGGTGATATCCTGCTAGCATCTGGAACCTTGTGGCTAAAAAGAGAGTTAACATACAAAGCCAAACAAATTGTTGAACAATCATGGACCTAAAGGCTGGAATAGTACAGATGAAGTGTTGGGGGGGGGGGTGTCTTCCATTTTGTCGATAACTAGTAGACATATTTTAGTTATATTTCAAAGGGCCTGTAGCTATACTAGTGTTTTGTTTTTTGTTGTTTTGTTTTGTTTTTGCCTGAGCCTGAAATCTGATATGCAGATGGATCCAAGTTATTGTCTGGGGAGATGATGTCATGGCTCGGAAAAGGACCAGAAAGCTGGATTAGGGAAGAGAGGAGCTCCCTAATATGGGAAAGGGGTATAAATATTGTTGACTGTAAACCCCATTGAATTGATGTGATCAAGGGCCCATTATTAGCTTAGGAGCCTGTGTGAACTCTGCATCCCTGTAGATCTGAGCTCACATTCTGTGGTCATGAGTAGGAACATTTCATGCTGCCCCAATATCAGGACCCATCTTCCTCAGGTGTAACATAGAGTATGTTGTCCATCCTCTGTTCGGAGGATGCAACATTCTCTACCATTGTTGATCCAAATTGAGGGCAAGGTCCTATGGGGCCCACAAAGGGGTCTATTTTATTATTCCTGATAGAAATGACCATTATCAATGGAGAGGGGTATTTATTCGAGTTCTAGGCCCATCAAGTCTGTTTGGGAATCTCAGGATTCCCTGATTAGGGCCCCAATATGTGGAATGGTCTGATAGTGACTAAAGAGTCATCGTAAAACTATGCCAGACTCTTGCCCTTTTTCATCTTTTGCAGTCCTCGCTTTGATAAGATTAGCTTTGGTGTGAGTGAGAGAACTGTAATAGGAGGTAGGTGAGGAGGGTATCTTAAGTCTAAGTGGACACTATGTCATTATGAACTTGATACTGACTCACTAAAGACTATTGTGTATTTTTGCTTTCAGGTATATATTTTGCCCTAATTTATGGATACATGTGAACATACGCTCTATCTAAGGGGACCTGGCCTATATCTAGGTTTTGGGACTTTGTTAGGAAGTGAACCTCCTGGAATGGAATTAGAGAATACCATGAAAAGAAAGGTCTCACCCAAGTGATGAGGGTGAAGGGTTGGCATTCCATGCCTAACGTCTCTACACAGTCTGAGGTAAAACGTGCTGAGATGGTACTGGTTGTGTCAATTATCTATTAGTGTTTCAAATAGTCTAAAAATTTTTTAGTGAAAATAATACATGAGTTATATATGTTTGATATTGTTTTATTTTGTTTAGTTTTATCAGAGTACTGCTCAGCTCAGTTTATATTGGGGCTGGGGAATTGAGCCTGGAAACTTAGAATATCAGGCATAAAGTCTTTTTGGATAATCATTATGCTATTTTGCTAGCCCAATATATGTTTTTTAATGGGGTGGGGGGGATATAGTCTAGTTATGCGAAAGTCTTTCATGTTTGAGGCTCCAAGTTCCCAGGTTCAATCCCCAACATAAACCATGTCTGAGTTGTACTCTAGTCTCTCTCTCCCTCTCTTTCCCTCTCTCCCTCCCTCCTTTCTTCCCTCCTTCTCCTCTCTGTATCTTTCTCACTAAAAAATAAATAATTTTTAAAGTTACCCATATTTTTTAACCAGGCAGTGGTATGCCTCATAGAGCACACACATCATCATGCACAAGGACCCAGGTTCAATCTCCTGGTACCCACCTACAGAGGGAGTAGCTTCACAAGTGATGGAACAGTGCTACAGATATCTCCCTTTCTCTCTCTCACACCCTTTCTCTTCCATCCATTTTCTCTCTGTCTCTATAAAAGAAAGAAGGAAGGAAGATATGAAGAGGGAAAAATTCTTTTTCTTTATCAAAGAATCACACTGGTACTTGTGATGGAGACAATATACTCAAGACCTCCTGCTTGAGAGGTTAATGCTTTATCCACAATATCACCTCCTGAATCACTAAGCTATCATTTGTTTAGAGAATGTTGCTTGGTATTTACACATCTGTGACTTTTCCACTTTCCTTCCATGGTTCATGTTCAGTTATATGTCATTATGATAATAATATATACTTGATAGGATTTGAGTCTTCATAAATTGTTAGACTTTTTTTTTTAGTTTCAACATATGATCTATTCTTGAAAATGCCCCATGTGTCCTTGGGAAGAAAATATATTTTGCTGTTTTGGGACAAAGGTTTTGTGTGTCTCAAATTATATTCAATTAATCTATCAGTTTAGACTTGTTTTCTTGATAATTTTATGAATTGTCTGAATAATCATTATATTGATGCTAGTTTTTTAAACAAAGATTTATTTCACAGCAAATTATGTAGGGATGAAAGAAGAGAGAGAAGAGTAGTACTCTGTCATATGTAGTGTCAGGATTGAACACAGGACCTCATACTTGAGAACCTAGTGCTACAACCACTGAACCACTCCTAGGCAGCATAAATAGGGTTTAAAGTCCACTACTGTTACTGTGTCGATAGCTATTGCTCACTTTATGTCTCCTAATAGGTTTTTTATGTTTTGATTTTCCTATTTCAGTTATGAACATATCAATAATTCTTGTGTTTCTGCTATACCTAGTAGTTTTTATTATTCAATTAAATATAAAATAATACCATGTATATACAATGTTTGTAATTTTAATATTTAATATCGGTTTACAAAGTATAAAATTTCAGGGGTAGAAGCCTGGGCAGTAGCACACTATGTAGAACCTCCATGAATCATGTGTCAGGACCTGGGTTCAAGCCCTCAGTCTCACCAACATGGAGAGAAGTTTCATGGACCTTAGAGCAGTGCTGCAGATATCTCTCTTCCTCTCTTCCTTTCTCTCTCTCCTTCCTACTTTGCTCAGTTATATCAAAGAAAATAAAGAAAAAAATAAATGAACACTAACAGTAATAGTTATATAGTTGTAAGGTTCCAGTGATAGCCATGTTGGGAAATTTTTTCTTAATTTAGGGATATAGTTTTGCAATTACAATGTGTATGTGTGCATTTCACCCCAAACCTATCACCATGGTTCCTATGTTCCCTCCACAACCACCCTAGTTTTCACAAAGTCTAAAAGATAGTTTGGTTGCTATATTCCTTCCAAGTTATTTTGCTTTAGTTTTCAATATTCTAAACAAGAATAAACTCTCCAGTAGTTGTTTTTCACCTCTTATTTCAGTTATCCATTTTGGGTCTCTACAATATAAACTTTTACATCATCCCTTTGAAAAGGAATTATCAATTATCTTTATTAGCATATAACAAAACCAGCATAAAGGACTGCATTTTGTTTCAATAACCAAGAATGGTAACTGTATGGACTGGTCAAATGAAAAGATGCTAATACAGATGCTCTTAATGTTTAGTGACCAAGGAACTGTGAAATCATATCCATTTTTGACTTTGCAAACAATAAGCAACACCATTTAGATTCTGCAATAATCATGAAAGTTATCAAAATAAACATGTAACTTCTCTATAGGTAAATAATAGAAATGTCTGTCAAAAAGAGTATGCAAATACACAGAGCATTCAGCAGCAAACAGGGAAGTTGATGCAAATTAAAATTCACTGACAATGTTAAAAGTAGAAAGAATATGGGAGAAAAAGTTTAACAATGATATGGCTGTGGCTATGATTATAATAGTTCTAAATGTATGGGAGGGAATATAGAAAGTGATTCTGAAATAAACATAAAAAATAAAGTGATTCTGCTAGTTAATGGTAGGTCTTCTCCTAAAAAAAACGCCATCCCATTTCACTTTTCATTCAAGCTAACTCCTTTTATAAATAAATATTTGCAATGTTCACATGACACAGGTAATATAGTTGAAAGGAGGAACAACTCCTCAAAATATATCCCACCCTGATAATTCATTTACTAAAATGGATTAATTACCTAATTAAAATAGAGTGAGCATCAATGGCATATAATAACAAGCTTTGCAGAAACTCCCAATACAGTGTGATTGGATTTAACATATTGTTTTTCAAAATCTGGATATAAATAAATGCTAAGAAGATTTGAGCACTCTACATAAATAACATACAAAGACAGGGGCTACAGATGGGAGGAAGTATGCAAATACATGAGTTTTGTATACCCAGACTAATCTTCAGAGAGTCTTAGTCCTACCTAAAACCAAGAGTATTTATGTCACTTTGATATTGTCTTGTAGCCTTTCAAAAGAAACAATGGAAGCAAGCAATGAAAGTTCAACAACAGACTTCATTCTTCTGGGGTTTTCTAATTGGCCTCAACTAGAGCACATCATCTCTGGGGTTGTTTGCATCTTCTACCTTGTGACTCTAGTAGGAAACACAACCATCATTCTTGTGTCCTATCTAGACACTCACCTCCATACTCCCATGTATTTCTTCTTATCCAATTTGTCCTTTTTGGACCTCTGCTATACAACTAGCATTGTGCCCCAGATGCTGGTGAATCTTTGGGGCCCTAAAAAGTCCATTACTTATGGAGGCTGTGTGCTGCAATTCTTCTTTGCCCTTGACTTGGGAGCCACAGAATGTCTCCTCCTGGCTGTGATGGCCTATGACCGCTATGCCGCTGTCTGCCAACCTCTTCACTACACAGTCATCATGCACCCTCAGCTCTGCCAGAACATGGTGCTGACCTCCTGGATAGGTGGTCTGGGAAGTGCTTTACTGCTTTGTTCCCTGACTATGAAGTTGCCAAGATGTGGGCAACGGGAAGTGGACAGCTTTTTCTGTGAGATGCCAGCATTGATCAAAATGGCTTGTGTCTATTCAAAAGTACTTGAGATTGTTGTCTTTACTCTTGGAGTAGTATTTCTTCTAGTACCTCTCTCACTCATCCTCATCTCATATGGAGTCATCACTCAAGCTGTCATGAGGATCAAGTCAGCAGGAAAATGGCATAAGATCCTCAATACTTGTGGTTCCCACCTCACAGTTGTAACTCTGTTTTATGGAACAGCTATTTATATGTACATGAAACCACAGAATAATAGCACCTCCCTAGATGAGGGCAAGTTCCTTACACTCTTTTACACAATCATTACACCCAGCCTTAACCCACTGATCTATACTTTAAGAAACAAAGATGTAAAGAGTGCAATAAAAAGAATGCTATATATTTTTTTAAATGGACAGAAAAGTTGTGAGTCAGGTGGAAACACATGAGTAAGAATGGAGAGAGCTAAAGTACAATATTTCCTAGTAGCTAGGAAGATGACCCACTGGTAGAGCTATGGGTAAGACATTGAGTTTGATCCCCAACCCCACAGAAGACCAATAACCACAAAGTGGAGTTCCATAGGCAGTGCATTATTCCTTTGCTTCATCTCTCTATCCCTATGTCTTCTTATATCACTGTCTTATAACCAATAAAATGATTCATTAATTTAAGGAACACTTCTTGAACAATCATGGACCTAAAGCCTGGAATAGTGCAGATGAAGTGTTGGGGGGTTATATTGTTAACTCTCTTTTCAGCCACCAGGTTCCAGATGCTAGCAGGATGCGACTAGACTTCCCTGGACAGACAACCCCACCAATATGCCTTGGAGCTCCGCTTCCTCAGAGCCCTTCCCCACTAGGGAAAGAAAGAGAGATAGGCTGGGAGTATGGATCGGCCTGTCAACACCCATGTTCATCCGGGAAGCAATTACAGAAGCCAGACCTTCCACCTTCTGCATCCCACAATGATCTTGGGTCCATACTCCCAGAGGGGTAAAGAATAGGAAAGCTGGGAGTCAGGGGGTAGCAGGGCGGATTAACTGCACGTGCTGCGAAGCGCTAGGACCTGCCTAAGGTTCCCGGTTTGAACACCCGGCTCCCCACCTACAGGGGTGTCACTTCACAAGCAGTGAAGTATGTCTGCAGGTGTCTGTCTTTCTCTCCCCCTCTCTGTCTTCCCCTCCTCTCTCCATTTCTCTCTGTCCTATCCAACAACAATGGCATCAATAACTACAACAATAAAAACAACAAGGGCAACAAAAGGAAATTAAAAAAAAAAAAGAATAGGAAAGCTATCAGGGGAGGGGATTGGATACAGAGGTCTGGTGGTGGGAATTGTTCAAAGTTGTACCCCTCTTATCCTATGGTTTTGTCAGTGTTTCCTTTTTATAAATAAAAATTTAAAAAAAAAACACTTCTTAAGCATTTACCATGCACCAAGAATTGTACTAGATTCTGACTGGGTAAATAAGTTGTAAGAAATAGTAAGATGATAAATGAATACAACTACAAATATAAAATGTAGTCCCTATTGTTAAGTCATGGTAGTGTGGCCGAAAAGCCCAAGGCACAGGATTAAAACACAAACAACAACAACAACAAAGCAGAATAGTCTTAATCTACAGACAGGTTTTTATAGAAAGAAATTACACATTGAAACTGTTAATAAAAATAAATTTTGGGGAGACGGGCAGTAACGCAGTGAGTTAAGCATAGGTGCCACACAGCCCAAGGACCGGATTAAGGATCCCGGTTCGAGCCGCTGGCTTGAGCCCCCTGGCTCCCCACCTGCACGAGAGTCACTTCACAGGCAGTGAAGTAGGTCTGCAGGTGTCTTTCTCTTCCCCTCCTCTCTCCATTTCCCTCTGTCCTATCCAACAACAACAACAATAAAACAACAAGGGCAACAAAAGGGAATAAATAAATAAATGAAGTTTAAAAATACAAATAAATAAAAAATAAAGACTTTTTTTTTTATTGCCACTGGTGTTATCACAGTGTCTCCATGCCTGCACAACAATCCACCTCCTGACCACCTTTTTTTTTTCTTTTTTGTCTTGATTTGATAAGAAGAGAGAAATTTATGGGGAAAGGGATAGACAGAGAGGAAGAAAGAGGGAAATACATGCAGTACTTATTCTCTGCTAGAGATCTTCTCCTTGGCAGGTGGGGAGTGAGGGCAGAAACCAGGTTCTCAGCCTTGGTAATGTATGCACTCAACAGGGTACACCACCACCCAATCCCCATAAAAATAAGTTCTAATCACCAATTATTAAGGAAATGGAAACTAAGATGGCACCTAACTAAGTCTGTGAGAACAGGTGTTGGACTGTGTATTGAATAGATCAATAGATGAATTAATACACATCAAGGACATGATAAATTACAATCTTTTTTTGAGAAAATGACTTGCTAATCTAATTTTTCACTTATTCCATAATAAATATTTTAATCCAACAATAATCCAGCAATTCCTCTTCTCGATATATACCCTAAAGGCATTATTGCAAATAAGCCCTCAAGAGATTTATGGGAAAATTTTTCAGCATAACTGAATTTTGTCATATGAGCCAAAAACTGTTATCAGCAAAATTGTAAGTCAATGAATGGCAAAACTGTTGTAACATATTGATACACAGATGATGTAAATAAAGTTTAGGTACACTAATGATTTAAGTGCATAAAGCATTAAATAATCTGAGTAACAAAGTGATGAAAAAACTCAAAAGCATGTGTATAAACATATATATGGTATAATACTCTTTGTTAAAGTTCAAACACAACTAATTTTAAATACATGCTATTTCAATATTCACTTATGCATATAAGTATGTCAACGTATAATTTATGTTCTAAAGCAAAGATGTGATGAATATAAAATTCAGGATAGTGATTTCCTGATAATTTGTTAGGTAGAAGATTGTTGAGGTATTTAAGTTGCCTAGGTTGTTTCTCAGTCTCCAGTTCTCTGAGTGGTAACCTCAAAGGTGTTCCCCTGTTCTGTCCTTACAAACAAAACAACCACAGTATGACTCACCACTGAAGAACTAGGATTACTCTATATGTTTGGTTTTTGTTTTTTATGTATTTTATTTATTTATTAATGAGAGATATAGGAGGGAGAGAGAGAGAGAGAGAAAGAACCAGATATCACTCTGGTACATGTGCTTCCTGGGATTGAACTCAGGACCTCATGCTTGAGAGACCAACATTTTATCCACTGCGGCACCTCCTAGACCACTGTTTGTTTGTTTGTTTTTGCCTCCAGGCTTATCACTGAAACTCAGTGCCAGCACTACAAACCCACTGCTCCTGGTGGCCATTTCTCCCATTTTATTGTGAAAGAGAAATTGAGAGAGAAGGGAGAGATAGTGAGGGAGAGAAAAAGACACCTGCAGACCTGCTTCACTGCTTGTGAAGTGCCCACCCCCACCATGCAGGTGGGGAGCCAGGGGCTTGAACCTGAGTATTTGCTTGTGTCCTTGCGCTTAGTATTATGTGTGCTTAACCTGGTGGACCAGCATGTTACCCCTTATTCCATAATTTTATGCAACTGGATACTTTCTTCCCTGTGCCTACAAATACAAGGAAAGTAACTGTTTCCCTCCAACTTGTTTATCTTATTTGTTAAATAAATAAATTTCAATAGATCTGTTAATTTGAAAGCAAGTATGGTTTGTACTATTGTTCTACCTTCAACAATATATTGAATACAGTAAATAAATAAATAAACTCACCTCTAAAATTAAATGACATAAAAGAAATTTATTTTAAAAAGAGAGAGTTAATAGCATTAAGTGACATAAATTATGGTGAGGTCTTGTATGATACTGAAAATCCTAATGATGGGATTTTCAGAGTCAACCAGATTTCCAAATAACTTGGTTATAATAATAACTTTCTATTGCATTCTTAAACCCCGAGACAGCAGGAAACTTTCCCCATTCTCTATAAAGCCCATATTCTCACAATCCTGGAACCTCTAGAACAGGCTTGGAGTATGGATTGACCTGACAACATTCATGTTCAACGAAGAAGCAATTACAGAAGCCAGATATTCCACCTTCTACACCCCATAATGATCCTGGGTCTATGGTCCCAGATGGATAAAGAAAAGGAAAACTTTCAAAGGAGGAGATAGGATACAGAACTCTGATAGTGGGAATTGTGTGGAATTGTACCCCTCTTATTCTAATGGTGTCGATACTTTTATAAATAATTTTAAATAGAGAGTCGGGCGGTAGCATAGCGGGTTAAGCACATGTGGCACAAAGTGCAAAGATTGGCATGACGAACCCGGTTCGAGCCCCCAGCTCCCCATCTGCAGAGGAGTCGCTTCACAAGTGGTAAAGCAGGTCTGTAGGTGTCTGCTTTTCGCTGCCCCTCTCTGTCTTCCCCTCCTCTCTCCATTTCTCTCTGTCCTATCCAACAACAACGACATCAGTGACAACAATAATAACTACTACAATAAAACTACAAGAGCAACAAAAGGGAACAAATAAATAAATATTTAAAAATAGTAATAACAAATAAATAAATAAATAGGGGGGAGGAGGAGAAAAATCTCCTAAGGGAACTTCTCATAAAATTGGCTTTTGGATAACCTTCTGATCAGTTACAGATTTCTTAATCACCTCTGTGGAATATCAGTCCCTCAGGTCTGAATCACATCAGAACAGTAGCCCTTGGTGTTGTAAATACTTCCCTGTTCACAGTCCTGTAAACAGAGCACACACCAAACAACTACAAATACCCTATAGAAAATATATTTAACAAAAACTTATTTCTCAGCTCTTCCACCGGTCCACACTTAGTGTTGCTCCATCACCCACATTTCTTATCAGTATGTTTCTATTGAGTCTGAGTCAGCTGTTGCTTTCAAAAGCAAATGTGATCGCTTGTTAGCATAGGAAACTGGTGGTAGGATAGCCCATGAGGCGATGTCATGAAGAAGAGTTTTTCTGAACTGTCAATGAAGTGGTGGATCATCTTCAAGGGAAAAGACTACATGTAGACTCCATGAAATCCTGGCAACTGTGAGTTCCTCCTGATGACAACTTCAATAAATTCAGATACATTTGTCTACTAGTTAGTATTCTCAGCTATTGCAACTGAAAAAGATATGGAGTCAAAACAGAAGGTAGAAAGAAAGATGTCATACAGCAAGGGCCTCTGTTTCACATGAAAAGGATGTAACAGGGCAAGTGCACAAGTTACCAAGTGAGTGGGTCAAACTATAAAGTCCCAGACTATAAAGGGGAAACTTCACAAGCAGTGGAGTGGTGCTGCAGGTGTCTCTCTTTCTCACTCTTTCTTTCCTCCCTCTACCTATTTCTCCTTATCTCTACCATAACTTAACAAAATTAATAAATTACAAAATTTATAATTTAAAAAAACAGGAGAGGAGGGGGTCAGGCGGTAGCGCAATGGGTTAAGCACACATGGTGCAAAGTGCAAGGGCCAGTGCATGGATCCCGGTTCAAGCCCCTGGCTCCCCACCTGCAGAGGGGGGATCGCATCACAGGCGGTGAAGCAGGTCTGCAGGTGTCTATCTTTCTCTCTCCCTCTGTCTTACCCTCCTCTCTCCATTTCTCTCTGTCCTATCCAACAACAATGATATCAATAACAACAACAATAATAATAACCACAACAACAATAAAACAAGAGCAACACAAGGGGAAAAAATAGCCTCCAGGAGCAGTGGATTTGTGGTGCGAGCACCAAGCCCCAGCAATAATCCTGGAGGCAAAATAATAATAATAACAATAGGAGAGAGAAGATAGGAAAGGTATGTGAGGCCTACACGTCAGTATACTAATATCCACCAGGAATTTGGGTTATACTAAATTTCAGTGAGAGCTGATAGTGAGTACTAAAGTTTTTGAATGCTTTCTATGCTCCACATTGTATTAAATATTTTGCACTTAATATTTCATCATCCAGATAACCACCCTACAAAGTGGGTTCTATTGGAACAACTACTTTACAAAGGTAGTAACTAATAATTAGTGAATTACTTAGCTTGCTCAAGTTCACACTGTGAGGTAATTATATAATTATACTCTTAAAACAGAAGAAAGAAAGAAAATCACAATGTTCTGAGCTAGAGGCTGGGGGTCTTAGTTGTTTTGATTTTTTTAATTATTATATTAGATTTGGATTGATTTAAGAGACAGGATACCCAATACTTCATTATATGGAATTCCAAGGAACCACTAACTTATATTTTTATATTGCTTTTTTCTTCCCTGATGTTGAATATTTACAGAAATGTACCTCTTGCTTGAAAAATAATTTTTAAAAATCCAATTAATATCTCTATATATTCTATTTTATTTTTTGCCTCCAGGGTTATCGCTGGGGCTCAGTGTCTACACTATGAATCCTCTGCTCCTGGAGGCTATTTTTTTTCTCTTTTTGTTGCCCTTGTTGTTTATTGTTGCTGTTATTATTGTTGTTGTTATTGCTGTCAGATAGGACAAAGAGAAATCAAGAGAGGAGGGGAAGACAGAGAGGAGGAGAGACAGACCTGCAGACCTGCTTCACTGCTTGGGAAGTGAACCCCCTGCAGGTGGAGATCTTTAACCCAGTCCCTGTTCTTTGTGCCATGTGCCCTTAACCCGCTTCGCCACCGCTTGGCGCTTTTCTTTACACATTTTAAAAGCTTAAGCTCTAGTCACTAACCCACCTCCAAGGCAGCAAAGACGTACATAATTTTTTGTAATAATCTTTTATTTTAGACCAGGCAGTGCTCAACTCTGGCTTACTCTGATGCCAGGGATTTGAACCTCATGTATAAAAGCACTTTGCATAACAATGCCCCACCTTTTCATTTTAATAATTCTTTCACTCTCCATTAATTTAATGATGTCCCCTTTGTTCACCTTGCTATTGTAAATATGCCATAAAACTATCCAAAAAAAAAAAATGTTGAAGGCTTTGTCACTTACTCCTTTGTGTATTTTTCCATTTCTAGTCTTCCAGTTAAATTTTAATTTCCAGTCTTTAGTTAAATTTTGTGTTTGTTATGAAAGAGATGGGTTTCCTCGCTCAGTGCAGTTCACATAGCACCTTTTACTGAAAGCACTTTCCGTACTCCATTTTATCTTGGGTTTCTTTGATATAGCTTAATTACGCATATCTGTGTGGATTTATTTCTGGGCTCTCAATTCTGTGTGATGCAACTGTGTTTCTAACTTCATTCCAATATCATGCTTTTTATTGTTATCCTTTTGTAATATACATAGAAATCAAGAAGTATAACAATGCCCTTTTTTTTTTTCTTTTTTTTTTCCTTAGGCTTGTTTTGATTATCTGGTGTTTTTATATTTCCTAGTAAATATTATCACTCTTTTTTTCCCCCAGAACATTGCTCAGATTTGTTTTATGGTGTTGCGGGATGATTGAACCAGGAACCTTAGAGCCTCGGGCATGACAGTTTTTTTTTTTCCTAATTTTTAAAATATTTATTTATTTGTTTTTCCTTTGGTTGCCCTTGTTGCTTTTCATTGTTATTGTAGTTATTACTGTTGTTGTTGTTGATGTTGTCGTTGCTGGATAAGACAGAGAGAAATGGAGGGAGGAGGGGAAGACAGAGGGGGAGAGAAAGATAGATACCTGCAGACCTGCTTCACTGCATATGAAGCAACTCCCCGGAAGGTGGGGAGCCAGGGCTTGAACTGGTTCTTGTGGGGCATGACAGACTTTTTGCATAAAAATCATGAAACCTCCTCCTCCCATTATTACTTTCTGTGAAAGAGGTCTCTAAAGTTATAATGAGAGTGAGCCTTGAATATGTGTATTGCAGTAGATAAATCACCATTGTTGCTGCTGTTGTTTCTCCAGAGATAAGGAGATGGAAAGAAACCACTGCACCAGGCTCCCTTCAGTGTAATGGGGGCTAGGCTCAAACCTGAATAAAACAAAGGGAAAACTAGTGCATTAATAAAATGAGCTATTTTACCAAGCCTAAATAAGTTTTGTCTTTTCTTTTCTTTTTTTTTTTTTAAAGATTAGCGATATTATTTGTTGAGTCAGAGAAGGTAAAATATTTATTAAGATAACATATAGGGAGCCGGGCGGTAGAGCCGCGGGTTAAGCGCACCTGGCGCCAAGCGCAGGGACTGGCATATAAGGATCCTGGTTCAAGCCCCCAGCTCCCCACCTGCAGGAGAGTCGCTTCACAGGCGTTGAAGCAGGTCTGCAGGTATCTGTCTTTCTCTCCCCCACTCTTTCTCCCCCTCCTCTCTCCATTTCTCTCTGTCCTATCCAACAACAACTACATCAATAATAACTACAACAATAAAACAGCAAGGGCAACAAAAGTGAATAAATAAATAAATAATATTTTTAAACAGATAACATATAATAGGGAGTCGGGCGGTAGCGTAGCGGGCTAAGCGCAGATGGCATAAAGCCCAAGGACCAACGTAATGATGCCGGCTTGAGCCCCCCAGCTCCTCATCTGCAGGGGAGTCGCTTCACAAGCGGTGAAGCAGGTCTGCAGGTGTCTATCTTTCGCTCCCTCTCTGTCTTCCCCTGCTCTCTCCATTTCTCTCTATCCTATCCAACAACGACAACAACAATAATAACTACAATAAAAAAAAACAGCAAGGGCAACAAAAGGGAATAAACAAATAAATATTTTTTAAAAGATAACATATAATCAAATTTAAAAAGCTAGTAGTGTTAGCATGTTAAAAAGCCAGGAATGGAGGACTAAGAGGTGGTGCAGTGGTGAAGCTTTGGACTTTGAAGCATGAGGTGTCAGGTTCAATCCCAGAAACACATATGCCAGACTGCCACTCTGGCCTCTTTCTCCTTTCTGTGCCTCTATCTCTGTCTAATGAAATAAATAAAATAAATCAAAAAAAAAAAGGAAAGAAGAAAGAGAAAAGAAAGGGAGGGAGGGACAAGGAATACACATCTACATGATTCTCAGAAATAATTGAAGTAAATGTAGATTGAATTACAATAAAAACAGGTACAAGATAGTACATATAAGAGGGAAATCAAATACACAGTAAAGTTTCAATTAGTCCAAAGGTTTTATAGAGAGCATACACAACTGATTTTAGTTTGTTGTTGTTATGGGCTTTTTGTTGTTTATTTTTGTTCTGTTTAGTTACTACAGCACTGCTCAACTCTGGTTTACCATGGTACTGGAGACTGAACCTGGGACCTGGGAATCTCAGGCATAAGAGTAATTTCCATAATCATTATGCTATCTCTCCAGCCCAATATATATTTTCAAGGTGGGGGTCTCAGCTTGGGAGATAGCATAACGGTTATGCAAGTCTTTCTTGCCTGTGGCTCTGAGATCCCAGATTCAATTACCAGCACTAAGATAAGCTAGAGCTGAGATGTGCTTTGGTCTCTCTCTCTCTCTCTCATAAAAAATAAATAAGTAACTTTTTTAAGTTACTCACATTTGAAAAAAGAATTTTGTTTTTTTTGGCCAAGCATTATCACACCTCATAGAGCACACACATTTCCATGCTCAAGGACCTGGTTCAAGCTCTTGGTCCCTACCTACAGGGAGGAAGCCTCACAAGAGGCTCAACAACAAGAATGTATTGCAGTTGTCTCCTTCTCTATCCTTTTGCCCTTTCAATTTCTCTCTGTCTCTATAAATAAAGGAAGAACAGAGTATGAACAAGAGGGAGAGAAAAAAAGAGAGAAATACAGAGAGAGAGAGAGATAAAGGGAGAAAGGAAGGAAGGAAGGAAGGAAGGAAGGAAGGAAGGAAGGAAGGAAGGAAGGAATGGAATGTTTCCTTTTTGTATCAGAATAATGTGGCTCATGTGATGCTGGAGATTGACGTCAGGATCACATGCTTGAGAGTGCAATGCATTATCTACTACACCACCTCCTTATTTTTTTAGGGCCATGTGATCTGGTATCCACACATTTGTGATTTTTCAACTTTCTTCTCATGGTTGGTTTTGAATTCCATGTCATTATTATCCTAAAATATACATGATGAGTGCTGGGTGGTGGCGTACCTGGTTGAGCACACATGTTACAGTGAGCAAGGACCCAGTTCAATCCCCTGTCCCCACCTGCAGAAGGAAAGTTTCATGAGTGGTGAAACAGAGCTGCAGGTGTCTCTCTGTCTCTCTCCCTCTCTATCCTCTCAATTTCTGTCTGTCTCTATCTAATAAAGATATTTTTTTAATTTTAAATAAATAAATAAAAATACTGCAGACTCACCATTCTGTAGATGATAAAGTCTCAGACTTAATTTAAAAAAAAAGATATACTTGACATAATTTGAGTTTTCATAAATAACTGTTAGGAGTTTCAACATATGGTTTATTCATAAAACAGATTCTATGTACCCTGGAGAAGAAATGAACGTATATTCCTCTACCATGGGACAAATTTCCTGTGTATTTCTATTATGTCCATTAATGTATCAGTTGAGAACTAAGTTCCTTGTTAACTTTCTGTTGGAATGATCATTATACTGATGTCAGATTTTTTTTAAAAAGATTTTTTTCACAATGTAGATATGTAGGGACAGAGAAGGGGGAGTGAGGACAGAAGACTAGTACTCTGCCAAATGCAGTACCTGGATTAAACAAGGACCTCAGACATGAGAACTCAGTACCACACTGGTTAAACTGTGTCACAGGCTGCATACATGGGGTTTAAGTTACACTACTATGACTGTGTTGATATCTGTTTCTCTTATTATGTCTCCTAGTATCTCTTTCTATGTTTTTTTGTTCTTCTTTTAGTTATGTACATATCAGTAATTCTTGTGTTCCTACTACAGTCATTTTTTATATTCTAATAATGAATGAAGCACAATACCAAGTGTTTTCACAGTATCTAAATTTTTTAATTAATATTGATTTAACATTGATTTCCAAAATACAAAATTTCAGGGATGGGCCCTAGACAATGGCACACTGGGTAGTACACTCACATTACCATGTGTGAAAGCTTATGTTCAAGCCCCATCACCACCTGCTGAGGCAAAAGCTTCTCAAGTCTTAGAGTACTGCTACTGGTATCTCTCTCTCTCTCACTCCCTCTCACCATCTCTCTTTCTTTCCCTCACTCTCCCAACCCCCCATGTTCCTCTATCCTACCAAAGAAAAGAAAAGAAAAAATAAAAGTACCATTAGGAATTGTGATATTATCATCAGACCCCATTGATAATCCTGGTGGAAATAAATAAGTAAATAGATAAATAAGTAGATAAAATTTAGGGATGTACTTTCACACCTATCATATGTATGCAATTCATCCATCATTTATCGTTCTAGTTCATGTGTGCCCTCCACAATTACTATACTTTTGACAAAGGCTTCAAGAAATAGTTTGGTTGCTATATTCTTTGAAAGTTCTTCTGCTTTAGTTCAGTATTCTACAAATGAGTAAGCCTCTCCAGCAAGTGTTTTTCACTTTTTCACTTGTTTCACCACCAGTTGCATCCATTTTGCATCTTTCAATCTTAAGCTTTACACCCTCCCTTTTAGAAGGAATTATCATTATCTTTATTAATAAGCACATAACACACCTGGCATAAGGAAGTGCCTTTTGTTTGAATCACCAAGATTGCTAACTGTATGGAATGGTCAGATGAAAAGATGCTAAAACAAATGGTCTTAATGTTTATATAGAGACCAAGGGACTGTGAAACTATGACCATTTATGACTTTGCAAGCATTACCGATACCATTCAGATTCGGCAAAAATTATGAAAAATATAAAAATAAACATAACTTCAGTGTATGCAAATAGTGGAAATTTCTGTCAAGAAAAAAAAATTCAAACAACAAAGAGTAAACACTGAAATTAATGCAAGAACAAATACATCTATAATGTTGAACAGAAGAATACAGAAGGAAAAAGTTGGCAATGGCAAAGGTTTTGACTACGAATAATGATTGGTTCTAAATATTTGGAGGTGAATAAGAAAGTTATTTCTACTAATTAATGTTAGGTCTCACCCAAAAATATGCCACGTCATTTCACTTTTTACAACCTTTTATAACAAAGCATTTGCCATAACCATGTAATACATATGATGTAGTGCAGAGGAGTAACAATTCCTCAAAATGTATGTCACCCTGAAAATTGATTCACAGTGGTCCAGGAGGTGGTACAGTGGATAAAGCATTAGACTCTCAAGCATGAGGTCCTGAGTTCAACCCCCGGCAACACATGTACCAGAATGATGTGCGGTTCTTTCTCTCTCTCCTCCTTTCTCATTAATAAAGAAAATATATTTTAAAAAATTTTAAAGCATTTAAGTGGTCCAGAAGGTGGCACAGTGGACAAAGCATTGGACACTCAAGCATGAGGTCCTGAGTTCAACGCCCCGCAGCACATGTACCAGAGTGATGCCTGGTTCTTTTTCTCTCTCCTCCTTTCTCATTCACAAAGAAAATATTTTTTTAAAAAAAGAGTTTTAAAAAAAAGGCAAAAAAATGAAAATAAATAAATACTTTTTAAAAAATTCATTCACAATAGTGGATAAGTTCTCTAATTAAAATATGCCAAGCCATCAATGGAATATCACAGCAAGCTTTTCAGAGACTCCCAATACAGCGTGATTGAATTTAACATGATGTTGAACAATCTCTGGATATAAATAAATGCTAAGATAATTTGATCACTCAACATAAGTAACATACAAAGACAGGGGCTACAGATCAGAGAAATATGAAAATACATGAGTTTTGTATAGCCAGACTAATCTCAGAGTGTCTTAGTCCTACCTAAAACCAAGAGTATTTATGTCCCTTTGTTGTAGTAGTGGTCAGGTGCCGGGCTGCACCACGGAGAAGAGAGTGGACGTCCAGAGCAAGGGGATACACAAATCTTTATTATAGGATGGAGGGGGGTGGCTCAGGCCACGTGGAGTCAGCCAACAATGGCCGTCACACTACCTGACCACTGGGCTAGAGAAGGGAGCGAGACCTGAGAAAGGGGGAGCTGAGAGCCCAGAGAGGGGGTGAGGGGGCTTTTTATTGGGCAACAATCAGGGGTGACTGTGGGGCCAAGACTGGTTGAAGGGGGCACTGCTAGGATATTGCGGGGCGTGGTAAAATCTGGGGGCAGAGACTGCATCAGAATAATTCCTCAGCAACATCCCTTTGATATTGTCTTCTAGCCTTTCAAAAGAAGCAATGGAAACAAGCAATGAAAGTTCAACAACAGACTTCATTCTTCTGGGGTTTTCTAATTGGCCTCAACTAGAACACATCATCTCTGGGGTTGTCTTCATCTTCTACCTTGTGACTCTAGTAGGAAACACAACCATCATTCTTGTGTCCTATCTAGACACTCACCTCCATACTCCCATGTATTTCTTCTTATCCAATTTGTCCTTTTTGGACCTCTGCTATACAACTAGCATTGTGCCCCAGATGCTGGTGAATCTTTGGGGCCCTAAAAAGTCCATTACTTATGGAGGCTGTGTGCTGCAATTCTTCTTTGCCCTTGACTTGGGAGCCACAGAATGTCTCCTCTTGGCTGCGATGGCCTATGACCGCTATGCTGCTGTCTGCCAACCTCTTCACTACACAGTCATCATGCACCCTCAGCTCTGCCAGAACATGGTGCTAACCTCCTGGATAGGTGGTCTGGGAAGTGCTTTACTGCTTTGTTCCCTGACTATGAAGTTGCCAAGATGTGGGCAACGGGAAGTGGACAACTTTTTCTGTGAGATGCCAGCATTGATCAAAATGGCTTGTGTCTATTCCAAAGTACTTGAGATTGTTGTCTTTACTCTTGGAGTGGTCCTTCTTCTAGTACCTCTCTCACTCATCCTCATCTCATATGGAGTCATCACTCAAGCTGTCATGAGGATCAAGTCAGCAGGAAAATGGCATAAGATCCTCAATACTTGTGGTTCCCACCTCACAGTTGTAACTCTGTTTTATGGAACAGCTATTTATATGTACATGAAACCACAGAATAATAGCACCTCCCTAGATGAGGGCAAGTTCCTTACACTCTTTTACACAATCATTACACCCAGCCTTAACCCACTGATCTATACTTTAAGAAACAAAGATGTAAAGAGTGCAATAAAAAGAATGCTATGTATTTTTTTAAATGGACAGAAAAGTTGTGAGTCAGGTAGAAACACATGAGTAAGAATGGAGAGAGCGAAAGTACAATATTTCCTAGTAGCTAGGAAGATGACCCACTGGTAGAGCTATGGGTAAGACATTGAGTTTGATCCCCAACCCCACAGAAGACCAATAACCACAAAGTGGAGTTCCATAGGCAGTGCATTATTCCTTTGCTTCATCTCTCTATCTCTATGTCTTCTTATATCACTATCTTATAGCCAATAAAATGATTCATTAATTTAAGGAACACTTCTTGAACAATCATGGACCTAAAGCCTGGAATAGTGCAGATGAAGTGTTGGGGGGTTATATTGTTAACTCTCTTTTCAGCCACCAGGTTCCAGATGCTAGCAGGATGCGACTAGACTTCCCTGGACAGACAACCCCACCAATATGCCTTGGAGCTCCGCTTCCTCAGAGCCCTTCCCCACTAGGGAAAGAAAAAGAGATAGGCTGAGAGTATGATTCGACCTGTCAACGCCCATGTTCATCGGGGAAGCAATTACAGAAGCCAGACCTTCCACCTTCTGCATTCCACAATGATGTTGGGTCCATACTCCCAGAGGGGTAAAGAATAGGAAAGCTGAGAAGCAATTACAGAAGCCAGACCTTCCACCTTCTGCATCCCACAATGATCTTGGGTCCATACTCCCAGAGGGGTAAAGAATAGGAAAGCTGAGAGTCAGGGGGTAGCACAGCGGATTAACTGCACGTGCTGCGAAGCGCTAGGACCTGCCTAAGGTTCCCGGTTCGAACACCCGGCTCCCCACCTACAGGGGTGTCACTTCACAAGCGGTGAAGTACATCTGCAGGTGTCTGTCTTTCTCTCCCCCTCTCTGTCTTCCCCTCCTCTCTCCATTTCTCTCTGTCCTATCCAACAACAATGGCATCAATAACTACAACAATAAAAACAACAAGGGCAACAAAAGGAAATTAAAAAAAAAAGAATAGGAAAGCTATCAGGGGAGGGGATTGGATATAGAGGTCTGGTGGTGGGAATTGTTCAAAGTTGTACCCCTCTTATCCTATGGTTTTGTTGGTGTTTCCTTTTTATAAATAAAAAATTTAAAAAAAAAAACACTTCTTAAGCATTTACCATGCACTAAGAATTATACTAGATTCTGACTGGGTAAATAAGTTGTAAGAAATAGTAAGATGATAAGTGAATACAACTACAAATATAAAATGTAGTCCCTATTGTTAAGTCATGGTAGTGTGGCCAAAAAGCCCAAGGCACAGGATTAAAACACAAAACAACAACAACAACAAAGCAGAATAGTCTTAATCTACAGACAGGTTTTTATAGAAAGAAATTACACATTGAAACTGTTAATAAAAATAAATTTTGGGGAGACGGGCAGTAACGCAGTGAGTTAAGCATAGGTGCCACACAGCCCAAGGACCGGAGTAAGGATCCCGGTTCGAGCCGCTGGCTTGAGCCCCCTGGCTCCCCACCTGCACGAGAGTCACTTCACAGGCAGTGAAGTAGGTCTGCAGGTGTCTTTCTCTTCCCCTCCTCTCTCCATTTCCCTCTGTCCTATCCAACAACAACAACAACAACAATAAAACAACAAAGGCAACAAAAGGGAATAAATAAATAAATGAAGTTTAAAAATACAAACAAATAAATAAAATAAAAAATAAAGACTTTTTTTTTTATTGCCACTGGTGTTATCACAGTGTCTCCATGCCTGCACAACAATCCACCTCCTGACCACCTTTTTTTTTTTCTTTTTTGTCTTGATTTGATAAGAAGAGAGAAATTTATGGGGAAAGGGATAGACAGAGAGGAAGAAAGAGGGAAATACATGCAGTACTTATTCTCTGCTAGAGATCTTCTCCTTGGCAGGTGGGGAGTGAGGGCAGAAACCAGGTTCTCAGCCTTGGTAATGTATGCACTCAACAGGGTACACCACCACCCAATCTCCATAAAAATAAGTTCTAATCACCAATTATTAAGGAAATGGAAACTAAGATGGCACCTAACTAAGTCTGTGAGAACAGGTGTTGGACTGTGTATTGAATAGATCAATAGATGAATTAATACACATCAAGGACATGATAAATTACAGTCTTTTTTGAGAAAATGACTTGCTAATCTAATTTTTCACTTATTCCATAATAAATATTTTAATCCAACAATAATCCAGCAATTCCTCTTCTCAATATATATACCCTAAAGGCATTATTGCAAATAAGCTCTCAAGAGATTTATGGGAAAATTTTTCAGCATAACTGAATTTTGTCATATGAGCCAAAAACTGTTATCGGCAAAATTGTAAGTCAATGAATGGCAAAACTGTTGTAACATATTGATACACAGATGATGTAAATAAAGTTTAGGTACACTAATGATTTAAGTGCATAAAGCACTAAATAATCTGAGTAACAAAGTGATGAAAAAACTCAAAAGCATGCGTATAAACATATATATGGTATAATACTCTTTGTTAAAGTTCAAACACAACTAATTTTAAATACATGCTATTTCAATATTCACTTATGCATATAAGTATGTCAACATATAACTTATGTTCTAAAGCAAAGATGTGATGAATATAAAATTCAGGATAGTGATTTCCTGATAATTTGTTAGGTAGAAGATTGTTGAGGCATTTAAGTTGCCTAGGTTGTTTCTCAGTCTCCAGTTCTCTGAGTGGTAACCTCAAAGGTGTTCCCCTGTTCTGTCCTTACAAACAAAACAACCACAGTATGACTCACCACTGAAGAACTAGGATTACTCTATATGTTTGGTTTTTGTTTTTTATGTATTTTATTTATTTATTAATGAGAGATATAGGAGGGAGAGAGAGAGAGAGAGAAAGAACCAGATATCACTCTGGTACATGTGCTTCCTGGGATTGAACTCAGGACCTCATGCTTGAGACACCAGCATTTTATCCACTGTGGCACCTCCTAGACCACTGTTTGTTTGTTTTTGCCTCCAGGCTTATCACTGAAACTCAGTGCCAGCACTACAAACCCACTGCTCCTGGTGGCCATTTCTCCCATTTTATTGTATAGGACAAAGAGAAATTGAGAGAGAAGGGAGAGATAGTGAGGGAGAGAAAAAGACACCTGCAGACCTGCTTCACTGCTTGTGAAGTACCCACCCCCACCATGCAGGTGGGGAGCCAGGGGCTTGAACCTGAGTATTTGCTTGTGTCCTTGCACTTAGTATTATGTGTGCTTAACCTGGTGGACCAGCATGTTACCCCTTATTCCATAATTTTATGCAACTGGATACTTTCTTCCCTGTGCCTACAAATACAAGGAAAGTAACTGTTTTCCTCCAACTTGTTTATCTTATTTGTTAAATAAATAAATTTCATTAGATCTGTTAATTTGAAAGCATGTATGGTTTGTACTATTGTTCTACCTTCAACAATATATTGAATACAGTAAATAAATAAATAAACTCACCTCTAAAATTAAATGACATAAAAGAAATTTATTTTAAAAAGAGAGAGTTAATAGCATTAAGTGACATAAATTATGGTGAGGTCTTGTATGATACTGAAAATCCTAATGATGGGATTTTCAGAGTCAACCAGATTTCCAAATAACTTGGTTATAATAATAACTTTCTATTGCATTCTTAAACCCCGAGACAGCAGGAAACTTTCCCCATTCTCTATAAAGCCCATATTCTCACAATCCTGGAACCTCTAGGACAGGCTTGGAGTATGGATTGACCAGCCAACATTCATGTTCAACGGAGAAGCAATTACAGAAGCCAGATATTCCACCTTCTACACCCCATAATGATTCTGGGTCTATGGTCCCAGATGGATAAAGAAAAGGAAAACTTTCAAAGGAGGAGATAGGATACAGAACTCTGATAGTGGGAATTGTGTGGAATTGTACCCCTCTTATTCTAATAGTGTCTGTTGTTTTGTGCGGGCTAGGTTGTTTTCACCGGGCTGGCTTCACGGGCGGGTAACAGACGACCAGGGACTCATGGTTGAGCTGTAGGCAGTATCTCTTTATTCATGCAGGATGCAGCACAATCTAAGACGAGCTAAGCTAAACTCAAGTACTCTAAAACTCACAATGCTGTCTTTATATATACTTGCCAAGTAGGGTGGAAACAGGATGTGACATAGAGAGGGTGGAGAGAAAAGTGACTGGTGAAAATCAGAGTGTGACAGAGGGGGCGGAGCAGGTGAAAATCCTATCACTGAACCACCAATGCCCTGGAGGCAGAGCTTTATGTAAAAGTGATTTATGTAAATAGACCAAAGCTTTGAATGGGATTAAATCCATCCCTATATAGGCATATGGTTAAGCAGAAGCCAGGGGGAGCTGGCATACTATCCAACAGTGTCGATACTTTTATAAATAATTTTAAATAGGGAGTCGGGCAGTAGCATAGCGGGTTAAGCACATGTGGCACAAAGTGCAAGGATTGGCATGAGGAACCCGGTTCGAACACCCAGCTCCCCATCTGCAGAGGAGTCGCTTCACAAGCGGTAAAGCAGGTCTGTAGGTGTCTGTCTTTCACTGCCCCTCTCTGTCTTCCCCTCCTCTCTCCATTTCTCTCTGTCCTATCCAACAACGATGACATCAGTGACAACAATAATAACTACTACAATAAAACAACAAGAGCAAAAAAAGGAACAAATAAATAAATATTTAAAAATAGTAATAACAAATAAATAAATAAATAAACAAATAAATAAATAGGGGGGAGGAGGAGAAAAATCTCCTAAGGGAACTTCTCATAAAAAATTGGCTTTTGGATAACCTTCTGATCACAGTTACAGATTTCTTAATCACCTCTGTGGAATATCAGTCCCTCAGGTCTGAATCACATCAGAACAGTAGCCCTTGGTGTTGTAAATACTTCCCTGTTCACAGTCCTGTAAACAGAGCACACACCAAACAACTACAAATACCCTATAGAAAATATATTTAACAAAAACTTATTTCTCAGCTCTTCCACCGGTCCACACTTAGTGCTGCTCCATCACCCACATTTCTTATCAGTATGTTTCTATTGAGTCTGAGTCAGCTGTTGCTTTCAAAAGCAAATGTGATCGCTTGTTAGCATAGGAAACTGGTGGTAGGATAGCCCATGAGGCGATGCCATGAAGAAGAGCTTTTCTGAACTGTCAATGAAGTGGTGGATCATCTTCAAGAGAAAAGACTACATGTAGACTCCATGAAATCCTGGCAACTGTGAGTTCCTCCTGATGACAACTTCAATAAATTCAGATACATTTGTCTACTAGTTAGTATTCTCAGCTATTGCAACTGAAAAAGATATGGAGTCAAAACAGAAGGTAGAAAGAAAGATGTCATACAGCAAGGGCCTCTGTTTCACATGAAAAGGATGTAACAGGGCAAGTGCACAAGTTACCAAGTGAGTGGGTCAAACTATAAAGTCCCAGACTATAAAGGGGAAACTTCACAAGCAGTGGAGTGGTGCTGCAGGTGTCTCTCTTTCTCACTCTTTCTTTCCTCCCTCTACCTATTTCTCCTTATCTCTACCATAACTTAACAAAATTAATAAATTACAAAATTTATAATTTAAAAAAACAGGAGAGGAGGGGGTCAGGCAGTAGCGCAATGGGTTAAGCACACATGGTGCAAAGTGCAAGGGCCAGTGCATGGATCCCGGTTCAAGCCCCTGGCTCCCCACCTGCAGAGGGGGGATCGCATCACAGGCGGTGAAGCAGGTCTGCAGGTGTCTATCTTTCTCTCTCCCTCTGTCTTACCCTCCTCTCTCCATTTCTCTCTGTCCTATCCAACAACAATGATATCAATAACAACAACAATAATAATAACCACAACAACAATAAAACAAGAGCAACACAAGGGGAAAAAATAGCCTCCAGGAGCAGTGGATTTGTGGTGCGAGCACCAAGCCCCAGCAATAATCCTGGAGGCAAAATAATAATAATAACAATAGGAGAGAGAAGATAGGAAAGGTATGTGAGGCCTACACGTCAGTATACTAATATCCACCAGGAATTTGGGTTATACTAAATTTCAGTGAGAGCTGATAGTGAGTACTAAAGTTTTTGAATGCTTTCTATGCTCCACATTGTATTAAATATTTTGCACTTAATATTTCATCATCCAGATAACCACCCTACAAAGTGGGTTCTATTGGAACAACTACTTTACAAAGGTAGTAACTAATAATTAGTGAATTACTTAGCTTGCTCAAGTTCACACTGTGAGGTAATTATATAATTATACTCTTAAAACAGAAGAAAGAAAGAAAATCACAATGTTCTGAGCTAGAGGCTGGGGGTCTTAGCTGTTTTGATTTTTTTAATTATTATATTAGATTTGGATTGATTTAAGAGACAGGATACCCAATACTTCATTATATGGAATTCCAAGGAACCACTAACTTATATTTTTATATTGCTTTTTTCTTCCCTGATGTTGAATATTTACAGAAATGTACCTCTTGCTTGAAAAATAATTTTTAAAAATCCAATTAATATCTCTATATATTCTATTTTATTTTTTGCCTCCAGGGTTATCGCTGGGGCTCAGTGTCTACACTATGAATCCTCTGCTCCTGGAGGCTATTTTTTTTCTCTTTTTGTTGCCCTTGTTGTTTATTGTTGCTGTTATTATTGTTGTTGTTATTGCTGTCAGATAGGACAAAGAGAAATCAAGAGAGGAGGGGAAGACAGAGAGGAGGAGAGACAGACCTGCAGACCTGCTTCACTGCTTGGGAAGTGAACCCCCTGCAGGTGGAGATCTTTAACCCAGTCCCTGTTCTTTGTGCCATGTGCCCTTAACCCGCTTCGCCACCGCTTGGCGCTTTTCTTTACACATTTTAAAAGCTTAAGCTCTAGTCACTAACCCACCTCCAAGGCAGCAAAGACGTACATAATTTTTTGTAATAATCTTTTATTTTAGACCAGGCAGTGCTCAACTCTGGCTTACTCTGATGCCAGGGATTTGAACCTCATGTATAAAAGCACTTTGCATAACAATGCCCCACCTTTTCATTTTAATAATTCTTTCACTCTCCATTAATTTAATGATGTCCCCTTTGTTCACCTTGCTATTGTAAATATGCCATAAAACTATCCAAAAAAAAAAAATGTTGAAGGCTTTGTCACTTACTCCTTTGTGTATTTTTCCATTTCTAGTCTTCCAGTTAAATTTTAATTTCCAGTCTTTAGTTAAATTTTGTGTTTGTTATGAAAGAGATGGGTTTCCTCGCTCAGTGCAGTTCACATAGCACCTTTTACTGAAAGCACTTTCCGTACTCCATTTTATCTTGGGTTTCTTTGATATAGCTTAATTACGCATATCTGTGTGGATTTATTTCTGGGCTCTCAATTCTGTGTGATGCAACTGTGTTTCTAACTTCATTCCAATATCATGCTTTTTATTGTTATCCTTTTGTAATATACATAGAAATCAAGAAGTATAACAATGCCCTTTTTTTTTTTCTTTTTTTTTTCCTTAGGCTTGTTTTGATTATCTGGTGTTTTTATATTTCCTAGTAAATATTATCACTCTTTTTTTCCCCCAGAACATTGCTCAGATTTGTTTTATGGTGTTGCGGGATGATTGAACCAGGAACCTTAGAGCCTCGGGCATGACAGTTTTTTTTTTTCCTAATTTTTAAAATATTTATTTATTTGTTTTTCCTTTGGTTGCCCTTGTTGCTTTTCATTGTTATTGTAGTTATTACTGTTGTTGTTGTTGATGTTGTCGTTGCTGGATAAGACAGAGAGAAATGGAGGGAGGAGGGGAAGACAGAGGGGGAGAGAAAGATAGATACCTGCAGACCTGCTTCACTGCATATGAAGCAACTCCCCGGAAGGTGGGGAGCCAGGGCTTGAACTGGTTCTTGTGGGGCATGACAGACTTTTTGCATAAAAATCATGAAACCTCCTCCTCCCATTATTACTTTCTGTGAAAGAGGTCTCTAAAGTTATAATGAGAGTGAGCCTTGAATATGTGTATTGCAGTAGATAAATCACCATTGTTGCTGCTGTTGTTTCTCCAGAGATAAGGAGATGGAAAGAAACCACTGCACCAGGCTCCCTTCAGTGTAATGGGGGCTAGGCTCAAACCTGAATAAAACAAAGGGAAAACTAGTGCATTAATAAAATGAGCTATTTTACCAAGCCTAAATAAGTTTTGTCTTTTCTTTTCTTTTTTTTTTTTTAAAGATTAGCGATATTATTTGTTGAGTCAGAGAAGGTAAAATATTTATTAAGATAACATATAGGGAGCCGGGCGGTAGAGCCGCGGGTTAAGCGCACCTGGCGCCAAGCGCAGGGACTGGCATATAAGGATCCTGGTTCAAGCCCCCAGCTCCCCACCTGCAGGAGAGTCGCTTCACAGGCGTTGAAGCAGGTCTGCAGGTATCTGTCTTTCTCTCCCCCACTCTTTCTCCCCCTCCTCTCTCCATTTCTCTCTGTCCTATCCAACAACAACTACATCAATAATAACTACAACAATAAAACAGCAAGGGCAACAAAAGTGAATAAATAAATAAATAATATTTTTAAACAGATAACATATAATAGGGAGTCGGGCGGTAGCGTAGCGGGCTAAGCGCAGATGGCATAAAGCCCAAGGACCAACGTAATGATGCCGGCTTGAGCCCCCCAGCTCCTCATCTGCAGGGGAGTCGCTTCACAAGCGGTGAAGCAGGTCTGCAGGTGTCTATCTTTCGCTCCCTCTCTGTCTTCCCCTGCTCTCTCCATTTCTCTCTATCCTATCCAACAACGACAACAACAATAATAACTACAATAAAAAAAAACAGCAAGGGCAACAAAAGGGAATAAACAAATAAATATTTTTTAAAAGATAACATATAATCAAATTTAAAAAGCTAGTAGTGTTAGCATGTTAAAAAGCCAGGAATGGAGGACTAAGAGGTGGTGCAGTGGTGAAGCTTTGGACTTTGAAGCATGAGGTGTCAGGTTCAATCCCAGAAACACATATGCCAGACTGCCACTCTGGCCTCTTTCTCCTTTCTGTGCCTCTATCTCTGTCTAATGAAATAAATAAAATAAATCAAAAAAAAAAAGGAAAGAAGAAAGAGAAAAGAAAGGGAGGGAGGGACAAGGAATACACATCTACATGATTCTCAGAAATAATTGAAGTAAATGTAGATTGAATTACAATAAAAACAGGTACAAGATAGTACATATAAGAGGGAAATCAAATACACAGTAAAGTTTCAATTAGTCCAAAGGTTTTATAGAGAGCATACACAACTGATTTTAGTTTGTTGTTGTTATGGGCTTTTTGTTGTTTATTTTTGTTCTGTTTAGTTACTACAGCACTGCTCAACTCTGGTTTACCATGGTACTGGAGACTGAACCTGGGACCTGGGAATCTCAGGCATAAGAGTAATTTCCATAATCATTATGCTATCTCTCCAGCCCAATATATATTTTCAAGGTGGGGGTCTCAGCTTGGGAGATAGCATAACGGTTATGCAAGTCTTTCTTGCCTGTGGCTCTGAGATCCCAGATTCAATTACCAGCACTAAGATAAGCTAGAGCTGAGATGTGCTTTGGTCTCTCTCTCTCTCTCTCATAAAAAATAAATAAGTAACTTTTTTAAGTTACTCACATTTGAAAAAAGAATTTTGTTTTTTTTGGCCAAGCATTATCACACCTCATAGAGCACACACATTTCCATGCTCAAGGACCTGGTTCAAGCTCTTGGTCCCTACCTACAGGGAGGAAGCCTCACAAGAGGCTCAACAACAAGAATGTATTGCAGTTGTCTCCTTCTCTATCCTTTTGCCCTTTCAATTTCTCTCTGTCTCTATAAATAAAGGAAGAACAGAGTATGAACAAGAGGGAGAGAAAAAAAGAGAGAAATACAGAGAGAGAGAGAGATAAAGGGAGAAAGGAAGGAAGGAAGGAAGGAAGGAAGGAAGGAAGGAAGGAAGGAAGGAAGGAAGGAAAGAAGGAATGGAATGTTTCCTTTTTGTATCAGAATAATGTGGCTCATGTGATGCTGGAGATTGACGTCAGGATCACATGCTTGAGAGTGCAATGCATTATCTACTACACCACCTCCTTATTTTTTTAGGGCCATGTGATCTGGTATCCACACATTTGTGATTTTTCAACTTTCTTCTCATGGTTGGTTTTGAATTCCATGTCATTATTATCCTAAAATATACATGATGAGTGCTGGGTGGTGGCGTACCTGGTTGAGCACACATGTTACAGTGAGCAAGGACCCAGTTCAATCCCCTGTCCCCACCTGCAGAAGGAAAGTTTCATGAGTGGTGAAACAGAGCTGCAGGTGTCTCTCTGTCTCTCTCCCTCTCTATCCTCTCAATTTCTGTCTGTCTCTATCTAATAAAGATATTTTTTTAATTTTAAATAAATAAATAAAAATACTGCAGACTCACCATTCTGTAGATGATAAAGTCTCAGACTTAATTTAAAAAAAAAGATATACTTGACATAATTTGAGTTTTCATAAATAACTGTTAGGAGTTTCAACATATGGTTTATTCATAAAACAGATTCTATGTACCCTGGAGAAGAAATGAACGTATATTCCTCTACCATGGGACAAATTTCCTGTGTATTTCTATTATGTCCATTAATGTATCAGTTGAGAACTAAGTTCCTTGTTAACTTTCTGTTGGAATGATCATTATACTGATGTCAGATTTTTTTTAAAAAGATTTTTTTCACAATGTAGATATGTAGGGACAGAGAAGGGGGAGTGAGGACAGAAGACTAGTACTCTGCCAAATGCAGTACCTGGATTAAACAAGGACCTCAGACATGAGAACTCAGTACCACACTGGTTAAACTGTGTCACAGGCTGCATACATGGGGTTTAAGTTACACTACTATGACTGTGTTGATATCTGTTTCTCTTATTATGTCTCCTAGTATCTCTTTCTATGTTTTTTTGTTCTTCTTTTAGTTATGTACATATCAGTAATTCTTGTGTTCCTACTACAGTCATTTTTTATATTCTAATAATGAATGAAGCACAATACCAAGTGTTTTCACAGTATCTAAATTTTTTAATTAATATTGATTTAACATTGATTTCCAAAATACAAAATTTCAGGGATGGGCCCTAGACAATGGCACACTGGGTAGTACACTCACATTACCATGTGTGAAAGCTTATGTTCAAGCCCCATCACCACCTGCTGAGGCAAAAGCTTCTCAAGTCTTAGAGTACTGCTACTGGTATCTCTCTCTCTCTCACTCCCTCTCACCATCTCTCTTTCTTTCCCTCACTCTCCCAACCCCCCATGTTCCTCTATCCTACCAAAGAAAAGAAAAGAAAAAATAAAAGTACCATTAGGAATTGTGATATTATCATCAGACCCCATTGATAATCCTGGTGGAAATAAATAAGTAAATAGATAAATAAGTAGATAAAATTTAGGGATGTACTTTCACACCTATCATATGTATGCAATTCATCCATCATTTATCGTTCTAGTTCATGTGTGCCCTCCACAATTACTATACTTTTGACAAAGGCTTCAAGAAATAGTTTGGTTGCTATATTCTTTGAAAGTTCTTCTGCTTTAGTTCAGTATTCTACAAATGAGTAAGCCTCTCCAGCAAGTGTTTTTCACTTTTTCACTTGTTTCACCACCAGTTGCATCCATTTTGCATCTTTCAATCTTAAGCTTTACACCCTCCCTTTTAGAAGGAATTATCATTATCTTTATTAATAAGCACATAACACACCTGGCATAAGGAAGTGCCTTTTGTTTGAATCACCAAGATTGCTAACTGTATGGAATGGTCAGATGAAAAGATGCTAAAACAAATGGTCTTAATGTTTATATAGAGACCAAGGGACTGTGAAACTATGACCATTTATGACTTTGCAAGCATTACCGATACCATTCAGATTCGGCAAAAATTATGAAAAATATAAAAATAAACATAACTTCAGTGTATGCAAATAGTGGAAATTTCTGTCAAGAAAAAAAAATTCAAACAACAAAGAGTAAACACTGAAATTAATGCAAGAACAAATACATCTATAATGTTGAACAGAAGAATACAGAAGGAAAAAGTTGGCAATGGCAAAGGTTTTGACTACGAATAATGATTGGTTCTAAATATTTGGAGGTGAATAAGAAAGTTATTTCTACTAATTAATGTTAGGTCTCACCCAAAAATATGCCACGTCATTTCACTTTTTACAACCTTTTATAACAAAGCATTTGCCATAACCATGTAATACATATGATGTAGTGCAGAGGAGTAACAATTCCTCAAAATGTATGTCACCCTGAAAATTGATTCACAGTGGTCCAGGAGGTGGTACAGTGGATAAAGCATTAGACTCTCAAGCATGAGGTCCTGAGTTCAACCCCCGGCAACACATGTACCAGAATGATGTGCGGTTCTTTCTCTCTCTCCTCCTTTCTCATTAATAAAGAAAATATATTTTAAAAAATTTTAAAGCATTTAAGTGGTCCAGAAGGTGGCACAGTGGACAAAGCATTGGACACTCAAGCATGAGGTCCTGAGTTCAACGCCCCGCAGCACATGTACCAGAGTGATGCCTGGTTCTTTTTCTCTCTCCTCCTTTCTCATTCACAAAGAAAATATTTTTTTAAAAAAAGAGTTTTAAAAAAAAGGCAAAAAAATGAAAATAAATAAATACTTTTTAAAAAATTCATTCACAATAGTGGATAAGTTCTCTAATTAAAATATGCCAAGCCATCAATGGAATATCACAGCAAGCTTTTCAGAGACTCCCAATACAGCGTGATTGAATTTAACATGATGTTGAACAATCTCTGGATATAAATAAATGCTAAGATAATTTGATCACTCAACATAAGTAACATACAAAGACAGGGGCTACAGATCAGAGAAATATGAAAATACATGAGTTTTGTATAGCCAGACTAATCTCAGAGTGTCTTAGTCCTACCTAAAACCAAGAGTATTTATGTCCCTTTGTTGTTGTAGTGGTCAGGTGCCGGGCTGCACCACGGAGAAGAGAGTGGACGTCCAGAGCAAGGGGATACACAAATCTTTATTATAGGATGGAGGGGGGTGGCTCAGGCCACGTGGAGTCAGCCAACAATGGCCGTCACACTACCTGACCACTGGGCTAGAGAAGGGAGCGAGACCTGAGAAAGGGGGAGCTGAGAGCCCAGAGAGGGGGTGAGGGGGCTTTTTATTGGGCAACAATCAGGGGTGACTGTGGGGCCAAGACTGGTTGAAGGGGGCACTGCTAGGATATTGCGGGGCGTGGTAAAATCTGGGGGCAGAGACTGCATCAGAATAATTCCTCAGCAACATCCCTTTGATATTGTCTTCTAGCCTTTCAAAAGAAGCAATGGAAACAAGCAATGAAAGTTCAACAACAGACTTCATTCTTCTGGGGTTTTCTAATTGGCCTCAACTAGAACACATCATCTCTGGGGTTGTCTTCATCTTCTACCTTGTGACTCTAGTAGGAAACACAACCATCATTCTTGTGTCCTATCTAGACACTCACCTCCATACTCCCATGTATTTCTTCTTATCCAATTTGTCCTTTTTGGACCTCTGCTATACAACTAGCATTGTGCCCCAGATGCTGGTGAATCTTTGGGGCCCTAAAAAGTCCATTACTTATGGAGGCTGTGTGCTGCAATTCTTCTTTGCCCTTGACTTGGGAGCCACAGAATGTCTCCTCTTGGCTGCGATGGCCTATGACCGCTATGCTGCTGTCTGCCAACCTCTTCACTACACAGTCATCATGCACCCTCAGCTCTGCCAGAACATGGTGCTAACCTCCTGGATAGGTGGTCTGGGAAGTGCTTTACTGCTTTGTTCCCTGACTATGAAGTTGCCAAGATGTGGGCAACGGGAAGTGGACAACTTTTTCTGTGAGATGCCAGCATTGATCAAAATGGCTTGTGTCTATTCAAAAGTACTTGAGATTGTTGTCTTTACTCTTGGAGTGGTCCTTCTTCTAGTACCTCTCTCACTCATCCTCATCTCATATGGAGTCATCACTCAAGCTGTCATGAGGATCAAGTCAGCAGGAAAATGGCATAAGATCCTCAATACTTGTGGTTCCCACCTCACAGTTGTAACTCTGTTTTATGGAACAGCTATTTATATGTACATGAAACCACAGAATAATAGCACCTCCCTAGATGAGGGCAAGTTCCTTACACTCTTTTACACAATCATTACACCCAGTCTTAACCCACTGATCTATACTTTAAGAAACAAAGATGTAAAGAGTGCAATAAAAAGAATGCTATGTATTTTTTTAAATGGACAGAAAAGTTGTGAGTCAGGTAGAAACACATGAGTAAGAATGGAGAGAGCGAAAGTACAATATTTCCTAGTAGCTAGGAAGATGACCCACTGGTAGAGCTATGGGTAAGACATTGAGTTTGATCCCCAACCCCACAGAAGACCAATAACCACAAAGTGGAGTTCCATAGGCAGTGCATTATTCCTTTGCTTCATCTCTCTATCTCTATGTCTTCTTATATCACTATCTTATAGCCAATAAAATGATTCATTAATTTAAGGAACACTTCTTGAACAATCATGGACCTAAAGCCTGGAATAGTGCAGATGAAGTGTTGGGGGGTTATATTGTTAACTCTCTTTTCAGCCACCAGGTTCCAGATGCTAGCAGGATGCGACTAGACTTCCCTGGACAGACAACCCCACCAATATGCCTTGGAGCTCCGCTTCCTCAGAGCCCTTCCCCACTAGGGAAAGAAAAAGAGATAGGCTGAGAGTATGAGTCGACCTGTCAACGCCCATGTTCATCGGGGAAGCAATTACAGAAGCCAGACCTTCCACCTTCTGCATTCCACAATGATCTTGGGTCCATACTCCCAGAGGGGTAAAGAATAGGAAAGCTGAGAGTCAGGGGGTAGCACAGCGGATTAACTGCACGTGCTGCGAAGCGCTAGGACCTGCCTAAGGTTCCCGGTTCGAACACCCAGCTCCCCACCTACAGGGGTGTCACTTCACAAGCGGTGAAGTACATCTGCAGGTGTCTGTCTTTCTCTCCCCCTCTCTGTCTTCCCCTCCTCTCTCCATTTCTCTCTGTCCTATCCAACAACAATGGCATCAATAACTACAACAATAAAAACAACAAGGGCAACAAAAGGAAATTAAAAAAAAAAGAATAGGAAAGCTATCAGGGGAGGGGATTGGATATAGAGGTCTGGTGGTGGGAATTGTTCAAAGTTGTACCCCTCTTATCCTATGGTTTTGTTGGTGTTTCCTTTTTATAAATAAAAAATTTAAAAAAAAAAACACTTCTTAAGCATTTACCATGCACTAAGAATTATACTAGATTCTGACTGGGTAAATAAGTTGTAAGAAATAGTAAGATGATAAGTGAATACAACTACAAATATAAAATGTAGTCCCTATTGTTAAGTCATGGTAGTGTGGCCAAAAAGCCCAAGGCACAGGATTAAAACACAAAACAACAACAACAACAAAGCAGAATAGTCTTAATCTACAGACAGGTTTTTATAGAAAGAAATTACACATTGAAACTGTTAATAAAAATAAATTTTGGGGAGACGGGCAGTAACGCAGTGAGTTAAGCATAGGTGCCACACAGCCCAAGGACCGGAGTAAGGATCCCGGTTCGAGCCGCTGGCTTGAGCCCCCTGGCTCCCCACCTGCACGAGAGTCACTTCACAGGCAGTGAAGTAGGTCTGCAGGTGTCTTTCTCTTCCCCTCCTCTCTCCATTTCCCTCTGTCCTATCCAACAACAACAACAACAACAATAAAACAACAAAGGCAACAAAAGGGAATAAATAAATAAATGAAGTTTAAAAATACAAACAAATAAATAAAATAAAAAATAAAGACTTTTTTTTTTATTGCCACTGGTGTTATCACAGTGTCTCCATGCCTGCACAACAATCCACCTCCTGACCACCTTTTTTTTTTTCTTTTTTGTCTTGATTTGATAAGAAGAGAGAAATTTATGGGGAAAGGGATAGACAGAGAGGAAGAAAGAGGGAAATACATGCAGTACTTATTCTCTGCTAGAGATCTTCTCCTTGGCAGGTGGGGAGTGAGGGCAGAAACCAGGTTCTCAGCCTTGGTAATGTATGCACTCAACAGGGTACACCACCACCCAATCTCCATAAAAATAAGTTCTAATCACCAATTATTAAGGAAATGGAAACTAAGATGGCACCTAACTAAGTCTGTGAGAACAGGTGTTGGACTGTGTATTGAATAGATCAATAGATGAATTAATACACATCAAGGACATGATAAATTACAGTCTTTTTTGAGAAAATGACTTGCTAATCTAATTTTTCACTTATTCCATAATAAATATTTTAATCCAACAATAATCCAGCAATTCCTCTTCTCAATATATATACCCTAAAGGCATTATTGCAAATAAGCTCTCAAGAGATTTATGGGAAAATTTTTCAGCATAACTGAATTTTGTCATATGAGCCAAAAACTGTTATCGGCAAAATTGTAAGTCAATGAATGGCAAAACTGTTGTAACATATTGATACACAGATGATGTAAATAAAGTTTAGGTACACTAATGATTTAAGTGCATAAAGCACTAAATAATCTGAGTAACAAAGTGATGAAAAAACTCAAAAGCATGTGTATAAACATATATATGGTATAATACTCTTTGTTAAAGTTCAAACACAACTAATTTTAAATACATGCTATTTCAATATTCACTTATGCATATAAGTATGTCAACATATAACTTATGTTCTAAAGCAAAGATGTGATGAATATAAAATTCAGGATAGTGATTTCCTGATAATTTGTTAGGTAGAAGATTGTTGAGGCATTTAAGTTGCCTAGGTTGTTTCTCAGTCTCCAGTTCTCTGAGTGGTAACCTCAAAGGTGTTCCCCTGTTCTGTCCTTACAAACAAAACAACCACAGTATGACTCACCACTGAAGAACTAGGATTACTCTATATGTTTGGTTTTTGTTTTTTATGTATTTTATTTATTTATTAATGAGAGATATAGGAGGGAGAGAGAGAGAGAGAGAAAGAACCAGATATCACTCTGGTACATGTGCTTCCTGGGATTGAACTCAGGACCTCATGCTTGAGAGACCAGCATTTTATCCACTGTGGCACCTCCTAGACCACTGTTTGTTTGTTTTTGCCTCCAGGCTTATCACTGAAACTCAGTGCCAGCACTACAAACCCACTGCTCCTGGTGGCCATTTCTCCCATTTTATTGTATAGGACAAAGAGAAATTGAGAGAGAAGGGAGAGATAGTGAGGGAGAGAAAAAGACACCTGCAGACCTGCTTCACTGCTTGTGAAGTACCCACCCCCACCATGCAGGTGGGGAGCCAGGGGCTTGAACCTGAGTATTTGCTTGTGTCCTTGCACTTAGTATTATGTGTGCTTAACCTGGTGGACCAGCATGTTACCCCTTATTCCATAATTTTATGCAACTGGATACTTTCTTCCCTGTGCCTACAAATACAAGGAAAGTAACTGTTTTCCTCCAACTTGTTTATCTTATTTGTTAAATAAATAAATTTCATTAGATCTGTTAATTTGAAAGCATGTATGGTTTGTACTATTGTTCTACCTTCAACAATATATTGAATACAGTAAATAAATAAATAAACTCACCTCTAAAATTAAATGACATAAAAGAAATTTATTTTAAAAAGAGAGAGTTAATAGCATTAAGTGACATAAATTATGGTGAGGTCTTGTATGATACTGAAAATCCTAATGATGGGATTTTCAGAGTCAACCAGATTTCCAAATAACTTGGTTATAATAATAACTTTCTATTGCATTCTTAAACCCCGAGACAGCAGGAAACTTTCCCCATTCTCTATAAAGCCCATATTCTCACAATCCTGGAACCTCTAGGACAGGCTTGGAGTATGGATTGACCAGCCAACATTCATGTTCAACGGAGAAGCAATTACAGAAGCCAGATATTCCACCTTCTACACCCCATAATGATTCTGGGTCTATGGTCCCAGATGGATAAAGAAAAGGAAAACTTTCAAAGGAGGAGATAGGATACAGAACTCTGATAGTGGGAATTGTGTGGAATTGTACCCCTCTTATTCTAATAGTGTCTGTTGTTTTGTGCGGGCTAGGTTGTTTTCACCGGGCTGGCTTCACGGGCGGGTAACAGACGACCAGGGACTCATGGTTGAGCTGTAGGCAGTATCTCTTTATTCATGCAGGATGCAGCACAATCTAAGACGAGCTAAGCTAAACTCAAGTACTCTAAAACTCACAATGCTGTCTTTATATATACTTGCCAAGTAGGGTGGAAACAGGATGTGACATAGAGAGGGTGGAGAGAAAAGTGACTGGTGAAAATCAGAGTGTGACAGAGGGGGCGGAGCAGGTGAAAATCCTATCACTGAACCACCAATGCCCTGGAGGCAGAGCTTTATGTAAAAGTGATTTATGTAAATAGACCAAAGCTTTGAATGGGATTAAATCCATCCCTATATAGGCATATGGTTAAGCAGAAGCCAGGGGGAGCTGGCATACTATCCAACAGTGTCGATACTTTTATAAATAATTTTAAATAGGGAGTCGGGCAGTAGCATAGCGGGTTAAGCACATGTGGCACAAAGTGCAAGGATTGGCATGAGGAACCCGGTTCGAACACCCAGCTCCCCATCTGCAGAGGAGTCGCTTCACAAGCGGTAAAGCAGGTCTGTAGGTGTCTGTCTTTCACTGCCCCTCTCTGTCTTCCCCTCCTCTCTCCATTTCTCTCTGTCCTATCCAACAACGATGACATCAGTGACAACAATAATAACTACTACAATAAAACAACAAGAGCAAAAAAAGGAACAAATAAATAAATATTTAAAAATAGTAATAACAAATAAATAAATAAATAAACAAATAAATAAATAGGGGGGAGGAGGAGAAAAATCTCCTAAGGGAACTTCTCATAAAAAATTGGCTTTTGGATAACCTTCTGATCACAGTTACAGATTTCTTAATCACCTCTGTGGAATATCAGTCCCTCAGGTCTGAATCACATCAGAACAGTAGCCCTTGGTGTTGTAAATACTTCCCTGTTCACAGTCCTGTAAACAGAGCACACACCAAACAACTACAAATACCCTATAGAAAATATATTTAACAAAAACTTATTTCTCAGCTCTTCCACCGGTCCACACTTAGTGCTGCTCCATCACCCACATTTCTTATCAGTATGTTTCTATTGAGTCTGAGTCAGCTGTTGCTTTCAAAAGCAAATGTGATCGCTTGTTAGCATAGGAAACTGGTGGTAGGATAGCCCATGAGGCGATGCCATGAAGAAGAGCTTTTCTGAACTGTCAATGAAGTGGTGGATCATCTTCAAGGGAAAAGACTACATGTAGACTCCATGAAATCCTGGCAACTGTGAGTTCCTCCTGATGACAACTTCAATAAATTCAGATACATTTGTCTACTAGTTAGTATTCTCAGCTATTGCAACTGAAAAAGATATGGAGTCAAAACAGAAGGTAGAAAGAAAGATGTCATACAGCAAGGGCCTCTGTTTCACATGAAAAGGATGTAACAGGGCAAGTGCACAAGTTACCAAGTGAGTGGGTCAAACTATAAAGTCCCAGACTATAAAGGGGAAACTTCACAAGCAGTGGAGTGGTGCTGCAGGTGTCTCTCTTTCTCACTCTTTCTTTCCTCCCTCTACCTATTTCTCCTTATCTCTACCATAACTTAACAAAATTAATAAATTACAAAATTTATAATTTAAAAAAACAGGAGAGGAGGGGGTCAGGCAGTAGCGCAATGGGTTAAGCACACATGGTGCAAAGTGCAAGGGCCAGTGCATGGATCCCGGTTCAAGCCCCTGGCTCCCCACCTGCAGAGGGGGGATCGCATCACAGGCGGTGAAGCAGGTCTGCAGGTGTCTATCTTTCTCTCTCCCTCTGTCTTACCCTCCTCTCTCCATTTCTCTCTGTCCTATCCAACAACAATGATATCAATAACAACAACAATAATAATAACCACAACAACAATAAAACAAGAGCAACACAAGGGGAAAAAATAGCCTCCAGGAGCAGTGGATTTGTGGTGCGAGCACCAAGCCCCAGCAATAATCCTGGAGGCAAAATAATAATAATAACAATAGGAGAGAGAAGATAGGAAAGGTATGTGAGGCCTACACGTCAGTATACTAATATCCACCAGGAATTTGGGTTATACTAAATTTCAGTGAGAGCTGATAGTGAGTACTAAAGTTTTTGAATGCTTTCTATGCTCCACATTGTATTAAATATTTTGCACTTAATATTTCATCATCCAGATAACCACCCTACAAAGTGGGTTCTATTGGAACAACTACTTTACAAAGGTAGTAACTAATAATTAGTGAATTACTTAGCTTGCTCAAGTTCACACTGTGAGGTAATTATATAATTATACTCTTAAAACAGAAGAAAGAAAGAAAATCACAATGCTCTGAGCTAGAGGCTGGGGTCTTAGCTGTTTTGATTTTTTTAATTATTATATTAGATTTGGATTGATTTAAGAGACAGGCTACCCAATACTTCATTATATGGAATTCCAAGGAACCACTAACTTATATTTTTATATTGCTTTTTTCTTCCCTGACGTTCAATATTTACAGAAATGTACCTCTTGCTTGAAAAATAATTTTTAAAAATCCAATTAATATCTCTATATATTCTATTTTATTTTTTGCCTCCAGGGTTATCGCTGGGGCTCAGTGTCTACACTATGAATCCTCTGCTCCTGGAGGCTATTTTTTTTCTCTTTTTGTTGCCCTTGTTGTTTATTGTTGCTGTTATTATTGTTGTTGTTATTGCTGTCAGATAGGACAAAGAGAAATCAAGAGAGGAGGGGAAGACAGAGAGGAGGAGAGACAGACCTGCAGACCTGCTTCACTGCTTGGGAAGTGAACCCCCTGCAAGTGGAGATCTTTAACCCAGTCCCTGTTCTTTGTGCCATGTGCGCTTAACCCGCTTCGCCACCGCTTGGCGCTTTTCTTTACACATTTTAAAAGCTTAAGCTCTAGTCACTAACCCACCTCCAAGGCAGCAAAGACGTACATAATTTTTTGTAATAATCTTTTATTTTAGACCAGGCAGTGCTCAACTCTGGCTTACTCTGATGCCAGGGATTTGAACCTCATGTATAAAAGCACTTTGCATAACAATGCCCCGCCTTTTCATTTTAATAATTCTTTCACTCTCCATTAATTTAATGATGTCCCCTTTGTTCACCTTGCTATTGTAAATATGCCATAAAACTATCCAAAAAAAATGTTGAAGGCTTTGTCACTTCTTTGTGTATTTTTCCATTTCTAGTCTTCCAGTTAAATTTTAATTTCCAGTCTTTAGTTAAATTTTGTGTTTGTTATGAAAGAGATGGGTTTCCTCGCTCAGTGCAGTTCACATAGCACCTTTTACTGAAAGCACTTTCCGTACTCCATTTTATCTTGGGTTTCTTTGATATAGCTTAATTACGCATATCTGTGTGGATTTATTTCTGGGCTCTCAATTCTATGTGATGCAACTGTGTTTCTAACTTCATTCCAATATCATGCTTTTTATTGTTATCCTTTTGTAATATACATAGAAATCAAGAAGTATAACAATGCCCTTTTTTTGTTCTTTTTTTTTTCTTAGGCTTGTTTTGATTATCTGGTGTTTTTATATTTCCTAGTAAATATTATCACTCTTTTTTCCCCCCAGTACATTGCTCAGATTTGTTATATGGTGTTGCGGGGGAATTGAACCTGGGACCTTAGAGCCTCGGGCATGACAGTCTTTTTTTTTTTTTTCTAATTTTTTAAATATTTATTTATTTGTTTTTCCTTTGTTTGCCCTTGTTGCTTTTCATTGTTATTGTAGTTATTATTGTTGTTGTTGTTGTTGTTGATGTTGTCGTTGTTGGATAAGACAGAAATTGAGAGAGGAGGGGAAGACAGAGGGGGAGAGAAAGATAGATACCTGCAGACCTGCTTCACCGCATATGAAGCAACTCCCCGGCAGGTGGGGAGCCAGGGCTTGAACTGGTTCTTGTGGGGCATGACAGACTTTTTGCATAAAAATCATGAAACCTCCTCCTCCCATTATTACTTTCTGTGAAAGAGGTCTCTAAAGTTATAATGAGAGTGAGCCTTGAATATGTGTATTGCAGTAGATAAATCACCATTGTTGCTGCTGTTGTTTCTCCAGAGATAAGGAGATGGAAAGAAACCACTGCACCAGGCTCCCTTCAGTGTAATGGGGGCTAGGCTCAAACCTGAATAAAACAAAGGGAAAACTAGTGCATTAATAAAATGAGCTATTTTACCAAGCCTAAATAAGTTTTGTCTTTTCTTTTCTTTTTTTTTTTTAAAGATTAGCGATATTATTTGTTGAGTCAGAGAAGGTAAAATATTTATCAAGATAACATATAGGGAGCCGGGCGGTAGAGCCGCGGGTTAAGCGCACCTGGCGCCAAGCGCAGGGACTGGCATATAAGGATCCTGGTTCAAGCCCCCAGCTCCCCACCTGCAGGAGAGTCGCTTCACAGGCGTTGAAGCAGGTCTGCAGGTATCTGTCTTTCTCTCCCCCACTCTTTCTCCCCCTCCTCTCTCCATTTCTCTCTGTCCTATCCAACAACAACTACATCAATAATAACTACAACAATAAAACAGCAAGGGCAACAAAAGTGAATAAATAAATAAATAATATTTTTAAACAGATAACATATAATAGGGAGTCGGGCGGTAGCGTAGCGGGCTAAGCGCAGATGGCATAAAGCCCAAGGACCAACGTAATGATGCCGGCTTGAGCCCCCCAGCTCCTCATCTGCAGGGGAGTCGCTTCACAAGCGGTGAAGCAGGTCTGCAGGTGTCTATCTTTCGCTCCCTCTCTGTCTTCCCCTGCTCTCTCCATTTCTCTCTATCCTATCCAACAACGACAACAACAATAATAACTACAATAAAAAAAAAACAGCAAGGGCAACAAAAGGGAATAAACAAATAAATATTTTTTAAAAGATAACATATAATCAAATTTAAAAAGCTAGTAGTGTTAGCATGTTAAAAAGCCAGGAATGGAGGACTAAGAGGTGGTGCAGTGGTGAAGCTTTGGACTTTGAAGCATGAGGTGTCAGGTTCAATCCCAGAAACACATATGCCAGACTGCCACTCTGGCCTCTTTCTCCTTTCTGTGCCTCTATCTCTGTCTAATGAAATAAATAAAATAAATCAAAAAAAAAAAGGAAAGAAGAAAGAGAAAAGAAAGGGAGGGAGGGACAAGGAATACACATCTACATGATTCTCAGAAATAATTGAAGTAAATGTAGATTGAATTACAATAAAAACAGGTACAAGATAGTACATATAAGAGGGAAATCAAATACACAGTAAAGTTTCAATTAGTCCAAAGGTTTTATAGAGAGCATACACAACTGATTTTAGTTTGTTGTTGTTATGGGCTTTTTGTTGTTTATTTTTGTTCTGTTTAGTTACTACAGCACTGCTCAACTCTGGTTTACCATGGTACTGGAGACTGAACCTGGGACCTGGGAATCTCAGGCATAAGAGTAATTTCCATAATCATTATGCTATCTCTCCAGCCCAATATATATTTTCAAGGTGGGGGTCTCAGCTTGGGAGATAGCATAACGGTTATGCAAGTCTTTCTTGCCTGTGGCTCTGAGATCCCAGATTCAATTACCAGCACTAAGATAAGCTAGAGCTGAGATGTGCTTTGGTCTCTCTCTCTCTCTCATTCTCTCTCTCATAAAAAATAAATAAGTAACTTTTTTAAGTTACTCACATTTGAAAAAAAGAATTTGTTTTTTTGGCCAAGCATTATCACACCTCATAGAGCACACACATTTCCATGCTCAAGGACCTGGTTCAAGCTCTTGGTCCCTACCTACAGGGAGGAAGCCTCACAAGAGGCTCAACAACAAGAATGTATTGCAGTTGTCTCCTTCTCTATCCTTTTGCCCTTTCAATTTCTCTCTGTCTCTATAAATAAAGGAAGAACAGAGCATGAACAAGAGGGAGAGAAAAAAAGAGAGAAATACAGAGTGAGAGAGAGATAAAGGGAGAAAGGAAGGAAGGAAGGAAGGAAGGAAGGAAGGAAGGAAGGAAGGAAGGAAGGAAAGAAGGAATGGAATGTTTCCTTTTTGTATCAGAATAATGTGGCTCATGTGATGCTGGAGATTGACGTCAGGATCACATGATTGAGAGTGCAATGCATTATCTACTACAACACCTCCTTATTTTTTTAGGGCCATGTGATCTGGTATCCACACATTTGTGATTTTTCAACTTTCTTCTCATGGTTGGTTTTGAATTCCATGTCATTATTATCATAAGATATACATGATGGGTGCTGGGTGGTGGCGTACCTGGTTGAGCACACATGTTACAGTGAGCAAGGACCCAGTTCAAGCCCCTGTCCCCACCTGCAGAAGGAAAGTTTCATGAGTGGTGAAGCAGAGCTGCAGGTGTCTCTCTGTCTCTCCCTCTCTATCCTCTCAATTTCTGTCTGTCTCTATCTAATAAAGATATTTTTTAATTTTAAATAAATAAATAAAAATACTGCAGACTCACCATTCTGTAGATGATAAAGTCTCAGACTTAATTAAAAAAAAAAGATATACTTGACATAATTTGAGTTTTCATAAATAACTGTTAGGAGTTTCAACATATGGTTTATTCATAAAACAGATTCTATATACCCTGGAGAAGAAATGAACGTATATTCCTCTACCACGGGACAAATTTCCTGTGTATTTCTATTATATCCATTAATGTATCAGTTGAGAACTAAGTTCCTTGTTAACTTTCTGTTGGAATGATCATTATATTGATGTCAGCTTTTTTTTAAAAAGATTTTTTTCACAATGTAGATATGTAGGGACAGAGAAGGGGGAGTGAGGACAGAAGACTAGTACTCTGCCAAATTCAGTACCTGGATTAAACAAGGACCTCAGACATGAGAACTCAGTACCACACTGGTTAAACTGTGTCTCAGGCTGCATACATGGGGTTTAAGTTACACTACTATGACTGTGTTGATATCTGTTTCTCTTATTATTTCTCCTAGTATCTCTTTCTATGTTTTTTTGTTCTTCTTTTAGTTATGTACATATCAGTAATTCTTGTGTTCCTACTACAGTCATTTTTTATATTCTAATAATGAATGAAGCACAATACCAAGTGTTTTCACAGTATCTAAATTTTTTAATTAATGTTGATTTAACATTGATTTCCAAAATACAAAATTTCAGGGATGGGCCCTAGACAATGGCACACTGGGTAGTACACTCACATTACCATGTGTGAAAGCCTATGTTCAAGCCCCATCACCACCTGCTGAGGCAAAAGCTTCTCAAGTCTTAGAGTACTGCTACTGGTATCTCTCTCTCTCTCACTCCCTCTCACCATCTCTCTTTCTTTCCCTCACTCTCCCAACCCCCCATGTTCCTCTATCCTACCAAAGAAAAGAAAAGAAAAAATAAAAGTACCATTAGGAATTGTGATATTATCATCAGACCCCATTGATAATCCTGGTGGAAATAAATAAGTAAATAGATAAATAAGTAGATAAAATTTAGGGATGTACTTTCACACCTATCATATGTATGCAATTCATCCATCATTTATCGTTCTAGTTCATGTGTGCCCTCCACAATTACTATACTTTTGACAAAGGCTTCAAGAAATAGTTTGGTTGCTATATTCTTTGAAAGTTCTTCTGCTTTAGTTTTCAGTATTCTACAAATGAGTAAGCCTCTCCAGTAAGTGTTTTTCACTTTTTCACTTGTTTCACCTCCAGTTGCATCCATTTTGCATCTTTCAATCTTAAGCTTTACACCCTCCCTTTTAGAAGGAATTATCATTATCTTTATTAATAAGCACATAACACACCTGGCATAAGGAAGTGCCTTTTGTTTGAATCACCAAGATTGCTAACTGTATGGAATGGTCAGATGAAAAGATGCTAAAACAAATGGTCTTAACGTTTATATAGAGACCAAGGGACTGTGAAACTATGACCATTTATGACTTTGCAAGCATTACCGATACCATTCAGATTCGGCAAAAATTATGAAAAATATAAAAATAAACATAACTTCAGTGTATGCAAATAGTGGAAATTTCTGTCAAGAAAAAAAATTCAAACAACAAAGAGTAAACACTGAAATTAATGCAAGAACAAATACATCTATAATGTTGAACAGAAAAATACAGAAGGAAAAAGTTGGCAATGGCAATGGTTTTTACTACAAATAATGATTGGTTCTAAATATTTGGAGGTGAATAAGAAAGTTATTTCTACTAATTAATGATAGGTCTCACCCAAAAATATGCCATGTCATTTCACTTCTTACAACCTTTTATAACAAAGCATTTGCCATAACCATGTAATACATATGATGTAGTGCAGAGGAGTAACAATTCCTCAAAATGTATGTCACCCTGAAAATTGATTCACAGTGGTCCAGGAGGTGGTACAGTGGATAAAGCATTAGACTCTCAAGCATGAGGTCCTGAGTTCAACCCCCAGCAACACATGTACCAGAATGATGTGCGGTTCTTTCTCTCTCTCCTCCTTTCTCATTAATAAAGAAAATATATTTTTTAAAATTTTAAAGCATTTAAGTGGTCCAGAAGGTGGCACAGTGGACAAAGCATTGGACACTCAAGCATGAGGTCCTGAGTTCAACGCCCCGCAGCACATGTACCAGAGTGATGCCTGGTTCTTTTTCTCTCTCCTCCTTTCTCATTCTCAAAGAAAATATTTTTTTAAAAAAAAGAGTTTAAAAAAAAGGCAAAAAAATGAAAATAAATAGATACTTTTTTAAAAATTCATTCACAATAGTGGATAAGTTCTCTAATTAAAATATGCCAAGCCATCAATGGAATATCACAGCAAGCTTTTCAGAGACTCCCAATACAGCGTGATTGAATTTAACATGATGTTGAACAATCTCTGGATATAAATAAATGCTAAGATAATTTGATCACTCAACATAAGTAACATACAAAGACAGGGGCTACAGATCAGAGAAATATGAAAATACATGAGTTTTGTATAGCCAGACTAATCTCAGAGTGTCTTAGTCCTACCTAAAATCAAGATTATTTATGTCCCTTTGTTGTTGTAGTGGTCACGTGTCGGGCTGCACCACGGAGAAGAGAGTGGACGTCCAGAGCAAGGGGGTACACAAATCTTTATTATAGGATGGAGGGGGGTGGCTCAGGCCACGTGGAGTCAGCCAACAATGGCCGTCACACTACCTGACCACTGGGCTAGAGAAGGAAGCGAGACCTGAGAAAGGGGGAGCTGAGAGCCCAGAGAGGGGGAGAGGGGGCTTTTTATTGGGCGACAATCAGGGGTGACTGTGGGGCCAAGATTGGTTGAAAGGGGCACTGCTAGGATTTTGCGGGGCGTGGTAAAATCTGGGGGCAGAGACTGCATCAGAATAATTCCTCCGCAACATCCCTTTGATATTGTCTTCTAGCCTTTCAAAAGAAACAATGGAAGCAAGCAATGAAAGTTCAACAACAGACTTCATTCTTCTGGGATTTTCTAATTGGCCCCAACTAGAGCACATCATCTCTGTGGTTGTCTTCATCTTCTACCTTGTGACTCTAGTAGGAAACACAACCATTATTCTTGTGTCCTATCTAGACACTCACCTCCATACTCCCATGTATTTCTTCTTATCCAATTTGTCCTTTTTGGACCTCTGCTATACAACTAGCATTGTGCCCCAGATGCTGGTGAATCTTTGGGGCCCTAAAAAGTCCATTACTTATGGAGGCTGTGTGCTGCAATTCTTCTTTGCCCTTGACTTGGGAGCCACAGAATGTCTCCTCCTGGCTGTGATGGCCTATGACCGCTATGCTGCTGTCTGCCAACCTCTTCACTACACAGTCATCATGCACCCTCAGCTCTGCCAGAAGATGGTGCTGACCTCCTGGATAGGTGGTCTGGGAAGTGCTTTACTGCTTTGTTCCCTGACTATGAAGTTGCCAAGATGTGGGCAACGGGAAGTGGACAACTTTTTCTGTGAGATGCCAGCATTGATCAAAATGGCTTGTGTCTATTCCAAAGTACTTGAGATTGTTGTCTTTACTCTTGGAGTAGTATTTCTTCTAGTACCTCTCTCACTCATACTCATCTCATATGGAGTCATCACTCAAGCTGTCATAAGGATCAAGTCAGCAGGAAAATGGCATAAGATCCTCAATACTTGTGGTTCCCACCTCACAGTTGTAACTCTGTTTTATGGAACAGCTATTTATATGTACATGAAACCACAGAATAATAGCACCTCCCTAGATGAGGGCAAGTTCCTTACACTCTTTTACACAATCATTACACCCAGCCTTAACCCACTGATCTATACTTTAAGAAACAAAGATGTAAAGAGTGCAATAAAAAGAATGCTATGTATTTTTTTAAATGGACAGAAAAGTTGTGAGTCAGGTAGAAACACATGAGTAAGAATGGAGAGAGCGAAAGTACAATATTTCCTAGTAGCTAGGAAGATGACCCACTGGTAGAGCTATGGGTAAGACAATGAGTTTGATCCCCAAACCCACAGAAGACCAATAACCACAAAGTGGAGTTCCATAGGCAGTGCATTATTCCTTTGCTTCATCTCTCTATCCCTATGTCTTCTTATATCACAGTCTTATAACCAATAAAATGATTCATTAATTTAAGGAACACTTCTTGAACAATCATGGGCCTAAAGCCTGGAATAGTGCAGATGAAGTGTTGGGGGGTTATATTGTTAACTCTCTTTTCAGCCACCAGGTTCCAGATGCTAGCAGGATGCGACTAGACTTCCCTGGACAGACAACCCCACCAATATGCCTTGGAGCTCCGCTTCCTCAGAGCCCTTCCCCACTAGGGAAAGAAAGAGAGATAGGCTGAGAGTATGGGTCGACCTGTCAACGCCCATGTTCATCGGGGAAGCAATTACAGAAGCCAGACCTTCCACCTTCTGCATCCCACAATGATCTTGGGTCCATACTCCCAGAGGGGTAAAGAATAGGAAAGCTGAGAAGCAATTACAGAAGCCAGACCTTCCACCTTCTGCATCCCACAATGATCTTGGGTCCATACTCCCAGAGGGGTAAAGAATAGGAAAGTTGAGAGTCAGGGGGTAGCACAGCGGATTAACTGCACGTGCTGCGAAGCGCTAGGACCTGCCTAAGGTTCCCGGTTCGAACACCCGGCTCCCCACCTACAGGGGTGTCACTTCACAAGCGGTGAAGTACATCTGCAGGTGTCTGTCTTTCTCTCCCCCTCTGTCTTCCCCTCCTCTCTCCATTTCTCTCTGTCCTATCCAACAACAATGGCATCAATAACTACAACAATAAAAACAACAAGGGCAACAAAAGGGAATTAAAAAAAAAGAATAGGAAAGCTATCAGGGGAGGGGATTGGATACAGAGGTCTGGTGGTGGGAATTGTTCAAAGTTGTACCCCTCTTATCCTATGGTTTTGTCAGTGTTTCCTTTTTATAAATAAAAATTAAAAAAAAAAAAAAACACTTCTTAAGCATTTACCATGCACCAAGAATTGTACTAGATTCTGACTGGGTAAATAAGTTGTAAGAAATAGTAAGATGATAAATGAATACAACTACAAATATAAAATGTAGTCCCTATTGTTAAGTCATGGTAGTGTGGCCAAAAAGCCCAAGGCACAGGATTAAAACACAAAACAACAACAACAACAAAGCAGAATAGTCTTAATCTACAGACAGGTTTTTATAGAAAGAAATTACACATTGAAACTGTTAATAAAAATAAATTTTGGGGAGTCGGGCAGTAACGCAGTGAGTTAAGCATAGTACCGCACAGCCCAAGGACCGGAGTAAGGATCCCGGTTCGAGCCGCTGGCTTGAGCCCCCTGGCTCCCCACCTGCACGAGAGTCACTTCACAGGCAGTGAAGTAGGTCTGCAGGTGTCTTTCTCTTCCCCTCCTCTCTCCATTTCCCTCTGTCCTATCCAACAACAACAACAAAACAACAAGGGCAAAAAAAGGGAATAAATAAATAAATGAAGTTTAAAAATACAAACAAATAAATAAAATAAAAAATAAAGACTTTTTTTTTATTGCCACTGGTGTTATCACAGTGTCTCCATGCCTGCACAACAATCCACCTCCTGACCACCTTTTTTTTTTCTTTTTTGTCTTGATTTGATAAGAAGAGAGAAATTTATGGGGAAAGGGATAGACAGAGAGGAAGAAAGAGGGAAATACATGCAGTACTTATTCTCTGCTAGAGATCTTCTCCTTGGCAGGTGGGGAGTGAGGGCAGAAACCAGGTTCTCAGCCTTGGTAATGTATGCACTCAACAGGGTACACCACCACCCAATCTCCATAAAAATAAGTTCTAATCACCAATTATTAAGGAAATGGAAACTAAGATGGCACCTAACTAAGTCTGTGAGAACAGGTGTTGGACTGTGTATTGAATAGATCAATAGATGAATTAATACACATCAAGGACATGATAAATTACAGTCTTTTTTGAGAAAATGACTTGCTAATCTAATTTTTCACTTATTCCATAATAAATATTTTAATCCAACAATAATCCAGCAATTCCTCTTCTCAATATATATACCCTAAAGGCATTATTGCAAATAAGCTCTCAAGAGATTTATGGGAAAATTTTTCAGCATAACTGAATTTTGTCATATGAGCCAAAAACTGTTATCGGCAAAATTGTAAGTCAATGAATGGCAAAACTGTTGTAACATATTGATACACAGATGATGTAAATAAAGTTTAGGTACACTAATGATTTAAGTGCATAAAGCACTAAATAATCTGAGTAACAAAGTGATGAAAAAACTCAAAAGCATGTGTATAAACATATATATATGGTATAATACTCTTTGTTAAAGTTCAAACACAACTAATTTTAAATACATGCTATTTCAATATTCACTTATGCATATAAGTATGTCAACATATAACTTATGTTCTAAAGCAAAGATGTGATGAATATAAAATTCAGGATAGTGATTTCCTGATAATTTGTTAGGTAGAAGATTGTTGAGGCATTTAAGTTGCCTAGGTTGTTTCTCAGTCTCCAGTTCTCTGAGTGGTAACCTCAAAGGTGTTCCCCTGTTCTGTCCTTACAAACAAAACAACCACAGTATGACTCACCACTGAAGAACTAGGATTACTCTATATGTTTGGTTTTTGTTTTTTATGTATTTTATTTATTTATTAATGAGAGATATAGGAGGGAGAGAGAGAGAGAGAGAAAGAACCAGATATCACTCTGGTACATGTGCTTCCTGGGATTGAACTCAGGACCTCATGCTTGAGAGACCAGCATTTTATCCACTGTGGCACCTCCTAGACCACTGTTTGTTTGTTTTTGCCTCCAGGCTTATCACTGAAACTCAGTGCCAGCACTACAAACCCACTGCTCCTGGTGGCCATTTCTCCCATTTTATTGTATAGGACAAAGAGAAATTGAGAGAGAAGGGAGAGATAGTGAGGGAGAGAAAAAGACACCTGCAGACCTGCTTCACTGCTTGTGAAGTACCCACCCCCACCATGCAGGTGGGGAGCCAGGGGCTTGAACCTGAGTATTTGCTTGTGTCCTTGCGCTTAGTATTATGTGTGCTTAACCTGGTGGACCAGCATGTTACCCCTTATTCCATAATTTTATGCAACTGGATACTTTCTTCCCTGTGCCTACAAATACAAGGAAAGTAACTGTTTTCCTCCAACTTGTTTATCTTATTTGTTAAATAAATAAATTTCATTAGATCTGTTAATTTGAAAGCATGTATGGTTTGTACTATTGTTCTACCTTCAACAATATATTGAATACAGTAAATAAATAAATAAATAAATAAACTCACCTCTAAAATTAAATGACATAAAAGAAATTTATTTTAAAAAGAGAGAGTTAATAGCATTAAGTGACATAAATTATGGTGAGGTCTTGTATGATACTGAAAATCCTAATGATGGGATTTTCAGAGTCAACCAGATTTCCAAATAACTTGGTTATAATAATAACTTTCTATTGCATTCTTAAACCCCAAGACAGCAGGAAACTTTCCCCATTCTCTATAAAGCCCATATTCTCACAATCCTGGAACCTCTAGGACAGGCTTGGAGTATGGATTGACCTGCCAACATTCATGTTCAACGAAGAAGCAATTACAGAAGCCAGATATTCCACCTTCTACACCCCATAATGATCCTGGGTCTATGGTCCCAGATGGATAAAGAAAAGGAAAACTTTCAAAGGAGGAGATAGGATACAGAACTCTGATAGTGGGAATTGTGTGGAATTGTACCCCTCTTATTCTAATGGTGTCGATACTTTTATAAATAATTTTAAATAGGGAGTCGGGCGGTAGCATAGCGGGTTAAGCACATGTGGCACAAAGTGCAAGAATTGGCATGAAGAACCCGGTTCGAGCCCCTAGCTCCCCATCTGCAGAGGAGTCGCTTCACAAGTGGTAAAGCAGGTCTGTAGGTGTCTGCCTTTCGCTGTCCCTCTCTGTCTTCCCCTCCTCTCTTCATTTCTCTCTGTCCTATCCAACAACAATGACATCAGTGACAACAATAATAACTACTACAATAAAACTACAAGAGCAACAAAAGGGAACAAACAAATAAATATTTTAAAATAGTAATAACAAATAAATAAATAAATAAATAAATAAATAAATAAATAAATAGGGGGGAGGAGGAGAAAAATCTCCTAAGGGAACTTCTCATAAAAAATTGGCTTTTGGATAACCTTCTGATCACAGTTACAGATTTCTTAATCACCTCTGTGGAATATCAGTCCCTCAGGTCTGAATCACATCAGAACAGTAGCCCTTGGTGTTGTAAATACTTCCCTGTTCACAGTCCTGTAAACAGAGCACACACCAAACAACTACAAATACCCTATAGAAAATATATTTAACAAAAACTTATTTCTCAGCTCTTCCACCGGTCCACACTTAGTGCTGCTCCATCACCCACATTTCTTATCAGTATGTTTCTATTGAGTCTGAGTCAGCTGTTGCTTTCAAAAGCAAATGTGATCGCTTGTTAGCATAGGAAACTGGTGGTAGGATAGCCCATGAGGCGATGCCATGAAGAAGAGCTTTTCTGAACTGTCAATGAAGTGGTGGATCATCTTCAAGGGAAAAGACTACATGTAGACTCCATGAAATCCTGGCAACTGTGAGTTCCTCCTGATGACAACTTCAATAAATTCAGATACATTTGTCTACTAGTTAGTATTCTCAGCTATTGCAACTGAAAAAGATATGGAGTCAAAACAGAAGGTAGAAAGAAAGATGTCATACAGCAAGGGCCTCTGTTTCACATGAAAAGGATGTAACAGGGCAAGTGCACAAGTTACCAAGTGAGTGGGTCAAACTATAAAGTCCCAGACTATAAAGGGAAACTTCACAAGCAGTGGAGTGGTGCTGCAGGTGTCTCTCTTTCTCACTCTTTCTTTCCTCCCTCTACCTATTTCTCCTTATCTCTACCATAACTTAACAAAATTAATAAATTACAAAATTTATAATTAAATTTTAATTTCCAGTCTTTAGTTAAATTTTGTGTATGTTATGAAAGAGATGGGTTTCCCCGCTCAGTGCAGTTCACATAGCACCTTTTACTGAAAGCACTTTCCTTACTCCATTTTATCTTGGGTTCCTTTGATATAGCTTAATTACGCATATCTGTGTGGATTTATTTCTGGGCTCTCAATTCTATGTGATGGAACTGTGTTTCTAACTTCATTCCAATATCATGCTTTTGAATTCCATGTCATTATTATCATAAGATATACCTGATGGGTACTGGGTGGTGGCGTACCTGGTTGAGCACATATGTTACAGTGAGCAAGGACCCGGTTCAAGCCCCTGCCCCCACCTGCAGGAGGAAAGCTTAATGAGTGGTTAAGCAGAGCTGCAGGTGTCTCTCTGTCTCTCCCTCTCTATCCTCTCAATTTCTGTCCGTCTCTATCTAATAAATAAAGATAATTTTTTTTAAAAATTTAATTAAATAAATAAAAATACTGCAGACTCACCATTCTGTAGATGATAAAGTCTCAGACTTAATTTTAAAAAAAAAGATATACTTGACATAATTTGAGTTTTCATAAATAACTGTTAGGAGTTTCAACATATGGTTTATTCATAAAACAGATTCTATGTACCATGGAGAAGAAAAGAACGTACATTCCTCTACCATGGGACAAATTTCCTGTGTATTTCTATTATATCCATTAATGTATCAGTTGAGAACTAAGTTCCTTGTTAACTTTCTGTTGGAATGATCATTATATTGATGTCAGATTTTTTTTTTAAAGATTTTTTTCACAATGTAGATATGTAGGGACAGAGAAGGGGGAGTGAGGACAGAAGACTAGTACTCTGACAAATTCAGTACCTGGATTAAACAAGGACCTCAGACATGAGAACTCAGTACCACACTGGTTAAACTGTGTCTCAGGCTGCATACATGGGGTTTAAGTTACACTACTATGACTGTGTTGATGTCTGTTTCTCATATTATGTCTCCTAGTATCTCTTTCTATGTTTTTTTGTTCTTCTTTTAGTTATGTACATATCAGTAATTCTTGTGTTCCTACTACAGTCATTTTTTATATTCTAATAATGAATGAAGCACAATACCAAGTGTTTTCACAGTATCTAAATTTTTTAATTAATATTGATTTAACATTGATTTCCAAAATACAGAATTTCAGGGATGGGCCCTAGACAATAGCACACTGGGTAGTACACTCACATTACCATGTGTGAAAGCCTATGTTCAAGCCCCATCACCACCTGCTGAGGCAAAAGCTTCTCAAGTCTTAGAGTACTGCTACTGGTATCTCTCTCTCTCTCCCTCTCACCATCTCTCTTTCTTTCCCTTACTCTCCCAACCCCCAGTGTTCCTCTATCCTACCAAAGAAAAGAAAAGAAAAAATAAAAGTACCATTAGGAATTGTGATATTATCATCAGACCATTAATAATCCTGGTGGAAATAAATAAGTAAATAGATAAATAAGTACATAAAACTTTTTTAATTTATTTCTTTATTGGGGAATTAATGTTTTACATTCAACAGTAAATACAATAGTTTGTACATGCATAACATTCCCCAGTTTCCCATTTAACAATACAACCCTCACTATGTCGTTTATCATCCTTCATGGACCTGTATTCTCCCCACCCACCCAACCCAGAGTCTTTTACTTGGGTGCAATACGCCAATTCCATTTCAGGTTCGACTTGTGTTTTCTTTTCTGATCTTGTTTTTCAACTTCTGCCTGAGAGTGAGGTCATCCCATATTCATCCTTCTGTTTCTGACTTATTTCACTCAACATGATTTTTTCAAGGTCCATCCAAGATCAGCTAAAATGGTGAATTTTTTACAGCTGAGTAGTATTCCATTGTGTATATATACCACTACTTGCTCAGCCACTCATCTGTTGTTGGACACCTGGGTTGCTTCCAGGTTTTGGCTATTACAAATTGTGCTGCCAAGAACATATGTGTACACAGATCTTTTCGGATGGATGTGTTGGGTTCCTTAGGATATATCCCCAGGAGAGGAATTGCAGGGTCATAGGGTAGGTCCATTTCTAGCCTTCTGCGAGTTCTCCAGACTGTTCTCCACAGAGGTTGGACCAATTTACATTCCCACCAGCAGTGCAGGAGGGTTCCTTTGTCCCCACACCCTCTCCAGCATTTGCTGCCGTTACCTTTTCTGATGTATAACATTCTCACAGGAGTGAAGTGATATCTCATTGTTGTCTTGATTTGCATTTCTCTGACAGTCAGAGACTTGGAGCATTTTTTCATGTGTTTCTCAGCCTTTTGGATCTCTTCTGTGGTGAATATTCTGTCCAAGTCCTCCCCCCATTTTTGGATGGCGTTATTTGTTGTCTTGTTGTTGAGTCTGGCAAGCTCTTTATATATGTTGATTATTAAACTCTTGTCTGATGTATGGCATGTAAAGATCTTCTCCCATTATGTGAGGGGTCTCTTGGTTTGGGTAGTGGTTTCTTTTGCTGTGAAGAAGCTTTTTAATTTGATGTAGTCCCATAGGTTTATACTTGCCTTAGTCTTCTTTATAATTGGATTCGTTTCATTGAAAATGTCTTTAAAATTTATACGGAAAAGAATTCTGCCAATATTTTCCTCTAAGTATCTGATAGTTTCTGGTCTAACATCCAAGTCCTTGATCCACTTGGAATTTACTTTTGTATTCGGTGAAATACAGTGATTCAGTTTCATTCTTCTGCATGTTTCAACCCATTGTTTCCAACACCATTTGTTGAAGAGACTCTGCTTTCCCCATGTAATAGTCTGGGCCCCTTTGTCAAAGATTAGATGTCCATAAGTGTGGGGCCTCATTTCTGGGCTCTCAATTCTATTCCACTGGCCAGTGTGTCTGTTCATGTTCCAGTACCAAGCAGTTTTGATGACAATGGCCCTATAATACAGTTTGAGATCTGGGAGTGTGATGGCTCCAGTTCTGTTCTTTTTTCTCAAGATTGTTTTGGCAATTCTAGGTCTTTTCTGGTTCCAGATAAACATTTCTAACATTTGTTCTATTCTCCTAAAAAATGTGATTGGGATCTTGATGGGCATAGCATTAAATTTGTAGATGGCTCTGGGTAATATATTCATTTTCATGATGTTAATTCTTCCAACCCATGAACATGGAATATCTTTCCACTTCTTTGTGTCTTTTTCAATTTTTTGAGTAGTGACTCATAATTTTCAGTATACAAGTCTTTCACTTCTTTGGTTAGATTTACTCCTAGATATTTTATTGTTTTTGTTGCTATAGTAAAAGGAATTGAATTCTGGATTTCAGTTGCTTCTAACATAGTGTTTGCATAGAGGAATGCCACTGACTTTTGAATGTTAATTTTATAGCCTGACACCTTACTGTATTGCCTGATGATTTCCAAAAGCTTCTTACTGGAGTCCTTAGGTTTTTCCATGTATACTATCATGTCATCTGCAAATAAGGAGAGTTTGACTTCTTCTCTTCCAATCTGTATGCCTTTAATTCCTTGCTCCTGCCTGATTGCTACGGCAAGAACATCCAACACTATGTTGAATAGTAATGGTGATAGTGGGCAGCCCTGTCTAATACCTGATCTGAGTGGAAATGCTTCCAGTTTTTCACCATTGAGTATGATGTTGGCTGTAGGTTTGCTATATATAGACTCCACTATCTTCAGGAATTTTCCATCTATTCCCATTTTTTGTAGTGTTTTGATCATAAAGGGATGTTGTATTTTGTCAAAGGCTTTCTCTACATCTATTGATATGACCATGTGGTTTTTGGTCTTGCTTTTGTTGATGTGGTGCATCACATTGATTGATTTACTTATATTAAACCAACCTTGCATGCCTGGGATAAATCCCACTTGGTCATGATGAACAATCTTTTTGATATACTGCTGTATCCGGTTGGCTAGAATTTTGTTCAATATTTTCGCATCTATGTTCATCAGAGATATTGGTCTGTAGTTCTCTTTTTTGGTTGTGTCCCTGTCTGCTTTTGGTATCAGGGTGATGTTGGCTTCATAGAATCTGGCAGGGAGTATTCCAGTGTCTTCAATCTTCTGGAAGACTTTTAAAAGTAGAGGTATTAGTTCTTCTTTGAAGGTTTTGTAGAATTCATTTGTTAAACCATCTGGTCCAGGACTTTTATTTTTGGGAAGATTTTTGATAACTGTTTCAATTTCATTAGCTGTCATGAGCCTGTTCATGTTATCCACTTCCTCTTTACTTGGTTTTGGAAGTTGGTAGGTATCTAGGAAATCATTCATTTCTTCCAGGTTCTCTAGCTTGTTGGCATAAAGTTGTTCATAGAAGCCTCGCATGATATGTTGAATTTCTACAGTGTCTGTTGTGATATCTCCTCTTTCATTTACTATCCGATTTATTTGGGTCTTCTCCCTTTTTTGTTTTGTGAGTTTGGCTAAAGGTTTGTCGATTTTGTTTACTCTTTCGAAGAACCAACATTTACTTTCATTGATCTTTTGTATGGTTTTCCTATTCTCAATGTTATTTATTTCTGCCCTAACTTTAGTGATTTCTGTCCTTCTGGTTGCTTTAGGGTTCCTTTGTTGTTCTTCTTCTAGGTCTTTAAGATGTGCAATCAGGCCGTTTATTTGTGCTTTTTCTTGTTTCCTAATGTGTGCTTGTATAGCTATGAACTTCCCTCTTAGGACTGCTTTAGCTGTGTCCCAAATATTTTGATAGCTTGTGTCTTCATTTTCATTGAACTCTCGAAACATTTTGATTTCTTCCTTGATTTCCTCTTTGACCCAGAGGTTATTAAGAAGTGTACTGTTGAGCTTCCACATTTTGGGACTATTACTAATCTTTTGTTGATTGTTAAGTGTTAGTTTAGTTCCACTGTGGTCTGAGAAGATGCTTGGGATGATTTCAGTGCTCTTGAATTTTCTGATGCTGTCTTTGTGGCCTAACATATGGTCTGTCCTTGAGAATGACCCATGTGGATTTGAGTAAAATGTGTATTCCAGTTTCTTGGGATGAATGACTCTGAAAATGTCCAACAGTTCTAGCTTATCTATCTCTTCATTTAGCTCCCTTATGTCTTTACTGATTTTCTGCCTGGATGATCTGTCAAGTTGAGAGAGTGGGGTGTTGAGGTCCCCTACTATGATTGTGTTACTGTTAATACATTGCTGTAGCTCTTTCAGTAGAAGTTTGATGTATTTAGATGGCTTCTCATTGGGTGCATAGATGTTAATAATTGTTAAGTCCTCTTGATTGACTGATCCTCTGAGCATTAAGTAGTGTCCATTCCCATCTTTTTTAATCTTATCTATTTTAAAGTCTATCATGTCAGATATGAGAATAGCTGTTCCTGGCCTTTTTTGTGGGCCATTGGCTTGTATGATAGTTTTCCATCCTTTCACTTTAAGTCTGTGTTTGTCTTGTTGAGTTAGGTGGGTTTCCTGTAGACAGCATATTGTTGGGTTGTGTTTCTGATCCATCTTCCTACTCTGTGTCTTTTAATAGGTGAATTCAGGCCATTGACATTTGTTGATATCAAAGATTGAAGATATTTTAACGCCATTCTTGTAGAGTTTTAAGAGTGTTTTGATATATGTCCTATTTGTGGTGGTCTGGTTGTTTATAGGAGACCTTTCTGAACTTCTTTCATGGCAGGCTTATTGATGGTTGATTCCTTCAACTGTTGCTTGTCTGAGAAGGTTTTGATGCCTCCATCTAGTCTGAATGACAGTCTAGCAGGATAAAGTATTCTTGGCTGAAAGCCTTTCTCATTGAGCACTCTATAGATATCTTGCCATTCTCTTCTGGCCTGTAGTGTTTGTATGGAGAAGTCTGCTGCTAATCTTATGGGTTTTCCTTTGTAGGTGACTCTGTTTTCTCTTGCAGCCTTTCTTTATCCTTATTCCTTTCCATTCTAAGTATGACATGTCTTGGTGTCTTTAGGTGTGGGTTAATTCTGTTTGTGATCCTCTGGGCTTCTTGAATCTTTATGTCTTTGATGTTGTCTAGACTAGAGAAGTTTTCAGCTATTATGGCCTGGAAAATGCTTTATTCTTCTCCATCTCTTTCTTCCTCTGGTATGCCAATAATGTGTATATTGTTTCTTTTGAAGTCATCCCATAGGACTCTGTTGTTGTTTTCAGCATCTCTTAATCTCTTTTTAAGATCTCATAGTTCTTTTTTGTTGTCTCTAATTCATCCTCAATCTTGCTAATTCTGTCTTCAGCCTCATAGATTCTATTCTCTCTGCCCTCTACTGCTTTCTGGAGTTCATCTATTTTGTTGCCCTGCTCTGATACTGTTTTAGCTTGTTCAGCTAGTTGCCTTCTTAGCTCAGAGATTTCAGCTTTCAGCTCTCTAATAACCATGAGATAATTAGAATTTTCTTCTATATTCTCATTTGTTGTTCCTGCATTTCTGATTACAATTTTTTCAAATTCTTTACTCACTCCTGTTATTACTTCCTTAGCTAATGTTTGGATGTTGAACTCGTTATTTTGTGCTTCACCCTCTGGAGGACTTTTAGCTGGACTCTTGTCCTGGTTTGATTCTCGAATATTTTTTCTTGTTGTTTTAGCCATTTTATATATTATGTTGTGAGTTCCCTTTATCAGTGCTTTTCAAATTATTGATCACTATTGCCTGGATTGACTTGTGTCTAAGTAAGTTAATTAAAGGGTTCACAGTGGTGGAAGTTAACAGTAGTTTCAATTCCTGAGTTGGAGCTCAGTGGTTTAAAAGCCTCTTTTTTTTTCTTCCCTGTAGGCTATGGGATCCTGAGGGCTTTTAAACTATCAATAGGCTTCTCAGCTTAATCACTGACTCCTGACCAAGAGATAAAGCAGGGTGTGGCAGAGATAATCCAGTGGTTATGCAAAGAGACTTTCACAGCCCCTCAGCTATACCACTGAGGTATAGGTCTTCTCCTGAGTTTCCTGGTTAGATCTCTGTCCCCTGGTGTCCCTCCCTGTTGCTGCTCCAGATTCTGAGGGTAGTAGCAATGGAGACTCAGAGTTGCACTTGGTGAGTCTCTGGGGAGTCCTCTCCTCCCTTTAGCTGTCCCCTTGTTGGTGGAGCAGACTGGAGGTGGTGTCTCAACTGATAAACTGCTGAACTGTTAGCAGTCACTTAATCTCTCCCTAGGCTCCTCTCTCCTCACTGTCACCAGTCACACATGTTTGTACTCACCGGTGATTTAGTGGGTTCCTGTGGTCATTCTAGTCCTGTCTTGTTTCGGTCCCAGGTGGTCTCCTTTGGTATTCCTAGTTGATTCAGGAGAGGAGAGGAGAGGAGAGGAAAGGAGAGGAGAGGAGAGGAGAGGAGAGGAGAGGAGAGGAGAGGAGAGGAGAGGAGAGGAGAGGAGAGGAGAGGAGAGGAGAGAAAGCGATCTGCTGTTTGTAGTTCTGCCTCCGGAAGTCGAATCCAATAAGTAGATAAAATTTAGGGATGTACTTTCACACCTATCATATGTATGCAATTCATCCATCATTTATTGTTCTAGTTCATGTGTGTCCTCCACAATAGTACAAAGGCTTCAAGAAATAGTTTGGTTGCTATATTCTTTGAAAGTTCTTCTGCTTTAGTTTTCAGTATTCTACAAATGAGTAAGCCTCTCCAGCAAGTGTTTTTCACTTGTTTCACCTCCAGTTGCATCCATTTTGCATCTTTCAATCTTAAGCTTTACACCCTCCCTTTTAGAAGGAATTATCATTATCTTTATTAATAAGCACATAACACACCTGGCATAAGGAAGTGCCTTTTGTTTGAATCACCAAGATTGCTAACTGTATGGAATGGTCAGATGAAAAGATGCTAAAACAAATGGTCTTAATGTTTATGTAGAGACCAAGGAACTGTGAAATTATGACCACTTATGACTTTGCAAACATTACCAAAACCATTCAGATTTGGCAAAAATTATGGAAAATATGAAAATAAGCATAACTTCAGTGTATGCAAATAGTGGAAATTTCTGTCAAGAAAAAAAAATTCAAACAACAAAGAGTAAACACTGAAATTAATGCAAGAACAAATACATCTATAATGTTGAACAGAAGAATACAGAAGGAAAAAGTTGGCAATGGCAATGGTTTTGACTACGAATAATGATTGGTTCTAAATATTTGGAGGTGAATAAGAAAGTATTTCTACTAATTAATGTTAGGTCTCACCCAAAAATATGCCATGTCATTTCACTTTTTGCAACCTTTTATAACAAAGCATTTGCCATAATCATGTAATACATATGATGTAGTGCAGAGGAGTAACAATTCCTCAAAATTTATCTCACCCTTAAAATTGATTCACAGTGGTCCAGGAGGTGGTACAGTGGATAAAGCATTAGACTCTCAAGCATGAGGTCCTGAGTTCAACCCCCAGCAGCACATGTACCAGAATGATGTGCAGTTCTTTCTCTCTCTCCTCCTTTCTCATTAATAAAGAAAATATATTTTTTAAAATTTTAAAGCATTTAAGTGGTCCAGAAGGTGGCACAGTGGACAAAGCATTGGACACTCAAGCATGAGGTCCTGAGTTCAACGCCCCGCAGCACATGTACCAGAGAGGTGTCTGGTTCTTTCTCTCCTCCTTTCTCATTCACAAAAAATATATATATTTTTAAAGAGTTTAAAAAAACAAAGGCAAAAAAAAATGAAAATAAATAAATACTTTTTAAAAAATTCATTCACAATAGTGGATAAGTTCTCTAATTAAAATATACCAAGCCATCATAGCAAGCTTTTCAGAGACTCCCAATACAGAGTGACTGAATTTGACATGATGTTGAACAATCTCTGGATATAATTAAATGCTAAGATAATTTGATCACTCAACATGAGTAACATACAAAGACAGGGGCTACAGATCAGAGAATTATGAAAATACATGAGTTTTGTATAGCCAGACTAATCTCAGAGTGTCTTAGTCCTACCTAAAACCAAGAGTATTTATGTTCCTTTGATATTGTCTTCTAGCCTTTCGAAAGAAGCAATGGAAACAAGCAATGAAAGTTCAACAACAGACTTCATTCTTCTGGGGTTTTCTAATTGGCCCCAACTAGAGCACATCATCTCTGGGGTTGTCTTCATCTTCTACCTTGTGACTCTAGTAGGAAACACAACCATCATTCTTGTGTCCTATCTAGACACTCACCTCCATACTCCCATGTATTTCTTCTTATCCAATTTGTCCTTTTTGGACCTCTGCTATACAACTAGCATTGTGCCCCAGATGTTGATGAATCTTTGGGGCCCTAAAAAGTCCATTACTTATGGAGGCTGTGTGCTGCAATTCTTCTTTGCCCTTGACTTGGGAGCCACAGAATGTCTCCTCTTGGCTGTGATGGCCTATGACCGCTATGCTGCTGTCTGCCAACCTCTTCACTACACAGTCATCATGCACCCTCAGCTCTGCCAGAAGATGGTGCTGACCTCCTGGATAGGTGGTCTAGGAAGTGCCTTACTTCTTTGTTCCCTGACTATGAAGTTGCCAAGATGTGGGCAACGGGAAGTGGACAACTTTTTCTGTGAGATGCCAGCATTGATCAAAATGGCTTGTGTCTATTCAAAAATACTTGAGGTTGTTGTATTTACTCTTGGAGTGATCCTTCTTCTAGTACCTCTGTCACTCATTCTCATCTCATATGGAGTCATCACTCAAGCTGTCATGAGAATCAAGTCAGCAGGAAGATGGCACAAGATCCTTAATACATGTGGTTCTCACCTCACAGTAGTAACTCTATTTTATGGAACAACCATTTATATGTACATGAAACCACAAAATAATAGCACTTCCCTGGATGAGGAGAAATTTCTTACACTCTTTTACACAATCATTACACCCAGTCTTAACCCTCTGATCTATACTTTAAGAAACAAAGATGTGAAGAGTGCAATAAAGAGAATACTATGTATTAAAAAATGGACAGGAAAGTCATGAGTAAGGTGGAAAGTCGTGAATAAGAACACAGAGAGCTAAAGTATATGTCCCAGTATCTGGGAAGTGGCCTACTAGTAGAGCACCTGTTTTGCATTGCTGAGGTCCTGAGTCAAATCCCTAACACCACAGAAGACCAACAAAGACAAAGTGAAGTTCCATAGGTAATTAAGTATCCTTTTGTTTCGCCTCTCTATTTCTATGTCTCCCTTTCTCGTTGTCTCATAACCAATAAAAGATGATTCATTAATTCAAGGAACACTTCTTTTTTTGTTGTTTATTTTTTATTTTTATTTATAAAAAAGAAACACTGACAAAAAACAGCGGATAAGAGGGGTACAACTCTACACAATTCCCACTATCAGAACACTATATCCCATCCTCTCCCCTGATATCTTTCTTATTCTTTAACCCTCTAGGAGTATGGGCCCAGGGTCATTATGGGATGCAGAAGGTGGAAGGTCTGGCTTCTGTAATTGCTTCCCCGCTGAACATGAGTGTTGACAGGTCGATCCATACTCCCAGCCCGTCTCTCTCTTTCCCTAGTGAGGCTGGGCTCTTGGGAAGTGGGGCTCCAGGACACATTAGTGGGGTCATCTGTCCAGGGAAGTCCAGCTGGCATCATGGTATCATCTGGAACCTGGTGGCTGAAAGACGAGTTAACATATAAAGCCAAACAAGTTGTTGACTAATCATGAACCTACAGAATCTAGGTGGAAGAGGGAGGCAGAGAGGGAGAGAGACAGAGAGAAACCTGCTATATTTACTGTACCATTCACGAAGATCCCCTCCTACAAGGGGGGAGCTGGGGCTTAAACAGAATCTTCAAACATGGTAAAGTGTGAAATCAGTTGGGTCCACCACCACCCAGCCCCCATTAAATAAGTTCTAATCATCACTTATTAGGGAATGGAAACTAAAATAGCAGTTAGCTATTCTGTGAGAACAGGTGTTGGGATATGTATTGAATAGATCAACTGAAGAATTAATACACACCAAAGGTAGGATAAATTGTAGCCATTTTGTAATAAAATGACTTGTTAATATAAGTTTTCACTTATTCCATAATAAATATCTTAATCTAACAATAATCCTGCAATTCCTCTTCTCAATCTATACCCTGAAGATATTATTACAAATAAGTTCTCAAGAGATTTATCAAAAAATGTTCAACATAACTTAATATTGTCATATGAGCCAAAAACTATTATCATAAAATTGCAAGTGGCAAAACTGTTGTAACATATTGACATACTGGACATTATAAGCAAAGGATGTAAGTGGAGTGTAGGCATACACACTTTCTTATGTGTATAGAACATTAAATAATTAATAACAAAATGAATACAAAATCCTCAAAGCAAATATAATATGTTAATATAATAAATACAATACTCTTTGTAAAGGTTCAAGCATACCTAATCTATTTCAATGTTCATGTGAGTGTGTCCACATATAAATTATGTTCTTTTTTAATATTTATTTATTCCCTTTTGTTGCCCTTATTGTTTTATTGTTGTAGTTATTATTGTTGTTGTTGATGTTGGATAGGACAGAGAGAAATGGAGAGAGGAGGGGAAGACAGAGAGGGGGAGAGAAAGATAGACACCCACAGACCTCTTCACCGCTTGTGAAACGACCCCCCCTCCCCCGCAGGTGGGGAGCGCTGGAACCAGGATCCTTATGCCAGTCCTTGCACTTTGTGCCACCTACGCTTAACCCACTGCGCTACCACCCGACTCCCATAAATTACATTCTAAGGCAAAAATGTGATGAACAGAAAAATCAGGATTGTGATTTCCTGGGAATCTTGTAGGTTTTGTTGAGCTATATAGGTAAGCTAAGTTGTTTGTAAGTTTCCAGTTCTCCAACTAAATAGGAACTTCAACGGTGTTTATGATATTACTCATTCCTCAAAAACAGAATAACCACAGTGTGACTCATCATTGAAGAACTATAATTATCCCATGATTTTATGCTGCTGGCTACTTATTTTCCTGCCTCTACAAAACAAGGAAAGTGTTTTCCTCCAATTTGTTTGTTATCTTACCTGTTGAACAAACTTAATTAAATGTGCTAACTTATAAATATGTATGATTTGTATTATTGTTCTACCTTCAATCCTAAATTGTATACAGTAAATAAATAAATTCATTCCTGAAATTAAATTGCATAAAAGAAAGGAGAAAAATCTCCTAAGGGAACTTCTCATAAAATTGGCTTTTGGATAACCTTCTGATCACAGTCATAGATTTCTTAATCACCTCTGTGGAATATCAGTCCCTCAGGTCTGAATCACATCAGAACAGTAGCCCTTGGTGTTGTAAATACTTCCCTCTTCACAGTCCTGTAAACAGAGCACACACCAAACAACTACAAATACCCTATAGAAAATATATTTAACAAAAACTTATTTCTCAACTCTTCCACCAGTCCACACTTAGTGTTGCTCCATCACCCACATTTCTTATCAACATGTTTCTATTGAGTCTGAGTCAGCTGTTGCTTTCAAAAGCAAATGTGATCGCTTGTTAGCATAGGAAACTGGTGGTAGGATAGCCCAATACTTCTGAGAGGCGATGCCATGAAGAAGAGTTTTTCTGAACTGTCAATGAAGTGGTGGATCATCTTCAAGGGAAAAGACTACATGTAGACTCCATGAAATCCTGGCAACTGTGAGTTCCTCCTGATGACAACTTAAATAAATTCAGATACATTTGTCTTATATGGTGGGGAAAAAATAGGCCTCAGCGAAAGCCTCTGTTTCACATGAAAGGGATGTGCACAAGTTACAGTTACCAAGTGAAAGGGGCTGGATTCAAACCCCCAGCCCTAAACTGTAAAGGGGAAACTTCACTAGAAGTAGAGTGGTCCTGCAGGTGTCTCTCTCTCTCTCTCTCTCTCTCTCTTTCTTCTCCTTCCCGTATCTTTATGTCTCTATCATAATTTAACAAATTAATTAATTTATAAATTTTAAAATGTGTAATTTAAGAAAACAGGAAAGGGAAGATGGGAAAGGTGTGTGAGGCCTAACACCAGTATACTAATGTCCACTTGGGAATTAGGGTTATACTAAATTTCAGCAAGAGTTAATAGTGAGTATTAACGTTTTTGAATGCTTTCTTTGCTCCACATTGTAGTAAATATTTTACACTTAACATTATTTTTTCATTCTGATAACTACTCTACAAAACAGATTCTATTAGAACAACTGCTTTACAAAGGTAGTAACTAATACTTAGAGAGTTACTTAACTTGCTCAAGTTCAAACTGTGAGGTAATTGATTAGTTATACTCAAAAAAGAAAAAGAAAAGAAAAGAAAAAAGAAAGAGAGAAAGAAAGGAAGGAAGGAAGGAAGGAAGGAAGGAAGGAAGGAAGGAAGGAAGGAAGGAAATTATGGTTCTCTGACCATAAAAGCTAGGTTCTTAACTGTCTTGATTTTTTTAATTATTATATTAGATTTGGATTGATTGATTTTAAGAGAGAGGCTAGCCACTTCATTATATGTAATTCCAGGAACTAACATATTTTTATATTGCCTTTTTCTTCCCTGACTTTGAATATTTACAGCAATATGCCTCTTGCTTGAAAATTTATTTTAAAAGATCCAATTTTTAGCTCTTTATACATTTTAAAAGCTAAAGCTCTAGCCACTGAACCACCTGCCAGGCAGCAAAGACATACATCATCTTATATATATAATCTTTTTTTTTCTTTTTTTTGATCAATTAATTAATTTATTTATTTTGTTGCCCTTGTTGTTTTTGTTGTTGTAATTATTATTGATGTCATTGTTGTTGGATAGGACAGAGAGAAATGGAGAGAGGAGGGGAAGACAGAGGGGGAGAGAAAGACAGACACCTGCAGAGCCACTTCACCACCTGTGAAGCGACTCCCCTGCAGGTGGGGAGCCGGGGGCTCGAACCGAGATCCTTCCACTGGTCCTTGTGCTTAGTGCCACCTGCGCTTAACCCGCTGCGCTACCGCCCGACTCCCATATATAATCTTTTGTTTTAAACCAGGCAATGCTCAACTCAGGCTTACAGTGATGCCAGGGTTTGAATAGGCACTTCAGAACCCCAAGTATAAAAGCACTTTGTATAACCATTATGACGTCTCCCTGGTCCCACCTTTTCATTTTAATAACTCTTTCATTCTACATTAATTTAATGATGTCCTTTTTGTTCACCTTGCTATTATAAATATACTAAAAACAGTGTTGAAGACTTTGTAACCTACTCTTTTATGTATTTTTCATTTCCAGTCTTAAAATCTATTCTCTAGCCTATTATAAGTTAATTTTTTGTGTTTGTTATGAAAGAGATGGGTTTCCTCCCTCAGTGCAGTTCACATAGCACCTTTTACTGAAGGCACTTTCCTTACTCCATTTTATCCTTGGGTTCCTTTGATATAACTTAATTATGCATGTCTGTGTGGATTTATTTCTGGGCTCTCAATTCTATGTGATGGAACTGTGTTTCTAACTTCATTCCACTATCATGCTTCTTATTACTATCTTTTTTCAATATAGACAGAAATCAAGAAATAGAGAGCTGGGCAGTGGCACAGTGGGTTAAGTGCACATGGTGCTAAGCGCAAGGACTGGCTTAAGGATCCTAGTTTGAGCCCCCGACTCCCCACCTGCTGGGGGTTCACTTCACAGGTGGTGAAGCAGGTCTGCAGGTGTCTCTTTCTCTCCCCCTCTCTGTCTTCCCCTCCTCTCTCAATTTCTCTCTGTCCTATCCAACAACAACAGCAATAACAACAACAATAAACAACAAGGGCAACAAAAAGGAAAATAAATTAATTAATTAAATAAATAAACCTTTAAAAAGAAATAAAAGAAATCAAGAAGTATAGCAATGCCCTTTTTGTTGTTGTTGTTCTTTATTCCTTGGGCTTATTTTGATTATCTGGTGTTTTTATATTCCCTAGTAGATATTATCACTTTTCCCCCTCTTCCCCCCAGAGCATTGCTCAGCTCTAGCTTATAGTGTTGTGGGGGAATTGAACCTGGGACCTTAGAGCCTCAGGCATGACAGTCTTTTTGCATAAAGGTTGTGACACCTCTCCCACCTCTTTCTATATGTGAAAGAGGTCACTACAGTTATGATAAACAATGTGATTGCACTGAATGTTTATTGTGTTAGATTAAATAACCATTGTTCTTTGTGTTTTTCCACAAATAGGGAGAGGGAAATAAAACACTGCACAAATCTTCCTTCAACACAGTGGGGCCTAGGCTCAAATTTGGACAACACACAAGGAAAAATAGGACACTATGTCTGCCTCCCCTAATTAGCCTTTTTTTTTTTTAAGAATAGAGATATTAGCTCATTTGTGGAGTAAGAGAAGGTAAAATATTTATTAAGATAACATAATAAAACTTGAAGAGTTAGTGCAGTGGTGAAGCTTTGGACTGGAGTATGAGGTCTCAGATTCAATCCTAGCAACATATGCCACAGGGTCACTCTGGTCTCTTTTTCTTTTCTTTCTTTGCCTTTATCTCTACCTAATGGAATAAATAAAAGAAATCTTCAAAAAAAAAAAAAAAAAAGGAAGTAAATAAGATGGAAGGAACAAGGAAGGGAAGGAGGAAAGTTGGTAGAGAGGGTGGCACTGGGAATGAAAATCTACATGATTCTCATAAATAATAAAAGTCAGTATGGGTGGGAGTAGAATAGAAACAGCTACAAGAAAGTACATATAGGAGGGAAATCAAAAACACACCAAAGTTTCAGTTAGTCCGAAGTTTTTATTGAGAACATGAAGGAATGATATATGTTTGTTTACTGTTGTGGTTTTGGCTTTTGTTGTTCTATTTTGTTTTGTTTGTCAGTGTACTGCTCAGCTCTGATTTACATACAGCGGTACTGGGTACTGAACTTGGAACCTGGGAACTGCAGGCTTGAAAATCATTCGCACAATCAATATGCTATCTCCCCAGTCCAATTTATGTTTTAAGGAGTGGGGAGGGCTGGCACTTGGGAGATAGCATAAGGTTATCAAAAAGTCTTACATGTCTGTGGTTCTGAGATCCCAGTACTGATTCCCAGAACCACCATAAGACAGAGCTGAAAAATGCTCTGGTCTCTTTCTCTCCTTCTGTCTGTATCTCTCTCATTAAAAAATAAATAAATAAATAAACAAACAAACAAACAAATAAATGAGTCTGGCAGTAGCGCAGCGGGTTAAGCGCATGTGAGCAGGTCTGCAGGTGTCTATCTTTCTCTCCCCCTCTCTGTCTTCCCCTCCTCTCTGCATTTCTCTCTGTCCTATCCAACAACGACGGCATCAATAACAACAATAATAACCACAACAATAAAAACAACAAGGACAACAAAAAGGAAATAAATAAACAAAACAAACAAATAAATGGGCGGGGCTAAATAGTATGATAGTTATACAAAGAGACTCTCATGACTGAGGCTCCAAAATCCCAGGTTCAATCTCTCAGGCCACCATAAACCAGAGCTGAGCAGTGCTCTGATAAAAAAAAAAAAAAATACACACACACACACAATTTTAAGTTATTCACATTTTTAAAGCTTTTTTTCAGGGGTAGGGGGTGGGGGAACCAGCATTGTTGTTTCTCATAGATGACATACATTTCCATGCTCAGGGACCTGGGTTCAAGCTCCTGGTCCCCACCTACAAGGAGGAAGCCTCACAAATGATGGAACATTGCTCAGGTGTCTGTTTCCCTCTCTATCCCCCTGCCCTTTCAATTATTTCTGTCACTCTATGAAGGAAGGGAGGAAGGAAGGAAAATGGAAGGGAGGGAGGAAAGGAGAAGGAAGATGGAAGGAAGGAAGGAAAGGAGAAAGGAAAGGAGGAAGAAAAGAAGGAAGGGAGAAAGAAAAGAAAGAAAGTGAAAAATATTTCTTTCTCTTAATTAAAATCACTACTGTACTTGTAATGCTGGAGACTGAACTCAAGATCACATGCTTGAGAGCCCAGTACTATTTTTTTTTCCTCCAGGTTATTGCTGGGGCTCAGTGCCTGCCCCACAAGTCCACTGCTCCTAGAGGCTACTTTTCCCCTTTTGTTACCCTTGTTTCATTGTTGTAGTTATTACTGTTGTTGTTACTGATGTCGTTGTTGTTGGATAGAGCAGAGAGAAATAGAGAGGGGAAGGGAAGACAGAGAAAGGAAGAGAAAGACACCTGAAGAGACCCTCCTACAAGTGGGGAGTCGTGGGGCTGGAACTAGGATCCTTAAGCCGGTCCTTGCGCTTTGCGCCATGTTTGCTTAGCCAGCTGTGCTACCACCTGACCCCCAAAAAGCCCAGTACTTCACGCATGACACCACCACCTTGCTTAGGAACTTGTAGTCTGGTATCAACACATTCAACTTTCTCTTCATTATTGATTTGCAGTTCCATGTAATCATGATCATAAGATATATCTGGTATAATCTGAGTCTTCATAAACTGATAGACTTATGAGTTTCAACAGGTTTCATTCTTCTTTTTCTTTATTGGAGGATTAATGTTTTACAGTCGACAGTAAATATAATAGTTTGTACATGCATAATATTTCTCAATTTTCCACACAATACAACCCTCACTACGTCCTCTGCCATCCTGTTCCAGGACCTGAACTCTCCCCACCCCCTTCCCCAGAGTCTTTTACTTTGGTGCAATACACCAACTCCAGTCCAAGTTCTGCTTGGTGTTTTATCTTCTGATCTTATTTTTCAACTTCTGCCTGTAAGATCATCCCATATTCATCCTTCTGTTTCTAACTTATTTCACTTAACATAATTTCTTCAGGTTCCATCCAAGATGGGCTGAAAATGGTGAAAGCACCATTTTTAATAGCTGAGTAGTATTTCATTGTGTATATATACCACATATATTGCTCATACTTGCTCAGCCACTATTCTTTTTATTTATTTATTTATTTATTTATTCCCTTTTGTTGCCCTTGTTGTTTTATTGTTGTAGTTATTGTTGTTGATGATGTCGTCATTGTTGGATAGGACAGAGAGAAATGGAGAGAGGAGAGGAAGACAGAGGGGGAGAGAAAGACACCTGCAGACCTACTTCACCGCCTGTGAAATGGGCAGCCAGGGGTTTGAACTGGGATCCTTCTGCCAGTCCTTGCGCTTTGTGCCACATGCTCTTAACCCGCTGTGCTATCGCCCGACTCCCAGCCACTATTCTTGAAAAGACCCTACTATATATATTCCTGGAAAATATATAGAAAAGATTATATATATTCACTTGGGACAAATGTTCTGTTTCTACTATATCCAATTAATGTGTCAGTTTAGAACTTGTTTCCTCTCCTGCTCTACCAGAAAATATTGATGAACGAGAGTATCACTGAAAAGCACGCACAGTAAGAATTAAGAGCAGAAGTCTCACTGTCTTCCCAGACCTGAGACCTAGTCTATGGGTCCCACTAGGGAATTTCCTGTCAGACTTTGTTCCTAGCCCCCCCCCAAAAAAAAAACCTCAGTGGAAATTATACAACATACATGAAAATACAATAGCAAACACGAGTATCACTGTATGTGCTAAGTAAATAAAGTGGAGATGACCAAAGAGAAAAATCATTGAATTTGAAGATATGGACTAGATACATCTGTGTAGCCTACAATGTTCATTGAAAGAGAAATAGAAAAGATATAAAGTATTTAAAACAGTGCCTATTTCTCAGCAATTGATGCAAATAACATAATAAGAGCTATAAGAGTTCACTTATGTATCATTGAGTACCATCTAAAACTGAAAGCTAATACAAGGTCATTAGAGATTCTTCCAAAGCAGTAGAATGATATACACTACTTGTTGCAGCCAATGTTGATGGAACAATGAAGGCACAGCATGAGGACCATCGTCACCATTCAAAAAAAAAAAAAAAAAAAAAGTAAGAAAGAAAAAAAAAAGAGCTGAGAAGATTCAGATTCAGAATACAGATAAAAGACCAGAGCTATGCCCGTGTTCAGCGGGGAAGCAATTACAGAAGCCAGACCTTCCACCTTCTGCATCCCACTATGACCTTGGGCCCATACTCCCAGAGGGATGATAAAGAATAGGAAAGCTATCAGGGGAAGGGATGGGACATGGAGCTCTGATGGTGGGAATTGTACCCCTCGTAACCGATGGTCTTGTTAGTGTTTCCATTTTATAAATAAATAAATAAATAACCGGAGCTATAATTCTATTGACCACTAGATACTACTATGTATGGTATCTTAGTATGTTAAATTTTCAGAAATAACTAAAAATACTAGGAACCTTTGGACAATTTATGCTTGTGCAGAATCACTTTTTCTTTAATACTCTAGTACTGTGAGGGAGAATTATTATAAATCCTAAGGGAAAAAAAAAGAACAGAGAGGCAGAGCTACGAGCAGCAGATCGCTTTCTCTCCTCTCCTCTCCTCTCCCGGATCAACTAGGAATACCAAAGGAGACCACCCAGACTGAAACAAGACAGGACTAGAATGACCACAGGAACCCAGTAAATCACCCGTGAGTACAAACACGCGTGGCTGGTGACAGAGAGGAGAGAAGGGCCTAAGGAGAGATTAAGTGACTGCTAACAGTTCAACAGTTTATCAGTGGAGACACCATCTCCAGTCTGCTCCACCAACAAGGGGACAGCTGAAGGGAGGAGAGGACTCCCCAGAGACTCACCAAGTGCAACTCTGAGTCTCCATTGCTACTACCCTCAGAATCTGGAGCAGCAACAGGGAGGGACACCAGGGGACAGAGATCTAACCAGGAAACTCAGGAGAAGACCTATACCTCAGTGGCATAGCTGAGGGGCTGTGAAAGTCTCTTTGCATAACCACTGGATTATCTCTGCCACACCCTGCTTTATCTCTTGGTCTGGAGTCAGTGATTAAGCTAAGAAGCCTATTGATAGTTTAAAAGCCCTCAGGCTCCCATAGCCTACAGGGAAGAAAAAAAAAGAGGCTTTTACACCACTGAGCTCCAACTCAGGGATTGAAACAACTGTTAACTTCCAACACTGTGAACCCTTTAATTAACTTACTTAGACACAAGTCAATCCAGGCAATAGTGATCAATAATTTGAAAAGTACTGATAAAGGGAACTCATAACATACTATATAAAATGGTTAAAACAACAAGAAAAAATATTGGAGACTCGAACCAGGACAAGAGTCCAGCTAAAAGTCCTCCAGAGGGTGAAGCACAAAACAACGAGTTCAACATCCAAACATTAGCTAAGGAAATAACAGGAGTGAGTAAAGAATTTGAAAAAATTGTAATCAGAAATGCAGGACCAACAAATGAGAATATGGAAGAAAATTCTAATTATCTCATGGTTATTAGAGAGCTGAAAGCTGAAATCTCTGAGCTAAGAAGGCAACTAGCTGAACAAGCTAAAACAGTATCAGAGCAGGGCAACAAAATAGATGAACTCCAGAAAGCAGTAGAGGGTAGAGAGAATAGAATCTATGAGGCTGAAGACAGAATTAGCAAGATTGAGGATGAATTAGAGACAACTAAAAAAGAACTATGAGATCTCAAAAAGAGATTAAGAGATGCTGAAAACAACAACAGAGTCCTATGGGATGACTTCAAAAGAAACAATATACACACTATTGGCTTACCAGAGGAAGAAAGAGAAGGAGAAGAAGAAAGCATTTCTCCAGGCCATAATAGCTGAAAATTTCTGTAGTCTAGACAACACCAAAGACATAAAGATTCAAGAAGCCCAGAGGGTCCCAAACAGAATTAACCCACACCTAAAGACACCAAGACATGTCATACTTAGAATGGAAAGGAATAAGGATAAAGAAAGGATCCTCAAGGCTGCAAGAGAAAACAGAGTCACCTACAAAGGAAAACCCATAAGATTAGCAGCAGACTTCTCCATACAAACACTACAGACCAGAAGAGAATGGCAAGATATCTATCGAGTGCTCAATGAGAAAGGCTTTCAGCCAAGAATACTATATCCTGCTAGACTGTCATTCAGACTAGATGGAGGCATCAAAACCTTCTCAGACAAGCAACAGTTGAAGGAAGCAACCATCACCAAGCCTGCCCTGAAAGAAGTTCAGAAAGGTCTCCTATAAACAACCAGACCACCACAAATAGGACATATATCAAAACACTCTAAAACTCTACAAGAATGGCGTTAAAATATCTTCAATCTTTGATATCAATAAATGTCAATGGCCTGAATTCACCTATTAAAAGACACAGAGTAGGAAGATGGATCAGAAAACACAACCCAACAATATGTTGCCTACAGGAAACTCACCTAACGCAACAAGACAAACACAGACTTAAAGTGAAAGGATGGAAAACTATCATACAAGCCAATGGCCCACAAAAAAGAGCATGAACAGCTATTCTCATATCTGACATGATAGACTTTAAATTGATAAGATTAAAAAAGATAGGAATGGACACTACTTAATGCTCAGAGGATCAGTCAATCAAGAGGACTTAACAATTATTAATATCTATGCACCCAATGAGAAGCCATCTAAATACATCAAACTTCTACTGAAAGAGCTACAGCAATATATTAACAGTAACACAATCATAGTAGGGGACATCAACACCCCACTCTCTCAACTTGACAGATCATCCAGGAAGAAAATCAGTAAAGACATAAGGGAGCTAAATGAAGAGATAGATAAACTAGAACTATTGGACATTTTCAGAGTCATTCATCCCAAGAAACTGGAATACACATTTTACTCAAATCCACATGGATCATTCTCAAGGATAGACCATATGTTAGGCCACAAAGACAGCATCAGCAAATTCAAGAGCACTGATTTCATCCCAAACATATTCTCAGACCACAGTGGAATTAAACTAACACTTAACAATCAACAAAAGATTAGTAACAGTGCCAAAATGTGGAAGCTCAACAGTACACTTCTTAACAACTTCTGGGTCAAAGAGGAAATCAAGGAAGAAATCAAAATGTTTCGAGAGTTCAATGAAAATGAAGACACAAGCTATCAAAATATTTGGGACACAGCTAAAGCAGTCCTAAGAGGGAAGTTCATAGCTATACAAGCACACATTAGGAAACAAGAAAAGGCACAAATAAACGGCCTGATTGCACATCTTAAAGACCTAGAAGAAGAACAACAAAGGAATCCTAAAGCAACCAGAAGGCCAGAAATCACTAAAGTTAGGGCAGAAATAAATAACATTGAGAATAGGAAAACCATACAAAAGATCAATGAAAGTAAATGTTGGTTCTTCGAAAGAGTAAACAAAATCGACAAACCTTTAGCCAAACTCACAAAACAAAAAAGGGAGAAGACCCAAATAAATTGGATAGTAAATGAAAAAGGAGATATCACAACAGACACTGCAGAAATTCAACATATCATGCGAGGCTTCTATGAACAACTATATGCCACCAAGTTAGAGAACCTGGAAGAAATGAATGATTTCCTAGATACCTACCAACTTCCAAAACTAAGTAAAGAGGAAGTGGATAACATGAACAGGCTCATGACAGCTAATGAAATTGAAACAGTTATCAAAAATCTTCCCAAAAATAAAAGTCCTGGACCAGATGGTTTAACAAATGAATTCTACAAAACCTTCAAAGAAGAACTAATACCTCTACTTTTAAAAGTCTTCCAGAAGATTGAAGACACTGGAATACTCCCTGCCAGCTTCTATGAAGCCAACATCACCCTGATACCAAAAGCAGACAGGGACACAACCAAAAAAGAAAACTACAGACCAATATCTCTGATGAACATAGATGCGAAAATATTGAACAAAATTCTAGCCAACCGGATACAGCAGTATATCAAAAAGATTGCTCATCATGACCAAGTGGGGTTTATCCCAGGCATGCATTGGTTTAATATATGTAAATCAATCAATGTGATCCACCACATCAACAAAAGCAAGACCAAAAACCACATGGTCATATCAATAGATGTAGAGAAAGCCTTTGACAAAATACAACATCCCTTTATGATCAAAACACTACAAAAAATGGGAATAGATGTAAAATTCCTGAAGATAGTGGAGTCTATATATAGCAAACCTATAGCCAACATCATACTCAATGGTGAAAAACTGGAAGCATTTCCACTCAGATCAGGTACTAGACAGGGCTGCCCACTATCACCATTACTATTCAACATAGTGTTGGAAGTTCTTGCCATAGCAATCAGGCAGGAGCAAGGAATTAAAGGCATACAGATTGGAAGAGAAGAAGTCAAACTCTCCTTATTTGCAGATGACATGATAGTATACATGGAAAAACCTAAGGAATCCAGCAAGAAGCTTTTGGAAATCATCAGGCAATACAGTAAGGTGTCAGGCTATAAAATTAACATTCAAAAGTCAGTGGCATTACTTATACAAACACTAAGTTAGAAGAAATTGAAATCCAGAAATCAATTCCTTTTTCTATAGCAACAAAAACAATAACATATCTAGGAGTAAACCTAACCAAAGAAGTGAAAGACTTGTATACTGAAAAGTATGAGTCACTACTCAAAGAAATTGAAAAAGACACAAAGAAGTGGAAAGATATTCCATGTTCATGGGTTGGAAGAATTAACATCATCAAAATGAATATATTACCCAGAGCCATCTACAAATTTAATGCTATCCCCATCAAGATCCCAAGCACATTTTTTAGGAGAATAGAACAAATGCTACAAATGTTTATCTGGAACCAGAAAAGACCTAGAATTGCCAAAACAATCTTGAGAAAAAAGAACAGAACCGAAGGCATCACACTCCCAGATCTCAAACTGTATTATAGGGCCATTGTCATCAAAACTGCTTGGTACTGGAACATGAACAGACACACTGACCAGTGGAATAGAATTGAGAGCCCAGAAATGAGGCCCCACACTTATGGACATCTAATCTTTGACAAAGGGGCCCAGACTATTACATGGGGAAAGCAGAGTCTCTTCAACAAATGGTGTTGGAAACAATGGGTTGAAACATGCAGAAGAATGAAACTGAATCACTGTATTTCACCGAATACAAAAGTAAATTCCAAGTGGATCAAGGACTTGGATGTTAGACCAGAAACTATCAGATACTTAGAGGAAAATATTGGCAGAACTTTTTTCCGCATAAATTTTAAAAACATTTTCAATGAAACGAATCCAATTACAAGGAAGACTAAGGCAAGTATAAACCTATGGGACTACATCAAATTAAAAAGCTTCTTCACAGCAACAGAAACCACTATCCAAACCAAGAGACCCCTCACATAATGGGAGAAGATCTTTACATACCATACATCAGACAAGAGTTTAATAACCAACATATATAAAGAGCTTGTTGTTGAGCCAGACTCAACAACAAGACAACAAATAACCCCATCCAAAAATGGGGGGAGGACTTGGACAGAATATTCACCACAGAAGAGATCCAAAAGGCCGAGAAACACATGAAAAAATGCGCCAAGTCTCTGATTGTCAGAGAAATGCAAATCAAGACAACAATGAGATATCACTCCACTCCTGTAAGAATGTTATACATCAGAAAAGGTAACAGCAGCAAATGCTGGAGAAGGTGTGGGGTCAAAGGAACCCTCCTGCACTGCTGGTGGGAATGTCAATTGGTCCAACCTCTGTGGAGAATAGTCTGGAGAACTCTGAGAAGGCTAGAAATAGACCTACCCTATGACCCTGCAATTCCCCTCCTGGGGATATATCCTAAGGAACCCAACACATCCATCCAAAAAGATCTGTGTACACATATGTTCTTGGCAGCACAATTTGTAATAGCCAAAACCTGGAAGCAACCCAGGTGTCCAACAACAGATGAGTGGCTGAGCAAGTAATGGTATATATACACAATGGAATACTACTCAGCTGTAAAAAATCGTGACTTCACCGTTTTCAGCAGATCTTGGATGGACCTTGAAAAATCATGTTGAGTGAAATAAGTCAGAAACAGAAGGATGAATATGGGATGATCTCACTCTCAGGCCGAAGTTGAAAAACAAGATTAGAAAAGAAAACACAAGTCGAACCTGAAATGGAATTGGAGTATTACACCAAAGTAAAAGACTCTGGGGTGGGTGGGTGGGTGGGGAGAATACAGGTCCATGAAAGATGATGAATGACATAGTGGGGGTTGTATTGTTAAATGGGAATCTGGGGAATGTTATGCATGTACAAACTATTGTATTTACTGTTGAATGTAAGACATTAATTCCCCAATAAAGAAATAAATTATTTAAAAAAATTAAAAAATAAAAAAGAGAAACTGATAAAATAAAATAAAAAAGAACAAATGTTTAACTTGAATAATATGTCACATCTTTGTTTCTTCATATTAGAACATAACCTATTTATATTTAAAAAATAACTTGTTTTCTTGTTAACTCTCTGTCTGAATGATCACTATATTGATGTTACCATTTTTTAATTTTTATTTCACAATATAAATATATAGGGACACAGAGAGAGAAAAAGGTACACACTGAGAAAGGCAGAGAGAGAGAAACAGAGAGTAGTACAGGACTGAAGTAGCAGGACTGAAGATAGGAGGGACCTCATTCTTGGGGAATCAGTGCCACACCTGCTTAACCACCTCCCAAGTAGCATAAGTGAAGTTTAAAGTCCATTACTGTTATTGTGTTGATAACCATTTCTCATTTTATGTCTTCTAGTAGCTTTTTTATGTTTTGATGTGCTTATGTTAATTATGGACATATCAGTAATTCTTGAGTTTCTACTGTAGTTAGTAGCTTTTAATATTCTAATTAATAACAAGTCAAGCACAATACCAAGTGCTTTCACAATTATTTTTAAATTTTTATTAATATTGAGTAATCATCTGGTATACAAAGTATAAAATTTCAAGGGCTTCTGTCGTGAGTGACATACACAGAGCAGCTCCTTTGCTCTACGTGTGGAATTGACATCAAAGTATAAAATTTCAGGGGTGGGGCCTAGGCAGTGGCACACTATGTAGAATGCTCATGCCACCATGTGTGAGAGTCTAGGTTCAAGCCCCTAGTTCCCTCCTGTCGAGGCAGAAGCTTCTCAAGCCTTAGAGAACTACTGCAGGTATCTCTTTCTCCTTTACTCTCCTCCATCTCTATTTCTCTCTGTTCTAACTTAAAAAGATAAAATGACTACTAGGAGCTGTAGTATAATCGCCAGCCCCCCGTAGAAGCTCTGGTGGTAAATAAATAACTTTTTAAAAATTAGGAGCATAGTTTCACACCTATAATGTGTGTGCAATTCACCCCAGTCCATCACCGTAGTTCCCCTGTGCCCTCCCTCCACAACCACCACCGTTTTCACAAAAGCTAAAAGATAGTTTGGTTGCTATATTCTTTGTAAGTTCCCTTGCTTTGGTTATCAATATTCCACAAATGAATAAAACTCTCAGGGATGTGCAGTAGTAGTGCAGCTGATTAAGCGCACATGCGCAAGGACTGGAGTAAATATCCAGGTTCGAGCCCCCAGCTCCCCACCTGCATGGGGGTCGCTTCACAAGAAGTAAAACAGGTCTGCAAGTATTTATCTTTTTCTCCCCATCTCTGTCATCCCCTCCTCTCTCAATTTCTTTCTGTCCTAACCAACAGCAACAATGACAATAATAACAAGGGCAACAAAAATGGGCAAAATGGCCTCTGGGAGCAGTAGAAGTCCAGCGATAACCCTGGAGGCAAGAAAAAAAGTTAAAAATTAAAAAAAAAAAAAAAAAGGTGAGTCAAACTCTCCACTAGTTGTTTTTCACCTCTTTACTTATTTCTGTTAGTATAATCACTTCCAGCCCCATCCACTTTGGGTCTCTACAATATTAACCTTTGTACCCTTCCTTTGAAGAAGGAATTATCATTATCTTTATTAGCATATAACAAACCTGGCATAAGGGACCGCCTATTGTTTGAATCATCAAGATTGCTAACTGTGTGGAGTTGTCAGGTGAAAAGATGCTAGAACAAATGCTCTTAATATCTCTGTAGTAACCAAGGAAACTATATCAATTTTTGATTTTTGCAAATAATCACTAAAACCACTTAGATTCTGCAAGAATCATGAAAGGTATAAGAATAAACATATAACTTCTATATATGCAAACAATAGAGATTTTGTGGTCAAACCAGCACATGCAAATAAACAGAACATTCAGCAGTAAAAACTGAAGTTGATGCAAGAACAAATACATCTACAATGCTTAACAGAAGAAAGAATACAGGGGAAGAAGGTTGACAATAATAATGGTTTTGACTATGAATAGTAAATAGTTCTAAATGTTTGAAAGTAAATATTGAAAGTGTTTCTGCTAATTAAGGGCATGTCTCATCCAAAAATTACCATGACATTTCATTTTTTACCTCTTCTTTTTTTTTTTTTACTTTTGAATAGGGTCTTTATAGTAATTTTGAATATCACATTCAATAATGCAAGAACTCTGTTTTCAATTCATGAACAAGGTAAATCAACATTCAACTTATTCATTTACTTATTAAGTCTCTTCTTATTAACAAGTCAAAATAAGTCCTCAGTGCACACATGCCCACCACATAGAAAATGCTTGGTGTAAAAAAAAAAGAAAAAGAAAATGCTTAATGTACACTTGAAGTGTTACTGAGTGAAGATGTGTTTCCACCAATATAATAATATAGTTGAGAAGATCTGTAAGACTTAGGGATTTTCAAATTAACAAAGTACTTGAGTTTTGTACTTTTGACTGGAGAATTTCCATTTTCAGAAGGGTACTTTTGACATTCTTTCTCAGTTAATGAATATAGAGCAGGTGGGCTTTAATATTCTAATGTCATTCTTTGAAAGGTAGCAATATATTCTTTATTTGGCCTCAGCCCATATTCTCCCGCATTTCTCTATATTAACAAAATGTTCAGGCAGGAGTAGATAGCATAATGATTATGCAAAGAGACTCTCATGCCTGAGGCTCCAAAGTCCTAGGCTCAATCCCCGACACCACCATAAACCAGAGCTGAACAATGCTCATGTTAAAAAAAAAAAAAGTGTTCTTTGGGAATATTTTAATCTCAGATGGCTTTCAGAAAAATGATGAATGAACCTTTGGATTTGCTTTAATTGAGTCCACTGAGGAATAAACAAAACTAGCCAATTACATAAATCTAAATTTATCCAAACTTCTACAAAAACTAGGGGCTCTGAAATATCCTTCTTGCAGATATTTACCTCCTTTTATAAGAAAACCTTTGCTATGATCATATAATATGTATGATATAGTTGAAAGGAGAAATGACTCCTCAAAATATATCTCAACCTGAGAATTCCATCACAATAATGGATTAGTTATACAATTAAAATATACCAAGCCATCAATGGCATATCATAGCAAGTTTTCAGAGACTCCCAATACAGTGTGATTGGATTTAACATATTGTTTTTCAAAATCTGGATATAAATAAATGCTAAGAAGATTTGAGCACTCTACATATATAACATACAAAGACAAGGACTACAGATGGGAGGAAGTATGCAAGTACATGAGTTTTATATACCCAGACTAATCTTTAGAGAGTCTTAGTCCTACCTAAAACCAAGAGTGTTGTTAAAATTCAGCGGCTCCTGCTAGCCAGGCTAGCTTCACGGGTGGGTAACAGAGACGCGGAGACAACGGCTGGGCACGGAAGCTGTATTTCTTTATTCAGGAACAACGATTCATAAACTAAACCAAACTAATCACCAAACAGAACTCTGCTGCCTCTTTCCCCCCCCGCGGTGGCGCCAAGCACTCTCTCTTACTCTTGAACTCTGCAACTCTGGAACTCTCTCGGGGTTCCTTGGGGCGGGGCCAAGCGGCCCGCGAAACTAACAGGACTGATCCAATTCTCTTGGCGGGGGAGAGCTAGGACAACCCAATGTAAAGCATACAACACAAGAGTATTTATGTCACTTTGATATTGTCTTCTAGCCTTTCGAAAGAAACAATGGAAACAAGCAATGAAAGTTCAACAACAGACTTCATTCTTCTGGGGTTTTCTAATTGGCCTCAACTAGAGCACATCATCTCTGGGGTTGTCTGCATCTTCTTCCTTGTGACTCTAGTAGGAAACACAACTATCATTCTTGTGTCCTATCTAGACACTCACCTCCATACTCCCATGTATTTCTTCTTATCCAATTTGTCCTTTTTGGACCTCTGTTATACAACTAGCATTGTACCCCAGATGTTGGTGAATCTTTGGGGTCCCAAAAAGTCCATTACTTATGGAGGCTGTGTGCTGCAATTCTTCTTTGCCCTTGACTTGGGAGCCACAGAATGTCTCCTCCTGGCTGTGATGGCCTATGACCGCTATGCTGCTGTCTGCCAACCTCTTCACTACACAGTCATCATGCACCCTCAGCTCTGCCAGAAGATGGTGCTGACCACCTGGTTAAGTGGTCTTGCTGGTGCCTTAACTGTTTGCTCTTTAATTTTGAAACTACCAAGATGTGGGCACCGAGAGGTGGACAACTTTTTCTGTGAGATGCCAGCATTGATCAAAATGGCTTGTGTCTATTCAAAAGTACTTGAGATTGTTGTCTTTACTCTTGGAGTGGTGTTTCTTCTAGTACCTCTCTCACTCATTCTCATCTCATACGGAGTCATCACTCAAGCTGTCATGAGGATCAAGTCAGCAGGAAGATGGCGCAAGATCCTCAATACTTGTGGCTCTCACCTCACAGTAGTAACTCTGTTTTATGGGACAGTCATTTATATGTACATGAAGCCACAGAATAATGGCACCTCCCTAGATGAGGGAAAGTTCCTTACACTCTTTTACACAATAGTAACACCTAGTCTTAACCCACTGATCTATACTTTAAGAAATAAAGATGTAAAGAGTGCAATAAAGAAAATACTGTGTGTAAAAAAATTGGTCAGCAATATCATGAATTAATGGAAAAACAATCAGTGTAGAAAGTTAAATAAATAATGTGGATCTTTACCAACAGAAGATAAATCAATTGTTTTATTCAAGGATATTTGTAACAGAGCAATAAAAGATTAAAATACTTTAGGAGAAGATCAATTATCTCTTAAGGAAATACTGATTTGCACCTCAACTTGGAACTCTGACTGCTCAACCCAAAAACTTGCATTTGAACTTGCAGTTCAACTGGACAACATGTAGTATCCTCAACACCATCTGGATAAACACTTAACCTCACCATTTGACCTTAGAAACAGGCCTGATGCAATCAGGAGCCTTTTATTTTATTTCTTCTGTTTTTTATTAGTGATTTACAAAGTTACAAAATAACAAGGGGGGAGTCGGGCTGTAGTGCAGCAGGCTAAGCGCAGGTGGTGCAAAGCACAAGGACCGGCATAAGGATCCTGGTTCGAACCCCGGCTCCCCACCTGCAGGGGAGTCCCTTCACAGGCCGTGAAGCAGGCCTGCAGGTGTCTATCTTTCTCTCCTCCTCTCTGTCTTCCCCTCCCTCTCTCCATTTTTCTCTGTCCTATCCAACAACGACTACAACAATAAAATAACAAGGGCAACAAAAGGGAATAAATAAATAAAATAAATATTTTGAAAAAATAAATAACAAGGGTACAATTTTACACTGTTCCGACCACCAGAAACATAGGAGAAAGGGACCTTTTATTATTTTATTGGGTTATGGGAGAATGTGAGCACAAAAGGGAAAATGTGGTTACATGTAGTGGTTCTCGCAAGGTCACAGACATGGATTGACTATTGTTTCTATAACTGTCTGTCTGTCTATCTATCTATATTTTTGTCCCTTTTTTCTGTGGTCCTGAATTCTCTTCCTTTTTAAGTCACACCTACACTTCTGAAGGCCTTTCCTTTTTTCAACTTCTCTCTCTCTGGGTCCTGATGGAAGTTGGTTTCAGAGCCCTCTAGTCATCCTCCCCTAACATTTCTCCCCTTCTGGGGATAGGGACCAATATTCTTTTTGGGGTGCAGAAGGTAGTAGTTGCTTCTCTATTGGACATGGGCGTTGGCAGTTTGATTCATAACACCAGCCAATCAAAATCCTTTTAAATGAGACAAAAATGACAGCATGAAGAGTATTATCTGGGACATAGTGTCCATCCTTCCATGTTGTACATTGCTTTAATAAATCATTCTTCCTTAATACAAATGAGATTATGGACTATTATTCATGGTGGGTAGACAAACTAAAGATGCCTATGCTTTTTTGGTTTTGTTTTATATTTCCTGAAGATTTATCATGTACCAAGAATTGCATTAAGTGCTGACTTTATAAATAGGTTGGAGTTACAGAATTACAAGGAAATAGATTTAGACGCATTAATAAAATTCAAAACACAGAGCAGGGGTAGATAGCATATTGGTTTTGCAGAGACTCTAATGCATGAGGCTCCAAAGTCCCAGGTTCAGTCCCTTGTACCACCATGAATTAGACCTGAGCAGTGGGGAAAAAAAATACATATATATATAATAAAATTCAAAACATGTCAAGATTATTCAAAAACTATAAATATACAATTATGAGATGTGCTAAGTATAGTAATAGACATATAGACAAGGTATTCAGCTAAGATTTCACATGGCATTCTGTCTAATGTATCTTTTTATACTACAATTACTCAGTTTTGTGAGAAATAACACTTCCTTCCATTTAATTAGAACTATCAAAGGAGTCTTTGTAGTGATTGTTTTCATACTTATTCTACCTCCTCATTAAAGTATTACCATGCACAGAGTCACAATGTAAAAATAATATGAATTAAAAAATAAAAAATTTAAAAAATATATAAATTATTTATCCTGTCCTGGTTTCTATCACACAATGCCAGGGAAAAGATGTTTTTGACTTCTGATTCATCTACTCAAATATGAAATCACTCCCTCTCCCCCCCACATCACCACTGTCTTTTGACAAAATATGAATGTGAACAGTCACTACTGATAAAACTCCAAGAGATCTGCAAAGAAATAAAACATCTACAGCATCTCTGTAGAGGTGACTCAGCAGAAAATCATTACCAAATGAAAGACAACAATAGTCTGGGAGGTGGTGCAATAGATAAAACCTTGGATTCTTCAGATCTAAGGTCCCAAGTTTGATCTCCAGAACCACAGGTGTCAGACTAATGCTTTTGTTCTTTCTCCTTCTCTCATTAATAAATAAACTTTCAAAGAAAAAAATGAAAGGCAATAATACACTGAATGATTATTCACAATATCTAAAGAACTCACATAATTAAGAACAACCCAATCTAAAATTTTTTATTTTATTTATTTATTTATTTATTTATTGGATAGAGACGACTAGAAATTGAGAGAGAAGGAGATGATAGAGAGGGAGAAAGAGAGACACCTGCAGCACTACTTCACCACTTCACTATCAAATAAAGATTTTTTAAATTCTTTTTAAAAAAAGAAGAATATGGACATACTGCCAACACCCATGTTCTGCAGAGAAGCAATTACAGAAGCCAGACCTTTCACCTTCTGCGCCCCATAATGACTCTGGGTCCATGCTCCCAGAGAGACAAAGAATAGGAAAGCTTTCAAGGGACGGGATGGGATGCAAAACTCTGGTGGTGGGAATTTTGTGACATTGTACCCCTCTTATCCTATGGTCTTGTCGATATTTTTTATTTTATAAATATTTTTTTAAAAAAAGAAGATAAGCATATTGCAAATAGATAGGTGAAAAAATTCTCTAAATCAACAGTCACCAAGGGGATATAAATTAAAATTAAATACCACTTCACATCTGTCACAATACCTAGTATCAGAGATAAGAAATAATTAAATTTTACATTTATGTGGAGAAATGGGGACACCTGTGCCCTGTTAGTGGGACTATAAATTGGGTGCAGCCACTATGGAGAACAGTATGGAGGTTCCTCCAAAACTGAAAAATGGAAGCACCATATAATCCAACAATTTCATGTCTTGGGATTTATGTGAAGAAAAAGAAAACCCCAGAGTTGGGCAGTAGCGCAGCAGGTTAAGCGCACCAGGTTAAGCGCACGTGGTGTGAAGCGCAAGGACGGGCAAAAGGATCCGGGTTGGAGCCCCCAGCTCCCCACCTGCAGGGGAGTCGATTCACAGGAGGTGAAGCAAGTCTGTAGGTGTCTATCTTTCTCTCCCCCTCTCTGTCTTCCCCTTCTCTCTCCATTTCTCTCTATCCTATCTAACAACGACAACAATAAAAACAACAAGGGCAACAAAAGGGAAAGTAAATAAATAAAATTTAAAAAATTTAAAAAAAAGAAAAAGAAAGCCCCAACCCCCCGCACCAGCATAAGTCAGAGCTGATCAGTGCTCTTGTTAAAAAGAAAAAAAGACCAGCCTGGCTAGCTCAGTTGGTAGAGCATGAGACTCTTGAAAAGAAAGAAAGGAAGAAATAAAGAAGTAAAGAAATAAGGAAGGAAGGAAAGAAAGGAAGACAGAAAGAAAGAAAGAAAGAAAGAAAGAAAGAAAGAAAGAAAGAAAAAAGACCTCTAATTCAATTATATATCTTCAGTCCCATTTTATTATATCAATACTTACAATACATAAGATGTAGAAACTACCTAATTGTTTACAGAGAATGAACAAGGAAAATGTGCCATACATCACAATGGGTTATTATCACCCATTAACAAATTAAAAATATAGGATTTTGAGAACATTATGCTAATAAGTAATAAGTCTTGTAGAGAAATGTAAATGCCCTGTGAACTCAGATTTATGTAAATTCTTTTTCAGAGTCATCAGAGTTCATAGGCCAGAGAACAGATAGGTGGGAGCCAAAGGCAAAATATGCAGGGTGGGCAATTGTGCAGAGATTCAAAAGGCACGCATTGGATTAAAAATAAATAAATCATTGGTAAGACAGCAGGATAGCTCACTTGGATAGTGTGTTTGCTTTGTCATACACTTGACACAAGTTCCAATCTGGCCCCCACTGAAAGAAGTTTCTGTGCTTTGTTGTCTCTCCCTGTTTCTAACTCCGTCTATCTGAAAAAGTCGGCTTTGAAGCAGTAAAGCCCCAGTGATGACAATAGCAATAAAATAATCGTACTGCCATTCACACTTAAGTCTAGCGTGATTGTAGTTAGTAGCACTATACTGCATATTTCTTTTTTTTAATATTTATTTATTCCCTTTTGTTGTCATTGTTGCTTTATTGTTGTAGTTATTATTGTTGTCATTGTTGGATAGGAGAGAGGAGGGGAAAGACAAAAAGGGGAAGAGAAAGATAGACACCTGCAGACCTGCTTCACCACAGGTGGGGAGCCGGGGGCTCAAACCGGAATCCTTAAGCTGGTCCTTGCGCTTTGCTCCATGTGCGCTTAACCTGCGGCTACCGCCCGACTCCCAGTATACTGCATATTTCAAAGTTGCTAGAGAAGAGTAGATATCAGGGACCAGGCTGTGGTGCACCTGGTTAAGCAATCACATTATAGTGGGCAAGGACCAGGGTTCAAGCTCCTGGTCCCCACCTGGTGGGGGAAAGCTTCATGAGCAGTGAAGATCAGCAAGCGTCTCTCTGTCTCCTTCTCCCCTCTAAGTTCTTCTCTGTCTCTATCCCATAATAAACAAAGTAAGAGAAACCACCCAGAAATATGTATACATGTGCATATTTAAATATTTACATATATATGCCCTGGGTCAGGATGGGGTAAACAGGTTTTTTTTTAAGTCTGTAATATTTTTTAGTTCTCATTCTTTTTTTAAATATTAATTTATTCCCTTTTGTTGCTCTTGTTGCTTTATTGTTGTAATTATTATTGATGTCATTGTTGTTGGATAGGACAGAGAGAAATGGAGAGAGGAGGGAAAGACAGAGAGGGGGAGAGAAAGATAGACACCTGCAGACCTGCTTCACCGTTTGTGAAGCGACTCCCCTGCAGGTGGGGAGCCAGAAGCTGGAACCAGAAGCTGGTCCTTGTGCTTTGTGCCACCTGTGCTTAACCTGCTGCGCTGCCGGCCGACTCCCAGTTGTTTGTGGCTTTTTTGGGGGGGAGGACTCCAATGTTATTTCTTGAGCCCAGTGCCTGCACTATAAATCCACTGCTCCTGGAGGCCATTTTTTCCATTTTGTTGCTGTGTTGCTATTGTTATTGTTGTTATTGCTGTTGTTATTGCCAGATAGGACATAGAGAAATCGAGAGAGGAGGGGAAGATAAAGATAGACACCTGCAGATTTGCTTCACCACTTGTGAAGCGACCCCCCTGCAGGTGGAGATTCTTACGCTGGTCCTTGGGCTTCGTGCCATGTGAATTTTATTCACAGATTTGTTTCAAGATTGGGAACTACTCTCTGCCCTAATCCAACTTTCTAGCCCTTTTCTCAACTCTGACACCATCTTCTCAGACAGTATTTTTTCCAATTCCATATTAGCTATCAAACTCCAGCAAAAGCTATGAGAGTCAAGCGTCTTTAGGAACATACCTTAAATGGACTTCCACACTTTTTTCTAGTCTAAGATCCCTCTTCTCATTTGCTCTTCTCCTACTCTTGTCCTACTTTTTAGTTGCTGCTCATTAGTCATTTTGTTCCACTTTGTATCTTACCACTTTTCAGCCACCAAGTTGTAGATACCATCCTGACTCTCCTAGGCAGATGACCTCACCAATTTATCCTGGAATCTCACCTCTCCAGAGCCCTACCCCACTAGAAAAAGATAGAAACATGCTGGGGTCATGGATTGTCCTACCAGCAGCCATGTCCTGCAGAGAAGCAATTACAGAAGCCAGAATCACCACCTTCTGCACCCCAAATAGAATTTTGATCCATATTCCCAGTGGGGGAGAGATGATAGAGGAAAGATGACCAGAGGGCTCTGAACTCCAAGTCCATCGGGACCCAAAGAGAGAAGAGGGGGAAAAGGAGGAGCATTTGGATGTAATAATAGGTGTGTGTGTGTGACTTGGAAAGGACGAGAAGATGGGACTATGGGGGGGGGTGGGCAAATATATACAAATATAAGCGGATAGTTGTAGAAATAATAGTTAACCCATATCTACAACCTTAAGAGAACTGCTGTAGCTTACAATGGAGGGATTGGATATATAGAACTCTGGTGGTGGGAATGGTGTGGAGTTGTGCCCCTGTTATCTTATAATTTTGTAAATCAATATTAAGTCAGTAATATTAAATAATTAAATAATATTAGATAATTTTTAAAAAATTTTAAAAACTGAAAAAATGTGAGGAAGGGAGGAAGAGGTAAAGTCAAGATGCTTTATCCGTTAGTTCTTTGTGTTCAAGGACTCATCTTGCTATAGTGTATATCTGCTACCAAATTTCTCTGAAAGGTAACTACCAAATAGTTTCATTCATATGTGCAATTCAACTTCTGTAAAATACACACACACAACAACAAAATTGCCACTAAGACTTTGTGAAACCTATGTACTCTGGTCACGTATGAGTTATATAGATGTTTAATAAGTATAGAATGAGTAAACAGGTTTTTTTCTCTTTTTTTTATTAGGAGGTTGATTGATGGTTTATAGTACAGTTGTTGGCACATGGGTATAATTTCTCAACTCACAAAGATAGGTCTCTGCAAAGCATTCTCACCCCTTAATTAGGTCCACTATCATCTACCAGGATCTGGAAGCTTCCCCTCCTCCCTCCCCTCTCCCTGTTCCCCCTCCAAAGAATTCTCTGCTTTGGTGCAATACACCAAACCAGTCCAAGTTCTACTTTATGTTTCCCTATTCTCTTCTTGTTTCTTAAGCCCTTCCCACAGATAAGACCATCCCATATTCATTCTTCTTTTTCTGGCTTATCTCAATTAACATGATTCCTTTAAGCTCCATGTAAGATGAGGTAAAGAAGATGATTTTGTCATTCTTTTTTTTTAATTTATTTATTTATTCCCTTTTTGTTGTAGCTATTATTGTTGTCATCGTTGTTGGATAGTTCAGAGAGAAATGGAGACAGGAGGGGAAGACAGAGAGGGGGAGAGAAAGATAGACACCTTCAGACCTGCTTCACTGCCTATGAAGTGACTCCCCTAAGGGGGGGAGCCCGGGGCTAGAACCGGGATCCTTACTTTGGTCTTTGCGCCACGTGCGCTTAACCTGCCCGACTCCTGACTTCATTCTTTTTTTCTTTTAATACAACATAACTGGTTTTTTAATATTTGTTTATTTATTTATTCCCTTTTGTTGCCCTTGTTTTATTGCTGTAGTTATTATTATTGTTGTTGTTGGATAGGACAGAGAGAAATGGAGAGAGAAGGGGAAGACAGAGAGGAGGAGAAAGACACCTGGAAACCTGCTTCACTGCTTGTGAATCGACTCCCCTGCAGGTGGGGAGCGGGGCTCCAACCGAGATCCTTACACGGGTCCTTGCACTTCGCGCCACGTGCCCTTAACCCGCTGTGCTTCCTCCGGACTCCTGACTTCATCATTCTTAATGGCTAAGTAGTAACCCACTGTGTATATATAGCACAACTTTCTTAGCCACTCATCTGTTGTTGGACACCTAGGTTGCTTCCAAGTTTGGGTTATTACAAATAGATGAGTGTGTTTGTTTCCTTAGGATATATCCACAAGAGAGGAATTGCCAGGTCATCGGGTAGGTCCATTTCTAACCTGAGAGTTCTCCAGAGTGCAGTCCACAGGGTTTGGGTCAATTTACATTCCCACCAGCAGTGTAAACAGGTTCATTTGCCCTGCAACATCTCCAACATTTGTTATTACTATGCTTTCTGATGTTGACGTTCTCACAGAAGAGAAAACAGTTTTTTTAAATATGCATGTGCGACATGAGGTGGTTCAGTAAAAAGGTGCTGAACTCTCAAGCATGAGTTCCTGCATTCAATCCTCAGTATCACATGTACTGAAGCAATGCTCTGATTCTCTCCTCTCCTCTCCTCGCCCCCCCTCCCCTCCCTTCCCCTGCCCTCCCTTTCTCTTCTCATCTCTCTCTCATTGATTCCTGAATAAATAAATCTTTTAAACAATAAAATTAAACTGCATAAAATGTTATTTACTGCAGAACATGGAAAAATACTCACTAATTATTTTTTATTTCACTAATTGTAATTATTATTGAAGCAAAATTTTTCAAGATTTTTTGTTAATATTAAAGCCAAAACGCCTGAAAATCAAGAAGATAGCATATTAGCAATGCAAACAGCTTCATTCCTGAGGCTCCAAAATGTCAGGTTTAGTCACCAGCACCACCACTCTGGTACATGAAGTTCTGGGGATCAAAAGTCTCAGGTTTGCAAGTGTGGTGCTCTACAATTTTAACCATATCCTCAGCCCATGAAAGCCACGATTTCCCATAACTCTGTTAGCAACAAAAATCTGACCTAAAGTTATGTGGTACTCTTTCTTCTCTTTACTTTCAGTTCTATTAAATAAAGGCAGATTATGGTGGGGGGTGGGTAGGTGGGGAGACACAATTCAGCTGGTAGAGCTCAGGGGTCACATGCCTGAAGAAGAACTCAGTGTTAGCCCTGGTGTTGCATCAACTACAGTTATATTCTGATCTCTCTCTCTCTCTCCCTCTCAATCTCTCTCCACTCATCACTCTCTCATGAAATTTTATCTAATATAAAGTAAAAGAAGACCTTTAACATTTTTAAAATAAAATAAAATTTAATCTTTGTTGGGGCTCAGTTCAGGCACTTCTTCTAGCGTTTGCCCTTCTTCCGTAGCCAGTCAACAGCGTCAGGTTGAGCCTGATGTAAAGTTTCGAGACCTCCTTTGAATCTGGAGAGGTGGCAGTCGTTGACTATGTGGGTCATAGTCTGTCTGTAGCCGCAGGGGCAGTTTGGGTGTCTCTGGCTCCCCAGCGATGGAACATAGCGGTGCACCAGCCATGGCCTGTTCGATAGCGATTGAGGAGGGCCCAATCATAACGTGCTAGGTCAAAGCCGGGTTGACGCTTGCAGGGGTCTGTGATGAGGTGTTTGTTCTTTACCTCAGCTGACTGCCAACTCTGTTTCCAAGAGTCTGGAACAGAGAAGTTCAGTGTAGGCGTAGGGGACCAGATTGGGTGACGAGACTTCAAGCATTGGACAGGGTGGGCAAAGATATCCAGTATATTGGCAGGTCCGGTCGAGCGTAGACGTGGGAAATGAACTTAGATGATGCCACATCCCGACGAATATCTGGCGGCGCGATGTTGCTAAGAACTGGCAGCCATGGGACCGGGGTGGAACGGATGGTTCCAGAAATTATCCTCATGGAGGAATATAATTTGGAATCGACCAATTGGACATGGGGGCTACGGAACCATCCTGGGGCACAGTATTCTGCAGTGGAATAGCATAATGCCAGAGATGATGATCGTAGTGTGGAAGCGCTCGCACCCCATGAGGAGCTGGCCAGTCTTGCAATGATGTTATTCCTCGCGCCCACCTTTGCTGCAGTTTTTATGAGATGTTCGTGAAATGACAGAGTGCGATCAAGAGTAACGCCAAGATAGACTGGCTGGGCTTCATGCCGGATTCTCGTATCGCCAAGCTGCACATTAAGCTCACGCGAGGCCGAGGCATGGTGTAGATGGAAAACAGATGATACCGTTTTTGCAGTGCTAGGGATTAGTCGCCGTTTTTTACAGTAATCAGATATCAGAGACGTGTCTTTCATGAGTGTTTCCTCAAGGATGTCAAACTTTGATGCCTGAGTTGCACAGCAGATGTCATCGGCGTAGATGAACTTCCTTGAAGAAGTTTCTGGGAGGTCATTGATGTAAATATTAAATAGCGTAGGAGCCAGAACAGAGCCCTGGGGGAGGCCACTTGAGACAAGTCTCCATCTGCTAGACTTGTCACCCAGATGCACCCGGCACTACAAATCCACTGCACCTGCCGGCCATTTTTTCAAGGGAAATTGGGAGAGGAGGGGAATATAAAGAAAGAGACATCTGCAGACCTGCTTCATAGCTTGTGCTGTTTAATTTGATGTAGTCCCATTGGTTCATTTTTTTTTATTTAGTCTTCTCTGTAATTAGATTTATTTCATTGAAGATACCTTTAAATTTTAGACGAAAAAGAGTTCTGCCAGTATTTTCATCTAAGTATTTGATAATTTCTGGTCTAACACTCAAGTCCTTGATTTATTTGGAATTTACTTTTGTGTTCAGTGAAATACAGTGGTTCAGTTTCGCTCTTCTTCATGTTTCAACCCAATTTTTCCAACACCATTTGTTGAAGAGACTCTCCTTTCCCCCATTTAACAGTTCAGGCAACTTTGTCAAAGATTAGATGTCTATAGGTGTGGGGGCTTTGTCACTAATTTCAGAGACTTTGTTACTATTTTCATATTTATTCACATATTTATTGAAGTACTAGCAGAAATCCAGGATTTATGTTCTGGGCTTTTCTCTCTGCTAAATAGTCTCCAAACGTCAAGTTCTTTCTGAATCTGCATCTGAATTTTCATCTCCGTTGGCATACCCGATCAGCAAAACACACTTCTTGCCACTTCTGCCTTTTACCACAAGGTGGCAATCTTTCGCTGTGCAAGCACTGGCCCTCTAGCCTGTAATAAGAAATATTGCACCTAACTCTGCACTAGCTACCTGGATCTTTCTAAGGAGGTAAACATCCCTCCTGACTCTTAAAGGACAATTATGTCCCATAAATTCTGCCTCTAATTAACAGATCTTTGTTTCCAGGGCTTTCAGTCTGGAAAGTACTCATCTCCATCGAAAGATTTACAGTCAAAAAAAAAAAAAAAAACTGGCCGCAATTGGTTAGGCGTGAAGTTCTTGAGATCATGACCACTAGACATTTTTGCCCTCTGGGGAATTCCGTCTCTGTAGTGAGACAGTTTTTCTTGCATCAATCAATCCTCAAACACCTAACATAATAAAATAAAAGCAAAAGAAAATGTACACTCTTTCTCCACATCAGGGCACACGCTCTGGGTGCTCCTCGAGCCAATCAGCAAGAAAGAGTTGCCTTCGCAGGCTTGGAAATTCCTTTCCCTGATAATAGTGACAAAAACTGTCCAGTGCCTCTCTAGGACAGCGCTGAGATGGGGGTATTCGGAACCTACATGTGAACTCCAGAAGAACACCCCACTACACTGACTTACAGAAAAGTCACAGAGGGACGAAATGGGGCTGCATTCTCTGAACATTCAAATCTTACTTGTCCCTGTGACACTGAGCATTCCCAGCAGGAAACAAGTTCTACACGAGAATTTAGTCTTTTTGTGACATTTCAGGTCTTTTGATTACTGAGAGGTGCTATTATGTTGAGTGTGTGATCCTGAATTTAGACATGACCACCTGAGGAACAATCCCAACATTCTTCCGGTGACCTCCAAGAACCACTTGCAAAAAAAGTAAGATTGATAGTCTACAATTTGTTCTACTTTATATGTTAACTTTTTTTCAGCCACCAGGTTCCAGATGATACCATGATGCCAGCTAGAATTCCCTGGACAGACGATCCCACCAATGTGTCCTGGAGCCCTGCTTCCCCAGAGCTCTGCCCCACTAGGGAAAGAGACAGACAGGCTGGGAGTATGGATCGACCTGCTGCACCCATGATGTGCAGGGAAGCAATTATAGAAGCAGACCTTCCTCCTTCTGCACCCCATAATGACCGTGGATCCATACTCCCAGAGTGCTAAAGAACAGGAAAGCTATCGGGTGGGGATGGGATACGGAGTTCTGGTGGTGGGAATAGTACAGAATTATACCCCTTTTATCCTATGGTCTTGTCAGCGTTTCCATTTTGTAAATAAAAATTAAAATTAAAAAGTAAAATTGAATTCTAGGGGGAAGAAGATCTCTCTGCCCAAGGGCAGCTGTCAGTGGTAACCTCTACAGAACCTGTACAGCAAACCACTCAGTCATCTCTGAGCTCCTCCATGGACAGAAGCAGAGCCCACGCATGCTAGGACCTAAGAAGCAGTGAACCTGACTCAATGAGAAGGAATGCTCCCCAGGGGAACAGCACCTTCCTGACCGCACTCTGGTAACTAAGGAGGTACTGCCCCACGTCAGGACTGAATTACAACAAAACTGCTAGCCTTGGGAGTCGAGTGATAGCGCAGCGGCTTAAGTGCATGTGGTGTCAAGCGCAAGGACCCGCATAAGGATCCGGCTCCCCACCTGCAGGGGAGTCTCTTCACAGGCGGTGAAGCAGGTCTGCAGGTGTCTTTCTCTCCCCCTCTCTGTCTTCCCCTCCTCTCTCCACTTCTCTCTGTCCTACCCAACAACAACGAAATCAATAAAACAAGGGCAACAAAAGGTAATAAATAAATAAATATTAAAATTTTTTAAATGCCTATCCTCTTGAACTTCACTAGTATTAGGAAAGTGTAAGGTGGAGAAAAGACTCAGGAGAAAGAGTATATCGGGAAGAAAATTTAATTTATCTCCAGAACACTACAGTCTGTGTTGTGGGTCACTTTAGACTCCAATGACTCACTTCTCTAGCTGAGAAACTACAAATGAAATCTCCCATGGAATTTCATATGTATGTATATTTTTAACTTTATTAATTTATTTACTTTACCAGAGCACTGCTCAGCCTGACTTATGGGGGAGGGCACTGAACCTGGGACTTTAGAGACTCAGGCATGAAAGCCTCTTACATAACCATTGTGCTATCCACCCCTGCCCTCCCATGGAATTTCTTACATACACGCCACTATGCTTTTTCATATTTCATTAAAGTAAGTTACTTATTCTACTCATTTGAAATTTTGCTTAAAACATGTTTTTTTCTTCTCGATATAAATACCAGAATAACAATAATAACCAAAAATATGAATTGGGATGGCATGGCTGAGCACTTTTGTGTCCTTTCTGTGAATTTGTTTATTTTCTCCTCATAACAACTCTATGTATTAAAGATTTTAATTCCAGGTGGGGGTGGATGGGTGAGGAGAATACAGGTCCAAGAAGGATGACAGAGGACCTAGTGGGGGTTGTATTGTTATATGGGAAACTGGGGAATGTTATGCCTGTACAAACTATTGTATTTACTGTTGAATGTAAAACATTAATTCCCCAATAAAGAAATTTAAAAAAAGATTTTAATTCCATTTTACAAACAATAAAAACTGAGAATGTTAAAATGTGAATTCATATTTTACTTTTTGACAATTTTCTCTCCCACGGGCACTAATGTGATACAAACCTACACTGGTCTTCAATGTTCACATTCATTTATTGACCCCCCAACTGTGGTCCTTTTTCTTACTGCTGTTCACATCCTCGATTTTTCCTATTGAAGTGGATTTTGGGTGTTTTGTTTGTTTGTTTTGTCCCTTTCTCTCTGAATTATCAGTTAGTAGTGTAATGAGTGAATAGTGCATACTGTGCTAAAATACAGATTAGGAATATTTTTTTGTCTCTTGCTCAAAATAGAAGAAAGAAAAAGTCACATAGTTTTCAAAGAAGAGCCCTTGTCGGGGTCGGGTGGTGGTGCATCTGGTTGAGTGCACATGTTACAATGCGCAAGGACCCAGGTTTGATCCCCTAGTCCTCACCTGCAGAAGGAATGTTTTACAAGTGGTGAAGCAGTGTTGCAGGTGTCTCTCTGTCTCTCTGTCTTTCTCCCTCTCTATCATCCCCTTCCCTCTCTATTTCTACCTGTCTCTATCCAATAAATAAATAAAGATAAGCAAAAATAAAATTTTTTTTAAAAAAAGAGCTCTTGTCAATAACCCAATTAACTTCATGAGGAAAGTGAACTAAAAAAAATAATAAGCACACTTAAGTGTCCCACCAAGAGTTCTCCCTAAAAACAGGGATATGTTCTGTTGAATGTAAAACATTAATTCTCCAATAAGGAATTTTTAAAAAATAAAAGGGATATGTTAACCTAGCTACACTTTCCTGATTCACAAAGAAAGTGACACAAACTTATATTCACTTAAGCACTGATCTAATGATCTGCAATAAAACCAGTGCATTTTGAAAGAAAGGAGGTGTGACAAAGTCCAAAACCAGGAAACCCTGGGGCAAGCAGTTAAATACAATTAGAGAGACAGAGAGGGAGAGAGACAGAAAGATACCGGTAGCACTGCTATATAAGGACTTGAACCTGCATCCCAACAGACTGTAATGTGTGCAATTAACCAAGTGTGCCACCAGCTGGTCCCTCAAGTTTCTTTCTCTGTGGCACTCCTTTCAATAACTCCTGCAAGGCATGTCTGATAGTGGAAAATTCCTTTTTTCTAATGAAGCCTGCTCTTTTGTTGAGGAGTGCTTCATTTTTCCTAAACCTTTCCTCTCCAAGAGGTTTTTCTTATAATTTTTTTATATTTATTTATTTATTTTCCCTTTTGTTGCCCTTTTTTATTGTTGCTATGTTGGTATGCTTTTAAGACCCCTTCTGTTTCATTGGTTTAATCCCCCCTGCTTAACACTGTACTCTATTTACATAACCACTGTTAACTAAGCACTACCCTGCCTACAGGGCATTGGTTTAATCCCCACTGGTTCATGATGTCTTTTTGCTCCGCCCCCTCTCGTAGTACACCCTGATGTGCACCAGTCACTTTTCGCTCCACCCTCTCTAATCACATCCTGTTTCCACCCTACTTGGCCAGTATATATATAAGGACAGGACTGTGATTATATATAGTTTAGATGGCTTAGATTGTGCTGTGTTCCGCATGAATAAAGACTGATCTGCATACCACTCAGCCATGAGTCCCTGGTCGTCTGTCTCCTGCCTGCGAAGCTAGTCCGGTATTGCTATAGTTATTATTGTTGTTGTTATTGATGTCGTCATTGTTGAATAGGACAGAGAGAAATGTAGAGAGGAGGGAAATACAGAGAGGGGGAGAGAAAGATAGACACCTGCAGACCTGCTTCACCACCTGTGAAGCAACTTCCCTGCAGGTGGGGAGCCAGGGGGCTCAAACTGGGATCCTCATGCTGGTCCTTGCACTTCGCACCATGTGCGCTTAACCTAATGTGCTACCACCCAACTTACTGCAAGAGTTTTAAATTCAGAGTATGGTGGTTGTGTCTCTTCCACCTCAAGTCAACTTCTGAGGTCCTTTAGGCCCTGCAGTTCTGTTTGCAGGGTTTTGTTGTTGTTGTTGTTATTTTTACTTTTCTGTACTTTGTAATTCTTTGGTAAAAATGATCACTGAGTTCTTGAATCTTAACTTTAGTTACTTGAACTGATTTCATAGTGAGGTTTCCTTTTCAAGAAAATAGCAGACTCCATTAGAAAGACAAACATCGACATTACACCAGAGCAAGATGGCCAACACGTACTGCCAGGGCCGGCAGCTCCAGAACAAGATCAGGAAGCAAACAGTCTACTAACCCTGCTGATAACTACCATCTGGCCCGGAGAGGAACTCTGCAAGTGGTTGTGAGCTCCTTGCTGACAGAGGCAGGGTTTGAGAGTGCTGAGAAAGCATCTGTGAAAACCTTGACAGAAATGCTGCAGAGCTACATTTCTGAAATTGGAAGGAGTGCCATGTCTTACTGTGAACACACAGCCAGGACCCAGCCCACACTGTCAGATATTGTGGTCACACTGGTTGAGATGGGTTTCAATGTGGACACACTCCCTGCTTATGCAAAACGGTCTCAGAGAATGGTCATCACTGCCCCTCCAGTGACTAATCAACCAGTGACCCCAAAGGCCCCCACTGCTGGGCAGAACCGACCGCACCCGCCGCACATCCCCAGCCATTTTCCTGAGTTTCCAGAACCCCACACCTACATCAAAACTCCGACATACTAAGAACCGGTGTCAGACTACTAAGTCCTGCAGGAGAAGGCTGCCTCCCAGAGACGAGATGTAGAGCCGGCACTCACCCGTTTCATGGCCAAGACTGGCAAGACCCAGAGTCTTTTCAAAGATGACGTCAGCACATTTCCATTGATTGCTGCCAGACCTTTCACCATCCCCTACCTGACAGCTCTTCTACCATCTGAGCTGGAGATGCAACAAATGGAAGAGACAGACTCTTCAGAGCAGGATGAGCAGACAGACACGGAGAACCTCTCTCTTCATATTAGCACGGATGACTCTGGTGCTGAGAAGGAGAATACCTTTGTCCTGCAGCAGAACCCTGCCTTGTCGGGAAGCCGAAATGGGGAGGAGAATATCATTGATAACCCATACCTTCAACCCGTGAAGAAACCCAAAATCCGCAGGAAGAAGTCTCTCTCGTGAGCTGAGAAGGAAGTCTGCCTTATACAGGGATGCCATTACCACCCTCCTAGGGAATTGAAGCCAATCAAGGGGTCAAGAGAAGATGGCCTCCTCATGGTCAAGTCAAGGCTGTGGGGTGGAATCGAGCATGACTTTATAGGACTCTGTGTTAAGATTACCTATTTCCACTGAGTGCTTGAGTTAAGGAAAATAATGTCGGTAACAAGGAAGCTTTTTTAGCTGTCCAGGTAATTTTAGCACAGGAGCAACTATTGGCTTTACTTGTGGCAGGACTGGATTTTCTTGATACCTGGAAGACAAGAGAGGGTGGACAGGAAAGAAAGAATTCCTTGTCTGCTGTGCTTACTGCTGAGTTATATTGCAGGACATCTGTACTTTTTTCTGTTACCTTACAATTTGTGGTAATTATTTATCATCCTGAAGTCTGATTCTTAGTTCTCTCCTCACCTGGGCTCCAAGTGCACTGGTGAGCTGGTGGAAAGCGGCTTTCCCCTCCCTCCTCAAGTGAGAAGTGGATGGCCCACACACCATAGCCTGCAACTGGACTACACTCTCTTGAGAGAGCCATCACTTCCTGTCCCTCTGTGGAGGGTGTACTCGAGCACTCCCTGGTTCTGCCCTTCCTGGGAGAAGAGGTTTTCTTTGACAGTATCAATGGACAAATTATACTATGACTTTGGCAGAGGATCCTGACTATAGAAAACAAAAAATATAATAATTTGATGGGCTTGGGGTACAACTTTTGAAGACTGGGTTTGGCTTAGGCTTCTAGAAGCTGAGAAAACTGACTGGTCTGCTAGAATCAAAAATACATTCCCACCACATGGCAGGCGTGGGCTGAGAGGAGTTTGCAGGCCTGAATCTGTTCAACCTCTGTATCTCTTACAGAAGAACTTGTCTTTGCTGTACCCCACAAACCAAAATAAAGTAAAATAAAATAAAAACAAGTGTCTAAGAAAGATGTTGGACAATCTGATGGCCTTTGGCTGGTCTCTGAAGGAAGAAGCCAGCAACATCTGGAAGTTAGTTCAAAATAAACAGAATCTGCAGGGCCAACATCCTAAGGTCCATACTGAACTTTGCATATTCTCAGCTTCCCTACTTATCTCTTACTTGAAAACTCACAAGATTTGGTGCCTTGACAGCAGGCCCCATGTCCGTCAGCCTCATTGTTCTGTAGTGCACTGCTTCGCATTCCCAGAAGGAAAGAACTGCTTGTCAGCTAGTGCAAAAATTGGATTCCCCAACTCTGGATCACAAAAAGAATTTTGTGTGTGGTGATTGGGAACTCTTCCAATTGAAAGTCATCAGATTTGTGTTGTTAAAATTTCCGGACGGCTCCAGCTGGCCGGGCTGGCTTCACGGTGGTGAACAGAGACGCGGAGACAACGCGGAGACAACGGCTGGGCAGGGCAGCTGTATTTCTTTATTCAGGAACAACGATTCACAAACTAAGACAAACTAATCACCAAACAGAACTCTGCTGTCTCTTTGCGGCGGCGCAAGCACTCTCTCTTACTCTGGAACTCAGGAACCCTCTCCCTTACTCTCCAACTCAGAAACTCTCGCACCCTCGCACTCTCGAACTCCGGAACTCAGGAACTCTGTCACTGGGGAACTCAGGAACTCTCGGACTCCGGAACCCTCTCCCAGGGTCCCTTGGGGCGGGGCCAAGCAGGCCCGCGAAATTAACAGGACTCATCCAATTCTCTTGGAGGGGGAGGGCTAGAACAAGCCAATGTAAAGCATACGACAGATTTGGCCTGTCCTGATCACTCAGAGCATCTGTTTTCCATCTACACCATGCCTCGGCCTCGTGTGAGCTTAATGTGCAGCTTGGCAATACGAGAATCCGGCATGAAGCCCAGCCAGTCTATCTTGGCGTTACTCTTGATCGCACTCTGTCATTTCACGAACATCTCATAAAAACTGCAGCAAAGGTGGGCGCGAGGAATAACATCATTGCAAGACTGGCCAGCTCCTCATGGGGCACAAGCACTTCCACACTACGATCATCATCTCTGGCATTATGCTATTCCACTGCAGAATACTGTGCCCCAGGATGGTTCCGTACCCCCCATGTCCACTTGGTCGATTCCAAATTATATTCCTCCATGAGGATAATTTCTGGAACCATCCGTTCCACCCCAGTCCCATGGCTGCCAGTTCTTAGCAACATCGCCCCGCCAGATATTCGTCGGGATGCGGCATCATCTAAGTTCATTTCCCACGTCTACGCTCGACCGGACCTGCCAATATACTGGATATCTTTGCCCACCCTGTCCAACGCTTGACGTCTCATCATCCAATCTGGTCCCCTATGCCTACATTGAACTTCTCTGTTCCAGACTCTTGGAAACAGAGCTGGCAGTCAGCTGAGGTAAAGAACAAACACCTCATCATAGACCCCTGCAAGCGTCAACCCGGCTTTGACCTAGCACGTTATGATTGGGCCCTCCTCAATCGCTATCGAACAGGCCATGGCCGGTGCGCCGCTATGTTCCATCGCTGGGGAGCCAGAGACGACCCGAACTGCCCCTGCGGCTACAGACAGACTATGACCCACATAGTCAATGACTGCCACCTCTCCAGATTCAAAGGAGGTCTCGAAACTTTACATCAGGCTCAACCTGACGCTGTTGACTGGCTACGGAAGAAGGGCAAACGCTAGAAGAAGAAGAGCATGTGATTTGGTTTGGGGCTGTTCTTGGCCTGTTGAGTGAAACATAGCCCAGGTATAAGCCCTGATAGAAGTTTGCCTGAAGATTTCCTGATTTGCTGGTCTCAGTGGCTTCAGGAGGGACCAATTCTCCAGTTCCTCTCACTGTTGTGGCTCAAAACAAATACCTGCTCAGTGTCATCATGCTAAATGGGATTTGGAAATGAGTTCCCACATTCTGCTAGCATGATCTCAGATGCCACGCTGCTATCATTTCATCTGGATGAGACATTGAGGATGATTATGTGATTTGAAACATTTATGCAACAATCATGTAAAAATGCATAATTCTCCATGTATATTTATAAATGTTTTATTTTTTATATAACTTTGGGGAGAATACTTGAAAAGGTAGTAAACAAAAAAATTACCGGTGTAATTTATGAATTCTCAATAAAAGTTCATAATAAAAATTTTGTAAATAAAAAAAAAGAAAGACAAACATCAGAGTTATTGGGATCCCAGAGGAAGAAGAGGAGAGGAGAGTAGAGAACATATTAAAAGAAACTTTAGCAGAAAAATTTCCATAATTGAGCAATGTTCAAAATATAGAAATCTGGGAGTCTGGCAATAGTGCAGCAGCTTAAACACACGTGGCACAAAGTTCAAGGACTGGCATAAGGACCCCTGTTTGAGCCCCCCGCTCCCCACCTGAAGGTGAGTCTCTTCACAAGTGGTGAAGCAGGTCTGCAGGTGTCTATCTTTCTCTCCCCCCTCTGTCTTCCCCCTCCTCTCTCCATTTCTCTCTGTCCTATCCAACAACAATGACATCAATAACAACAATAATGATACCTACAACAATAATAGCTACAACAATAAAACAACAAGGATGACAAAAGGGAATAAATAAATATTTTTTAAAAAAGAAATCCAAGAAGGTGAATGCCCACCTAAATTTTTTAATCCAAAACAACACACAGCAAGACACATCATTGCAAAACTATCCAAATCCAGGAAGAAGGAAAAGATATTTCAGGCTGCCAGAGAAAGGAAGAAAGTCACAAAGGCAGAACCATTAGGTTTTCATCAGATTTTTCATCACAAACCCAACAGGCAAGAGTGACATATTGAAACTAATAAGAATTGTCAGCCACAAATTCTGTAGCCTGCTAAATTATACTTCAAATATGAGGTAGAAATAAATATCTTTGTTTTTTTAATAAACATTTTCAATTATCTTTAATTATTGGATAGAGGCATCCAAAAATTGAGAGGGGAAGGAGAGACAGAGAGGGAGAGAGACAGGGAGACACATGCAGCCCTGTTTCACCACTCTACAAAGCTTTTCCCCTTCATATGGGGAACAAGGGCTTGAACCTGGGTCCTTTCTCATTATAACATGTATGCTCAACTAGGTGTGCCACCACCTGGCCCTAGAAATAAATATATTTGCAAACATTTAGAAACTGAAGGAATTTTCCACTACCAACCCTCCCTTGCAAGAATTTCTGAGAGGAGTCCCACATGAAAAGGACAATTTTCTAAAAAAAAAAAAAAAAAAAAAAGGTACACATGGCCCACAGGCACATGAAGAAATGCCCCACTTCACTTATCATTAGAGAAATGCACATTAAAACTACACTGAGATACCATTTACATCTGAGAGAATGACCACATAGCTATATAGCCAAGTGACAATATTTATTAGAGAAATGAAAATCTAATATTTAGAAACTTTAGTATTTAGAAATATTAAGATAGTATTTAGAAACTTTAGATAGTAGTATTTTAAAAGTCCGCAAAAACAAGTGTTGGAGAAAATGTAGAGCAATATAATAGTTTATACATACCTAAACACCTAAAGTAATCAATAGAATTACTTTGAGAAAATGGCTTGTACCATTTAATTCATAGTTATTACATAACTCAGCAATTCTTTTCCTAGATATATACTCTAAGGAAATTCTGGCCAATGTACCCCAAGAGACATATACAAAACTGTTCATCAAAATTTATCCTTTTGTACAAGCCAAAAGCCATAAAGAGCAAAAAATGCACGCTAATTAATGAATACACAAAATAATTGCAATGCTTTTACACTATGGAATATTAAAAAGTATCAGAAATGAATGAACCATAGCTACACAAAACATATTGGAAAATTTTAATAGCAAAATGTCAAGTGAAAAAAATAAAGCTTTCAAAATCAAATATCAAAGTTTATACTTTTATGTAAGTTTAGAAAAATTAAACTTTAATCAGAAAACACAAGTTGAACCTGAACTGGAGTTGGTGTATTGCACCAAAGTTAAAGACTGGGGTGGGTGGTGGGGAGAGTACAGATCCAAAAAAGGATGACAGAAGGGAGTCGGGCTGTAGCGCAGCGGGTTGAGCGCAGGTGGCGCAAAGCACAAGGACCGGCATAAGGATCCCGGTTGGAACCCCGGCTCCCCACCAGCAGGGAAGTCGCTTCACAGGCGGTGAAGCAGGTCTGCAGGTGTCTATCTTTCTCTCCTCCTCTCTATCTTCCCCTCCTCTCTCCATTTCTCTCTGTCCTATCCAACAACAACAACAATAAAAAACAACAAGGGCCACAAAAGGGAATAAATAAATAAAATAAATATTAAAAAAAAAAAGGATGACAGAAGACCTAGTAGGGGTTGTATTGTTATGTGGAAAACTGAGAAATGTTATGTACAAACTATTGTATTTACTGTTGAATGTAAAACATTAATCTCCCAATAAAGAAATTAAAAAAGAAAATAAAGAAAAAACTAAACGTTAAAATAACTGCTATTTAGGAATTCATGTATGTATGTGAGTCTGCTGCTGAACTCAAAATTCAAGATTGAGAATACCCCAAAGTCAGTACATAAAGAAAGAGAGAAAAGAAGGAAGAGAGAGAGAGAATATAGGCAGCACTAAGCTGTTAACAGGCTCCCTATTACACTAAATGGCAGATGGAAAGGTGTTCACATAGATATTTTTAATTCCTTGTAAGAACAACAGCAAAGATATGATTCATCACCATGGAGTGACAATTGCATGTAATTTAATCAAATATTTTTATTTGCTGAAAACAAAGCACCTAAGTAATTATATGTGTTTCTCCAACACGATTAATATCTTTTTAATTTATTTATTTATCAGTGATGTAATAATGATCAAGAAGATTGTAGGATAAGAGGGATACAATTCCCAGCACCAGAGTTCTGTATCCTATTCCTTTCGTTGGATGCTTCCCTATTCTTTATCCCTCTGGAAGTATGAAGCGAAGATCTCTATGGGGAGTAGAAGATGGGAGGTCTGGCTTCTGGGCATCAACAGGTCAATCCATAGCCCTAGCCTGTTACTTATTCCATTATCCAGCAATTCTTCCTCTAGGTATAGTCCCTAGATTTCCTCACATAAAGAATGAATACCAGATGATCTCACTTGTAGAAGGAACTTCAGAAACAAGAACAGAAAGGAAAAATACAAGGTGTAACTTGGACTGGGTGTGATATACTGCACAAAGCAAAGGACTTAGGAAGAAGGAGTGCAGAGCAAACTGAGGTCTTCTTACATGATGATGGAATTGAATCTAACTCAGGGGTGAGAGTGGTTTGCAGACACCTGTAACGGACAGATGAGAAATTGTAGCCATTTGTCTGTCAATAGCTGCACTGTGAACTATTGTCTCCCCAATAAAATAATCTAGGAAAGAAAATAAATAATTAAAAGGAATTAAATTCCACGAAACCAGTCCTAGAATAGTCAGTGCTGTCTACTATATGGAGGAAATAAAGAAACAAAACAAGAGAACAAAAGTAGAGTGAAATAACTCTCTAGTCATTAACTTCAGAAATGAGGCTGTCAAGGGTGAGTGGAGGTGAAGGTAGGCATTGCCAAGGTGAAGGTGTCTAATGGACTTTGGTCTGGACTAGGGTACAGTAACACATTTTGAAGAGGTGGGAAATTGTACATTGTAGTTTCAATATTTGGTAGCAAGATTATTTTCCAAGTGTGCTCATTGATTGCTTCATTTATTATTCATTCTCATGTAAGAAATGTAGAAAGAGTGCAAGGGTAGATAGCATAATGGTTATACAAAGACTGTCATGCCTGAGGCTCCAATGTCCCAGACTCAAGCCCCCTCACCACCATAAGCCAGAGCTTGATCAGTGCACGGGTAAAAAGAAAAAGAAGGGGAAAAAAAGAATAGAAATTTAGAAAGAAATAGAATACATAAAACCAAATGTCTTTTTTTTTACCAGAGTACTGCTCAGCTCTGGCTTATGGTGGTACAGGGGACTGAACCCTGGGACATTGGAGCCTCAGGCATGACAGTCTTTGTATAACCATTTTGCTACCTACCCCTGCCCAAACCAAATGTCTTAAGGGAATATTTCACACAAGTGTCTGGATAAGTCTCTCATGATAGCCATATACTACTTAATCAGCTCTGTGAGGCATCAGTCCCCAAAGTCTGAGCCAAATCAACACAGTAGCCTCTAGTATTATACATAAATACTTCCCTGCTACATGGTAACGATTCTTACTGTACACATGGACCACATACTGCTCTCTTTGTCTAATTAGATAGAAATTAACCTAAAGATGTACCTAACAAGGGCAAATTAAGTAATTCAACAACTACAAATGTCCTTTCAAAACCACACTTAACTAAATTTGACCATCAACTCTCCCAGTAGTCTCACATCTAGTTTTGCTCTATTGTCCATTTTATTTTTTATTCTTTTTATTTCAGATAAAGAGGAATAGAGAGAGAAAGAAGGGACTTCTGGGAGGTGTGGCTATGAACTAACAGTAAACAGCAAAGACTCTCCCCCCAAAACAACAAATACTGATAACAATCAAATCCACAATTCTCGCTAAGTAGTAGCTGGGACATCTGTGACACCGAAGCCCCAGGTGGGTGCTAGTGTGCATAGACAGGGTGAGAAAAGGTACAGGATTGAAGCCAAGCACCCAGAGATTGGGAGCTTTGACATTAAACAGCACCGTTTTGCCTCTGAACAACAGTCGAAGCTGCACATGGTGCTGACTGTGAGAAGGGGTAACCTCTGAACTTTGGCCCATGGCCTCAGGGGGGAGACTCTGCTAAACTGGTGGTAAGGTTATACCACAGTGGCAGAGGATTCTCCTGACCAGTCTGGTCTGCCCCCTCAAACTAAGGCAGACCAGACAGAAGGTGATATGCAGCAGCTGGCAGCTAAAAGGTAATAGATAGGAACTGATGGCCAAATGGTAAACTGAACTCTGCTTCTTAAAACACAGCTGCCACCTAGTAGGAAACCCCCATGGCTTAACTTAAGAATGGAATGAAATCCTATAGAGAAGCCATATATATGGTGGAGGGTAGATAGCATAATGGTTATGCAAACAGACTATCATGCCTGAGGCTCTAAAGTCCAGGATTCAATCCCCCTCACCACCATAAGCCAGAGCTGAACATTGCTCTGGTAAAAAAATAATAATAAGTAAATATATATTACATCAGTATAAAACAACTCAAGGGTATAAGAAGAAACATAACCCCAACCCCCAATATATAAACAAAGTGTTGGCTCAGTAATAACCATATTTTTCTGTGCAAACAACAGAAAAATAGAAAAAAAAAACTTCAGAACGTGACAACTCTAAAACACAGAAATGAAACAGAAGGACTTGAGGAAATTATATATAGAGAGGAAGACTATAGAAAACTCATTATGGGGAGTCGGGCGGTAGCGCAGCGGGTTAAGCATACGTGGCGCAAAGCACAAGGAGCGGAGGAAGGATCCGGGTTTGAGCCCCCGGCCCCCCACCTGCAGGGGAGTCGCTTCACAGGCGGTGAAGCAGGTCTGCAGGTGTCTGTCTTTCTCTCCCCCTCTCTGTCTTCCCCTCCTCTCTCCATTTCTCTCTGTCCTATCCAAAAATGATGACATCAATAATAACTACAACAATAAAACAACAAGGACAACAAAAGGGAATAAATAAATTATATATATATATATATATATATATATATATATATATATATATATATATATATATATATATAAAACTCATTATGGAAAAGAGAAAGAAAAGAAAACTCACTGTGAGCTCTCTCCAAGACTCTAAGCACAGGATTGAGAAGCATACTTAAGAGTTGAAACATACTTTATTAAGGAGTTAGGAAACACAAAAGAAGAGCTCCAAAGAAAGTCCTCCAAAAATTAGAAAACAAGAGAGAAAAACTTCAAACAGAATTCACCAAACAGGAAGCACGAAGGGAAAACTTCAGGTAGAATTTCAAGGTGTGAAAGACACTTTGAGCGCAGGACAAGCTCAAGTATTAGGCTTTGGAAGTAGACTCACTCAAGCAGAGGAATGAATATCTCAACCAGAAGATACAATTTTCCCACTCAATTTAAAGATGGAGAGAAAAGGTTTAAAAAGAATGAAGAAACTCCCTGTGAAATAGCAGACTATCAAAAGGTTAAATGTAAGAGTGATAGGAATTTCTGAGGAAGAGTATAGGATCAATCTCACTCAAAAAAAAAAAAAAATCAACAGCGAAATAGCGACTTTAAATGAAACCATAAACAAAATGGACCTAACAGATATATACAGAGTTTTCCATCCCAAAAGAATTGAATACACATTCTTCTTAAGTACACAGAGATCATTCACAAGGATCAACCATATGCTGCACCACAAAGACAGTCTAAACAAATATGTGAATATTAAAATTATAAAATGTATCTTCTCAGAACATGGTGGTATGTGCTACAGGTGAAGCGCACATAGCACTAAGTGCAAAGGCGAGCCCCCGGCTCCCCACATGCAGGGGAGTGCTTCACAAGCGGTGAAGCATGTCTGCAGTTGTCTTTCTCTCTCCCTCTCTGTCTTCCCCTCCTTTATCGATTTTTCTCTGTGCTACCCAACAACAACAGCAATAACAACAATAATAATAACAACAACGATAAACAACAAGGGCAACAAAAGGAAAAAAATAGCCTCCAGGAGCAGTGGATTCATAATGCAGGCACCGAGCCCCAGTAATAACCCTGGAGGAAGAAAAAAAAGTAATTTTAAACTACACAAACAAAATAGTGATTACCAAAATGAAAGGAAGGTGGTTAAACTGGGATAAAGGGTCAACTGTATAGTGAAGGATGCAACTTTACTTTTTTTTAATATTTATTTGTTTCCTTTTTGTTGCCCATGTTTTACTGTTGTAGTTATTATTGTTGTTATTATTGATGTTGTCATTGTTAGATAGGACAGAAAGAAATGGAGAGAGGAGGGGAAGACAGAAGGGGGTAAAGAAAGACAGACACCTGCAGACCTGCTTCACCGCCTGTGAAACGACTCCCCTGCAGATGGGGAGCCAGGGGCTCGAACCAGGGTCCTCACACCGATCCTTGCGCTTTGCGCCACCTGTGCTTAACCCACTGCGCTACCCCCGACTCCAGGAATTTTACTTTTTGTCCTAATACATACAGATGTTAATTTAGGGTGCTACACACCCGAAACATATATGCTATAAAACAATATTCACTTCTTCTTCTTCTAGCGTTTGCCCTTCTTCCGTAGCCAGTCAACAGCGTCAGGTTGAGCTGAAAAAAAGTTTCGAGACCTCCTTTGAATCTGGAGAGGTGGCAGTCGTTGACTAAAAAAAATTAAATCTACAAGGCTAGATATTGAAGACAGTGTATTTCAATGAAATAATGTATACATATGTAGAGTAGGGTACTCATTCAGTTACTCATTCAAGAATTCAGCAATTACCCTTCTAGCTATATACCCAGAAGATATGCTTGCATATGTGTTCTCAAAAGATATTTTTAATACCCTCATAACTTGGCCTTTCATATGAGTCAAAAACTGTAATCAAGACCATCAATGAGTGAAGATAAAATAACTGTAGGATATTCACATAATCGGATATTATACAAAACTGTAAGTAAATAAACTAGCACTGCAAAAAATACTCTGGGTGATCATAACAACAAAAAAAGACAATTTAGGGGGCCGGGCGGTAGTGCACCTGGTTGAGCACACATGTTACAATGCACAAGGACCCAAGTTGGAGGACCCAATCCCCACCAATCCCCACCTGTAGGGGGAAAGCTTTGCAAGTGGTGAAGCAGTGCTGCAGCTGTCTCTTTGTCTCTCTCCCTCACTCTTTTTTTAAATATTTTATTTATTTATTTATTTATTTATTTATTTATTTATTTATGAGAAAGATAGGAGAGAGAGAATCAGACATTACTCTGGTACATGTGCTGCCAGGGATTGAACTCAGGACCTGATGCTTGAGAGTCCAATTCTTTATACGCTGTGCCACCTCCTGGACCACTCTCTCTCCCTCTGTATCATCCCTTTTCCCTCTCAATTTCTGGCTGTCTCTAACCAGTAAGTAAATAAAGATAATTTTTAAAAATTTTAAGTCAATATCACAATATAAAACTTAATATCCATATGTAACTTCAAAATCAATTAAATATTACTTAGGCATACATGTGAGTTCATTAATATGTAAATCATATCCTAAAGTAAATAGATAATATATAAAATTCAAGATCTTTATTTCCTTGGGGACAAGTAGAGGTAGAAATGTAATTGCTCTAGACTATTAGTTTCCCGTTCTTCAACTGAGGGCTAACCTCAAAGTTATTCCTACTTTTTAACTCTGAAAATGAAATGATGGTATGTTTATAAGCCTAGAATTAATTATTGCATCATCTACAATATAATTCTACAATATAATTTTTGTGTGAATGCAAAGCTATGGTAACTGCATGGTTTTTTCCAATTTGTTTAACATCTTATCCATGGTTAAAAAAATTAAATTAAATATATTAATTTATATATATATGGTTTACATTGTATTTCCAATCTGTAATAGAAAACTTAAAATAATTCACCCTGAAATTAATTTTCACAGAAGAAATCTCTCTTTTTTTTTGGAAGTATATGCTATTTTTTTTTGTTTTTTGATGTTTTTTATTATTATTATAGGGGAATTAATGTTTATATTCAACAGTAAGTACAATAGTTTGTACATGCATAACATTCCCCAAGAAATCTCTTTTTTATTATTTATTTATTTATTTATTTTTATTTAAGAAAGGATTAATTAACAAAACCATAGGGTAGGAGGGGTACAACTCCACACAATTCCCACCACCCAATCTCCATATCCCACCCCCTCCCCTGATAGTTTTCCCATTCTCTATCCCTCTGGGAGCATGGACCCAGGGTCATTGTGGGTTGTAGAAGGTGGAAGGTCTGGCTTCTGTAATTGCTTCCCCGATGAACATGGCCGTTGACTGGTAGGTCCATACTCCCAGTCTGCCTCTCTCTTTCCCTAGTAGGGTGGGTCTCTGGGGAAGCTGAGCTCCAGGACACATTGGTGGGGTCTTCAGTCCAGGGAAGCCTGGCCGGCATCCTGATGACATCTGGAACCTGGTGACTGAAAAGAGAGTTAACATACGAAGCCAAACAAATTGTTGAGCAATCATGGACCCAAAGCTTGGAATAGTGGAGAGGAAGTGTTAGGGGGATACTCGCTGCAAACTCTAGTGTACTTCTGCTTTCAGGTATATATTTTGCAGTAGTTTATGGATACGTGTGAACATATGCTCTCTCTCACAGAAACTGGTGTATATCTAGGTTTTGGGACTTTGTTAGAAAGTGAACCACCTGAGATGGAATTAGAGTATACTATGAAAGGAAAGGTCTCACCCAAGTAATGAAGCTGAAGGGTTTTCATTCCACACGTGAAGTCTCTGGACACAGTCTGAAGTGAAGCCTGTTGAGGTGGCCATTGTTGAGTTGATAGAAATCTCTTTTTTAAAAGAGAAAGAAAAGGGGTCAGGTGGTGACACACCTGATTGAACACACATGTTACAATGAGTAAGGAAAGACCTGGGTTCAAACTCCTGGTCCCCATCTGCAAGGGGAATGCTCTGCAAGTGGTGAAGCATTGTTGCAGGTATCTGTCTGTCTCTCCCTCACTATTACCCTCTTCCCTCTAGATTTCTGGCTGTCTCTATCCAATAAATATAATAAATATAATAAAATTTAAAATAAATTTAAAGGAAAAAAGATGAAGGAGTGTCTTAAGAGAACTTTTTAATAATATTTCTGTTGTTTTTCTTTTTTTTAATTTTTAATTATTCATTAATGAGAAAGGTAGGAGAAAAGAAAGAACCTGATATCACTCTGGTACATGTGCTGCCCGGGATTGAACTCAGGACCTCATGCTTGAAAGTCTAATGCTTTATCCACTGCACCACCTCCCGGACCACAGAATACCAGTTTATTTATTTTAATGGGAGACATTGAGAGGGAATGATATGGAGAGACAGAGAGAGAGAGAGAAGTGTGCTGTTCAGGTCTGGTTTATAGTGGTGCTGGGAACAGAACCTGAGACCTCAGATCCTCAAGATGAAAGTCTTCTGCAGAACCACTGTGCTGTCTCCTCAGCCTTTAAGAGAACTTTTCATAAGACAGTTATTTGGATAAACTTCCAACCATTGACTTAGAATTCTTAATCACCTCTGTGAGCTTGAATCTCCAGGGTCTAATCCTATTAACATAGTAGCCTTTAGAGTTGTATATAAAGACTTGAGCCTGCATTAATTTAACTCCCATTGCTTAATTAATCATAAATATAACTATAAATGTTTCTGACTAGAGTATACATTTAAAAACTACAAATAATCTATCAAAAATGTATTGAATTAAACTTAATTGACCATTTATTCTACCAGTTCCACATTTAGTTTTTCTCCATCTTCCACGTTAAAGAATTGTTTTAAATTTATGTTCAGCTATTTCATTAAAATATAAACTTTATTGTAATGTTATAAGAAACTGGTGGCCAATTCAATGTTTCTGAGACTCAATAATTTTATGAAGAATTTATCTTGAACTATCAATGAAATGAAGATTCATGATGTGAGCATGAGTATATTTGGAACATGAGAGTGATGCCTATGAGTTCTTCCCTGACAAAAGCCTAAGTATATTCTAATATTTTGCTTTATGGTAAGTCTTCTTTGCTATTTTTTGCTAGAATTAATAGGAACCAGATCCTAGATAACATAGACCTCTGTCTAGCATGAAAGGAAAAATGTGAAAGGTTTATGAGATTTAAATAAATGCCAATGATATGTTAAGAATAGAGGATGTGTTTAATTTCAACAAGACCAGTTAGTAAATCTTGAAATTACTGAATGTTCTTTATGTTCCAAGTACAATACTAGATAATTTATATTTAATATCATTTATACCTCCTCAAAACCATGATTTAAAGCAGGTACTACCAAAACAACTGTTTTATATGAGCAAGCTGAGGTTTAAAGCACTTAACTAGAATACTCAAATTCACACTGAGAAAGGAACTGACATTTGCTCACATTCCTCACATTGGTCTCAAGCTAGAATCTGGGTTTAACTATTTTGTTAATTAGTGAGTGAAACAGACAGAGACATAGAATCAGAGCAGTATTCTGGTACATGCTATTCCAGGGATTGAACTCACAACCTCTTGCTGAAGATTGGGCACTCTATCAACTGCTCACTTCCCAGGTGAGATGAGGAGGCAATATGCTACTTTAAAATTAATGAAAGAGCAATGTAGTCTCTTATTTTATTTTATTTTATGTTATTTCATTTCATTTTATTACCAGAGCACTACTCAGCTCCCTCTCAATTTCTGGCTGTCTCTATCCAATAAATAGATAATAAAAAAGGGGGGGCTGGTGGTAGCGAACTTGGTTAAGTGCACACATTACAGTCTGCAACTACCCAGGTTCAAGCCCCTGGACCCCACCTTCAGAAGGGAAGCTTCATGAGTGGTAAAGCAGAGCTGCAGGTGTCTCTCTATCTCTCTGCCTCTCTATTTCCTCCTCACCTCTGTCTCTCTGTCTCTAATAAATAATGACTCATGTTTAAAAAAAGATAAAGATAATTTTTTTAAAAAGAAAATAGATAATAGATGTTCACTCTTTTCCTTGTAGCATATGTAGCACACCTAGAGTAGTGTGCTCCTTTTTGAATTCACTAACCAGAGGGTACGAGGCTGCGTCCTGTGCAGTTTATTTCTGTTACTGAAATAACAACAATAGGAATTCCGTGGATATTCTGTGTCAGGATATCCTGTGCAGGACAGAGACAAGATAGATGGCCTCTGAGGTCTATTTTCAATTCTAAAACGTCATTTGTTAATGTCTCCTTTCTTAAATAAAAAAAAAATTAAAAAAGAAAGACAAAAAAGGGATAAATAAATATTTTTTAAAAGAAAAAAAAAATTTAAGTCATGACTTTTTTTATTATTATCTTTATTTATTGGATAGAGATAGCCAGAGACTGAGAGGGTGGGAAGATAGAGAGAGAGAGAGAGACAGAAAGATACCTGCAGACATACTTCACAACTTGTGAAGCTCTCCCTCTACATGTGGGGACCAGGGGTTCGAACCTGGGTCTTTGCACACTGTAATGTGTGCGCTTACCCAGGTTTGCTACCGCCTGGCCCCAAAAGTCATGACTACTATTATTATATTATTATTATTTATTTTAATGAAAGAGACAGATATATATACAGAGAGAAAAAGATCAGAGCATTGCGCAGCTCTGGCTTATAGTGGTTCAGGGGGCTAAGCCTGGGACTTTGGGGTTCGGGCATGAAAGCTTTTTTGCATGACCGTTATGCTATTGCCCCCATCGCCCCCAACCCCATCATGGCTTTTTAACCCCCAACTCTATTTAAACCTTAAATTCTCAAATGACAAAAAAACAAATTAAAAATTAAAAGGGAATTTTATAATCAAAGCATTTTAACATTCAGGCCTGTCTCTGTAGTTTGTCATTTCTGTATATCTATTATGTTCAAGACTTCTGGAGGCCTGGCTATGGTATAACAGTGTTCATGGACATTTTTGTGAACAGTTCAGTACATTTTAAAGTTATGCAAAAAATAAAAAGATATGCATTCCAAATAGTTTTAGAACCATCATGATAAAGTCATCAGAGTGAAATATGAAAACTCTAAGTGTAGTTAGCATAATAATTTAAATGAGTATGGGGTTTTTTATATTTATTTATTTTCCCTTTTGTTGCCTTTTTTATTATTGTTGTAGTTGTTGTTGTTGTCATTGTTGGACAAGACAGAGAAAAATGGAGAGAGAGGGGGAAGACAGAGAGGGGGAGAGAAAGATAGACACCTGCAGACCTGCTTCACCGCCTATGAAGCAACCCTCCTGCAGGTGGGGGGCCGGGGCAAGAACTGGGATCCTTATTCTGGTCTCTGTGCTTCGTGCCACGTGCACTTAACCCACTGCTCTACCTCCCGACTCCCATAAATATGTTTTTTTATTTTTAGAATTAAGTATGACCACGCACAGTTCCAATAATATGCTTTGACAATAATAAACTCACGTCTTTTGAGAACAGAAGCATTTTATCTTCACTGAACATAAAAAGAGCCTGGCACACAAACGAATTAAATAACTGACTGCACAAAGACATGTCATTTGTTTCCAAGTGGTGGAACTGAAATTTTATTCCAAATATTCTTATTCCAGAATATGATTTATTTTTATTTTATTTTGCCACCAGGGTTATCACTGGGGCTTGGTGTTACATGACGACACCACTGTTCCCAATGGTCTTTTTTTTTTTCTGATAGAAGCAGAGAGAAATATATATAGAGAGAAAGAGAGACCTCTAGCACTGCTGCACTGTTTGTGAAGCTTCCCCCACTGCAGGTGAAGACCAGGGACTTGAACCCAAGAACTTGTACACAGTAATGTATAAGTTCTGCCAGGTATGCAATGTCATATTGACTTTGAATACTAATTTATTTACATTTCTGTTCTGTAGGGAGAAAAAGTACATCATGATTTCAACTACTTGATAATAATAACAGCTCCTTCATGACAACAATGCTCTAATTAAAATGCTTAGAATAATATGCTGTGGTAATTTTATCTTTACTCATTTTACTGTAACTACAGCAAATATTATACTCTTGCCACAAATGCTATAAATGAGGACTATCCTAGATCTGAAGTTCATAATGAGAAACTACAGACTATATATATATATATATATATATATATATATATAGAGAGAGAGAGAGAGAGAGAGAGGGAGAGAGAGAGAGAAAGGGAGGGACAGGGAGAGAGAGGGGCTAAATCAGTCATTAAACATTCTACTCATAAACTTTCATAAACTCAGTAAGACTCGGGCAATTTTTATCCTTTATTTGTATTACTTTTAGAGTCAAAATGAAGTGATGATTTTAAACTACTCAGTTCAAAGTGGTCAGAGGAACCACTCTATGATCAGCAAACTCTACAGGCAAAAACAACTCACTTTGTGATTGATTAATGAACTGCTTTTCTTCTTCTTCTTTTTCGTTTCTTTTCTCTTCTCATCTTTCCTTCTCTTCTCTTAACTTTTCTCTCCTCTTCTTCTTTTTTTTATATTTATTTTCCCTTTTGTTGCCCTTGTTGTTTTTCATTGTTGTTGTAGTTATTATTGTTGTTGTTGATGTCATCTTTGTTGGATAGGACAGAGAGAAATGGAGTGGGGGGAAGACAGAGAGGAAGAGAGAAAGACTGACACCTGCAGACCTGCTTCACTGCCTGTGAAGTGACTCCCCTGCAGGTGGGGAGCTGGGGGCTCGAACTGGGATCCTTATGCCGGTCCTTGAGCTTTGTGCTCTTCTTTTCTTCTTTAATTTCCTGTCTTACTAATTTCAACTAATACCCAGGTTAGTAGTAGCAACAATGTGTTCTTAGGTGTATGGAGTAACCAAATGATTCTGGAACTAGCTTGATTTTTTTAACTCTCTCTCCTTCTTTCTTTCTCACTAATAAATAAATAAAATATTAAAGAGAGAGAGAGAGAGAAATGTTCCAGATGGTAAAATGCATGAAAAAAGTGAGTTTGGGTTGTCCAAGACAAAAAAGAATTTTCAGAAACATGTAAGACTGATGTTTTATTACCATGGTATTGGTTCTAGTTTCATATGAAGCAATGGAAACAAGTAATGAAAGTTATGGAACAGATTTCATCCTCCTAGGATTTTCTGACAGACCCCAATTAGAACACATCATCTCTGTGTTTGTCTTTATCTTCTATCTTGTGACTCTAGTAGGAAACACAACTATCATTCTTGTGTCCTATCTAGACACTCACCTCCATACTCCCATGTATTTCTTCTTATCCAATTTGTCCTTTTTGGACCTCTGTTATACAACTAGCATTGTGCCCCAGATGCTGGTGAATCTTTGGGGCCCTAAAAAGTCCATTACTTATGGAGGCTGTGTGCTGCAATTCTTCTTTGCCCTTGACTTGGGAGCCACAGAATGTCTCCTCCTGGCTGTGATGGCCTATGACCGCTATGCTGCTGTCTGCCAACCTCTTCACTACACAGTCATCATGCACCCTCAGCTCTGCCAGAAGATGGTGCTGACCTCCTGGATAGGTGGTCTGGGAAGTGCCTTAATTGTTTGTTCCCTGACTCTGAAGTTGCCAAGATGTGGACAACGGCAAGTGGATAACTTTTTCTGTGAGATGCCAGCATTGATCAAAATGGCTTGTGTCTACTCAAAAGTAATTGAGATTGTTGTCTTTACTCTTGGAGTGGTGTTACTTCTAGCACCTCTGTCACTCATTCTCATCTCATACGGAGTCATCACACAAGCTGTCATGAGGATCAAGTCAGCAGGACGATGGCGCAAGATCCTCAATACTTGTGGTTCTCACCTCACAGTTGTAACTCTGTTTTATGGAACAATTATTTATATGTACATGAAACCACAAAATAATAGCACCTCCCTAGATGAGGGAAAGTTCCTTACACTCTTTTACACAATAGTAACACCCAGTCTTAACCCATTGATCTATACTTTAAGAAACAAAGATGTGAAGAGTGCAATAAAGAGAGTAGTGTGTGTTAAAAATACATAAGAAAAGTCATGAGTCAGACAGAAAGATATGAGTAAGAATGCAGAGAGTTAAAGAACAATATTTCCTGAGGCTGGGAACACATCTCAGTAGAACACCTGTATGGCTCAACACCACAGGAAAGCTACAAAGTCTGAGGAGTTCCATAGGTAGTGAAGTGTTCTTTTGCTTCATCTATCTCTTCCTATCTTAAGTTCTCATAACCAATAAAAGATGACTCATTAAATCAAGGAACATTTCTTGAGTGCCTACCATGTACCAAGAATTGTACTAGATACTAATTGTGTAAATAAGTGGATGGGCTTAATAAGATGGTAGGTAGAGCTGCAAAGATAAAACACAATCCTTACTGTTAAAAATCTCTAAAACCGCTGAGTAGTATTCCTTGTGTAAAGATACTACAAATTTCTTAGCCACTCATCTATTGTTGGACACCTGGGGAGCTTCCAGGTTTGGGCTGTTACATATTGTGCTGCGTTAGGGACCAAGTGGTGGCACACTTGATTGAGTGCACACATCACAGTGTGCAAGGAGCCGGGTGCAAGTCCCCCAGCCCCCACTTGCAGGGTGGGAAGCTTCACAGGTGAGGAAGCAGGTCTGCAGATGTCTTTCTCCACCCTCATCCTTATCCCTCTTAACTATTCTGTTTCTAATTAAAAATAAATAAAATTGGGGAGTCGGGCGGTAGCGCAGTGGGTGAAGCACATGTGGCACAAAGCACAAGGACCGGCTTAAGGATCCCGGTTTGAGCACCTGGCTCCCCACCTGCAGGGGAGTCGCTTCACAGGCGGTGAAGCAGGTCTGCAGGTGTCTATCTTTCTCTCCCCCTCTCTGTCTTCCCCTCCTCTCTCCATTTCTCTCTGTCCTATCCAACAACGACAACATCAAATAATAACTACAACAATAAAAAAACAAGGGTAACAAAAGGGAGAATAAATTACAAAAAAAAAAAGAAAGAAAGAAGGGAGTCGGGCAGTAGCGCAGCGGGTTAAGCGCATGTGGTGCAAAGTGCCAAGGACTGGCGTAAGGATCCCAGTTCGAGCCCCCGGCTCCCCACCTGTAGGGGAATCGCTTCACAGGCAGTGAAGGAGGTCTGCAGGTGTCTACCTTTCTCTCCCCCTCTCTGTCTTCCCCTCCTCTTTCCATATCTCTCTGTCCTATCCAACAACAACGACATCAATAATAATAATAGCCACACAACGATAAAAAAAAGGGCAACAAAAGGGGAAAAAAAGATTTAAGAATAATAATAAAATTAATGAATTAAATATTTAAAAAATAAGGGAATCGGGCGGTAGCTCAGCAGCTTAAGTGTACATGGCTCAAAGCACAAGCACCAGGCGTAAGGAACCTGGTTCCAGCCCCCCCACCTCCCCAACTGCAGAAGAGTCGCTTCACAGGTGGTGAAGCAGGTCTGCAGGTGTCTTTCTCTCCCCCTCTCTGTCTTTTCCTCCTCTCTCCATTTCTCTCTGTCCTATCCAACAACGACGACACCAGTAACAACAACAATTTTTTAGCCAATAAGGGCAACAAAAGGGAAAATAAGTAAATATTTTTAAAAGTGTTGTATCTTTTAAAATATGTATTTAAAAAATAAAATAAATAAATGGTGGAGGCTGGGTGGTGGCTAGTGGTGCACATAGTACCAATCTCAAGGATCCGCGCAAGGATCCAGTTTCGAGCCGCCACCCACACACACCTGCAGTAGGGAGAATTGCTTCACAAGCGGTGAAGCAGGTCTCCAGGTGTCTTTCTCCCTTATTACCTCCCTCCTCCTCTCAATTTCTCTCCGTCCTATCCAATAAAATGGGGGGAAAATGGCCACCGGGAGCGGTGGAAGCGTAGTGCAGGCTGGAACCCCCGCAATAACCCTGGAGGCAATAAATAACTAAATATGGCAACTTAAAAAAAAAAAAAAACCTTTTTTTTAGGGGGCCAGGAGATAGTGCAGCGGGTTAAGCGCACATGGCGCACAGCGCACGGACTGGTGTAAGGATCCGTGTTGGAGCCCAGAGTTCCTCACCTTCAGGGAGGAAGCTCAAGCAGAAGGTCCTGAGTTCAGTCCCTGGCTGCACATGTGCCAAAGTGATGTCTGGTTCTCTCTCTCCTCCTATCTTTCCAGGTGATGTCACTCATAAGAGATACTTAAGGGAAATAAGCAAGGAAAACTCAGGGCAAGTCACTAATAAACTGTGGTCTATTTCAGTAGACCTAAGAATTCAAAAGGAGAAGGTGAGAAGGAATGAAAAGGAGGAGATTGGTGGCCCAGTGTTCCATGGTATAGAAAGACGACAGCCAGTGGTAGGTGAATTATACTGATACTTACATTACTGCAAATATGTCTCTAGGAGATTTATGAAAATTTTTTCAGCATAATTTAGATTTTTATATGAGCCAAAACCAGTTATCAGCAAAAATTTATGTTAATGAGTGGCAAAATTATAGCAACACTGTAAGCAGAGGATAGGGTAGAGGTAGATAGCATAATGGTTATGCAAAGAGACTCTCATGCCTGAGGCTCCAAAATCCCAGGTTCAGTCTTGCATCACCATAAGCTAGAGCTGACAGTGCTCCAGTTTTTAAAAAAAAAGTTTATATATATGCATGCAGAGGATGTACGTGAAATATAAGTAAACAATTCTGAGTGCACAAAACATTAAATAACCTTAGTAATAAAATGATGGAGAAAAAAACTCAAAAGCATATACAAAATAATATGTAAGATAAAACATAGTACTTCTTTTGAAAGTTCAGACACAACTTAAATACATGCTATTTCAACATTCGCTTATGCATTTGAGTGTGCTAACATATAAATTATATCCTAAGGTAAAAGTGTGATGACTAGGAGTCGAGAGGTAGCACAGCGCACAAGAACCAGAGTAAGGATCCGGGTTTGAGCGCCCCCCCCCTCAGCTCCCCACCTGCAGGGGAGTCGCTTTACAGGCGGTGAAGCAGGTCTGCAAGTGTCTATCTTTCTCTCCCCCTCTGTCTTCCCTTCCTCTCTCCATTTCTCTCTGTCCTATCCAACAACGATGACATCAATAACAACAATAATAATTACAACAATAAAACAGCAAAGGCAACAAAAGGGAATGAATAAATATTTTTTTTAAAGTGTGATGACTATAAAAGTCAAGATTATGACTTCCTAGGAATCAGGTAGGTAGATTATTGAGACATAAAGTTAACCTAAATTGTAAGTTAACAATTCTTCAACTGAGTGGTAACCTCAAAGGTGTTCGTATTATTAATTCCTTATAAACAGAACAATATGACTCATCACTGACAAACTATGATTATTCCATAATTTAAGCAGTTATATATTTTCTCTCTTTTGTGTATACATAGCAAGAAAATTGCCTGTTTTTCTCCAATTTATCTTACTTGTTAAATCGATAAAATTTTAATTAAATGTGCTAATCTGTAAATACTTATGATTTTTTATTTTTCTACCTCAATCATAAATTTAATAAGTAAATAAGTAAATTTGTTTCTGAAGTTAATTTGTATGGATTAAATTTTTTAAAAGAAAGAATAAAAATCTCTTAAGGGAACTCCTCATAAAATTGACTTTTGGATAACCCTCTGGCCATAGTCATAGATTTCTTAATCACCTCTGTGGTATAACAGTCCCTCAGGGCTAAACCACATCAGAACAATAGCCCTAGTTATAAACACTTCCTTGTTTGCAGTCTCATAACCAGAATACATACCAAATAACTATAAATGTCCAATTAAAATATACTTATTATTTTATAGAGACCGAAAGAATTTGAGAAAAGGGAGACATAGAGAGTGAGAGGCAGAAACATACCTGCACCACTCATGAAGCTTCCCCTGCAGGTGGGGACCAGGGGTTTGAACCTTGGTCCTTGTGCACTGTAATGTGCTTAACCAGTTGTGCCACCACCTGGCCCCAAAAATATATTTAATAAAAGCCTATTTTTCAACTCTTCCACCAGCCACATATTTATTTTTCTCCATCACCTACATTAGATAGATGTTTCTAGTAAGTCTAAGTTCAGCTGTTACTTTCAAAAGCAGATAGTGATTGCTGTGTTAATACAGGAAACTGGTAGTTAATCCTATGTTTCTGAGAGACAATGACATAAACTATTTTTCTGATTTATCAATGAAATGGTGGATCATCTTTATAAGAAAAGAGTACATTTGGACTCCATGAAATCCTGACATCTGTGACCTCTTCCTGATGAAAATGTAAATATATTCTGTTATGTTTGTCTTCTAGTTGATATTTTTGCTATTATAACAGAAAACGATGTATGATCAAAACAAATGGTAGAAAGTATAGAGCTCAGGGGCCAGGTGGTGGCACACCTGGTTGAGCACACATGTGACAATCTTAAAGGACCCAGATTCAAGCCCCCAGCCCCCACCTGCAGTGAGGAAAGCTTTTTGAGTGGTGAAGCATTATTGCAGGTGTCTCTCTGTCTCTCTCCCTCTCTATCATCCCTTTCCCTTTTAGTTTCTGGTAGTCACTATCCAATAAACAAAGATAATAAAACATATTTTTAATTATTAAAAAATAAAGAAGAAAAAAACCTATGAGGAATACTAAAAGAAGGAGAAAAGACTTGAACAGTAAAATAAAAATCATTTGAGTCTTATAAAAACAAAAACTAAAAAGAGGTGATAGGGCAGATATTTAATGGAATACTACTTAGAGCTTAAAAGGCTATATTGTGTCCTTTGGAACAAAATGAATGAAACTGGAAGTGATTATGCTTAGTGGAGTAAAGTAAGGAAGTGATGAACAACTACTGGTTGATTTCATGTGGAATATAGATAATTAAAATACGTGACCTTGGAAAAAGTATATGTATAGTCAGTGTATCTGTGAACCTGGGAGAACTATGGTGGTTACTGCTGGTGTGGGCTGGGGTACAGAACTGTGGTGGGAGAAGTGGTGTGGAATTATACCTCTATAATCTTAAAAATTACTAATGAAAAGATAATAAAAAATTTAATCTGTAAAAAGAAAATGGAAGAGATAAGAAAGAGGAATCTACTCCTAAAGGAAACATGTAAGCAAGTAACAAGAACCAGTGTGCTGCCAAGGGAAGGCCTGAGGGGGCCATTTTTTTTTCTCTGTGGGCAAAACTTTATCAGCTTAAAAAAAACATTTCTTGCCTCTGGGGGGCGTACTTGCCTTGACGGGCATTTGCATGGGGGCGGGGAACGGCCTAGAGTCTCAAAGGCAGCTGGCAGCAATTTACTTACTATGAAACAAAACTTGTTATTAGCATATTTCTAATAGAGAAGGAATTTGAGACTTTTACATACAAACAACGTCTTTTTAACCTTTTGTTACACCCATTCAAGATGGAGTCAGGAAAGGAAACCTCAGGCATGAGAATAATTAGCATAGCCATTGTGCGATCTACCATTTCTAATAGAGAAGGTAATGGAGAGTTTTACATATCAACAAGTCTATTTAACCTTTTGTTTAGACCAACTTAGTTAAAATATATTGATTGTTAACTAATTTTTACCTCAGACTTTAAATGTAAGTTAATTTTATCTTTATGAGAATTACATTGAAAACCTTTTTCATTTAACTTTGTCTAGTAAGAATTTAGCCTTAAAGTTACTGTTTACCAAACTTTAAGCATACACATAAACATGGTCATTAATACACAAGGAGAGAAACCTTTGTTATGAAGACATGTCATTTTAAACACGAATTTAAATCTGTACTGTCTTAGTTGTTGGGGGGGTTCACCATCTGGAGGTGGCTTCCCGCGCAGCTTCACTTCTAGGAATTGCAGGTTGCGATCTCTGCACAAATCTCTGCGTACTCCAGCTTGTCTGCCTTCAGACCGGACTGACGGCTGGAGATCTCATGTGCCCAGTTTCGGCAGGGAGCCTGGGGGTCCGGGAGGTCCGGGATTGTTCCAGAATTCATAGCAAGAGGGCAGGCAGGCCAGTCTTGTAGAAAGCGTGGGTCTAGGTTCCCAGGGGTGGCGGCCATGATAGGCCACAGCGGCCCTGCCCCATGGCCCTGTCATGTCTGCTGCCCTGCTCGCAGTGGCCGAGCAGCGTGGAGGGATCACGTGTCCAGTGCCCTGCGCCACGCGGTGGAGAGCCGGCTCCTGTGGGCTGGCCTCAGGCTCTTGCGTACTGGCATCGGGCTCCTGTGTGCTGGCGTCAGCCTCCTGTGTGCTGGCGTCGGGCTCTTGGGGCTCTTGTGTGCTGGCGTCGGCCTCCTGCGGGCTGTGGGGCTGCAGGGCTACTGGCACGGTGCGCAGGGTTGTCTGTTTAACAGGTTGTCCTGTTTAACCAGGTGGAAACAGCAGCTCCGCGCCTCTCCTCCAGCCCGCTGGCTATTCCCACTGGCTGTTCTGAGTTTGCCCGAGCAAGTGTAAACCAGAGAGTGGTCCAGAGATAAATGTTCCAGAAACAGCAAAACAGTCTCATGAAGAAAGAGCAGAGGCCTTTGGAGATCTCTTCACAAGCAGAAGAGAAGGCCATAGTACATAGGTAGCCAAATTGTCTTTACTTATCTGAGAGATGCACAGGCCAGGTCCACGTGGGCGCCATTTGTTGTTAAAAATTCGGCAGCTCTAGCTGGGCGGGCTAGCTTCACGGGCAGGTAACAGAGACGCAGAGACAACGGCTGGGCACGGAAGCTGTATTTCTTTATTCAGGAACAACGATTCATAAACTAAACCAAACTAATCACCAAACAGAACTCTGCTGCCTCTTTGCGGCGGCGGCTGGGCACGGAAGCTGTATTTCTTTATTCAGGAACAACGATTCATAAACTAAACCAAACTAATCACCAAACAGAACTCTGCTGCCTCTTTGCGGCGGTGCAAGCACTCTCTCTTACTCTGCAACTCTCCAACTCTCGAACTCTGGCGGGGTTCCGCCTGGGCGGGGCCAAGCAGGCCCGCGAAACTAACTGGACTGATCTAATTCTCTTGGCAGGGGAGAACTACCCAATGTAAAGCATACAACAGAAACCTCTAGTCTTGTAGAGATTAAGAATCATGCTTGTATCAGAAGAGAAAACACAAGTAGAACCTGAACTGGAGTTGGTGGATTGCACCAAAGTAAAAGACTCTGGGGTGGGTAGGGGGGAGAATACAGGTCCAAAAAGGATGACAGAGGACCTAGTGTGGGTTATATTGTTAGATGGAAAACTAGGAAATTTTATGAATGTACAAACTATTGTATTTACTGTCGATTGTAAAACATTAATACCCCAATAAAGAAATTTAAAAAAAAAATTTTTTTTAATAAAATAAAAAACAAAGAAAGACTAGTGTTCAGGTAGCAAAGGCATCTGATTTATATGAAAGGGATGCAAGAGGTAAAGCACATAGGTTACTTACTGTGTGGCTCCAGAGTGGCAGCAGCCACATTTCACTCTCCCAGGTCAACTAGGAAAAGCAATGAAAGTCTCCTGAAAACTCAACAAAATACTACCCAGATTTCTTCAGAAACTCACCAAGCCACAGATGAGTACAGACACGTGTGAGCTTGTGGTAAAAAGAAAGGGGGGGGGAGGAGGCAAGACCAGAGCCCTGCCCCAATAGGGAAAGAGAGAGACAGACTGGGAGTATGGATCGACCTGCCAACACCCATGTTCAGTGGGGAAGCAATTACAGAAGTCAGACCTTCCACCTTCTGCACAACATAATGATCCTGGATCCATAGTCCCAGAGGGATAAAGAATAGGAAAGCTTTCAAGGGAGGGGATGGGATACAGAGTCATGGTGGTGGGAATTGTGTGGAATTGTGTGGAATTGTACCCCTTTTATCCTATGGCCTTGTCAATATTTTCATTTTATAAATTAAAAAGGGGGGTGAGAGAAATTCTCAGGACCAGAAGGACATACTCAAGGATGACTGGCACAAACTGGGAGACTGGAAGCTGAAAATACCACTTCTGGGTCTGAGTTAAACAAAAACTTGTTAGAAAGGAAGAGGGGGTCAGGTGGCAGCACAGTAGGTTAAGTGCACATGGCACCAAGTGCAGAGACAGCCCCCCCTCCTCACCTGGAGGGGGGTCGTTTCACAAGTGGTGAAGCAGGTCTGCAGGTGTCTATCTTTCTCTCCCCCTCTCTGTCTTCCCCTCCTCTCCACTTCTCCCTGTCCTATCCAACAACAACAACAGCATCAATAATAACAATAACCACAACAATGATAAAACAACAAGGGCAAAAAAATGGGGAAAAATCGCCTCCAGGAGCAGTGGATTCATGATTCAGGCACCGAACATGGAGGCAAAAAAGGGAAAGAAATAAAGGAAGAAAGAAAGAAGGAAAGAAAGAAAGAAAGAAAGAAAGAAAGAAAGAAAGAAAGAAAAAGAAAACCACTCAAGCCACAGGTGAGTACAGATGTGTGACTTGTGGATGGAAAGGTGGTGAGGGAACAAATCCCAGGACTAAAAACCGTTGCTCAGTGATGGCTGGCACCAAATTGGGAGGTTGGCAGAAGGACACTGACCCAGCCTGGTGCCTCAGGTCAAAATCTCACCTCCCCTATCAATATATGTAAACAGGGAAATCAGCAGTGCCTCCTGCTAGCACAACAGTAAAAGAATACTAATGTGGAAACAGAAATACACAGGCAGCAATACAAAAAAGAAAAATCAATCACAAATTTAGAAAAAATAACAGAGATAAAGTTCAGAAAACTATTAAGAAATCACTTCAAGACACTAAAGTTAAGATTTAAAACTTAGGGGAGTTGAGCAGTAGTACAGTTCATTAAGCACACTTGGTGCAAACCACAAGGACCTAAGGATCCTGGTTCTAGCCCCTGGCTCCCCACCTTAAGGTGAGTTGCTTCACAGGCAGTGAAGCAAGTCTGCAGGTGTCTATCTTTCTATCCCCCTCTGTCTTCCCCTCCTCTCTTCATTTCTCTCTGTGCTAACAATGATAACATCAATAAAAATAACAATTATAACTACAACAACAAAAAAAAAGAGCAACAAAAGGGAAAATAAATAAATATAAAAAAAGATTTAGAACTTAGTGAATGTATTACAAAAGAATTACAAAGTACAGAAAAAGAAAATAAAAACTCCAAACAGTACTGAAGGGTCTAAAGGACACTTTGAATGCAGTTCAGGTTGAGATAAGAGGTCTCAGAAGTAGACTTAACCAGGTAGAGGAGAGAATAATAAAACTAGAGGACACAACCATCACACTTTATGAAATTAAAACTCTTGGAGAGGAAAGGTTTAGGAAAAATGAAGCACTTCTCAATAAAATAGCAGACTCCATCAGAAAGATGAACATCAGAATTATTGTGATCACTGAGGAAGAGGGAAAGAAGAGAGGAGTAGAGAACATATTCAAAGAAATGTTAGCAGAAAATTTTCCATACCTGAGCAATGTTCAGAATATAGACATCCTATTGCACTAAAATAAAAGACTCTGGGATGGAGGCAAGGTTCAGGTCCTGGAATATGACAGTGGAGGAGGACCTAGTGGGGGTTGAATTGTTTATGTGGAAAACTGAGAAATGTCACACATGTACAATCTATTGTATCTTACTGTCAACTTTAAACCATTAATCCCCCAATAAAAAATAAAAAATAATAATCCAGAAATTCAAGAAGGTAAATGCACATCTGAATTTTTTAATCCAAAATAACATACACCAATACACATCATTGTAAAAGTATCCAAAACCAGGAACAAGGAAAAGATATTGCAGGATGCCTGAGAAAGGAAGTTACATACAAAGGCAGAACCATCAGGCTTTCATCAGATTTCTTTTTTTCATCAGATTTCTCATCACAAATCCTATAGGCAAGGAGGAAGTGGAATGGCATATTCAAAGTATTAAAAGATAAGAATTGTCAGCCACAAATTCTGTATCCTGCTAAACTGTTGGACAGCCCCCCTGCTCTAATGCTGTGGTCTATTTACATAATCATTGTTTTGCCTGAGACCCGCCCTGCCTGCAGGGTATTGGTTAATCCCACTGGTTAGAACCTTCACAACAGCTGCTATGGAAGCTTTCTACCTTTGTGCACTTTTTTCCACCCTCTCTTCTCCACCCCCTCTCCTAGCCATTTCCTTTTCCCACTTGCCACTTCCAGTTAAATATACATATAAAGGCATTGTCTCTGATCAGTAAAGGCATTGCATTGCTTTCCCGCTCCACCACGAGTTCCTCATCTCTCTCCCACGTTGCTAAGTAAGCAGCAGCCCAGGTTGGCGCCAGTCGAGTTCTCTCCAACCCAGAAAGCACGTGCCTGGGAATAAGTGCCTTCATGCTAGCCCTGCACTAAACTATCCTTCAAATATGAGGGAGAAATAAGGATCTTTTCAAAAATTCAGAAACCGAATGAATTTGCCACTACCAAACCTGTTTTTCAAGAACTACTGAGGGGAGTTCCACATGAAAGCAAAAATAAAAGGAATTCCAATTTTTAATGAGATTATTAGTATTAGAATAGAACCGGGGGGGGGGGGAAGAATAGAACCAGGAACACAACAACAACAGAGAAAAAACAAACACAGGAAAAGGAAGAGCAAAATAGAACAGCACAATCCAATGTTGGTGAACCAAGGCCAACTTGAAAAATTCTCTTGTAGATATTGTAAGTTAGACACAATATTCATGATAACCACAAAACAAAATATAGCACAAATACAAATAGGGAACATATATGCAGCAGGAAAGAGTATTATAAAAAAAAGTCCATAGAAAATAACAAGCAGGAAAAGAGTCAACAAGAACAAAAAAAACAAATCTAAAAAAAATAAAACAGTATGGCTATAAGCATACCACATTCATCAATAATCACCCTAAATATGAATGGCTTAAATTTGCCAGTCAAAAGATTCAGAATGACTGAATGGATTAAAAATCAAGAGCCATCTCGCCTGTTTTCAGGAAACACACACCGAAAAGAAAGACAAACAGAAGCTCTGGATAACACATTCAAACAAGTAGTCCAAGTCAATAATGCAAATTAAAGGGCTGGAAGAGCTACTCTAATATCAGATAAATTAGAATTTCAGGCAAAGAAGGTGAAGAGACAGACATGGTCACTACATATTCATCAGAAGATCAGTCCAAAGGGAAAACATAACCATCATCAGTACATATGCTCCCAAAATATATGGACCCAAATATGTAAAAAAGGTATTTATGGGTGGGGGAGATAGCATAATGGTTATGCAAACAGACTCTCATTCCTGAGATTCCTAAATTCCAGGTTCAACACCCTGCACCACCATAAGCCAGAGCTGAACAGTGCTCTGATGTTTCTCTGTGTGTGTGTGTGTGTGTGTGTGTGTGTGTGTGTGTCTTTAAATCTCTCTTAAAAATAAAAAAAAAATTAAAGGTATTTACTTGGGACTGAATGGTGGTACACCTAGTTAAGCACACATGTTACAATGCGCAAAGACCTGAGTTTGAGCCCCCAGTCCCCACCTGCAAGGGGAAAGCTTTGCAAGTAGTGAAACAGTGCTGCAGGTTTCTCTATTCTCTCTTCTTCTCTATCTCCCCCTACCATCTCGATTTCTAGCTGCCTCTAACCAGTAAATAAAGATTTTTAAAAATGTAAAGGTTAGTGGTCCAGGAGGTGGCACAGTGGCTAAGGCACTAGACTCTCAAGCATGAGGTCCTGAGTTCAATCCCTGGCAGCGCATGTACCAGAGTGATGTCTGGTTCTTTCTCTCTCTCCCCCTATCTTTCTCTTAAACAAATAAATAAAATCTTTTTTAAAAATGTAAAGGTTAAAAAAGAAAGAAAGAAAAATTTCACTCAAAAAGAGTTGCACTGGAAGCTGGGCAGTAGTGCAGTGGGTTAAGCGCACATAACGCAAAACACTAGGACTGGTGTAAGGATCACAGTTAGAGCCCCTGGCTCCCCACTTGCAATGGGGGTCACTTCACAAGTGGTGAAGCAGGTCTGCAGGTGTCTATCTATCTCTCCCCCTCTCTGTCTTCCCCTTCCCTCTCCATTTCTCTCTGTCCTATCTAACAACGACGACATCAATAACAACAACAATGATAAACAACAAGGGCAACAAAAGGGGGGAAAATAGCCTCCAGGAGCAGTGGATTCCTAGTTCGTAGTGCAGACAACCAGCAATAACCCTGAAAGCAAAAAAAAAAGAGCTGCACTGACATACCATCTTATACCTGAGAAAATGACTTACATCAACAAAGGAGGAAATGGTAGGTGTTGGAGAAGTTGTAGAGAAAAGGGAACTCTGCTACATGGAGAGTCCTTAAACAAATAAAAATAGAAGTACCTTATGATCCAGCAGTACCACTCCTGGACATTTATCCAATGGATATTCAAACAATAACTAGTAGAGACATATGCATCCCTATGTTCATAGTTGCATTATTCATAATAGTCAAAAAGTGGAAGCAGCCTAAATACCCAACAACAGATGACTAACTAAAGAAATTATAAGATAGTTTTCACACATAGTTTGAAGTGCAAGGACCTGCACAAGGATCCTGGTTCAAGCCCTGGGCTTCCCACCTGCAGGGAGGTCATTTCACGAGTGGTGAAGCAGGTCTGGAGGCGTCTATCTTTCCCTCTCTCTGTCTTCCCCTCCTCTGTCAATTTCTCTTAAGCCTGTTGGTATGCTTCTAATTCTGCTTCTAAAAACCCCTTCTGTTTCATTGGTTTAATCCCCCCTGCTTAACACTGTATTCTATTTACATTGTTGCTATGCTTCACATTGGTTTGGTCTCACCCTCCCCCCACCACCCCTCCTCCCCCCCGCCCCCCCCCACCTCTGGGAGATGATGGTTTGGCCCCTGCTAGTTTTGCGTGCCCCCTTGTCCCCACCCCCAGCCCCTACGGACTTCCAGGGTTCTTGCCACTGCTGCCAGAGGTGAAGGATGCAGGACAGATCTGTGTGGTGATTGGTTTTAGGTTAGTTTCTGAATCATTGCTCCTGAATAAAGAAATACAGCTTCTCTGCCCAGCTGTGTGTCCCTGAGTCTCTGTCTACCTCCGTGAAGCTAGCCCGGCCTACTAGAGCCCTGAACTCTTAACGATATATGGCGCCCAACGTGGGGTACGAACCCACGACCCTGAGATTAAGAGTCTCATGCTCTACCAACTGAGTTAGCCATTAAAAAGAAAAGGGGGAATTGTTGCTATGCTTCACATTGGTTTGATCTTGCCCCCCCCCGGAGGTGGTGGTTTGGCCCCTGCTAGTTTGCCCCCTTGTCCCCATCCCCGGCCCCCACGGACTTCCAGGGTTCTTGCCACTGCTGCCAGAGGTGAAGGATGCAGGACAGATCTGTGTGGTGATTGGTTTTAGGTTAGTTTCTGAATCGTTGCTCCTGAATAAAGAAATACAGCTTCTCTGCCCAGCCATGTGTCCCCAAGTCTCTGTCTACCTCCACAAAGCTAGCCCAGCCTACTAGAGCCCTGAACTCTTAACGACATACATAACCACTGTTAACTAAGCACTGCCCTGCCTGCAGGCATTGGTTTAATCCCCACTGGTTCATGATGTCTTTTTACTCCGCCCCCTCTCGTAGTACACCCTAATTTGCACCAGTCGCTTTTCGCTCCACCCTTTCTACATCACATCCTGTTTCCACCCTACTTGGCAAGTATATATATAAGGACAAGACTGTGATTATAGTTAGTTTAGATGGCTTAGATTGTGCTGCATTCCACACGAATAAAGAAATACTGTGTACAGCTCAGCCATGAGTCTCTGGTCGTCTGTCTCCCGCCTGCAAAGCTAGTCTAGCATATGCCTACGTAACAACAATAACAACAACAATGGAAAGAAGATGACCTTCAGGAGCAGTGGATTTGTAGTGTAGATACCGAGCCCTAGCAATAACCCTGAAGGCAGAAAGTGAAGAAAGAAGAAAGAGAGAGAGAGAGGAAGAGAAAGAAAGAAAGAAAGAGAAAGAAAGAAAGAGAGAGAGAGAGAGAAAGAAAGAAAGGAAGGAAGGAAGGAAGAAAGAAAGAAAGAAAGAAAGAAAGAAAGAAAGAAAGAAAGAAAGAAAGAAAGAAGGAAATTCTATATTTCTTTGTGATCAAAAAAAGATGCTATGGTCTGGGAGGTGGTGCAGTGGATAAGGCTTTGGACTCTAAAGCATTAGGTCCCGAGTTCAATACCAGGCAGCACATGTACCAGAGTGATGTCTGGTTCTTTCTCTCTCTCTTGCCTATCATTTTTCATAAATAAATAAATAAGATCTTTAAAAAAAGATACTATTGTGTCCAGTTCTATGGCTGGAACTGGAGGTGATTATGCTTAGTGAAATAAGTAAAGAGATGAAAGACAACTACCAGATGGTTTCACTCATATGTGGAATCTAGAGATCTGATTTACATGACCATTACAAAAAAAAAGTAAACAAAACAGAAGTAAGCAAACAGTTTGTAAGAGCTGTGAGAACTCTGATGGTTATCTTGTGAATTTGGTGGGCTGGGATATAGAACTTTTGTGGTGGTTGTAGTGTAGAACTATACATTGTAATCTTATAACAAACTATTAATAACAAATTAAAAATATTAAAAAGAAGGGGGGCAAAAAAGCACATAAGTTACTAAGCATGAGGACTCAGATTAAGCACCCCCAACTCATCCCCATTTGTAGAAAGAAAGCTTCACTGATGGTGAATTGAGACTGCAGTAGTGTCTCTTTCTCTCTCCCCCTTCCCAGTCATAATTTAAAAACAAATAATTAAAAAACATGAAAGAGAAAATGAGGAAGGAATCTGAACTATAAATATCAGTATACTAATATGCACTCAGGAAAGTGGGTTATATTAAATTTCACCAAGAGTTGTTAGTGAGTTGATTATTATTATTAGTGATTAATAGTAGGTTATGGGTAGAGGTAGACAGCATAATGGTTACACAAAGAGACTCTTATGCCTGAGGCTCCAAAATCCCAGACTCAATCTCCCTCACCACCATAAGCCAGAGCTGAGCAGAGCTCTAGTTTAAAAATAAATAAATAATAGGTTGCACCTCCATCACACCCACCACCAGTGTCCTGTGCTCTCAGCCTTTCACCTCCCAGATAACCACCAGAGTTTAAGTTTCTGAATACTCTCTATGCTCCACAAATTAATTGACTACTTTATAGTTAATATTATTTCATCATCCTCACAACCACCCTATAAAGTAGATTCTATTAGAACTACTGTTTTACAGAGGTAGTAACTGACACTTAAGTGAATTAATTAGCTTGCTTAAGTTCACACAGTGAGGTAATTGATAAATTCTATTCTAAAAAAAAAAAAAAAATCACAGTGCTCCAAAACCTAAAGTCCAGGGTCTTAAACATTTTGTGTTTTTTAAATTATTATATAAGGGGGCAGGGGTAGATAGTATAGTGTTTATGCAAGGAGACTCGTGCCTGAGGCTCCACAGTCCCAGGTTCAGTCTGCTGCACCACCATAAGCCAGAGTTGAACAGTGCTCCAGCAAAAAAAAAAAAAAAAAAAGACAAATTTAAAAACTTATTGTACAAGGCACTTATTTGTTTGCTTACTTATTTATTTTATGAAGGAGAGAGAGATCAGAGTAATACTTCACTGTGTGCGATATCAAAGACTGAGACCAGGACCCTACACAAACAACTCCTGTACTTTACATACTGAATGAACTCCCCAGCCACTACCTTTCTTTTATATTGTCTTTTCTTTTTAAAAAATATTTTTATTTCCTTATTATTGAATAGAAACAGAGAAAAATTGAGAGAAGAGGAGGAGAAGGAGAGGGAGAGAGGCAGAGACACATCTGTAGCCCTGTTTCACCACTCATGAAACTTTCCCCTGAAGGTGAGGACCAGGGACTTGAACCTGGGTCTTTATGCACTGTAATGTGAGCACTTAACCAGACAAGCCACTGTCTGGACTTCTTATACTGTCTTTTTCCATGACTGAATAAGAAGCTTTTTTTTTTTTCTCTAGAGTAGAGTTTAGCTCTGGATTATGGTGGTACTGGGAACTGAACTTGGGACCTTTGGTGCCTCAGGCCTAAAAGTCTTTTTGCATAACCATTATGCTCTCTCCCCAGCCCAGAGAAATACACTTCTTACTTGAAAATTAATGAATTTAAGGGACAAGGCTAATGGACAGGGTGACGGTGCACCTCATTGGACACACATATTACAATACACAAGGATCTTGGTTCAAGCCCCTGGCTCCCCACCTGCAGAGGGCCTGTCCTCCCCTACTCTCTCGATTTCTCTCTATCCTATCTAACAACACTAATAATAATAACAACAAACAAGGGCAACAAAAGTGGAAAAATAGCCTCCAGGAGCAGTAGATTCATAGTGCTGGCACCAAGACCAAGCGATAACCCTGGAGGCAAGAAAGAAAGAAAGAAAGAAAGAAAGAAAGAAAGAAAGAAAGAAAGAAAGAAAGGAAGAAAGAGAGAGAGAAAGAAGAAGGAAGAGGAGGAGAGAAGGAAAGGAAGGAAGGAAGGAAGGAAGGAAGGAAGGAAGGAAGGAAGGAAGGAAGGAAAGAAGGGAGGAAGGAGGAAAGAAAGAATACCAGGACCCCACCAATGTGTCCTGGAGCTCCGCTTCCCCAGAGCCCTACCCTACTAGAGAAAAAGAGAGGCAGACTGGGAGTATGGATTGATCAGTCAACGCCCCATGTTCAGCAGGGAAGCAACTACAGAAGCCAGACCTTCCACCTTCTGCAACCCACAATGACCTTGGGTCCATACTCCCAGAGGGATAGAGAATGGGAAAGCTATCAGGGGAGGGGATGGGATATAGAGATCTGGTGGTGGGAATTTTGTGGATATGTACACCTCCTATGCTATGGTTTTGTTAATGTCTCCTTTTTGAAAGAAACAAAGAAAGGAAGAAAGAATGAATGAATACCGGGTGGGGGAGATAGCATAATGGTTATGCAAACCAACTCTCCTAGTCCCAGATTAAATCCACACTACTATAAACCAGTGCTCTGGCAAAAAAAAAAAAAAAAAAAAAAGGAAAAGGAAAAGAAAAAGAAAAAGAAAAAAATATCCCATCAAAAATGTGGATGAAGAAAGCTATGAACATGGTGGTCTGGGGAGGTGGTGCAGTGGATAAAGCATTGGACTCTCAAGCATGAGGTCCTGAGTTCAATCCCCAGCAGCCCATGTACCAGCGTGATGTTGCCGGCAAGCTTTGAGGGTGGGAGAGAGGATCCAGGGACTCCTGGTGGGGCTGAATGAAATGCAATGCCTTTATTGATCAGAGACAACACCTTTATAAAAAAAAAAAAAAGAAAAGAAAAGAAAATGGCTAGGAGAGAGGGTGGAGAAGAGGGGGTGGAAAAAAGTGCACAAAGGTAGAAAGCTTCCATAGCAGCTGTCGTGAAGGTTCTAACCAGTGGGATTAACCAATACCCTGCAGGCAGAGTGGGTCTCAGGCAAAACAGTGATTATGTAAATAGACCATAGTATCAACAATGGAGCAGAGCGTAATGCCCAACATGGTACCTGGTTCTTTCTCCCTCTCTCTCCTATCTTTCTCATGAATAAATAAATTCTTTAAAAAAGAAAAGACCTGGACAGAATTTTCACCACGAAGGAAATTTATAAACTGGAGTATTAATATGTTTTGTGGCTCTTTTCTTCTGTCATTATTTTAATATTAATTCTCTATTTTGGTGAAGCATTAACAGAAAATCCATTGTTTATATTTTGGGCTAAATTATCTCCAAATGTCAAATCCTCATTGACTTCATCTTTGCAAACCCAACCATGGAAGTCCACTTCTTCGCACCTCTGGTTTTTACCACAAGGTGGCAGTATTTCGCTGTGCAAGCACTGACCCTCTAGACTGTGATGAGTATTCCACCTAACTATATATACTAGCTACCTGGATCATTCTAAGGAGGTAAACATCCCTCCTGACTCTTAAAAGACAATTGTGTTCCATAAATTCTATCTCTAATTAACGAATCTTCGTTCCCAAGGCTTTCAGTCTGAAAAATACCCATCTTCATCACATGACCTACAGTATAAAAAATGTAAAAACTGGCCGAATTGGTTAGGCGTGAGACCAAGATCACTAGTCTTTTTTCTCCTATGGGTAATCCCGTCTATGCAGTGAGACAGTTTTTCTTTCATCAGTCAATCCTCAAACACCTAACATAATAAAATAAAAGCACAAGAATACTTAGATTTCTCCACAAGAGGGCGCTCCACACGCACACTCTGGCTGCTCGTCGAGCCAAGTGAGCAAAGCGTACTAGTCCGCCTTCCAAGGCTTGGTGACCAAAATTGTCCAGTGCCTCTCTGGGACAGCATAGAGATAAATGATTTTTTAAATATATATGGCATTATGAAAGGAGAAAGGTGTTCAGGGAGTGATTGCCATCATATCTAGAGGTTTCTTTTTTCTTTTTTTCTTTTACCAGAACACAGTTTACAGTGTTGCTAGGGTTAATCCTGGGACCTGGGAGCCTCGGGCAGGAGAATCTGTTTGCATATGCTATCTCCCCCACCTTAGGGTTGATTTTCTGGAAAACATTAGTCAGACACTGAATAACTGCAATATGTAGAGAAATGTGTCAAATTAGACTATTTTTATGCCTATATCAAAGCAAACTTTTTCCTTCCTTTCTTCCTTCCTGCCTTCATTTATTTATTTATTTATTTATCTATTTAATTATTTATTTACTTTTACCAGAGCACTGCTCAGCTCTGGTTTATGTTGGTGTAGGAGATTGAACCTGGGACTTTGGAGCCTCAGGCATGAGAGTCAAAGCAAACATTCTTGGGTAGACTGGCATCGCTTATGTGTCAAAGTTTATTGACTCAAGGATCCCAACAGACTGTCTCATCTCAAGGAAGTTTTGGAAACTCTAAATTTACATATAGGGGCTGCAGGGAAAGCAGAGGCATGTGTGATTAATTGCAAAAAGTACTTTTTCTTTCTTTCTCTTTAAGATTTTATTTCTTTTATTATCTTTTATTTATTGCATAGACACAGAGAGACTCCTGCAGCACTGCATCATCACTTGTGAAGCTCTCCCCCTGCAGGTGGGAACTGGGGGCTCAAAGCTAGGTCCTTGCTCATTGTAACATGTGCGCTCAACCAGGCGTGCCACCACCTGGCCCCAATTTGTTTTAATGAGAGAGAGACAGAGAGAGAAAAATGGTCTAGGAGGTGGTGCAGTGAATAAAGCAATTCCCAGTAGCACATGTTCCAGAGTGATGTCTGGTTCTATCTTCTCATTAATAAACTAATAAGATATTTAAGAAGAAAGAAAAAGAGAGAGAGAGAGATGGAATGATACAGAGAGAGAAAGACCAGAGAGATAGTGATGAAATGATATAGAGAGACCAGAGCGCTGCTCAGCTCTGGTTTATGATACTGGGAATTGAACCTGTGATTTAAAAGCGGCAGGCATAGAAGTCACTTATATAACCATTGTGTTGTCTCCCCAGCCCAAGAGTACAATTTCATGTGACAGCATCAGAAAAACATCATGTTCCCATCTGTTGGCAAAGTAAGATCAGGAACATGATGATCTTTGTTTGAAAGCCGCTGGAGAGGTCAGATGTGTGTTAAATTTTTATAATAATTATGGAAATAATAAGTAGGTCTCTTTGTATCTTTTTGTCTCATTAAAACAAGACTTTTTGTTTAATTTTAGGATGGAAAAAAGAAATAGCAGGTAATATATATGTAGATACGTTTGGGACAGACCAAATAACAAGAGTTTGTGCACCAATACCGTCAGAAAGGAATCAATTTGCACAGAGGTACCAAATCTGGTCCAAACTCAGAAGTATAGCAAAATGTATTTATACCATGAACTGATGGTTTTTCTTGCTGAATTTTCTCATTTCTTGATTTTTCTCCATATTATGCCTCTGTCAGATGCATATTGTGTGGATATTTTCTCCCATTTGTAGAATAGCTTTTTGTTTTGATAGTTTATTTTACTCTGCAGGCATCTGCATGGCTAGAATTGTGAACTGAAAAGGTCTAACCCAAATGAGAGTGAATGGTGGGTAGATATTACCTTTCAAAATTCCACTAGCTCAGGGCCAAGAAGATAGTATAATGGTTATGCAAAATTCTACTAGGTCTACAGACTTAGAAACTCACAGACAGCCTGTTAAGACCTACCTCCAGGAAATGACTTTGCTTTTAACTGCCCAGTTCTTTTTTTTTTTTTAATGTTTCTTTTAAAAATATATATATATATTATCTTTATTTATTGGATAGAGACAGCCAGAAAAAAAAAAAAAAAGGAAAAGCTTCACAAGTGGTGAACTAGGGCTGCAGGTGACTCACTCTCTCTCCCCATCCTCTCAGTTTCTCTGTCTCTATCCAATAGTAATGAGTAAATAACAAAAAAAAACTTAATGACTTTTCTAATCCTTCCCCCCCACTTTCATTGTCTTTTCAAAACATTGTACTAATCTCAACAATCTCTTACAGTTTATCAGCTTTCTCCAAATCTTCCATTCACTGAATCATCCAACAGAAAGAATTAAATTTTAAAGCACTTCGAATAGCACTCAGCATTTTTTTAAGTCACCAGAAAATATATGGCTTATCATTTTGAATTTGAAAAACTAAAACCATTGTAGAGTTTCTAGGCAGAAATTCATTCACAGAGAATTGAACTTTAATCTAGATGCAAATAATGTTTAATGTTTGAAATTTTACTTTTTGTCCTAGGTAAACATACAAATAAGGGAGAAAAGAAAAGAAAGGAGTTACTTCCTAACCACGGAATACAATTCTAACCACTAGACAACCAAGGGAGGTAGGTGTTTGAAGCTTTTGAAATAGATTTGCCTATCAAAAAGTCAAAAAGTACAGAGTACCTAACTACAGTTTCCAGATTCACCAACAAACCAGCACAAAGTTATATTCATTTATGCATGGGTCTCTAATCTACAACAGCCAATAAACTCTGGGGGAAAGGAGGTGTGGCTAAACCCAAACCCGAGAAATCTTGGGACAAACATTTAGATTAGGAAAAAAAAAAAAAAACCCTTTATCTGCTTCATACATGTGGTTTCAGACAGGAATAAAGTACAGATTGCAACCCGTCGATTCAGCAGCCCTTAAGACATTCATTTAGCATTGTTTTCTCGTCTCCTCATAAATTTGTGTTATTTGAAGGTATAAACTATTCTTAAACTTGTCTTATGTTTCTTCTCAATGCTTGTTATGTTTAAGTAATATTTAGTAGAGAAACACTTGAGGAAGGGAACCATTATGACTTCTATAAAGCCCCTGTGAGCAGAGCCGAAATAGCTCAGTTGGGAGAGCGTTAGACTGAAGATCTAAAGGTCCCTGGTTCAATCCCGGGTTTCGGCAAGGGGAGCATTTCCTCATTTTTTTTTTTTTAATGAATCACAAAACACTTTTCGTAGTCTCATGAAGTTGAATCCTCTGACAAAACAATTTGTACACGAGCTCTAAAAGAAACTTGACATTCATACCTGTTATAGATCTATCTTGGATTATATAGTTGTCATGCAACTCCATTTTTATGCAAATATATATTTAACAAAGTCTTAATACTTAGATGGCCCTGAAACGTAGGGTGAAATTCCCAATATAAGCGGCCACTCGATAGAATTTCTTGCAACACCTACTTAATTCTGTGCAAAACCTGAAAACCATCTAGCGAGTATACCGCTCTACCTGTGAAATCATCGGTTCTGGCTTTCTGTACAGAAATAACGCTGAGGGATATTTATTTTCAAAGTCCTATGGAAGTCCAGGAGGTGTTGCAGTGGATAAAGCGTCAGACTCTACATGGGCTCCTGAGTTCTATCTCAGACACAGCATATGCCAGAGTGATGCTCTGGTTCTGTCTTTCCCCTCTTTCTCATATCAATAGATAAATCTTAAATATAAAATAAATTAAAAGAAGGTCATGTGAAGAAAAAAGAACACAAAGAGACTCTCATGCCAGAGGATGACTCCAAAGTCTCAGGTTCAATCCCCTGAAAAAAAAAGTGAGAGAAAGAGAGAGAGAAAGAAAGAAAAAAAGAAAGAGGGAGAGAAAGAAAAGAAAAAGAAAAGAGAACACACAGGGAAGAAGGCCATGTGAGGATGGACACTGAAGTCATGCTACTACAAAGCAAGGAACATCAAGGACTGCTAGTTACCTCCAGAGCTAGGAAGAAGTGAGGAAGGATTATTCCCTCAGAGCTTTCAGATTGGATGTATGGTCTTACTAATACCTTGATTTTGGACTCCACCTCTCAGAAATATGAGGGAAAAAACATTTATTTTGTTTTAATACTAGTTAATGGTTAATTTGTGACAGCCTTAGGAAATAAAGGCTACACTGATACATATGGGGTGGGGGAGAAATAGAAGCAAGAAAACTATATATATATTTTAGACTTTACTTATTTATTCATGAGAAAGATAGGAGGAGAGAAAGAACCAGCCATCACTCTGTTACATGTGCTGCTGGGGATCAAACTCGGGACCTCATGCTTGAGAGTCTAGTGCCTTAGCCACTGCACCACCTCCCAGACCACAAGCAAATTGTTTTTAAGTATTGTGAGAACTATAGTGATTATCCTTGGGAGGTAGAAAGTTTGGGGATACAGAACTCTAGTGGTGGGTGTGGTGTGGAAATAATCTTAAAATCTTGTAACCAACTACAAGATTGTAATATCTGTATTTTACAATATTGTAACCAATTATTAATCACAAACATTTCTTCATGGAATTAGGAGATAATCCACCTGAAAAAGCAAGTGACTTACCATGGAGCAAGGTCCTGGGTTCAAGCCCTACACTACATGGAAATACCAAAGCACTGGAAGAAGTTCCACAGCAAGACCTCAGTGCTGCAAAAACAGTCTATATATTGTTCAAAAAAGTAAGTAACGAAAAAATATGACTCTTGAAAATCATGAATGGGAGGCAAGGGAGATAGTTCTTTGGTGAAGGATGTGGTGACATACTCACATTAGATTTGGGTTTAAAATTCTACCCTTGAAATTTTTTTATTTAATCTGAGAGAGAGATGCACCAATATATCACTCAGGCACATGTGGTGCCAGGTATTAAACTGTAAAACCTCCCTTAAGAAGCATGCTTGCTACACTTCATCTTGCAGGATATAACTCATTACTCAGTCTGTGCTGGAAATTGGAGAAGTCAATCCTTGAAGCACTCCTGCAAAATATTTGAACATTGGAGAGGTTTCTTTTCAGTATAGCTCTCACTACAGTGTATTCTAAAGTAGGTATAAGAAGGCATAAAATAGGGAACATCTTAACAGTCTTCTAGTCATTCAGTCTCTGATTTCAGGAACTTCCATCTGCCACAGTTAGTGTTGTAGTTAAGGTTTTGGGAGAGACCAAATAGACATAGATAGTTCTGCTGTTGGGGCAATTGATAGAGATTAACTGATCTCTGTTGGAACTGTCAATAAAGAGCAATCACTAATGTGACCCTAGTCAGTTCACGCTCTGATTTGAAATGTTTCTAGCATTTGATTATTGTGTGTCAGTCTTGCAAATCTGAAAACCCCTGGGTACTTAGAAATACTGGAGGAAGTTCCACAGCAAGATCCCATAAAGAGGGAAACAGTTTCTTAATAGTGACAGCTATCAGAAATTTTTGGAATGTTTTTAACTAAAATCACTATTTTTTTTTCAAAGTTTTTATTTATTAATGAAAAGGATAGGAGGAGAGAGAAAGAACCAGACATCACTATGGTACATGCACAGTTAGGGGATTGAACTCAGGACCTGATGACTGAGAGTCCAACTTTTTATGCACTGCACCACCTCCCAACCAACCTAAATTCACTATTTTGTAAGTGAATATTATTAGAATTTTGGGTTGAACAGCAAATTACTCTTTTAGTGATTTTTTTCAGTATTTTTTAATTGAATAGAGACGGAGAGAAATTTAAAAATCAGGAGACTTTTTTTCTTTATTGGGAAGATTAATGGTTTACACTAGACAGTAAAATACAGTAGTTTGTACACGTGTAACATTTCTCAGTTTTCCACATAACACTCTAACCCCCCACCTACGTCCTCCTCCATCATCATGTTCCAGAACTTCAACAACACGCCCGCCGCCCGGGCATCACGCCACCACAGAGTCCTTTACTTAGGGACGATACACCTGGGGATTTTTATTTTTTATCTTTATTTATTTAATGGAGACAGCCAGAAATTGAGAGGAAGGAGGAGACAGAGAGGAGACAGAGAAACACCTGCAGCACTGTTTCACCACTAGTGAAGCTTTCCCCCTGCAGGTGGGGATCGGGGCTCGAACCCGGTTCCTTGAGCACTATAACATGTGCCCTCAACCAGGTGCGCCACCATCCGCCCCTGGATTTTTTTTTTTAATTGAATACAGAGAAATCTAAAATGTAGGGAGATGAGGGGAAGATAAAGGAGAAAAAGACACCTGAAATAATACTGTATCATTTGTGAAGCTTTGCGCCCTACGGGTGGGATTCCTTCCGTTTTTTTTTTTCTTGCTTTCAGCCTTATAGGAAACAATTGAATTAAAACATTAAAATATTAAATTAAGAAATAACAACAGTGCACGCTTTTCAACAGGGGGAAAAAATAAAAGTTCTAAATTGAATATTATATCGTTACTTTTCGCGATAAAAGGAACCATTGCCCCCTCTGAGGTTCGAACTCAGGACCTTCAGATTATGAGACTGACGCGCTGCCTACTGCGCTAAGGAGGCAGTTGGTTCTCGGCGCTGCAAGAAACATTTACCAATAATGCTGAAGGAACGATTGTCTTTTTTTCAGCCCCGGTGTTTTAAAATAAGAGGAAGCTTTTATACATTAAAATACTCAAAGTTCATATAACTATACAGAACAAAGCACGAGACTTTTCTGTAGAAAATGTAAGAACTGAATGAACAACTGAGCCGGGACTTTTCAGAAGTTCTGTTCCTTTTGATGAGCAGGGTCTGTGGAGACAGGCCATTTTCTACACGGCAAACAAGACTAAAAAGCACTCGGAAATCCGCTAAGTGTTGAGTCGCTGGAGTTGAAAGAGGGAGAGGGGAGAGCAGGGGCTGGAAGGGCCCGTGGTGCTCTCTCTCCCTTCGCTTCTCCCTGGCTGCTGGGATCTCAGAACGACCACCCCCAGACAGACTCATTCCCCACGTCCGAGCTTATTTCCTGGGACCCAACAGCGTGCATTGGAACCCTAGTTCTTCACGGCCCGTTTTTCCCGTGTTGGTGACTAAACGGACAAAAGCCACTCCAGAACCACCTGCGGAGTTCAAAGTAAGAGAGCAAGAAGCAGCGACTCAGGGGGCTGGGGGCCATGTTGGGAGTGGGAAAGGCACTTTGCCAGAGAACTGGAAGAAAAGAACCAAAAGGGTCGACATTCAAGTTGGGAGAAGTTCAGAAGAGCGGGGGCACTCAAAGGGTAGCGTGGCCGAGCGGTCTAAGGCGCTGGATTAAGGCTCCAGTCTCTTCGGGGGCGTGGGTTCGAATCCCACCGCTGCCAGAATTTTTCTTTTCAAGCACCAGTAGAGCAGATCTTAGAAGATGTAGGGAATTCCTCCCACAGACAGTATTCAGATCTCTGCCCTAACGCTACAGCGAAGATTAGATGTATGGTTAGATGTCAAATTCCCCACAAGATAACCTAATGAGATTGAGTGATGAATTACATGTTAGATTTATTGTTGCCAGAATAAAGGCTATTTCCAAATACTGTTGTAGAAGATTATACAAAAGGACTCATTTCATAATATTCCCACTGATCACATTATCAGAGAACAGAAAAGGAAAGATTATAAATTTTACATTAAACACTTCTATTTTAGTTGTTATGCTGTGTGACTATTTCATTCATAAATTAAATAAGGAAATTCATAAATGATTTTTCTTAAGGTCCTACCGTATAAATACAGAAAAGAAAAATGTAATGTGTTGAGGGCAAGAAACATCCCTCAACTCGGTGCGCTCTCCTTGCAGCTTTTTCTCTTTGCTACTGTCTTCTAACTAGACATTTTTGTCTGTGTGCACTAGGTATGCTCTATAGTCTCATTTACTCAACTATATTAGCACTTACAATTCTGTGTAATGTTTCCCCAAATACATCAAAAGTTTCGTCAGATGCAGAAACTTATTTCTCTTGCTTTCCCACATCATGAAAACTAAATAAAAATCGGTGGTAAGTTTCCATGAATAAAAACATAAAATATCTTTCCTGTTTGTGAAGTAAGCAAGGTATACAGTGGCGCCAGGAAGAACCTGAGGTCAGCAGTTTTAGGTAAGATCACGAGTCCATTACGGTCCTGCTATGTTAGCAGACCTTGGGGTTTCAAAGAGGTATGAAGCCTGGTCCTGCGCTTAAAGCATTTTTGTGTGAGGAGAGACTTTAAAATTTCAAGTCCACGATTAATGCTGAGCAGAAAGCACAAAGAAACCTCGAGGTAACAACATTTTTGGATCATGACATACCCTGCCCTGACATGTAGGGAAAGAAGGCTGAGAAAGTGAAGTGGAAACTCAGGCAATGTCCTCTCCCACACACCTCCCATCCATGTTTGATGTACCTACCCATCACCCTGAGACTGAGAAATGCGTAGGTATTCCATTTAAAAAACACTTATTTTTATTCCATTAAAAATACTTAATGACCAAATAAAGTTTTGTTTTGTTTTGTTTTTAAATCAGGGAGAAAAGGCAGAACTTTCGCTCAACGTGGCATTTCATTTTCAGTTGCATCTGGATTAATGTTAACAGACACAGGGAAAGAGGTATCAAAAGGCAAGCACTTCAGCGGGTTGGTTCCATGGTGTAATGGTTAGCACTCTGGACTCTGAATCCAGCGATCCGAGTTCAAATCTCGGTGGAACCTTACATAGCCTGGTTTGTTTTGCTTTAAAACTCTGTCAAGGCAATATAAACATCACCAACTACTAAAATTTAGCGGTGTGAATTTTAACTGTCTGGAGTAGTGAGCAAAGACACACATAAAATCTCATTGCCCTGTGAGCTCAAGTCTTATAAATGACTGTGTGTTTGACTTGTCTGTTCCAATTATCTAATTTTTCTCCAAGGAATTCCTCGGGTTCATGTGCATTCAGTTAACGTGTTTTTATGGAATCTTACTAACGAACATACCAGAGTGCCTAGCCAAACCTGACCCATGGCTAAAAAGTAACCAAAACGGAATAGGAAGAGAACACGTTTTATTGAGAGTCCGTCATTTCAGTAAGGATGGAAAACAAGTTATGAGAGGAGGAAAAACTGACGTGTCAGAAGTGGGATTCGAACCCACGCCTCCATTCGGAGACCAGAATCCTCTACTATGGGGAAGTCAACGCTTGAGTCTGGCGCCTTAGACCACTCGGCCATCCTGACACGGAAGCCAAGCCTGCCTGATCTGTTATTAAGCAGTAACCCAAACACAAAAAGGTGGACACAAACTACTGAGAATTTGTCATTTAAGTTAAAGTGTAAAACAAGTTGGGGGTGGTAGGGAAACACATGTCTGAAGTGAGAGTCAAACCCAGGTCTCCATCGCGAGACCAGAATCCCCTACTATGAGCAAGTCAACGCTTGAGTCTGGCGCCTTAGACCACTCAACCATCCTAACACACACACCAAACCTGCCTGATCTATTATTAAGCAGTAACCCAAACGAAAAAGGGCGGACACAAACTACTGAGAATTTGTCATTAAAGTTAAAGTGGAAAACAAGTTAGAGGGGGGGAAAAATGCATGTCAGAAGTGGGATTCGAACCCACGCCTCCATCGGGAGACCAGAATCCCCTACTTCGAGGAAGTCAACACTTGAGTCTGGCGCCTTAGACCACTCGGCCATCCTGACACATGGATTAGGTCTTTCTCCCAAAGTATAAACTTTGACTTTACAGTACCTATAAGTTATCTTCTTTCACTTTCTGTAATTTAGAATTTATTTCAGAAATGTGAGTGTAAATCCTTACAAAATAACTGAGACTTCTTAGTAAAATAGGGAATTCTGATTTAATTTACAAAGTGTTTTTTTTTTTTTTGGGGGGGGGGGGTGTTAGAATTCCAACTTTCGGGAGTCGGGCTGTAGTGCAGCGGGTTAAGCGCAGGTGGCGCTAAGCACAAGGACCGGCATAAGGATCCCGGTTCGAACCCGGCTCCCCACCTGCAGGGGGTCACTTCACAGGCGGTGAAGCAGGTGTGCAGGTGTCTCTCTCTCTCTCCTCCTCTCTGTCTTCCCCTCCTCTCTCCATTTCTCTCTGTCCTATCCAACAACGACGACAACAACAATAACTACAACAATAAAACAACAAGGGCAACAAAAGGGAATAAATAAATAAAATAAAATATTAAAAAAAAAAAAGAATTCCAACTTTCTGCTAGCTCAACCTCTCTTTCCACCCCAACTCCCCCAAAGGCTTGAGAGTTCAAGACTTGATCTTCTTCTTCTAGCGTTTGCCCTTCTTCCGTAGCCAGTCAACAGCGTCAGGTTGAGCCTGATGTAAAGTTTCGAGAGATTCATTGTGCCATCTCCCAGGGCACAAATATAAAGGATGCTTACAGATACCTTAAAATATGTTATTGACGAGTTTATTTTTTATCTTCTTCCACCTCCCCTTTTTCGGTTGTCTAAAGGACAAATTCAATTTTCTCTAAAATGTCATTATGAAGACAAAGTGAAAGCAGACCAACTATAACCTCATAGAAATCACAATACCATGAGCACAAGATGAGAAACGTTTTTATTAAAATACTAGAAATGGGGTGGGGGGGAGGCAGGCAGTGGCGCACCTAAACTCACACATTACAGTGTGCAAGGACCCTGACTCAAGCCCCTGACCCCTACCTTGCAGGGATGGGGAGGGGAATGAAGCTTCGCAAGTGGTCAAGTAGTGCTGCAGGTCCTACCGCTGTCGCTTTCCCTCTCTATATTCCCTTCCCTTCCCAATTTCTCTGTCTCTATGCAATAATAAATAAATAATACTAGAAATGTCACACACACACACACACACACACACACACACACACACGCAAGGAGGATAGCATAGTGGCTCTGCAAAATGCCCTGGCACCTCAATACAATAAAGTAAATATAGCGCACGTGGCTCAAAGCGCAAGGACCGGCTGAAAAATCCTGGTTCGAGCCCCAGGCTCCCCACCTGCAGGGGCGTTGCTTCACAAGCAGGTCTGCAGATGTCTCTCTCCCCCCTTTCCGTCTTCCCCTCCTCTCTCTATTTCTGTCTTATCCAACAACGACGACCACAAGAATAACTACAACAATGAAACAAAAAAGGGCAACAAAAGGGAATAAATAAATGTAAAAAACTAAAACAACTAAAATATATCAACATAAGAAAATAAACTCTTAGACTAGGAGAATAAAGTAGTGGTGACCAGAAAGGAAGGGGCACAGCTGAACTAGGCAAAGGGAATCAATTGTATGGTAAAGCCTGGAAACTAGACATTTTGTGTCTGCCCTGACTCATCTGAAGTATTTTCTATTTCCACCTGTTGCTCTTGTAAGCAAACAAACAAAAAACACTCTTAATCTCAAAAGTGTGTAATGTTGGACAATGAGTGGAGTGACTACCATAAAACAAAACAAACAAAAAAAATTGAGGGAGAACTTACACATTTGGGATAAGTTACCTTTGCCTCTCCCTCACCAATCCAGTAAAAATTTAGGACTCACAGAGCCTCATAGTCGTGTGTAGAGCGATCAACAACTGAAGGCTTCCCGCAAATGCCAGCTAGTTAACATCAGGATGAATAAACTGGCCATAGGTTGTACCCTTAGGAACTGGACATTCACAGTCACCACTGCAGATAAAAATCTGATATATGCCATAACCTGGCTGGATCCTCTCTGTCTGTGGGCTTTATCCAGGTTGGGGAGTTAGGGCTGAGGAGTCCTTTAACTATTAATAACACACTGAGTATTTACTTATCTATTTGTTTATCCTTTGAGGAACTGGGGCCTTGCGAATGTGACAGAGACAAGAGAGCACTGACAACCTTAAGGCAAAGGGAGGATTTTTAGGTCCTGGTCCCATATTCATAAATAGGCACTTTAAAATTTTTATTTATTTATTTAATTTCTTTATTGGAGAATTAATGTTTTACATTCAACAGTAAATACAATAGTTTGTACATGCATAACATTCCCCAGTTTCCCATTTAACAATACAACCCCCACTATGTCATTTATCATCCTTCATGGACCTGTATTCTCCCCACCCACCCACTCCCACCCCAGAGTCTTTTACTTTGGTGCGATATGCCAATTCCATTTCGGTTTCTACTTGTGTTTTCGTTTCTGATCTTGTTTTTCAACTTCTGCCTGAGTAAAATTTCATTTATTTTTGAGAGAGATGCAGAGGGAGAGAGACAGAGAGGAACATCAGAGCACTGCTCAATTCTGGGTTATAGTGGTATGGGGGATTGAACCTGGGATTTTGGAGCCTCAGGCAAAACAATCTGTTTGCATAACCATTATGCTATCTTCCCTGCCCTGAACAGGCCAGTGATAAACATTAAGACGCAAAAGGCACAATAAAACCTTCCTCCTTGCTGCAGCATAATTATCTTCATTCAACCAGTGGAGAAACAGAAAAGTAATCTAACTTGCTTATGCCTAGAAAGAAAGCTGCAGAAATGGATTTGTCTGACTTGATTTCAGGTCTCAAGATACGATGCCCTCTGTGAGCAAGTCTGTCTTTTTCAAAACAAAATTTGTTAAGTGCGCGTCAATGGAGTTGTTTTATAAAGCTCCTCACAGACCGAGAGTTAGGGGTGGGCTACTACCCCCAGTCCTCCCGCCTCAGGAGGCCAGATGTCTGTTCTCAGATCAACACAAAGCCGGCTTTTCTTTTCCTGGAGCTGACGCCTCAGCGCCAGACAAGAAACCCAACAAAAGGCTCGGGCTTCAGGTCCAGGCTTGAGGAGACTGGGCCAGCAGCGAGCCCGCCGCGCGCGGGGAGGGCGCCCCCCAGTCGGCGATAAGAGCCGGTGACGCCATCTGCCCAGCGCCGTCCCGCAGGAACAAGTCCAGCGCCCGAGGCGGCGAAATCCAGAGGCGCCGCGCTAGGCCCGCGCCAAGCCCCGCCCCTTCCGCTGGCGCTGGGGTGGGGTCTACGCCGCGGTTGGGATCCGTTCGGACGCGGCCACGTTGTCTCGCGCGCTGAGCGCCGGGTCCTGTGGGCCGGGCCCGCGGCGCGCCCTTAGTGACACCCCTCAAGCGGCTACCGAGCTCAAGTGGGGCCTCAGGACCCCCGCGGTCGCTGTGCCCTGGGCTGCCGCGCCGGGTGCGGCCCACCCCCTCGAAGGTTCCAGCGCGCGGGTACTTCAGGGCTCTGGGCCCGCGAGGCGCCGCCCTCCGGCCGCCCGGCCCCGTCCCCGCCGCGACCCCGGAGGGCGCGCGGTCGAGTTGTGCTCGGCGCAGAGCCGGGCGCCGGGGGCCCATGTCCGTGCTCCCCTGCGGGCCCGCGCCATGGCCTCCGGGAGCGTGGCTGAGTGCCTCCAGCAGGAGACCACTTGCCCCGTGTGCCTGCAGTACTTTGTCGAGCCCATGATGCTCGACTGCGGCCACAACATCTGTTGCGCCTGCTTGGCCCGCTGCTGGGGCGCGGCGGAGACCAACGTGTCGTGCCCGCAGTGCCGGGAGACCTTCCCGCAGCGCCACATGCGGCCCAACCGGCACCTGGCCAACGTGACCCAGCTGGTGAAGCAGCTGCGTACCGAGCGGCCGTCGGGGCCCGGCGGCGAGATGGGCGTGTGCGAGAAGCACCGCGAGCCGCTGAAGCTCTACTGCGAGGAGGACCAGATGCCCATTTGCGTGGTGTGCGACCGCTCCCGCGAGCACCGCGGCCACAGCGTGCTGCCGCTCGAGGAGGCGGTGGAGGGCTTCAAGGTGAGGGCCCGGCGCGCGGGGCGGGCGGGGCGGACAAAGGGACGCGAGCGCCGAGGGGGCTGCTGCCTCCTTTCCGCCTAGAAAATGGCTGAGCCGGACGTGGGGTTCGCAGCCGTCATTTCCTCTCTGGCCGCTCCAGAGCCCCGGCCCTCGGATTTTGGAGGAAAACCTGTAGCTGGTGAGAAAGCCAAAAAGTCTCCTCCCCCACAACCCTCTTGTCCTCAGCTTCCCTATGTTTGCCGGTACACACGCACTTAAAGTAGAAAGAAGGCCCTTGGAGACCCTCCTTGACGGTAGAACAGATGTATGTGAAGTCACTGACACCTTTACAGGATTCAGAGACGCAGAGACACTCGTACACTGGTCGATACTCCCAGGTGATCTTAGACCAAACACCCTCGGACCCTGGCTGGCGATGCACACCTCAGGCAGAGACCCATCACTTAGCCTAAGCATTTTCCCCAGCAATGCCCCGTGCTCCTTGCAGCCCTAGAAAATCACGGAAAGCAAATGAGCGCTGTAATTACAAACTTGAGGGTGTCTTTGAACCACTCAGATTTCTAGGAGACAGTAGGGTTATTTAGAAGAGTAAGTGAAATGGAATCGTGTGGAGCCCTTGGTGAAATGTAGGGTGAGACGACTCGCACGCCTAAACACAACTAAGTATAAGACAGCATCCAAGGAGAGTGCATGATGCTGTGTATAAACTGAAGGGCCGCAGGAATACATATACAGTTACGTACATTTTTATTTTAAAAAAATTTTAAAGAGAGTTACAGAGAAAGACGAAAACACTACTCAGCTCTGGCTTAATGTGCTGGAGATTGAACCTGGCACCTATAAGAGCCTCAGAATTGAAAGTCTTTTGCATAACCATTATGCTGTCTCCCCAACCCTACGTAAATATTTAAATGCAAGTATACTCGTGCACAATTAACCACATAACCTGGATGGTGCTTTCAACTGTAGTATTTTACAGTAGTTAGAAACCTCTAGGAGGTTGGGGAGATGGTGGTATGTCTTTGTCACACTTGAGAAATACAGTCATTTTCATGCCTCTGTGGAAGAGCTGCAGCTTAACTTCAAGTACCCTAGTCCATCACCTCTCCACTATGCTTCCTTCTTGATACACACAAATTGTCACAGAGGTGTGGTGACCATCTGTCTTCTGGTGATGGCAGGGTGGTCCAAGGACTTGGCATCAGAAGTGTGAATTGCCTATGTGCCGAACAGGCTAGCCCTGCTGATGCTGAGTTCTAATCGTTTTGTCTTCTCAGGAGCAAATCCAGAACCAGCTGGACCACCTAAAAAGAGTGAAAGACTTAAAGAAGAGGCGGCGGGCACAGGGGGAGCAGGCAAGAGCTGAACTCTTGGTAAGCATCTTTGGAGTTCCCTCTCTTTTGAGGCTGATGCTATTTCCCTGCACTTTGTCCAGTCAGGTCTCTTTCTAGATAATGCTTCAGTTCTGTGATTGGTAGACGTGGGGGCTTTCCTTTAGGGGGAAAAAAGAAAAGGCCACAAAGTAGACGCGTTTCTGTATCTACCACTTAAGTGTTTAAATTTCTTTTTTGAACAATAAATAAAATATCATAAATCCTCTCTCATTAAAGCATTTATATCTAAAAAGCAAACTCTGTACTAGTAATGTCTGGCACCATTCTGTACTATATTCTCTCATCCCTGGCTGTGATGAAATAAAGGACATCTGAATGGGAAACTTTTTTTTTCCCATGATAACCTGCGGATCTCAGCTACCCTTGCTTGAAAATAGGTCTGATGGTTGGAGAGTTTTCTCACTGAACCTGGGTGGACTCAGATTAATATTGTTATAGAGTACACATTTCTCTGGGAGGATTTCCAAAGTGGGAACACAGTCCTTGGCTAAGAATTAGGGTACTTGGGGAGTCGCTTCACAGGCAGTGAAGCAGGCCTTCAGGTATCTATCTTTCTCTACTCCTCTCTGTCTTCCCCTCCTTTCTCCATTTCTCTGTCCTATCCAACAACGATGACATAATAATAACAATAATAAGTACAACAATAAAACAAGGGCAACAAAAAGGAATAAATAAATATAAAAAAAAAGAATTAGGGTACTTGATACACTTCTAGACTGACACTAGCCAGTTTTATAGATGGTGAAACTGGTATAGCCTCTCTGGACCTCAGTTTCCTCATCTGTGGAGTGGGTAAATTGGACCTACCTAGTGGTTCTTCAGCGAAGCTAGTACTACCATCTCTTCTCCATTAGTATAAGAGTATTTTTTTGGTTTGTCTTAGTGATTAGGGAGGGTGAGGCAGGTATATACAGATTCTGTGATGTAAGAGTCCCATGCCAGGCAGAATTGTCCCTCTTATATGCTGATAGCACCTTTTTTTTTTTTTTTTTTGTCTCTTTAAATTTTAATTTTTCTTGTGTGTAGTAAAATTTTATTGAGGGGCCAGGTGGTGTACCTGGTTGAGCGCACATACTACAGTGCACAAGGACCCAGGTTTGAGCCCCCAGTCCCCACCTGCAGGGGGAAAGCTTAACAAGAGGTGAAGCAGGTTTGCAGGTGTCTTTCTGTCTCTCTCCTCTCTTATGTCCCCTCCTCCTCTCAATTTCTGGCTGTCTCTATCCAATAAATAAAGATAATAAAATAATTTTAAAAAATAATAAAATGTTATTGAGAATTCCTGGGGAGGGCCGGGTAGTTGTGCACCTGGTTGAGTGCACATTTGAGTTACAGTGCCTAAGGATGCTAATTTGAGCCTTTGGTCCCTATGTGCTGAGGGAAAGCTTTGCAAGTGGTGAAGCAGTGCTGCAGGTGTCTCTGTCTCTCTTCTTTTTTTAATAGATAGTACTGTTTTTATCTTTATTTATTGGATAGAGACAGAAATCAAGAGCTTTCCCCCTACAGGTAGGGACCGGGGGCTTGAACCTGCATCCTTGAGCACTGTAACATGTACACTCAACCAGGTGCGACACCATCCAGCCCCTCAATTTCTGACACTCGATCCAATAAATAAAGGTTTTAATTTTTTTTTTTTTTTTTTAGAGAGAGAATTTCTGGGATGGTGGTTATTGCCTCCTAAGTTTGAGCAAGGAAACAACACTATAGGGATTACTGAGACATCACACACTGTTCTGTTACCCCTGGCCAACACAGGATAGAGGAAAGTCATTCTTCTGGACTTGGGTAATTTTCTATTTTTAAGGCTATGTTGTATAATATGTGTCTTTCAAAGACTTATACAGCTGAAGGGAGTTGCAAGTATATGAAGAGTTGGTTGATAGTATTACAAAGTTGTACAGTGAGTACTTCAAAAGGGTGATTAGAGGGATGGTTTGTCAGGGAGAGGTTGAGATTAAGACTGGCAGTCAACAAACTTTCTGTGAAGGGCCTGTTAAATAATTTTGGGAAGAGGTGATACTAGAGACTATATCACCTCTGTCACAACTACTTTGTTCTGTTGGAGCTCAGAGCAATCAAAAATAATGTTAATGAATGAGACTTTGTTCCAATAAAACTTCACTCCAGGAGGTAATAAGCAAAGGGAATTTACTGGCCCTTGTTTAGAACATAACTTTTTTCTTTCTTTTTAAAATTTTTTAAATTTATTCCCTTTTGTTGCCCTTGTTGTTTTATTGTTGTAGTTGTTGAATAGGACAGAGAGAAATGGAGGAGGGGAAGACAGAGAGGGGGAGAGAAAGATAGACACCTGCAGACCTGTATCACCACTTGTCAAGCAACTCCCCTGCAAGTGGGGAGCCAGGGACTCAAACCAGGATCCTTATGCGGGTCCTTGCACTTTGCGCCAACTGAGCTTAACCTGCTATGCTACCACTCGACTCCCTTTCTTTTAAGACTTATTTATTTATTGGGTAAACCCAGACAAATCAAGAGGGAAGGTAATAGAAAGTAAGAGAGGGAGTGGTCCAGAAGGTGGCACAGTGAGGTTAAAGCGTGAGGTCCTAAGTTCAGTCCCTGGCAGCACATGTACCAGAGTGATGTCTATTTCTTTCTCTCTCTCCTCCTATCTTTCTTATGTGCATAAATTTAAAAATGATAATAATAAGAGAGAGAGACACCAGTAGCACTGCTTTACCACTTGTGAAGTTTCCCCTTGCAAGTAAGAACCAGGGGCTTGAACCTGGGTCTTTGTGCATTGCAGCATGTGCACCACCATCAACCCCTTCATTTATTTAACACAAGATAAAGAACCACAATATCCCTCTGACACATGGGATTCCTGGGATTCAATTTTGCACCTCAAGCTTCCAAACTTACTTCCCTACTTATAGCACCATCTCCAGAGGTCTGAGAGCAAAGCTCTAAAGGGAGACCTATCTATGGAATGTGGGATCAGAAGAGAAGGGTTGGTAAATTTTGTTTTATTGAAATAAATTCCCCCCACACCAGAAGTATCACTGGGGCTCTTCCCCTGCTCCTAGTGATCTTCCCTCCTTTCTTTTTTCCTTTTTTTTCTTTTAATGTCCCCTTTCTCTTTCAATATCCTTCTATATTACATATATATATATATATATATATTATTTTGGATAGAAACTGAGAGGGACAGGAAAGATAGGGGGAGAGAAATAGAGACACCTACAGCACTGCTTCATTTCTTTCTTTTTTTAATATTTTATTTATTTTAATGAGAGCTAGAGAGAGTGGAGACAGACCAGAGCACTGCTCAGCTCTGGAACCTGGGGCTTTGGCGCCTCAGGCATAAAAGTCTATTTGTGTAGCCATTGTGCTGTCTACCCTGACTGGCACCCCCTTCTTTCTTTCTCCTTTTATTTATTTACTTACTTATTTATTTATTTATTTTTCTTCCAGGGTTATCACTGGGACTCAGTGACTGCACTATGAATCCATTGCTCCTGGAGGCTATTATTTCCCTTTTTGTTGCCGTTGTTGTCATTATTGTTGTTGTTGCCACTGAGTTGTTGTTGGATAGGATTGAGAGAAGAGGGGAAGACACAAAGGGAGATAAGAAGATAGACACATGCAGACCTGCTTCACTACTTGTGAAGCGACCCCCCTGCAGGTGGGAGAAAGTCGGGGGCTCAAACCAGGACCCTTAAGCCAGCCCTTGCCCTTTGTGCTTAACCCACTGTGCTACCGCCCAGCCCCCTCTTTCTCCTTTTTTTTTTTTAATTTTTGTTTTATATTTATTTTATTTATTTATTCCCTTTTGTTGCCCTTGTTGTTTTACTGTTGTAGTAATTGTTGTTGTCGTTGTTGGATAGGACAGAGAGAAATGGAGCGAGGAGGGGAGGACAGAGAGGAGGAGAGAAAGACACCTGCAGACCTGCTTCACCGCCTGTGAAGCGACTCCCCTGCAGGTGGGGAGCCAGGTTTGAACCGGGATCCTTATGCTGGTCCTTGTGCTTTGCGCCACCTGTGATTAGCCCTCTGCGCTGCCCAACTCCCTTTTTTTTTTTTTTAGATAGTTGGGGGGGGTTGGGCAAATAACTTAATGATTATGCAAACAACTTTCATGCCTGAGGCTCCAAGGTCCTGTTTCCAATCCTCAGCACTACCACAAGTCTGGTCTTTCTTCCTCTCCCTCATTAACATAATTAAACTAAAAATAAAGGAAGGTGGGGAAAGAGTCACCTGCAGCATTGCTTCACAACTCATGAAGTTTCTCTCCTGTTGGTCAGGAACTGTAGTGTGAACCTGTGTTCTTACACTCAAGTGATGTTGAGCTCAACACCTGTTTTGTTTGTTTGTCTGTTTTTGTTTTTGTTATTTAAGATAGGGATAGGGAGGAAAGAGACCACAGCACTAATGCTTCCTGCAGTGTGGTTGGGGGCTAGGTTCAAACCTGGGTAACACACTTGGCAGGGCTAGCAATTTGGGGCAATAAATCTTCACTAAGAGGGAAACATGCACAAAGCCTGTAAGTTAGAGTAGTTACTGAAGGCCCTCTGGGAACTGGTTACTGAGACCATGCAAGGATTTTTATAGAAAATATGCTTGAGGGAGTCGGGCGGCAGCGCAGCAGGGTAAGCGCACGTGGCGCCAAGCGCAGTGACCAGCGGAAGGATACCGGTTCGAGCCCCAGGCTCCCCACCTGCAGGGGAGTGGCTTCACAAGTGGTGAAGCAGGTCTGCAGGTGTCTGTCTTTCTCTCCCCCTCTCTGTCTTCCCCTCCTCTCTCCATTTCTCTCTGTCCTATCCAACAACAACAATAACTACAACAATAAAACAAGAGCAACAACAAAAGGGAATAAGTAAATAAATATTAAAACAGAAAATATGCTTGAGTGTACAAGCCATCTTCCACCAAACACATTTGAGCATGTCACTTCCTTATATCAGTTCTTCAGACTTCTGGCTGAAAAAAGATTCTTGTGCCAGGCAAGATAGGTTTTTGTTTATTTATTCTTAAATTTGTTTTAACTTTTTATTATCTTTTTATTACTGGATAGAGACAGCTAGAAACCTAAATCGTAGGGGGAGGTAGAGAGGGAGAGATTGTGGTCCAGGAGGTGGTGCAGTGAGTAAAGCATTGGATTCTCAAGAATGAGGTCCCAATTTCAATCCCCAGCTGCACATGTCCCAGACTGATGTCTGGTTCTTTCTCATTAATAAATAAATAAATAATAATAAAGTCTTTAAGAAAGAGAGAGAGATGGTCCGGGAGGTGACGCAGTGGCTAAGGAACTAGACTGTCAAGCATGAGGTCCTCAATAAAAGAAAATATTTTGTTTTAAGAGTGTGTATATATATATATATTTTAGATTTTATTTGCTAATGAGAAAGATAGGAGCACAGTGAGAAAGAACCAGATATCACTCTGATACATGTGCTGCTGGGGATTGAACTCAGGACCTCATGCTTGAGAGTCCAATGCCTTATCCACTGCACCACCTCCCGGACCACCATTTGTTTTATTTATTGCATGAATCTGACTTTCACTTCAGGGCATAAACTGTCATAATTATCACTGCCGTAATTCAATTTTCAGCCTATATATGTGCATGCATGTACATATACATGTATATATATACGCACATACACATATCCCCAGTCCTTATAGACTGAACAAAGGAGCAAGTGAGCAAAATAAGTAAATAATTAAGCTTGAGTTAGTGTACTGATATGTGTATGATACGTACTGATAGGTATTGAGGTGAGTTGTTGGGGAAAAAATATGAAAGATTCTGCAGGGGTAGATAGCAGAACGGTTATGCAAACACTCTCATACTTAAGGCTTCATATTCCCAGGTTCAGTCTCCTGTACCAACATAGCCAGAGCTGAGCAGTGCTTTAGTTTAAAAAAAACAAAGAAATATGAAAGATTTTAGAAATTAGCCTTTCATTATCTCACCGCTGGCCCTTCTTATCATTTGTACAGAGCTTAACCCAGATGGAAAGGGAGAAGATTGTGTGGGAGTTTGAACAACTCTATCACTCCTTGAAGGAGCACGAGTATCGCCTTCTGGCCCGCCTTGAGGAACTGGATTTGGCCATCTACAACAGCATCAATGGTGCCATCACCCAGTTTTCCTGCAACATCACCCACCTCAGCAGTCTGATTGCACAGCTAGAAGAGAAACAGCAACAACCCACCAGGGAGCTTCTGCAGGTAAAGTCAGAATGTCCTGCTATAAGTCTCCCTTCTGTCTTCATCAAGTAGTATCTGAAGTTCTCTTCCTACCCTTTAGTTAACTCTGAAGCAGTAGTAAGACCTTCCAAACCTTTTGGGGGCTGTTAGGAAAAGTGTGTCATAGAAACTTGATAGTTGGCAACAATCAGTTGTTTTATTTAAAGGCAACAAAAAAAAAACCAGGTCTATGCTACACTGACAATGGTCTGATTACTAGCAAGAGTCGTAACCTCTCTTTATCTTTATAACCTCATTAGCTCAACATATAACTTGGGGTTTGACCCAAGTCAAACCATATACTTTTTAATTATTATTGGATAGAGACAGAGAGAAATTGAGAGGGAAGGGGTAGAGAGGGAGAGGGACAGACAGACACCTGCAGCCCTGCTTCACCATTTGTGAAGCTTTCCCCCTGCAGGTGGGGACCAGGGGCGTGAGCCTGGGTCCTTGTGCACTGTAATGTGTGCACTCAACCAGGTGTACCACCACCTGGATCCCCAAACCATATACTATTAAAAATCCCTCTGCAGTAGCCTGTAACTTTAACATGTACACATGTTAAAACCACAACCACAAAACAGTAAACACTTGAGCAAGAGTGGTTAGCCCAAGCCATCCTATGGTTTCACTTTTTTTTTTTTTTAACACATAATAACAGTAGAGGAGAGAGAGCCAGAACATCATGCTGGCACCTGCAGTGTCTTGCTTGAACTCAAGATCTCATGCTTCTAAGACCAGTGCTCAAACCTCCTGCAGTCATATGATTTAACCTTCTTAATGTCGGTTATAAAGGGACAATAGAGCCAGTCTTGCCTGTCATTTGTTCATTCAGCTCATGTAAATTGTCTGCTTTGTGCCAAGCACTGCTCTAGGAATAAATAGAGAATACACTTTCCTGAAATTGATATTCTGTTGAGATCAAACAGTAAAGACACGAACAAATGAGACCTAGGAGGCCGTACAGTGGAAGAGCACTAGGTTCTGAAGCATGAGTTCCCAAGTTTGATCTCTGCCACATCACATCCTAGAGAAATGCTGACTCCCTACCCGCCCCTCCTCCTCTATCCCCTATTAACAAATAAATATTTTCAAAGAAAAAATAGTGAGCAGCTAAGAATCAGAGGCATAGGTGAATGCCATTTTAAAAAATGATAGGAGGGACCAGGGGGTGGCTCACTTGGTTGAGCGCACATGTTACAGTGCGCAAGGACCCAGGTTCAAGCCCCTGGTCCCCCACCTGCAGGGGGACAGTTTCACAAGTGGTGAAACAGTGCTACAGGTGTCTCTGTCTCTCGCCCTCTTTATCTCCCTCTTCCTCTCAATTTCTGGCTAGTTCTATTCAATAAAGAAATAAAGATACCAAAAAAAAAAATGATAGGGACCTGAGGAGATGGCTCAACATTAAGAGTGAAGGCGGTGAAGCAGGTCTGTAGTTTCTTTCTTTCTCTTCCCCTCTGTCTTCCCCACCTCTCTCCATTTCTCTCTGTCCTATCTAACAACAACGACATCAGTAACAGCAACAATAATATCTACAACAACAACAAAAAAAAAACATCAAGGGCAACAAAAGGGGGGGATAAAAGAGTGCCTATTGCAGGGGGCTGGGCGGTAGCTCAGTGGGTTAAGCGCACATGGTGCATAATGCAAAGGCCAGTGTAAGGATCCCAGTTCCAGCCCCCAGCTCGCCACCTCTAGGGGGGGTTGCTTCACAGGTGGTGAAGCAGGTCTACAGGTGTCTACCTTTCTCTCACCATCTCTGTCTTCCCCACCTGTCTCGATTCCTCTCTGTCCTAGCCAACAATAATAACAACAATGGCAACAACAACAACAAAAGAGTGCTTTTTCTTGCATGCTTCAGGTTTTGTGTTATATTCCTGGCATCACATGAGAGCAACAAAGACAAAGTTAGTAGAGCTGAGACCCCAGTTCAAACCCCAGTCCCCACTTGCAGGGGGAAAGCTTCAAAAGCAGTGAAACCATGCTACAGCTGTCTGTATATCCTCCTTCCCTCTTTAATTTTTCTCTGACTTTATCCAAAATTTAAAAATAAAAATAAATTTTAAAAATGAGTAGAAATTCTTGAATGGTATAGCAGTGCTCCATTTGTCTCTTATAAAATGAATGTGCTGCCAGGAGGTAGCATAGTGGGTGGTGTGTTGGACTCTCAAGTACAAAGCCCCAAATTCAACTTCTATTATCATATAAACAAGAATGCTGCTTTGATTTGTGATCATTCTGTCTTTCTCACTCATACTCTCTCTCTCTCTCTCTCTCGTAAATAAATATATTTTAAAATAATTTAAAAGGATTAGAATGGGTAGAGGAGATAGCATAGTAGTTATGCAAAAGATTCTCATGCTGAGGCTTTGAGGTCCCACGTTCAATCCTTAATATCACCATAAGCCAGACATAGCAGTGTTCTGGTCTTTTCTTTCTCTTCCTTTCTCTGTATCTTTCCCCCCTTTCTTCTCAATTTCCCTGTCTTTATCCAAAATAAATAAATAGATAAATATATTTTTAAAAGAAAGTACCCAAAGTAGTTAAGCAATTCATGTTTAAGGCATAGGCTCTCAAAAATCATTGGGAAGTGGGGTTATCTGCTGTCACCAAGCAAAAGATAGGAAAGTATCAGCTCTGGAGAAAGAACCCACATGATTTCAGATTTACTAACTCAAGCATCTCATCCTTCTTCAACAATAACTGTCCTCTTGTTCATCTTGCCTTCTTTGACTTTCAGCTGTAAAATAATTTTCAAATACGCAGGAAAGCTACTAAGAATTCTAGGGGCCAGGTGGTAGTGCACCTGGTTGAGCACACATATTACAGAGAATTCTTGGTGGTCCAGGAGGTGGTGCAGTGGATAAAGCATGAGGCCCTGAGTTCAATCCCTGGCAGCACACCTACCTGAGTGATGTCTGGTTCCTTCTCTCTCCTATCTTTCTCATGAATAAATAAAATCCTGAAAAAAAAAAAAACTCTTGTATAATATATACATACATACCAGAGTAACGATCAGCACTGGCTTATGGTGGTATGGAGGATTGAACCTGTGACTTTGGAGGAGCAAGCATGACAGTCTCTTTGCATAAACATTATGCTGCCCATGCCCAATACTCATCAGATTATTATAAATATCTTTATTTCCAGGACTATTCAAGAGACCATTATTGATAGTCGCCATCTTTGCCCCTCTGTGCCTCTGTACATTTCCAAAAATAGATAATAAATAATAATAATACATTTCTTTATAACCTTGGTATAGTTATCAAATTCATTAGATTCAAGGTTGATATAACATTTATTCTGATTGGTGATATTCTTTACAACCAGTCCCCTCCCCACTTTTAGGTAACCTAAAATCATTCATTATCATGATGTGTCTCTCTAAATCGTCAACAATTTTCTTATGTAATGTTTGCACTCATCCAGGTGGATCACCACCCAGCCCCCAGTTCGTCTTTTGTGATATTGGCATTGGCTTAATACAAATTGATTATTTTATGGAATGTACTTTTATTTGTTGATAGCAGACATTTCTTTCTGATTAAATTCAAGTTCTACCATTTTTGGCTACAGTGAGATGTAGAAGGATCATCAACTTAGACTTGGACCAGCCTACCTAGTTGTTTCTTAACTCTTAACATTGGCTTAGTTGGTTATATACACAATCCAGACATATAGTGAATACTATGAAATAACAAAAACCAAGATAGATGCCTATAAACTAATAGAGTGGTCTTCAGTGTATTGTCATATAATAAATACCTAGTGTGTCAAGGGGTTGGAGAAGGGAGTACAAAATATATATTGTATGCTAGTTTTTGTGTGAAAAAGAGTTGGAAAATACATATATCTGCTTAATTTTACAAAGAAAATGTTAGATGGATACATTGGAGAATAATGAGGGGGGGACCGGGTGGTGGTGCTCCTGGTTTACAGCATGCTATACTGCACAAAGACCAGGGTTTGAGCTCCCAGTCCCCACCTGCAGGGGAAGCTTCATGACTGGTGAAGCAGGTCTGCAGGTGTCTCTCTATCTCTCCCTATCTCCCTCATCCCTCCCAATTTCTGTCTCTATATGAAATAAAGATAATTTTAAAAAAAGAGAATAACAAGGGTATGGATAATTTGCATGAAAATAGAAAACAGACTTTAGCGAAGTCTTAGACTTTTGAGCCTTCAAATAAGGATTGTCTTAGATTACAGTTCAGAAGGTGAGAGAAGGATAAAGTATGAGGTCCCAAGTCAATTTTTTTTTTAATGCATTTGTTTTCTGGAAATATACATAGTTATAAAGAGGTCTGGTAAGTTTGAGAGAAGAGTATACAGGAGCTCTTTGTACTGACAGTTTTTCTGTGTGCTTGAAATCATTTTACAATTGAAAGTCAAAGAAAGAATATTGTGGCACATCCAGTTGGACCCATGCTTTACCTAGCATAGGACTCTGGATTTGAGCCCCAGCCCCATGTAGGAACACTGTATTTGGCAATAGGAGAAGCTCCATGGACAGTGGAGCAATGCTATGGTGTCACTCCTTACTCCCCATTTCTATCTAAAATAAAAACAATAAGGGCCAGTAAAAAGAACAAGGGCCACTTGGGCTTGTGCTGCTTTGACATGTGCATGACCCAGGTTTAAGTGCAACCCCCACTGCATTGAAAGAAACTTTAGTATTATGGTCTCTTTTTTAAGTTTTTTTTTTTAATATTTATTTATTCCTTTTGTTGCCCTTGTTATAGTTATTATTGTTGTTGTTGTTACTGATGTCGTCATTGTTCAATAGGACAGAGAGAAATGGAGAGAGGAGAGGAAGACAAAGAGGAGGAGAGACAGACACCTGCAGACCTTCTTTACCACCTGTGAAGCGACTCCCCTACAGGTGGGGAGCTGGGGGCTCAAACCAGGATCCTTACGCCAGTTCTTGGGCTTTGTGCCACATGCGCTTAACCCGCTGCGCTACCGCCTGACTCCCTTATTGTGGTCTCTTACTCTTTCTGCTTCTCTTTCTCAAATTAAAAAGAAAAGAAAAAAGATGGAGTCAGGCAGTAGCATAGTGGGTTAAACACACGTGGTGCGAAGCTCTAGGATCAGCGTAAGGATCCCAGTTTGAGCCCCCAGGTCCCCACCTGCAGGGGAGTCACTTCAAATGTGGTGAGGCAGGTCTACAGGTGTCTATCTTTCTCTCCTCCTGTCTTTCCCTCCTCTCTCCATTTCTCTCTGTCCTATCCAACAGCATCAATAACAACAATAATCATAACTACAACAACAATAAAAACAAGGACAACAAAAGGGGAAATGAATAAATATATTTAAAAATTTTTAAGGAAAAATGGCCCCCAAAGCAGTGAAGTAATACGTGTGTGAGGCCCTGGCACCACTGCCAGAAGAAAGAGAGGTGAGCTGTAGGCAGTCATGATCCAAGAGAGGGATGGGATCCTTGAGTTAATCAGTCTGAAATGAGGAAATCATTGGCCAGTGGGTGATAAGCACAGGACACAGACAATACTAGAATAACAAATGGTGTCCACCCCAATTTTCTCTGTGTGAATTTTTGGCTCCTTAATTGTGAGTTGTGTTTCTTGTGTCCTTGGTTTTTCCCAAGAGCCCAACCCAGATTAGGTTTTTAACACACATTTGTAAAAGAGAACTTATGTTATGAATGACTTCTCATCGTTACCCTTTTCCTTTCTCTTGTAGGACATCGGGGACACACTGAACAGGTATAGTTTTTTTCTATCTTTTCTTTCTTTCTTTTTTTTTTTTTTCCTTTTCTTTGTTACTAGTATTGCACAGCTCTGGCTAACAGTGATGTGGAAGATTGAACCTGTGACTTCAGAGCCTCAGGCATGCAAGTCTTTTACATAACTGTTGTATCTCAAACAGGTACTGCCCAGACAGGTATACTTTTCTTCCCCTTGTATTAAATTAAGTATTGGAAGACTGTTTCCCCCTTATTTATAAATTCTGAAGGGAGCTCATACCTGAGATGGACATCTTGCCAATGTGGCTCATGTCTTCCTGTTCCTGAGCTTAGTCACTAGTGTGCCAAGGACTAGATGGACCACCACTCTTAGCAGTAAAACTCAGAAATTACTGACAAGTTGTAGGTGAGGGAGTTGGGTAGAGGCTTACTTAGGAGGGTGCAGTTATTTTATGGGGACACTTTTTTTTTTTTCTGGCTTGTTGTTCCCCCCCCCCTTTTTTTTTTTTTTAATTTTTCTTCTTGTTGCCAGGGCTTCACAGCTCCTGGATGTCTTTTTTTTTTTTTAATTTTTTTAATTAATTTTTTTTTTATTTAGGAAAGGATTAATTAACAAAACCATAAGGTAGGAGGGGTACAACTCCACACAATTCCCACCACCCAATCTCCATATCGCACCCCCTCCCCCGATAGCTTTCCCATTCTCTATCCCTCTGGGAGCATGGACCCAGGGTCAGTGTGAGTTGCAGAAGGTGGAAGGTCTGGCTTCTGTAATTGCTTCCCCGCTGAACATGGGCGTTGACTGGTCGGTCCATACTCCCAGTCTGCCTCTGTCTTTCCCTAGAAGGGTGTGTCTCTGGGGAAGCTGAGCTCCAGGACATATTGGTGGGGTCTTCAATCCAGGGAAGTCTGGCCGGCATCCTGATGACACCTGGAACCTGGTGACTGAAAAGAGAGTTAACATACAAAGCCAAACAAATTGTTGAGCAATCATGGACCCAAAGCTTGGAAAAGTGGAGAGGAAGTATTATGGGGACACTTTCAAGGAGAATATGAAGACTGACAGAGATTTGGGCAAAGAACAGAGGCATCTTCTGATTTTTGTTTTCTATGCATTTCAGATTTCTTTCTCTTCCATTATTTTTTTAAAATTTATTTATTTACTTATTCCCTTTTGTTGCCCTTGTTGTTTTTCCCTATTGTTGTCGTTGTTGTTGGATAGGACAGAGAGAAATGGAGAGAGGAGGGGAAGACGGAAAGGGGGAGAGAAAGATAGACACCTGCAGACCTGTTTCACCGCCTGTGAAGCGACTCCCCTGCAGGTGGGGAACCGGGGGCTGGAACCAGGATCCTTAGGTGGGTCCTTGTGATTCGCGCCACGTGCACTTAACCCGCTATGCTTCCGCTCAACTCCCATTTTTCGTTTTTTCTAATGGAAAAAGTAGAAATATATGACCAATTCAAGGTTCTATAATCTATGTTGTACTATGCAGATTCCTGTTCTTATTTCACTGTTACATCATCAGATAGAAAACAAGAATGAGTTGCCAGAGAATTGGTATATGACTAAGCAGGGAAAACTCAAGAGTGAGCAAGAAGTCAAGGCTGGGGGTGGGTGGTGATGCACCTGGTTTAGCACACATGTTGTAGTGTGCAAAAACCCAGGTTCAGGCCCCTGGTCCCCACCTGCAGGGTGAAAGCTTTATGAGTGGTGAAACAGGGCTGCAGATGTCTCTCTGTCTCTCTTTCTCTGTCTTCCCCTTCCCTCTTGATTTCTGGCTGTTTCTCTTCAATAAAGATGATTAAAAAAAATAAAAATAAGGGAGTCGGGTGGTAGCGCAGTGGGTTAAGCGCACGTGGTGCAAAGCGCAAGGGACTGGCTTAAGGATCCCGGTTCGAGCCCCCGGCTCCCCACCTGCAGGGGAGTCGCTTCACAAGCGGTGAAGCAGGTCTGCAGGTGTCTGTCTTTCTCTCCCCCTCTCTGTCTTCCCTTCTTCTCTCCGTTTCTCTCTGTCCTATCTGACAACAACGACATCAACAACAATGACATCAATAACAACAACAATAATAACTACAGCAAGGGCAATAAAAGGGAATAAATAAAGTCTAAAAAATAAATAAATAAAAGAATTCAAAGCCAACACAATAGGCCTTGGGAATATAATTTTGGTTCAGGTATGTCTGTAGGGACAGATTGATTTTCTGAAGGGAAAAGATGGACTTTGAAACTGAGTAAAATCCTGTATGGTGAAAAATTTCTAGGAAAATAATGGCAGCTTGGCTCTGGGAATATTTAAGGAAATAGGAGACAGGTTGTCTGAGAGGCCTATGCAAATAGAATCATATTGATAGAATTGAGGTTCCTCATGGCTCCTAGGAGAAAATGAATTGGAAATTGTACCAGCCTCTACCTATCAAATACTACCTTCATATCTCTCTCTCTCTCTTTCTCTCTCTCCCCCCCCCTCTCTCCCCCCTCTCCCTCCTCTCCCTCCCCCTTCCTCCCTCCCTCTCATTTGGGGCTTCACCACCCCAGGCTGACTTTTTCAGGTAGAACAAGACCGAGAAAGAGAGAAAGGAGCCAGGTGGTGGCACACCTGGTTGAAATCACATGTTGAGAGTCAGGCGGTAGCACATCAGGTTAAGTGCAGGTGGTGCAAAATGCAAGGACTGGCATAAGGATCCCAGTTCGAGCCCCCGGCTCCCCACCTTCAGGGGAGTCGCTTCACAAGCAGTGAAGCAGGTCTTCAGGTGTCTTATCTTTCCCCCTCTGTCTCCCCCTTCTCGCTCCATTTCTCTCTGTCCTATCCAACAGTGATGACATCAATAACAATATAACTACAACAATAAAACAACAAGAGCAACAAAAGGGAATAAATATTTTTTTTTAATTTTTGAAAAAGAAACCACGTTACAGGGGTTGCTTGATAGGCAGTGAAGCAGGTCTGCAGGTGTCTATCTCCCTTTCTGTCTTCCCCTCCTCTATTTCTCTCTGTCCTGTGTAACAACAACAACATCAATAACAACAATAAAAACTACAACAATAAAATAACAAGGGCAGCAAAAGGGAATGAATAAATATTTAAAAGAAAAAGAAATCACATGTTACAATATACAAGGGAGCAGGTTTGAGCCCCTGGTCCTTACCTGTAGCGGGACAGCTTTGTAAGTGGTACAGCAGTGTTGCAGGGATCTGTCTTGTCTCCCTCTTTTTTAAAAAATTTTTTAAAAAAGAAACCACATTACGGGGTTCGCTTGATAGGCAGTGAAGCAGGTCTGCAGGTGTCTATCTCCCTTTCTGTCTTCCCCTCCCCTCTCCATTTCTCTCTGTCTTGTGTAACAATGACAACATCAATAACAACAACAATAATAACTACAACAATAAAACAACAAGGCAACAAAAGGGAATGAATAAATATTTAAAAGAAAAAGAAAAGAAATCACATGTTACAATATACAAGGGAGCAGGTTTAAGCCCCTGGTCCCTACCTGTAGCGGGACAGCTTTGTAAATGGTACAGCAGTGTTGCAGGAATCTGTCTTGTCTCCCTCTTTTTTAAAAAATGTTTTAAAAAAGAAACCACGTTACAGGGTTTGCTTGATAGGCAGTGAAGCAGGTCTGCAGGTGTGTCTATCTCCGTTTCTGTCTTCCCCTCCCCTCTCCATTTCTCTCTGTCCTATCCAACAACAACAACATCAATAACAACAGTAATAACTACAATAATAAAACAAGGGCAGCAAATGGGAATATTTGAATAAATAAATATTTTTTAAAAGTAATGTAGAGAGAGAGAGATAAATCATAGCACTAAATCTTCCTTAAATGCAGTTGGGTCAGGGTATGAACCTTGATCCTTGATTATGAACATGGCAAAGCAGAATGTTAATCATCAAGTGAAAACCCCCCCATTTATTTAAAAAAAAAACTTTCCCCCCCAATCCTAACCCTAACTGACAGAACCATAGGATAAGAGGGGTACAACTCCACACAATTCCCACCACCAGAACTCTGTATCCCATCCCACCTCCCTTGATAGCTTTCCTATTCTTTAACTCTCTGGGACTATGGACCCAACGTCATTGTGGGAACTCTCTTTTTAAAAAATACTTATTTTTAGAGAGAAAGAGTGAAAGACAGGACAGCACCAAAACTTCAATGCACTGGGTGCTAGGCTCAAAAAAGTTATATTGTTCGAATATAAGGAAATCTAGAACTGATATGATTCCAGTGGTCATCAAAACTTTCAGATGTCTGTCTATTCGGTATGTGGCCCCCTCATTCTTAGGGTTCACCATAGTTTCTAGGTGGGAAAGAGATATCACATTGTTTTATAAGCATGCTTCTCAAATTACCACAAGGTATTAGCTACCACTGGTCATAACTTCACATGGTTACATCTAGACCAAGTAGCCCTGAACCCAGAAAAATTTAGAAGATGAGATGTTGGTAGGCATCTAGTGATCAGCCTTTGCCACATCACTTAAGAGAAATAGGTAGTTGGGTATTCTCCAGAGCAGACTTAGTTGTCTGAAGATACTATTCTTGCCATATTTGGTGACCAGAGGGCTTTTCGACTATATAGAATCAGATGCTTCCTGAAAAGATCAGCTGTGCTTTCAATTTAGTTCAATAAACTTTTGAGGACATGCCATTCAAAGAGCTATGGTTAAGATGTTTTGGAAGCTATGAAAATGAATTCGGATGATCCAGGAGGTGGTGCAGTGGTAAAGCTTTGGACTCTCAAGCATGAGGTCCCGAGTTTGATCCCCGGCGGCACATGTGCCAGAGTGATGTCTGGTTCTTTCTCTCTCCTATCTTTCTCATAAATAAATTAAAATCTTTTTTAAAAAAATGAGTGGGGGTTGGGCGGTAGCGCAGCAGGTTGAGCGCACATGGCGCAAAGCACAAGAACCAGTGTAAGGATCCTGGTTTGAGCCCTGGCTCCCCACCTGCATGGGTGTTGTTAAATTTCGGGGCTCCAGCAGGCCGGGCTAGCTTCGCGGCGTTAGACAGAGACGACCATAGGCGCACGGCTAGGCAGAGAGGCTTTATTCACGAGTGGGCAAACACGTGCTCTCCTGTCTTTCTGCTCTGGCGGCAGAGAGAGACCCTTAAACTAATCGCCACACAGATCTGTCCTGCATCCCCTCACGCAGCGGCGCCAAGAACTCTGGCACTACGTAGCATAGGGGGTGGGGAGAAAGAGGGGCGCGAAACTAGCAATGGCCAAACCAATTCTCTCAGAGGTGGGGGGAAGGAGACCAAACCAGTGGTGAAGCAGGTCTGCAGGTGCCTATCTTTCTCTCCTCCTCTTTGTCTTCCCCTCCTCTCTCCATTTCTCTCCTATCCAACAATGATGACATCAATCACAACTACAACAACAATAAAAAAAAAAAGTGCAACAAAAAGGAAATAAATTAGTTTTAAAAATGAGTTAGAGTAGGGGAGTTGGTAGCAAAATACTTTAGTGGCTGGCATGGTATGGAACTATACCTCTATTTTTTTTTTAATATTGTGAATTGGGATGAATTTTATTTCATTTTTAATTATTTTATTTATGTATTTTTGGATAGAGATTGGGAGGGAAGGGGCACATAGAGAGGGTGAGAGGCAGAGACACCTGCAGCTCTACTTCACTTGTGAAGCTTTCCCCCTGTAGGTGGGGACTAGGGGCTTGAACTTGGGCCCTTGCACACTGCAGTGAGGATGCTTAACCAGATGTGCTACCATCTGGCCCCACTTCTGTATTCTTAACAATTTCATAAAATATTGTTAAATTACAAATAAGTAAAAAGGGGGTCGGGTGGTAGCACAGTGGGTTAAGTGCACATGGCACAAAGTGCAAGGACCAGCTTAAGGATCCCAGTTCAAGCACCCGGCTCCCCACTTGCAGGGATGTCGCTTGACAAGCAGTGAAGCAGGTCTGCAGGTGTCCTTTTCTCTCCCCCTTTCTATCTTCCCTTCCTCGCTCCATTTCTCTGTCTTATCCAACAGTGATGACATCAATAACAATAATTACTACAACAATTAAAAAAAAAAAAGGGTAACAAAAAGGAAACTAAATAAACATAAAAAATAAAAAGGAAATTTAAAAAAAGGAATGAGATGTCTCTACTAAAAGCATGTCTAAAGTATTGTAATCTAGGAGGAGAGTATATAAAATGATGTAATGACTGCTTTTAAAAGTTGACCACTTTAGCTCAGTTTCTGTTGTGGCGCCTGGTAGATTAAAGTTAGGGAATGGATTCACAAGGATTCATTTATCCGTGTATGTGTGTCTAATTTAGGGCTGAAAGAATCAGGATCCCTGAGCCTTGGATTACGCCTCCAGATCTGCAAGAGAAAATCCACATTTTTGCCCAGAAGTGTCTGTTCTTAACTGAGAGTCTGAAGCAGTTTACAGGTAATATAAGGAGAGAAATCCATGAGGGGAAATTGATGTATATTCTGAATATTTGTTTTGCCTAAAAGGATATATTTTCCAACCAAGTAAAAATACTTATCCTTTTCTCTCCTTAGAAAAAATGCAGTCAGATATGGAGAAAATCCAAGGTAAGTATGTGTACTGGGTTGAAGTTTCTTGGGTAAATGAACATCTGCATTAGACATGTGGGATAGTGGGAGAGAAGTGATATTCACTATTCAGCATTCCATAGTATTTTTATCTTTCCTTTTACTTAGTTAAATTTTTCAGTGATAGTCTTCAGCTTAATATCCTTTAGCTTGGTTCAGTCAGTTCTCATCTCACTCATGGATCAATAGATGATCCAGAACAATGAATTAATCATTTATTTATTTATTTATTTATAATTGGATAGAGACAGGGAAAAAGCTGTTCTAGAAACTTTGATAGGATAGAGAGAAATTGAGAGGGGTAGGGGAGAGAGAAAGAGAAAGGCCTGTAACACTGCTTCACTTCATCAAGCTTCCTCCCTTCCCCCCTGCAGGCGGATAGATACTGGGGGCTTGAACCTGGGACCTTGTACAAGCTAATGTTTGCACTCAACCTAGTCATCACCTCCCTGCCCCAGTGTTCTAGATATTTAAGGGAACCTCTTTCAGATAAAATTGCTTCTGTCCATGAGCTACCTTTACTCAAGAATTGACTAAATAAATACTAAATGCTAAAATTCAGGCTGGGGAGACAGCATAATGGTTATGCAAAAACTTTGCATGACTGAGACTCTGAGGTCCCAGGTCCAGTCTCCAGTACCACCATAAGCCAGAGCTGAGCGATGCTTCAGTCTCTCTATCATACTCTCTGTATCTCATTAGATAAATAAATAGAAATGCCTTCAAAAACTTGACTTCAACCACCCTCCATTGTTCATGTATTGTCCCTGCCTTTGTGCTATGCTGATATTTAATATAGAAGTCTTTAATTTCATAATTTCAAAAATATAGATGCTGATTCTTTGTTTACATTACATCTTTTCATATATGTAGAGACAGAAATTGAGAGGGGAAGGGTAGATAAAGAGGGAGACAGAGACACCTGTAGCCTTTCTTCACCACTTGAAGCTTTTCCCCTGCAGGTGGAGAACAGGGGTTTGAACCTGCATCCTTATGCACTGTAATGTGTGCACTTAACCAGGTGTGCCACTGCCTAGCCTCCTGCATTACATCTTTTCATCTAGCAATGTAGTAGGAATTACTTGTATGTCCTCCATAAACAAATATGGAAAAACTCTAGTTACAATAGTGGATGAATCCAGAAGTAGTAAATTCAGACTTGTCCTTCTTTGATCAGGTTCTGCTCTTCTGCCACTCTATAAGTCTCACTGAGAACATTATTGTGTAAATGCGTTGTCACCTATAAGATGCTGCCACCCCCACCCCCACCCCCTCTTCTTACCCTTTCAGTAGAGGTTTAGAGTGAAAGGGAGAGACAGAAGGAAAATACCTGCAGAACTGCTCTAGTGCTTCTGAAGTTTTCCCCCTGCAATTGAGGATGGAGGTTGACATAGGGCCCTTATGCATGATAATGTGTATGTTGTACTGGGTGGGCCACCACCCTGCCCAGTAAGGTGTCTTTTAAATGAATGCTTTTATTTATTGCATTTTGCTACTTTATATCACTGTAGTTATCCAACCCCTAGAACACAGGTGACATAAGAAAGCAGAGTTTGGGCTAGGGACATAGCATAATGGTTATGTAGAAAGCCTTTCATGCCTGAGGCACCAAAGTTCCCAGGTTCCATCCCCAGTACCACCATAAGCCAGAGCTGAACAGTGCTCTTGTTTAAGAAAAAAAAAGTGAAGAGTTATGTTAAGTGGTCTTGAAACTCTGCTTTACCTGCTGAACCAACTGACCCATCAGAGGATTGAATTCTTCATCTTGGCTTAGTTCCCCTTCATGCAACCAGTGTCAGTCATGTGCTTATCTTTCTATCCAGTCCCTAGTCTCTGTTCCCTAGAGTCTTTGGCTATAAGAAGAAGTCATACATTATATGAATAAATTAGTATATGATTGACAGCAGAGGTTCTAGAGTTTCTGATTGAGACCTCTGTTTTATCATAACTTTAACCCAAGTTCCCTCTGGCATTTTCTGAAATACTCATGATTTTCATAATTTCTTTTCTCTTTTGTTCTTTCAGAGTTGAGAGAGGCTCAGTTATACTCAGGTAGGTCATAGAAGACAAGACTATGATGTGTTTACAGTATCTTTGCCAGTATAAATGTCTCAGAACTTAAATCTTTGAAATAAGAGATTAGGCTCATATGGTGTAAAGGATTAATTACAGAGTGGGGGCTGTGTGGTGGGACACCTGGTTGAGGGCGAGGACCCAGGTTCAAACACCTGGTCCCCACCTGCAAGGGGGAACCTTTGTAAGTGGTGAAGTAGTGATACAGTTGTCTGTTTCTCTCCCTCTCCATCTTCCTTTCCCCTCTTGATTTCTCTGTCCAGTACATAGAAAACCACCTATCTGGAATTAAAGGATCATTTAAATATATATTTTGTTTGTTTTGTTAAAGGATTATAGGACGGAGGAGATAGCATAATGGTTATGCAAACAGATTCTCATGCCTGAGGCTCCAATCCCAGGTTCAATCCCCTGCACCATCATAAGCCAGAGCTGAACAGTGATCTGGTAAAAATAATAGTAATAATAATAGTAACAGTAAATAAGTGTGTGTGTGTGTGTGTGTAGTGGAAATTGGAGTTCCCAAATTGGAATGCTGCTGGTATACTGGTTCATTGCTCTACCTGCCCAGCCTTAGAGGAGACAGTGTGTGGTTTGAAAAAGCAGTCTTCCCATCTCAAAAGAGTGAATAAGTTCAGCTCGTGTGTGTGTGTGTGTGTGTGTGTGTGTGTGTGTGTGTGTCTGTGTGTGTGTGTTTTTAAAAATTATAAGATAATGGATTAACTTACTTTTTTTTAATTTGGAAGTATTTATTAATTTAGAGACAGGAAACTGAGAAGGGAGAGGAGATATTGAGGGAAAGAGACAGATACCTGCAGCCCTGCTTCACCATTTGTGAAGCTTCTACCTACAGATGGGGACCAGGGACTTGAACCTGGGCCCTTGTGCACTTAAATTTGAGCACTTACCCAGGTTATTTCTACAACTGTCTATAATTATATATATATTTGCACAATTTTTCTATGGTGTTGTCTTTTCTTCCTAAGTCACACCTACCATTTCTGAGCTTCTGAGTGTCTTTTTTTTTTTTTCCCCCTCTTCTCTCTTTGGATCCTGACGGAATTGGAGCTCAGAGCCCTCTCGTCATATTTCCTAGTATTTAACCCTCTGGGAATATGGACCAAAATTCTTTATGGGGTACAGAAGGTGGGAGTTCTGTAATTGCTTCTCTCCTGGACATGGGAGAAGCTAAGAATCCACCATTTCTCCTATTTGTTTTTATTTTTTAAAGGTTTTATTTACTTACTAATGAGAAAAGAACAGATGTATATTCTGGTACTTGTGCTGCCAGGGATTGAACCCAAGACCTGATGTTTGAGACCCCAATGCTTTATCCACTGCACCACCTCCCAGACCACCTTCTATTCATGTTTAAACATATTTATTTTTAGATATATTTTATTTATTTTTGAGTAGAGACAAATTTTGAGAGAAAAGGAAGGTGAGAGAGAGAGACCTGCAGCACTGTAAAGCTTCCCCCTTGCAGATGGGGACTGAAACTTAAACCCTGGTCCTTTCCCACTGTAACATGTGCATGATATGAGGTAAGCCACAACCTAGCCCCCAAAACCACATCTATCTTTGTGCCCCTGGGAAGTGTTGAAAGTCCCCTCCTCCTCAGCACCTTCAGCTAAGCTTCAAAGAAACTAAATCTACAGTCCCAGAGATTCTCAAATGAGGTAAGAAGTGCTTTCTTATTTTTTATTTATTTTTACCAGAGCACTGCTCAGCTCTGGCTTATGGTGGTACAGAGGATCGAACCTGGAACTTTAGAGCCTCAGGCATGAAAGTCTCTTTGCACAGTCATGATGCTATCTACCCCCACCCATATGTACTTTTCCTTAGTCACATGGCCATGTTTTAGTTTGTGTAATTTTATTCATAAAGAGAGGGACTTTAGCTACTACAGATCTTTCATCACTGGCTGTGATAATCCATATTTAATTCTTTTTTCAATGAGAGAGAGAAAGACCAGAGCACTGCTCAGCTCTGGCTTATGGCGGTGTTACAACTTGAACCTGATACCTCAGAGCCTCAGGCATGAGAGAAGTTTTTTTATATTTATTTATTTATTTTCCCTTTTATTGCCCTTGTTTTTTTTTTTATCATTGTTATAGTAGTTATTTTTGTTGTTATTGATGTCGTCGTTGTTAGATAGGACAGAGAAAAATGGAGAGCAGAGGGGCAGAGAAAGATAGATACCTGCAGACCTGCTTCACCACCTGTGAAGCAACTCCTCTGTAGGTGGGGAGCTGGGGGCTCGAACTGGGATCCTTACACCGGTCCTTGTGCTTTGCACCATGTGCGCTTAGCCCTCTGCACTACCGCCCAACTCCCTATTTGCTTGTATCTTATATTGTTCATAGTACTGTAAAGGCAAAGAGTGCATAAGACAGGATTCTACTCTGAAAGTATACTATGTTTATAATATATGGTAAATCATGACATACAAAAGAAATTAGACATCTAGATTTATGTTACAGAATTATGAAATAAAAAACAAAAACAAAGAATTATGAACCAAGGGGTTGGGGAGATAGCATAATCTAATAGTTATATAAACTGAGGCTGTGAGGTCCCAGTTCAATCCCCAGCACCGCCATAAGCCAAAGCTGAGTAGTGCTCTGGTTAAAAAGTAAAAGAACTAGCAGGAGTGGCCTGAGAAATGGCTCACGTGTATTGTGTGCTGCTTTGTCTTGTGTGTTACCCAGATTTGAGCCCAGCACCCACCACACTGAAGGAAGCTTTAGTGTTGTGGTCTCTTTCATTCTTCACTCTCTGCCTCCTTTTTTTTTTTTTTAAGTTGGATAGAGACAAATTGGGGAAGAGGAGATAAGAAAGAGGCAACAATTATTTGTCAACAGCTGTCCTATAAACTATTATTCCCCCCAATAAAATAATTTAGATAAATAATAACCTTTGAAGGACCAGGTGGTGGCACACCTGGTTCAGCGCACGTGTTGTAGTGCGTAAGGACCCAGGTTCAAGCCCCCAGTCCCCACCTGCAGGGGGAGAGCTTCACAAGTGGTGAAGCAGTACTGAAGGTGTCTCTCTGTTTCTCACCCTCTCTATCCCTCCCTTCCCTCTCGATTTCTGACTCTATCCAATAAATAAATAAAGATAATGAAAATAATTTTTAAAATAATAATTACCTTTGGGAAAAAAAGATACCTACAGCTGCTTCATCACTTACGAAGCTATCCTTCTACAGGTGGAGACCTAGGTCTTGAACCCGGGTCCTTGCTCTCAACCAGGTGCATCACCACACAGTCCTGCCTCTGCTTTGTTTAAAAAAAAAAAAAAAATCAGAAGAATAGGCAGGAGAAGCTGGGGAAAGAACTAAGCTGGTGCAGTTGGTGGGGTGTGCTTGCATACCTGAGGCTCCTAGTTCAGTCCCCAGTACTGCATGTGCTAGGTAGGAGTTGTGTTCTGGCTACCCCCATCCCACCCCCCAAAAAGTAAAAGAAATCTTTTTTAAAAAGAGAGAGCAAGAACAAGCAGGAATCATTAAGTATGCTCTCTTCATAACAGGATGTGAAGATCACATAAGAAAACATTTATCAGTGCTTGTCAAGCTGGAAAATTAGTGATTTCAGGTTAACACAAAACCAGGCTTCATGGTTTGGGTAACATGGTTTTAGATTTAAGACAAGGGAGGAGGGTGTGATGACTTGGGCTGGTTATCAGAATCTTCGAGGAATCTGTGGTTCTTGCCCAGGACGTTAGATAGGGTTTGAATGTTCCAAGTAAAGATCTCATGAGATGAAGGATGTGAAAGTAATTTGAAAAATAGACAATTTATACAGGTTCCTAATCTCTTATCCAAAATCTATAAATTCTAAATGGCTCTGTTATGTGATTGTTTCACACACACACACAAAATAAATCTACTGAATAATAGAAGGAGGGAGGGAAAACCAAACCATTACTCTAGCACATGTAATACCAGGGATTGAACTAAGGGCCTTATGCTTAGGAGTTCAACACTTTATTCACTATGCTACTTCCTCTGCTACACTTGAAATAGTTTTTAGAATGTACTTGATCATAAGATAAATGCATGCTAAAGTGGGGAGGGAGGTTATTCTCTTCTAAAGTAGGAGAAACGGTGGGTATTCCAGAGTGGATTCTTGTGACTCCCACTGACCTGACCTACTTTTTTTTTTTTTCCAGTGGATGTGACTTTGGATCCAGACACAGCCTACCCCAGCCTAATACTCTCTGATAATCTACGGCAAGTTCGATACAGTTACCTCCAGCAGGACCTACCAGACAACCCTGAGCGGTTCAATCTGTTTCCTTGTGTCTTGGGCTCTCCATGTTTCATCGCTGGGAGACATTATTGGGAGGTAGAGGTGGGAGATAAAGCCAAGTGGACCATAGGTGTCTGTGAAGACTCAGTGTGCAGAAAAGGTGGAGTAACCTCAGCCCCCCAGAATGGATTCTGGGCAGTGTCCTTGTGGTATGGGAAAGAATATTGGGCTCTCACCTCCCCGATGACAGCCCTCCCTCTGCGGACACCTCTCCAGCGGGTAGGGATTTTCTTGGACTATGATGCTGGTGAGGTCTCCTTCTACAATGTGACAGAGAGATGTCACACCTTTACTTTCTCTCATGCTACTTTCTGTGGTCCTGTCCGGCCCTACTTCAGTTTAAGTTACTCGGGAGGGAAGAGTGCAGCTCCTCTGATCATCTGCCCCATGAGTGGGATCGATGGGTTTTCAGGCCATGTTGGGAATAATGGTCATTCCATGGAGACCTCCCCTTGAAGTGAACTCAGGCCAAAAGTGCTGTTGGCTCTAATCCTACCCTAGGTATAAGGCATCTTGTTGCCTTGCCACTTTGTTCATCACAACTGGATATCTCCACTTTTCATGCTTCTGCAGTGGGAATATGATATCCATGTTCTCTACCATCCTGTCCCTTCCCACAGAAATTGTGAAATATGAGAAGCCTCAAAATTGCCCAGAAGTCAAATTTAGTGTCCACCTCCAGTGGTCTACACTTTTTACAAATTACTGGAGAGGATAAAGAAAATGGATCATCTTAGGGTCTAGAGAGCCATTTAAGATATTTACATCTGGTTCAGCTCCATATATTGGTCATGGGTTCTTGTCATTTCTGGACTAAGGGTCCTTTCTAAGATCCTAAGGTGAAACTATAGGACCTGACAGCATGGTTCCCGTTATCCCAGTTTCTCTTTATGGGACTAGTACCTCTCCTCTTGACTACCAATCTGCCATAGTTTTATTAACTCCGTTAAAGAGGCTTATGTGTTTTGATTAGTTACAGTTATTTTACAATAATGTGGGAAATGACCCCACCTCTGTTACGAGATAATGCTCTAATCAGTGTGCTCTTTGCCTCTGTGTCTTTCTGAGGACTCTGTCTGCTCCCTTCATTCTAATGAAAGGTGTATCCAGGTGCTAGATACACATCACCCAGGGTTATTTTCTGCCCAACATCATCTGTTGTCTTAGCTCCCCTTCCACTGACTTTTGTGGACTGATGGTCAGTCATATGCCATACCTGGAAGGATTCTGGAGCAATATTCCAGGAATTCATTGACTTCTGCTCCCTTTTTCTCCATCTCCTTTGCGGGGTGGGGAAATTGACCTTTCTGATGTGTGTACTGTGCAGGGGCAGTTCATTGCCCTAGCCATTCAAATCATAAAGCATTCTGGTGTTAAGGCAGATCACTTTGAACAAATTCCCATCACAGTTATTAGTTCTACTTCTTTGGGTACATGCCTCTCTGTTTGAAAATAAAGTAAGTATGGATGTTGTTTACATTGTTGCTGTTTTCTGGGGTTTGGTGGGGTTGGAGGAGGGGAGTGATTAATGAGGATTTTTCCCTTCCAGCTGAATAATAAAACTACTTGTTGTCACTATTTTCAAATAATGCTGGAAAAGTTTTGAACGTCTATAGCCTACAGCTCCATATTAGTGACTTCACTAGGGAAATTGTCTTTCTATACTCATCAGTGAAGTAATATAGCAATACTTGGCATATATCTTCAGACCCAGAATTCGTTTCTCGACTCAAAACCATCACCATTAGCTCTTTGGAGTGCTAACATCATAAACTAGGAAGAAAGATTATATTGAGTGATTATTTCCATTCCTAGGGAATTGGATCTTTTCTATTTATGGTCTTAAACCAGGCATTAGGGCTTTGACTGAGGATTATAGATTGGTGATGTCATTTCCTAAGTCATTTATTCATGAGGTTGTTAGTGTGTGGTGTGTGTCTTTGCACATGTGTGATTCCACTGCTCTCAAGACTTTTTTTTTTTGGGGGGGGGTTAAAAAAAAGAAGACTTTTTCATTCTTTCTATTTCAGATAAAGACAGAGGGAGGCAAACCACAGCACCACCATTGCATCATCCCTGGAGCTCTCCCTGGTACTATGGAGTAGCCGTGTAGTGCCAGGGGTAGAAGCCTCATGCATAATAATGTATACATTCTACCAAGTGAGCTGTGCACCAGCCCTCTTGATAAAGATTTTTTTTTTAAAGGAAATATAACCAGTGGCTGTAGAGGAAATTCTGGGAAACTAGCTTCGCTCTTATGGAATACTCTTAGACATAAATACAGATGATTACATTAAATACCATGTACAGTCCAACTAACGTAGCAGTCTTGATGCACAATAACTTATTTGATGGTTTTAATAGCCTTACAGATGAAAGGAGAGGAGAGGAGATTGGCTATTGCCCTTTTATCACATGAGAAACAAAAACAACAAAAGGATAAATGACTTATCCAAGAAGATACTACTTACAAACAGCAAAACCAGGGTTCAAATGAACATAGAACATGTGACCATATGCATTACATAATACCCCATAATATATATTCGGATTATGCTTCTCTGTAGATGAAGGGAAAGCAGAGATCTGATGGAATGCCAGCTCATCCAGCTGGGGTACCTTTAACAAGATCCGCTAAGTTTGGGCTTAGGGATCTGCAACTGAAAAGAGGCCCGAAGTCTCATTCCACATTCATTTAAATTTAGTCAATTGGGGCAGCAAAGAAAGAAGGACCTGCAAGGAAAGTACTTTTTTGTTGTTGTTTTTTAAAGATGTTATTAATTAATTAATTTTTATTGTAATTATGAATTTTCTTTTTTAATTTATTTCTTTATTGGGGAATTAATGTTTTACATTCAACAGTAAATACAATAGTTTGTACATGCATAACATTCCCCAGTTTCCCATTTAACAATACAACCCCCACTATGTCATTTATCATCCTTCATGGACCTGTAGTCTCCCCACCCACCCACTCCCACCCCAGAGTCTTTTACTTTGGTGCAATATGCCAATTACATTTCAGGTTCTACTTGTGTTTTTGTTTCTGATCTTGTTTTTCAACTTCTGCCTGAGAGTGAGATCATCCCATATTCATCCTTAAAGATGTTAATTGTTAATGAGAAACATAGGAGGAGAGAGAAAGAACCAGTACATGTGCTGGTACATGCGCTGCCAGGAACTGAACTCATGACCTCATGCTTGAGAGTCCAGTGCTTTATCCACTGCAACACCTTCCAGACCACAGGAAAGCACTTCTCTTATACTTGTCCAAAACAAGCAAATGAGCCTTTGAGATGGATTTCTGATTCTTGCTGTGTGGTGGTAGAGCTGTTTCCAGGCTAACAGGGTCCCACATTATCCACTTGATCCCTAGTAGACATGGTTTAGGAGCAATAGCTTAGTGCATGTTTATTAACAGCTAGAGCAGAACTTGTTGGATTCAGAAAGCTACTTCAGAATTGAATATTGGGGTGGGGGGCAGGTAGTGTTGCACCTGGTTGAGCATACACCTGGTTGAGCATACGGTACAGCAAGGACCCAGGTTTGGGCCCCTGGTCCCCATCTGTAGAGGGAAAGCTTCATGAGTGGTGAAGCGGGCCTGCAAGTGTCTCTATCTTGCTCCCTGTCGATTTCTGGCTGCATATCCAATAAATAAAGATGATAAAAAATATATATTTTTAATTTTTAAAAGGGGCAGGGGAGTGGCGCACTTGGTTGAGTGCACGTGTTACAATGCACAAGTACTCAGGTTTGAGCCCCCAGTCCCCACCTGCAGGGGGAAAGCTTCACAAGTGGTGAAGCAGTGCTGCAGGTGTCTTTCTGTCTCTTACTATTTCCCCTTTCCTTCTTGACTTCTGACTGTCTCTATCAAATAAATAAAGATAATAAAAAATTGTTAAAACGAATTTTAAAAAATTGTGGGAGTTGGGCGTTAGCACAGCAGGTTAAGCACACATGGTACAAAGCGCAAGGACCTGTTCAAGGATGCCGGTTCAAGCCCTCAGTCCCCACCTGCAAGGGAATCACAAGTGGTGAATCAGGTCTGCAGGTCTTTCTCTCCCCCTCTTGTCTTCCCCTCCTCTCTCCATTTCTGTCTGTCCTATCCAACAACAACGACATCAGTAACAACAACAATTACTACTACAACAATGAAAAACAAGGGCAGCAAAAGGGAAAATAAATATTTTTTAAAAATTAAAGAATTGTTGAAACGAATTGAACAAGGATGAAACTGGTCTGGGAGCTTGCACAGTAGATAAAGCATTGGGGAGTCGGGCAGTAGCCAGCGGGTTAAGTGCACATGGTGCAAAACACAAGGACTGGCGTAAGGATCCCGGTTCCAGACCCCGGCTCCCCACCTGCAGAGGTGTCGCTTCACAGGCAGTGAAACAGGTCTGCAGGTGTCTTATCTTTGTCTCTTCCTCTCTTCCCCTCCTCTCTCCATTTCTCTCTATCCAACAACGACGACATCAATAACAACAACAATAATTACTACAGCAATGAAGAAAACAGCAAAAGCAACAAAAAGAAAAATAAATAAGTTAAAAAAAAAAAAAAGCATTGGATTCTCAACCATGAGGTTCTGAGTTCAATCCCTGCAGCACAAGTACCAGAGATTGACGTCTAGTTCTTTCTCATTAATAAATTCTAAAAAAAAAAAAAAAAGAATGAAATGACATCCCTATGTCTAAAAATAATCATATGTCAAGATAAGAATATCTTAAAAAAAAGGATCTGGGGACTGGATGTTAACACATCCAGTTAAGCTCACATAGTACCTACCATGCATAAGGATCTGCTCACAGACCTGGGTTTGAGCTCCCACTCCCTGCCTGCAGCAAGGATGCTTCATGAGCAATAAAAACAGGTCTACAGGTATCTGTCTCCCTCTCTTAATCTCTTACTCCCCTTTCAATTTTTCTCTGTCCTATCAAATAAAATGGGAAAATGGAAAAGAGGAAAAACTGGCCACCACCAAGCCCCAGCAATAACTCTGAAGGCAAAAATAAATGAATAAAGGATAATCTTGGGCTGGGGAGACAGTACAGGGGTTATGTAAAAAGACTCATTCCTGAGGCACCAAAGATCCCAAGTGCAATCATCAGCACTGCTATAAGCCAAAGCTGAGCAGTGCTCTAGTAAAAAATTATAGTTTAATAATAATAATCATTACCATTGTGTGTGAGCATGAAGTAGAGGAATATTTATTTGATAGAACAGATTGAGAGGAAATGGGGGGATAAAGAAGGAGAAAGAGACACCTGCAGCAGCTGGTTGTGCTACTACCTGGTCCCTTTTATTTTATTTTACTTTATTTTTTACCAGAGCACTGCTCAGCTCTGGCTTACAGTGGTGCAGGGGACTGTACCTGGGACTTCAGAGCCTTATGCATGAGAGTCTGTATAACCTTTATACCCCTACCATATTATCTTTATTTACTAGAGACAGTCAGAAATCGAGAGGAAGGGAGATAGAAGGAAAGACACCTATCAGCTCTGCTTTACCATTTGAAAAGCTTTCCTCCTGCAGGTGGTAACTGGAGGCTTGAACCCAAGTCCTTGAGCGTTGTAGTGTGTATGCTTAATCAGATGTGCTGCCACACAATCCTTAATGACATTTTTCCCCCAGACAGAGACAGAATGCAGAGAGACTATTAAAGAGACCACTCAGGGGTCGAGCTGTAGCATGGCAGCTTAAGCACATATGGAGCAAAGCACAAGGACCAGCATAAGGATCCCGGTTCGACCCCCCGGCTCCCCAACTGCAGGGGAGTCGCTTCATGAGCAGTGAAGCACGTTTGCAGGTGTCTGTCTTTCTCTCCCCTCTCAACCTCTCCCCCTGCCTCGATTTCTCTCTGTCCTAGCTAACAACAACAACAGCAGCAATGACAATAATAATAAGGTAACAACAAGGGCAACAAAATGGGAAAAATGGCCTCCAGGAGCAGTGGATTCATAGTCCAGTCACTGATCGACAGCAATAACCCTGGAGGCAAAAAAAAAAAAAAAAAAAAGACCACAGTGCCTAAACTACCTTCAATATGATGGGGGCTAGAATTGAACCTGGGTCGGCTGGGAGTGTGGATCGACCAGTCAACGCCCATGTTCAGCAGGGAAGCAATTACAGAAGCCAGACCTTCCACCTTCTGCATCCCACAATGACCTTGGGTCCATACTCCCAGAGGGATAAAGAATAGGAAAGCTATCAGGGGAGGAGATGGGATACAGAGTTCTGGTGGTGGGAATTGTGTGAAGTTGTACCTCTCTTCTCCTATGGCTTAGTCAATGTTTCCTTTTATAAATAAAAAATTTAAAAAAAAAAAAAAAAAAAGAATTGAACCTGGGTTACACACATGGCAGAGCAGCACACTATTTTTTTTTTCTTTAATTTTTACCAGATCACTGCTCAGCTCTGACTTTTGGTAGTGTGGGGGACTGAACCTAGGACTTTAGAGCCTCAGGCATGAGAGTTTCTTTACATAACCATTATGCTGTTTACCTCTACCTAAGCAGCACATTATCCAAATAAGCTATTTTACCAGCTTTTTAAAAAATTTATTTTTTGTTGCCCTTTTTTTTTTATTGTAGTTATTTTTATTGATGTCGTCACTGTTGGATAGGACAGAAAGAAACAGATGCTATAGACTCAGATGTCTTTCTACTGCCCCAACTCCCTTTTACCAGCTTTTTTTTTTTAGCTCCCAGGATTATCTTATCATGGGCTCATTGCCTATCTGGGTCCACCACCATCTCCTAACAGCCATTATTTTTCTCTGGTAGAGGTAAGATACAGAAGGAGAGATACCTGCAGTGTTGCTCCACTACTCATGAAACTTCCTTCATGCAGGTGGGGACCAGGAGTTTGAACCTAGGTCTTCATACTGAAGTAGTATATAAAAATAACTTCAGGGAGTCGGGCGGTAGCACAGCGGGTTAAGCACATGTGGCACAAAGCGCAAGGACCGACATAACGATCCTGGTTCGAGCCCCTGGCTCCCTACCTGCAGGGGTGTCGCTTCCAGGCGGTGAAGCAGGTCTGCAGGTGTCTATCTTTCTCTCCCCCTCTCTGTCTTCCCTTCTTCTCTCCATTTCTCTCTGTCCTATCCAACAGTGACATCAACAACAATAACTATAACAATAAAACAAGGGCAACAAAAGGCAATAAATATTTTAAAGAATAACTTCAAATATTTGTATTAGGTCTGAAGGACATCTGTAAAGTCCAGATTTAACCCCTTTCCATCTACTCGTGTTTGCATGAGCAGTAGTCAGAAAATATAAAAAGTGCACTTGGTGGGAGAAGATAGCATAATGGTTATTATGTAAAGAGACTTCCATGCCTGAAATGAGTCCCAGGTCCAGTGTCCCACACCACCTTAAGCCAGAGCTGAACAGTGCACATAGGACAGAGGAGACAGCATAAAAACTATGTCAAAGATTTTCACGTCTAAGGCTCCTACCCTGCGCCACCATCAGCAAGAACTGAGTAGTTCTTTGGTCTCTGTATCTTTCTCTTTGTATTTCATTAAAATAAATAATTTCTTAAATTTTATCTGCTTTGGATAGGGACAGAGACATTGAGAGGGAAAGGGAAGATAGGATGATAGAGAGAAAGACATCTGCAGCATTGAAGATTACCCCAGCAAGTGGGGACTGGAGGTTCAAACCTAGGTCCTTGCACATGGTAGTATATGCATTCAACCAGATATGCCGCTATCCAGGTCAAATAGTTCTCTAAGTATACTTAAAATATGTTCTGAGGGAGTCAGGCGGTAGCGCAGCAAGTTAAGCAAGCGCAGGTTGCAGAAAGCACAAGGACCGGCGTAAGGATTCTGGTTCAAGCCTCCGGCTCCCCATCTCAGTAGGTTCATTTCACAGGCGGTGAAACAGGTCTGCAGATGTTTATCTTTCTCCCTTTCTGTCTCCCCCTCCTCTCTCCATTTCTCTCTGTCCTATCCAACAACAACAACAGCAATTATAACTACAACAATAAAACAACGAGGGCAACAAAAGGGTATAAATAAATATTTTTTTAAATGTTCTGAATTAGGGGCTGGGTGGTGGTGTTTCTGGCTGAGCACACATTATAATGCACAAGGACCTGGATTTGAGCCATGGTCAGTCCCCACCTACATGGGGGGCGAAGCTTCTGAAGCAGTGCTATAGAAATCTCTCTCTTAGCCTCTATCTCCCTCTCAATTTCTCTGTCTCTAGTTAGTAAATAACAAATTACTTTTATTTTTTTTTTAGAATTTATTTATTTATTCATGAGAAAAATAGAAGGAGAGAAAGATCAGACATCACTCTGGTACATGTGCTGCCAGGGATCGAACTCAGGACATCATGGTTGAGAGTCCAATGCTTTACCCACTGCGCCACCTCCCAGACCACTATTTTCTATTTTTATTTAGTTTGCTTGCAGGGTTATCGCTGGAGCTTGATGCTAGCACTATGAATCCACTGCTCCTGGAGATTTTTTTTTCCTCCCATTTTTTAAAAAGCATTTATTCTGTTTTGTTATTTTATTGTTGTAGTTATTGTTGGATAGGACAGAGAGAAATGGAGAGAGGAGGGGAAGACTGGAAGAGAAAGATAGACACCTGCAGACCTGCTTCACCACCTGTGAAGAGACTACCCCGAAGGTGAGGAGCTGGGGGCTCAAACCGGGACCTTTATGCAGTTCCTTGCACTTTGCACTATGTGCACTTAACCTGCTGAGCTACCGCCCAACTCCTTTTTTTTTTTTTTCTACTTTAATGAATAGGACAGATAATTTTGGAGAGGAAGGGGAGATAGAATGGGAGAAAGAAAGATACCCAAAGACCTGCTTCATCACTTGTGACGCATCCCTCCTGCAGGTGTGGAGTGGGGCCATGAACCCAGATCCTGCGTAGGTTCCTGGGCTTAGTACTATATGTGCTTAACTGGGTGCACCACCACCTGCTCCCACAAATTAATTTAAAAAACTAAGTCACACTCCATCCAAAATTGGGGAAAGAATAAGAACAGAATATTCACCAAAGAAGATATCCAAAAGGCCAACAGATATGAAAAAATACTCCAAGACAAATTTAACATATTTGTTAGCTTAATTTACAATTATAACCTGGAACTGAAAGTAACCTTTTGAGAGGGGCCAGATGGTGATGCATCTGGTTAAATGCTCACATTACAGCGTGCAAGGTTCCAGGGTCATGCACCTGGTCCCCACCTGCAGGCGGAAAGCTTCACGAGTGGTGAAGCAGGGCTGCAGGTGTCTCTCTGTCTCTCACTCTATCTCTCTCTCCCCTCTCAATTTCTGTCTCTAGCCAATAAATTAAATAAATAAAGTAACCTTTTAAGATAGACTTTTATTCTTTCTCAGACTGCTCATTCAAAGCATATTTGTCTGGACTGTAGTGTGGATTGTAGTTGTCGAACCCAGTTTGTGACTTGGTACACAAGAAGAATGTATTATCAAGGGGGTTGGGAGGTGGCACATATGATAGAGAGCACATGTTATAATGCATGAGAACCCAGGTTCAAGTTCTAGGTCCCCACCTGCATCTGGTAAGCTTCATGAGCTGTGAGGCAGTGTTGCATATATCTCTGGTCTCTCGTTCGCGCTCTCGCTTTCTCTCCCTCCTTCCTTCCCTTTTCGTATCCCCCTTTGCTCTCAACTTCTCCAAATTATTTCACAAATAAATTGAATATAAAAAAAAGAATGTAACAACAATAGAAAAGAAAAAGATGTTTCTTTTTTTTGAAGATAGATTTCACCATTTTCAATATACACATTTAAAAACTGATAAGAAATATACCAAAATGAGGAGCTCCAGTTGCGCAGTTGGTTAACTCACAGTACTTGTACAGAAATATACCGAAGTGTTAACGGATGCTTTTCATTCCTGTACTGAACTCTTCTTGATGGAAAAATTTAAGCATACACAGAAATGAAGAAAATATATATAGTATACACCTCAATATCATCCTAACCCTAACTTTAAGTATAGTCACTTGCAGAAAGACTTCAAATTCTTTAGAAAAAAAAAGGGGGGAAGGAATTGGGCAGTAGCTGCAGCAGGTTAAGCACACCGTGGCATGAAGCACAAGGACCGGCTTAAGGATACCAGTTCAAGCCCTGGCTCCCCACCTTCAGGGGAGTTGTTCACAGGCGGTGAAGCAGATCTACAGGTGTCTATCTTTCTCTCCCCCTCTCTGTCTTCCCCTTCTCTCTCCATTTCTCTCTGTTCTATCCACCAGTGACGACATTAACTACAACAACAATAAAAACAAGGGCAACAAAAGGGAAAATAAATAATAATTTTAAAAAAAACCGACAAGATGAAGCTGAGGAGGTGGTGCAGAAGGATGAGTATAGAACTTAAACTGTATTTTTGTTCAATAAAATTATATATGTGTCAAAGTAGTATCAGTTTAACTTGCCATAAGAATTTTTAAAAATTAAGGTGAATATGGACAGTTTGGTGTGTTTTTTTGTTTTAAGACAGAGACAATGAAGGCAGAGAGAGTGTATGAGACCATAGCACCAAATCTTATGTTCAGTGAGGTTGGGGCTGGTGTCACACATAGGTTGCGCATATGGCAAATCAGCTACACTAAGCAAAATCAGCACAGTAAGCTATTTTGCTGCCTGTACATTTTAGGTTTTAAAAGTTTGACATGGAAACCTTATTAACTTTTAATTATGCTATGGTACAACTCATATAATATTTATCATACATTTTTATGAGAAGCAAGTTGACTATGGGAATTAATGGGATTCTTGTTAGTAAAAGACATTTTGCCTGGGTTCTTGGTGAACATAAACAACCACATTTGATTTGCCTTTCTATGAGTCTTATCAATCACTAAGGAAAGAATACTCCTCAATAAATATTTGGTGAGCAATTAATTACAGAGGAAGAAATGTAAAAATTATTTTTAAGAGGCCAGGCAGTGGCACACCTGGTTGAGTGCATACACTACAGTGCACAAAGGCACGGGTTAAAACCTCTGGTCCCCACCTGCAGGGGAGAAGCTTCAGAAGTGGTGAAGTAAAGCTGTAGGTGTCTCTCTGTCTCCCTCTATCTCTACCTCCCCTCTCAATTTTCCTGTTTCTACCAATAAATAAATAAAATTTTTAAATTTTGTTGTCTTTATTGATTTACTAGACAAATATAACCAGAAATCAAGAGGGGAGAGAGACAGAGAGACACTTGTAGACCTGCTACACCACTCATGAAGCTTTCCCCCTGCAGGTGGGGACTTGGGGCTTGAACCCACGTCCTTGAACCCAGGTGCTTGAGTACTGTAACATGTGCAGTCAACCAGGTGTACCACCAACTGGCTCCCCAGTAATTTTTTTTAATTATTTTATTTATTTAAAAAGGGAGACATTAACAGAACCATAGGATAGGAGGGGTACAACTCCACACAATTCCCACCACTAGATCTCTATATCCCATCCCCTCCCCTGATAGCTTTCCTATTCTCTATCCCTCTGGGAGTATGGACCCAGGGTCGTTGTGGGTTGCAGAAGATGGAAGGTCTGGCTTCTGTAATTGCTTCCCCGCTGAACATGGACGTTGACTGGTTGGTCCATACTCCCAGTCTGCCTCTCTTTCCCTAGTAGGGTGGGGCTCTGGGGAAGTGGAGCTCCAGGACACATTAGTGGGGTCCGGGTATTCATTCATTCATTCATTCATTCATTCATTCATTCCTTCCTTCCTCTCAATTTTCCTGTTTCTACCATTAAATAAATAAAAATTTTAAACAACTACAACAATAAAACAACTCTCTCTCTCTCTCTTTTCTTTCTTTCTTGCCTCCAGGGTTATTGCTGGGTCTCGGTACCAGCATTATGAATCACTGATTCTGGAGGCTATTTTTCCACTTTTGTCATCCTTGTTTATTGTTGTTATTATTGTTGTTGTTGTTGGATAGGACAGAAATCGAGAGAGTAGGGGAGGACTAACCCTCTGCAGTTGGGGAGCCAGAGGCTTGAACCAAGGTCCTTGTGTGTTGTAATGTGTGTGTTCAATGAGGTGCGCCATCACCCTGTCCATTAGCCTTGTCCCTCGAGTATCTAAATTGCTTCAAATATTTAGTAGACAACTTGCCAGTCTATCAGAAGCTTTTAAAAGCTGGATTGAAGTCCACGAGGTGGTACATTGTTTAAAGCTTTGAAATTTCAAGCATGAGGTAGCAAGTTCAACCTCCAGCATCCCACATACCAGAGTGATGCTTTGGTTCTCACCCAGTCTCTTAACAAGCCTTAAAACAATCTAACAAAACACTGGATACACTTTGGTTTAATTATTCTATTTCCAGAATTTAAGGAGATAAAGTATGAACATTTGAAAATATCAAAGTTTTTTTTTTAATATCTATTCCCTTTTGTTGCCCTTATTGTTTTATTGTTGTACTTGTTATTGGTATTGTCGTTGTTGGATAGGACAGAGAGAAATGGAGAGAGGAGGGGAAGACAGAGGGGGAGAGAAAGATAGACACCTGCAGACCTGCTTCACCACCTGTGAAGCAACATCCCTGCAGGTGGGGAGCCAGGGGCTGGAACCTAGGAATCCTTAAGCCGGTCCTTGCACTTTGCGCCATGTGCACTTAACCCGCTGCGCTACTGCCCAACCCCCAAGATTGTTCTTTAGAGCACTGTTCATAAAATTGGAAAAAAAAATAGAAATAACAGAATTTGATATGGGATATCTGTAATGTCAATATTTTTTTAACTCTTTTTTATTAATTTTTATTTTCACCAGAGCACGGCTCAGCTCTGGTTTATGGTGGTGTGGAAGATTGAAGCTGGGACCTTGGAACCTCATTCATTAAAGTCTCTTTGCATAACCATAATGCTATTTCCTCCACCCACAATACTTTTTTTTTTTTTTTACCAGAGTACCACTCTTGGCTTAATGATAGGGCGAGTGATTGCACCTCAGACGACCAGGTATAAGAGTCTGTTTGCATAACCATTATGCTATCTACTCCCACCCCATGCTCAATACTTTGAAATTGTAAACAAAACCTATAAGAATAACTGTAGCGATTGAGAAGATGGCTCAACCTGCAGAACAATGAACTTGCATACCTGAGGTTGTAATTGAATCCTCAACACTGTGCCTCTTTGTCTTTTGTGAAGTTCTGGCATAGGTAATAAGTAAAATATGTGTCTTTAAAAAAAAAACAACTTTGTGGTCTGGGAGGTGGTGCAGTGATAAAGCTTTGGACTTTCAAGCATGAAGTCCTGAGTTCGATCCCTGGCAGCACATGTGCCAGAGTGATGTCTGGTTCTTTCTCTCTCCTCTTATCTTTCTCATAAATAAATAAATAAATAATTATTTAATTTATTTATTTATTCTCTTTTGTTGACCTTGTTGTTTTATTGTTGTAGTTATTATTGTTGTCGTTGTTGGATAGGACAGAGAGAAATGGAGAGAGGAGGGGAAGACAGAGAGGAGGAGAGATAGACACCTGCAGACCTGCCTTACCGCCTGTGAAGCGACTCCCCTGCAGGTGGGGAGCTGGGGTTCGAACCGGGATCCTTATGTCGGTCCTTGTGCTTTGCACCACCTGCGCTTAACCTGCTGCGCTACAGCTCCCGGACTCCCATAAATAAATTTTTTAAAGAAAATTTTGCTCAACAATTTGTTTGGCTTTGTATGTTAACTCTCTTTTTAGCCACCAGGTTCCAGATGCTAGCATGATGCTGACCAGACTTCCCTGGACATATGTCCCCACCAATGTGTCCTGGAGCTCCGCTTCCCCAGAGCCCTTCCTCAATAGGGAAAGAGAAAGACAAGCTGGGAGTATGGGTCGACCTGTCAAAGCTCATGTTCAGCGGGGAAGCAATTACAGAAGCCAGACCTTCCACCTCCTGCAATCCCACAATGACCTTGGGTCCATACTCCCAGAGGGTTAAAGAATAGGAAAGCTATCAAGGGAGGGATGGGATACTGAGATCTGGTGGTGGGAATTGTGTGGAATTGTCCCCCTCTTATTCTACAGTTTTGTTAATGTCTTCTTTTTTAAATAAATTAAAAAATAAAAAATAAAACTTACGTGGTTCAGGAGGTGGCGCAAGTGGATAAAGCATCAGACTCTCAAGCATGAGGTCCTGAGTTCAGTCCCCGGCACACATGTACCGGGGTGATGCCTGGTTCTTTCTCTCTCCTCCTGTTTCACATTAATAAATAAAATCTTTTTTAAAAAAAACTTACAAACTATTGTATTTACTGTCGAATATAAAACATTAATTCCCCAATAAAGAAATTTTTTTTAAAAACCTGAAATGCATAAAATAGAACCTTTCCTTACAGAAAGAAAAAAGGGAAATCTTAATGTGTTAACACATAAAGAACATAATCTATGGAGATAGAATCTAATAAAAATTTCCCAATCCACTTTTACTCTGAATTACACAGTCCAGAATTGCTTTAAGTATTGAGTCTCTGCCATATATGTGCCAGACACTATTCTGAGCAGGCAATGGTCCTACCTAAGTTGTTTTTAACACAGTTTGACTGACTCCAAAGAGTTCTCAGTGTAATTGAAGAAATAATTAGTCTTGTGACTATCTTAACACAATAATTAGTGAGTTCTGGACTTACAGACCGTCTCTTAAGAAAGCTGCCCAGCAGCTGGAGAAGTTTGAATGAGGAGGTATAGCATGCTCTCACCCCATTTAAAATCTCTGTGGTCCCAGACCTGGCAGTGGACGAATGAAGAGTTTCCCTCTGGAGAATAACCAGAAAGATCGCTCCAGGAGTTTCTCTGCATCTGGGACAGGAAGCCCCTCAGAGCCCAGGGAGACCTTGTCCTGCCCACAGGGACTGTCTCAGGTTGCCACCTAGAGAACCCCAAAGAAACTCTTGGAGTGGCAAAATAGTTTAGGGGACAATCTAGGGAATTTAATTTAGACAATTTAGGGGATCTAAATTGAGATTAAAAGGAATGAAGCTGCGGGATCCCCCCCCCCCCAATCTCTTACCATCTTCAAAAGAAAGAAATCTCAGGACTAAACATGTCAAGGTCAAGATTTTGATGAAATATAAAAAGACATGGTTTGACTATTATTGTTTTAAAACATGGTTTGGCTCAGCTTGCTTCACTTCAGACTGTGTCCAGAGACTTCAGGCATGGAATGTCAACCCTTCACCCTCATTACTCGGGTGAGACCTTTCCTTTCATAGTATTCTCAAATTCCATTCCAGGAGGTTCACTTCCTAAAAAAATCCCAAAACCTAGGTATAGACCAGGTCCCGTAAGATAGAGCATATGTTCACATGTATCCATAAATTAGGGCAAAATACATACCTGAAAGCAAAAGTACACAATAGACTGTAGTGAATCAGTAAAAAGTTCATAATGAAATAGTGTCTACTTAGACTTAGATACCCTCCTCACCTACTTCCTATTACAGTTCTTTCACTTACTCCAAAGCTAACCTTATCAAAGCAAGGACTGCAAAAGCTGAATAAGGGCAAGAGACGGGCATACTTTAACGATGACTCTTTAGTCACTATCAGGCCATTCCATCAGCTGGGGCCCTAATCAGGGAGTCCTGAGATTCCCAGACATGATGGGCCTAGACCTTGAATAAATCCCTCTCTCCATTGTTACAGGTCATTCTTATCAGAAACAACACAATAGACCCCTTTGTGGGCCCCTATAGGACCTTGCCCTCAACTTGGATCAACAATGATAGAGAATGTTCCATCCTCCAAAGGGAGGCTGGACAATACTATGCTACACCTGAGGAAGATGGGTCCTGATATTGGGGCAGCTTGGAACGTTCCTACTCATGACCACAGAATGTGAGCTTAGATCTACAGGGATGCAGAGGTCACATAAGCTCCTAAGCTGAATATGGGCCCCAGATCACATCAAATCGATGAGGTTTACAGTCAACAATATTTATACACCTTTCATTTGGAAGCTACTCTCTTCCCTAATGCAGCTTTCTGGTCCTTCTGCCAGTCATGACATCACCTCCCCAGACAATAATTAGGAACCACCTGCATATCAGATTTCAGGCTCAGGCAAAAACAAAACAAAACCTCTAGTATAGCCACATGCCCTTTGAAATATAACTAAAATATGCCTACTAGCTATCTAAAAAATGGACTGTCCCCCCAGCTCTTCATCTGCACTATTACAGCCTTTAGGTCCATGATTGGTTAACAATTTGTTTGGCTTTGTATGTTAACTCTATTTTCAACCACCAGGTTCCAGATGCTAGCATGATGCTGACCAGACTTCCCTGGACATATGACACCACCAATGCATCCTGGAGCTCTGCTTCCCCAGAGCCCTTCCCCACTAGGGAAAAAGAAAGACAGGCTGGGAGTATGGATCGACCTGTCAAAGCTCATGTTCAGCAGGGAAGCAGTTACAGAAGCCAGACCTTTCACCTTCTGCATCCCACAATGACCTCGGGTCCATACTCCCAGAGGGTTAAAGAATAGGAAAGCTATCACGGGGTGGGATGAGATACAGAGTTCTGGTGGAGGGAATTGTGTGAAGCTGTACCTCTCTTATCCTATGGTTTAGTCAGTGTTCCCTTTTTGTTTTTGAAAGATTTTATTTTATTATTAATGAGAAACATAGGAAGAGTGAGAAAGAGCCAGACATTACTCCAGTACATATGCTGCAGGGAATTGAACTCAGAACCTCATGGTTGACAGTCCGATGCTTTATCCACTGGGCCACTTCCTGGACTACGATGTTTCCTTTTTATAAATAAAAAATTAACAAACAAAAATACAGTTTGAATATTATTATCTAAGACTCTATTTATGAGAAAGATAGGAGGAGAGAAAGAACCAAACATCTCTCTAGCACATGTGCTACCAGGGATCAAACTCGGGATCTCATGTTTGAAAGCCCAAGGCTTTATCACTACACCAACTCCCGGACAACTGAATGCTATCCTTACAACAGTTATTTGTATATTTCTTTTTTAAAAGTTATAGATTATTCTTAAAAATATGTGTATATCTCGGTGAGAATTAATCGTCAGAAAGAGGCACCAAAACAAATAGCACGGTTCCGCCCGAATACCTGGCCTGTCTGCACAAGGTATCTTTGCACTTCCTTCTTAACATGGGAATTCCAGAGTATGAAGACCTGAGAGTGAATTGTCCCCAGTTTTATGGGTGGTTTCCTTTTCTCTTGAAAAATCTTCCTTTTCGGGGGGAAAAATTTGTATTTTCAAATCACAGGTGACAGTCTTCGTAGGCTGTTGCCAGGCAACGTTAACAACACTTCCAAAATCATCACAGAAACACTGCTCCTTATTTCTACTTTAGAGAAAAATCTCAGGCAGCTAGGCGAAGTGTCAGGATGGCCGAGTGGTCTAAGGCGCCAGACTCAAGCTCTGCTTCCCTGTACTGGGGATTCTGGTCTCCGAATGGAGGCGTGGGTTCGAATCCCACTTCTGACACGATCTTTTCTTTCTAATTTGCAAAACATACACTATATCTGCTCACCGAACTTAACAGTTTACACTTTTTTTTTTTTTTAAGAAGCTACACGTCTAAAAAGAAGTTTGTTGTTTTTTTTTTAAACCTCAAAAGGACTCAGTAAATAAAAACAAAAAACCGAAAACATCGCGACATATTTTGGAATCGCGAGATTTGGGGGAAACTCCGACGAAAGAGCAGAAATGACTGATGGCTGGCTTCTCTGATACTTCGCGAGTTAATCTGAAGCCGCGATATTTTGGAACTTCTCGGTGGAAGGGACATGGCGGGAAGGCCTTCTGTTTTCCAGCCCTGTCACCAGCTGTATTCCACTTGTATAGTAACTTGCTAATGGAGTACATTTACCTCTAGCTTACCCCAGTGCTCTGTAAAGAAACCCTACATACATCATCTGCTCTCTACTTCTAAAGTATATGCAACTAATTCTGAAAAATCTCCTTTGACAACAAGGGCAACAAAAGGGAAAATTAATAATAATTTTTAAAAAGTCCATTATGAAGTATGCACATTGACACTAAGGTTGGCATCTGACAGATTTTTCTTCCGAAGTCAGAACTGAGTACTACTCATTTTATCTCATTAATAGATTAACGCTATGCCTTCCTCCCACAAATGTAACCACCATTTATATTTTTTTATATTATATACAGTTTCATTTTCTCTAGGTTTGCATATATGTATTCACAGACACTGTATTTTGGACTCTTTCCACGTGAGAACATCTCCCCCCCCCCCTTAATTACAAAAGGAAATACAGCAAATAATTTCACAGCCCAGATTATACTATTTCGCTTATCCACTTCTTTGACTGCGAAACATTTAGAATACTCGTAATCATACAACAAAATTTTAGTTAGAGGTATTAAGTAGCCTATCGCTGTTGAAAACGAAATGAAATATAATGGAATAGAACAGAACAGATCAGTTAAATAAAAATATCGGCACTTGTAAAGTTTGTATGCCAGTCAAATGGCTATGCTTGCGCCTCAGAAATACCACATTTAAGATTGCTTTTCCTAGCTTGGCTTCAAGAAGGTGCCTAGTATTAAAAAACAGAAATTAAATTAAAAACTGAACTCAGCAAAGATATTCTATTGCTAACATTTTTTTTAGGGAAAGTCACTATTATAGGGTATAGAAAGGTTCCGGAGAGACCTCTGTTGCAAGGGGGGGTGTAGCTCAGTGGTAGAGCGCGTGCTTAGCATGCACGAGGCCCCGGGTTCAATCCCCGGCACCTCCAGTTTTAGTAGCTGGTTTAATTCTGGTTACAACTTTACCTTTTTCAAGGGGTTCCGCTAAACATAGAGACCAGTCACTCATAGAAGACTTTGTTGAAGTCGTGTTTTTTTTCTTTTAAAATTTTAGGAATTTTTATTTACTATTCTGAGTGCCTTCACGTAATGCTAACCCTCAGAGATGTAATTACTTGGGCACCACCTTGTGGCTATTTTGGGAACACCAGAGTCCTTTGCGGAGTTCAGATATCTCTGAAATTGCACATTATATATTTTTAATGCCCTTCTGGATTGTTAACATTTAAAAAAATTGTCTTATAAAAACATAAATGACTGGATATAGGGTTTATTATAACCCAAATATAATTTCATGTTTACTGTCAATATAAAGACTGTGCCTAAATTAATGTCAGGTTTCAAATGGACCTGCATTTTTGGAAAACTCCCATGGCAATATTAAATATATGTTGTCTATTGTCAAATGCTTTTTCTACATATATGATGATAATCGCCTATGGTTTTGCTCCTTATCTCTAAGAATGTGATGGACTATATTAATACTACTAGGATAAATCAAAGCTCGACAGTAGTAACTAAAGCAGTACAGAGTCCATTCAAGAGTGTTGCAACAAGGAAAAAGAAACCTGAGCCATACAATCAGGTTCAATTCTGAATTCAGCATAGACAAATAGCAATTTATAGAGAAAGAAGGTAGGGGTGGTACAGTGGATAGAAAAAACCACTAAGGAACTTTCAGGGAGAGTGGTGGACTTTATCTAAACCAACCTAAAAGGATCTGGTCGTGGGTAGGTCAAAGTGCTTAGCCATCCCCTGGGAGATGGTGGAAGATGAAGAACTCAATTAATATGTTGAGAGCAAGTGGAGAATGGGGGAGTCCAACTAAGCAGAATTCTTACTGACATTGGACAAAACAAAGATAAGTACTAAACTCCAAAATAAAGACCTCCTTGAAACATAGAGTTCAGAGGCTCCTGTACAAAGTTCGGCTGAGGAGAAAATTTTGGTGTCTTTCTTAACATTCAGTGAGAGTTACATTTCTGAAATAACCCCCATTTAGATACCCTATATTGTAAGAAAGTGACTTGTAGCTTTCATTGTTGTTCAAACTGAGAAAGTTTGTGGTGACTTGGTAAAATGAATTCAAAGATTTTCTTTTTTTTTTTTTTTTTCTCCTGTCTTGAGAATTTTGATACCATGATACTTGACACATTGATAGAATTTCTTTTTCAAGGTATTTGTCTTTGTTTCCTCTTTTGGAAGGGCAGACATACTCAATTATTTTTTCTATTTTTCCAAATTAATGATCTCTTTAGATTTTTCTTTCTCTACAGGGACTAATGTAGGTATATTATATACAAAATCCAGTTCGTCCAAGTTTTCAAATCATTTGTTAAGTTGTGCTATATTTCTTTTTATTTTTATTTTTAATTTTAATTTTTTTAAAATTTTTAAAAATATTTTATTTTATTTATTTATTCCCTTTTGTTGCCCTTGTTGTTTTATTGTTGTAGTTATTATTGTTGTTGTCGTTGTTGTTGGATAGGACAGAGAGAAATGGAGAGAGGAGGGGAAGACAGAGATCTGGAAGAGAGAAAGATAGACACCTGCAGACCAGCTTCACTGCCTGTGAAGCGACTCCGCTGCAGGTGGGGAGCCGGGGTTCAAACCGGAATCCTTATGCTGGTCCTTGTGCTTTGCACCACCTGCGCTTAACCCGCTGCGCTACAGCCCGACTCCCTGTGCTATATTTCTTATGATTAAAAAAACTGGGGGGAGGGAGGCCTGCTGATGGCACACCTGGTTAAGCACTCACATTACCATGCACCAGGACTTAGGTTCAAGTCCCTAACCTCCATCTTCAGGGGGAAAGCTTCATGAGTGGTGAAGCAGAGTTGCAAATATCTCTATCGCCTCCTTCCTTCTCTATTTCTTTCTATCTCTGTCCGATAATAAATAAATAAAATATTAAAAAATTGATTTTAATTTTCCTTTGATGGTTATTTCTTCCATTTAGTTCTAATTGTGTGTTTACATTAATCATTTCTTTTTTTTAATTTTATTTATTTATTTATTTTTAGCCAGGACATTGTTCAGTTCTGGTTTATGATGGTGCAGGGTATTGAACCCAGGACTTTAGAGCCTCAGGCATGAGAGTCTGTTTGCTTAACCATTATGCTATCTACCCTCCATCCTTTAATCATCTGTTGATTATGCAGGCTAGTCATTTATTTTGTTGGCTTTTCAAATATCCAAATTCATCAAATATTTTTGTTAATTCTACTTAGAAACAACTCATTGTTTTCTCATTTCGTCCACCTTCTTTTTTATTTATTTAGATTTTTTTGTTCTTCACTTTGTAGCATCTTGAATTGAGTATTTGATTAACTTATTTTCATTATTATTAACAGTCTTTTAATTGTAGAAGAGTATCATTTACTATATAAAGTGATTGTGTCTTTCCCTCAAGCAAGAGACTTTTCCAATGTTTACTGAGGTTCTGTCCTCTTACTGGGCAGGTGGAGTCTTCATAGGAATGTGAGATTGGTGAGCCAGTTCAGAGTGCCACAAATTTTTGTTCATTTGTTTTTCTTCTGGTACTTTCCTTCCTTACATAGTGAACATTTACTTGCTCAGTTCTTCAGCTAGATGCGCCTTAGGAAATTTTATCATAATTTTGAGACTGTTTAACTTGTAGGAATTTTGAGTGCATAGAAACAATTATCAATGCTTTTCACAACTGCATGTTTACATAGCTTACTCTAACAACTTGTCTATTCTTGTAGTATCTATCCTGTAGAGTATAACCATCTTAGGAGATGGTTATTTTTAGTTAAAAAATATTTAATATCCTCCACAGCACCCCAGTTTGCTAGCTTCCACCCTCTTTCCTCTTCTGGCTCAGATAAGCTTAGTTCTGTTGTCAATGTTTATTGGTTTTTCATTTTCTTTTCTTTTGTCTGTTTATCACTTTTATATCCATCCAACACATTCATGAGTGCAATCATCCAATATTTGCCTTTTCCTCTTCTGATTTATCAAACCTTGCATAATCTTCTGGAGGGTTGTAAAAGGCAGTAGCCTTGAAATTCCCTTTTTATGCAGTTGTTTGTTAAGTGCTTTTAGTATGAGTTGCTTGTAGTATGAGGTGTAAAATTCCTTTCCCCTTCCCCCTTGAATAAGCAGGACCTAATCAGTGAAGGCCACCCATTGTTCGAAGGACCCTGCCTGGGGACAAGCCTTATCAGGACCTCATCAGTGAAGGCCACCCATTGTTCGAAGGACCCTACATGGGGACAAGCCTTATCAGGACCTTTGAACAGACTTTGTGGTGTGCTGCCTACCGGATGGGTGGTCATAGCCGATAGCAGGAGGATGTGGTGACCCTGCCTGGTTGAATTCTATTGGTTGTGTGATCTTACTATATTTGAAACTAGCCCCCGCTTTGCTTTGAATGGATCATGCTTTTGCTAAGTTTGAAATGATTGGATCTTGTGTTTGCTATAGCCTGTTATTGGATGTAGGTTGATAAGGTGATGTGCTCCCCCTCCCTGAGTGTAGTCTGAATTCCTATAAATTGTATGGTTTGAGCCCTGTTCGGGGTCGAGTTTGGTAGACTAACACCAGTCACCATCTCGGCCCGGATTGCAATTCGTCAATAAACATCTTTGCTTCCTTACAGTGGATGGTGGTTTGATTTATGCTCGCTAACAAGGGTCTTTTGTTTTACAGATAATGGCAAAATTTCATCTTTGTTAATAAAAGAATAATCCTTCGTTTTATTATTATTAATTATTTTTATTTACTTATTGGATAGAGACAGCCAGAAATACAGAAGGAAGGAGGAGACAGAGAGGGAGAGAGACACCTGCAGCCCTGCTTCACCACTTGTGAAACTTTCCCCCTGCAGGTGGGGACCGGGGCCTCGAATCTGGGTCCTTGTGCACTATAACATGTGCGCTCAACCAGGTGCGCTACCGCGCGGCCCCAACCCCACTTTAAAAAAAAAAAAAAAACTATTTATTAATGAGGAATAGGAGGAGAGAGAGAAAGAACCAAACGTCATTCCGGTACATGTACTGGCGGGGATTGAACTCAGGACCTCAGGTGCGAGAATCCAACCCTTTACCCGTTGCAACCTTTCGGAACACTCCATTTTTTTTTTATCTCCACCTGAGCACTGCTCAGTTCTGGTTTAGAGCGGTGTGGGAGGATTGAACCAGGGACTTCGGAGCCTCAGGCATGAAAGTCTCTGTGTAACAATCATGCTACCAGCCTCATTCTTTACACATTTTTGATATTGCCAATAAGGCTACAATAAACACCGAGGTGGGTATAAATTTCAGTAATAATGTTTTCTTATTAGGTTGCTACGGTATGGTAGTTCCACTTTTAGCTTCTCTAGAAGCTCAGTCAATAGCTGCTTTTCCAAAGATGATTAGAACAATTTACATTTCAATGTGCAGAGCTTTTTTTATTTGTTTGTTGTTTTGTTTTTATCTTTCAAACAAAGGGTTAATACGCATCTCGTCCATAGTCTTTCTGCGGTTTCCTTTTCAGGGGAAACATTTTACCCCAAGAGCACCCCTGATAATAATAGCTCCTGGGCGACAGACATCAAAAGTTCTGCATTTTTCCTTCGTCTTCTCTTAACTTCTGGAGCAAAAGGCCGTTTTTGTATCCGTTGCGATAGTCCAAGAACAAAGGAAAACTCGAAAGAATATATCTAATTCTTGGCTTTATAGTGCCCTCAGGATGGTGACTGCAGTCGAAAGGGTTCCAAAACTATCAAGAGGGGCTTTGGGTCTAAAATAGAATTGATTTATTTTAGCAAGCGTGAACCACGCTTGACTTTTTCCAAAAGAACAGAGTCAAGCAGAGACAACTTTAACTTAAATACTGATTCCTGCGAAATCTACTAAAAATGGCTGCATTTTGTCTTGAAGATATTCCCAAGAGTTGCTTTCTGTCGAGGGGGTGTAGCTCAGTGGTAGAGCGCGTGCTTAGCATGCACGAGGCCCCGGGTTCAATCCCCGGCACCTCCAGCTTTTAGACAATTTAAAATTCTTGGTTCTAATCTGAAACTTGAAAACACAGCAAAAAGAAAACAAGCAATGAGAAGTTTGAGAAAAACAACGTAGATCCTCAGAAAAAAAAATTTTGCTCTGTGCTAGCCACTAGCATGAAACACGTGAAACATGGGGAGAATACAGGTCCATGAAGGACGATAAATGACATAGTGGGGGTTGTATGGTTAAATGGGAAACTGGGGAATGTTATGCATGTACAAACTATTGTATTTACTGTTGAATGTAAAACATTAATTCCCCAATAAAGAAACAAATTAAAAAAAAAAAAAGAAAGAAAAATGTGAAAGGAGAAAAGAGTTCCATTTGGGGAACAGAAGTATTTCATTAGCACATATGGAGACGCCACTCTAGCCTAAAATAACTCCGTAGGGAAATACATTCTGTTGACAATCTCAAAATTCATGAATTATGTTCCAGTTTTGTCCTATCTTTACTCACGCAGGAAATGGACTGGACTAGATGTTTTTGATGATTTGTGCCCTCTATCAGAAAGGAGTTTGCCAGATATTTGGTTAGTATGGTCCTTGAACCAAGAGTTGATCGTAGCTGATTTTGTAGAAATGAAGAATTTCTGCCCTAATCCAGTTTTCTAGCACTATTCTAAACTCTGACATTTTCCCAGACAATATTTTTAGTCCACCTACATTTATTTTTTTATTTATTTTTTCCACCTACTTTTAACTGTCAGGCTCAGGCAAAAATTACTAAAATCATGGGCCTCTTGGAACATGCCTAAAATAGGCTTCCTAGCCTCTTACTACACGAAGACCCCTACTTTCATCTGCTTTACTCCTACTTTTGGGTTCCTGTGTATTAAACAATTTGTCCTGCTTTATATTTTACTGCCTTTCAGCCACCAAGCTGCAGATGCTACCATGACACTCTTGTGACTTCCTCACCTCTCCAGAGCCCTCCCCCACTAGGAATAGAAACAGGCTGGGGGTATGGAGCTACCTGCCAAAGCTCATGTTCAGTGGAGAAGCAATTACAGAAGTCAGACCTTCCACTTTCTGCACCCAATAAAGAATTTTGATCCATACTTCCAGGGGAATAAAAAATAGGGAAGCTACCAATGGAGGGGACAGAACTCTGTATCTGTATAGAATTGTATCCCTGTTGTCTTACAATTTTGTTAATCAATATTAAATCACTAATGAAATTTTAAAAAAATAAGAAGAAATGCAGAATGAGCTCTATCCCAGGCCTACTAAACTACGTCCAAGATTTCAACATGCTGTGATTCCTCTGCACATTAAAGTTTGAAAAGTATCGGCTTGAGTGTAGTGGTTTGAACTAAGAGAACATATTTTATAAATACTTGCCAGATTTAATTTTTTTCTTCTATTTCCTACACCAGTGTAAAAATGTTGACTGTAAAAAGTATTGAACTAGGGTGGGGGAGACAGTATAATGGTTATGCAAAGAGACTCTCATGCCTGAGGCTCCAAAATCCCAGGTTCAATCCCCTCACCACCATAAGCCAGAGCTGAGCAGTTCTCTCGTATTTCTCTCTGTGTGTCTCTCTGCATCTCTCTCTAAAAAAATAAATAAATAAAAGTAATAAAAATAAACAAATAAGACTTTTTTTAAAAAGTACTGAACTGTTTGTGTCCTAACAATTGGCTCTTTTTCCCTTCTATAGTACAAGGGTATTTCAAAAACAGTAAACATTGAAACTGACATAAGATATAGCTTTTTAATAAAGAAGAAAAAGTTTGCAAGTTTAGCAATTGCTATGCTAGCTTTCAGTATAAACTGGAAAACTGAACCTATGCTTCTGTTGGGCAATATCTTATTTTGTTTAAAGTTTTATATATTTACTTATGAGAGAGAGTCAGAGAATAAGAGGCACATACTTGAGAGTTCAGCACTTTATCCACAGCATCACTTCCCTGGCCCCAATATTTTATTTTTATTTAATTAGCTAATTAATTTTACCAGAGAACTGCTCAGCTTTGGCTTATAGTAGTGCTGGGGATTAAACCTGGGATTTTAGAGCTCAGTATCTTATTTTATTTAAAAATAGTTACTTATTTTAACTCAAGGGAGAGAAACACAGCATTACTTTGGCATATGGAATATGGGAGATCAAATCCAGGACCTCACGCTCTTAAATCCCTCTACCCACTGCACCACCTACTAAGCCACTGGGAAATAATTTTTAATAGGAAAAGATCTCAATCATTTCAAAACTCAGACCTGCCTTCCATCAGTAAGTATTTAGGAAATTTTGTATTCATTTCCTTTTGTGCATAAATCCCTGTGATAGATTTTGAAGATCCTCAAACTATTAGCAGCTGGAATATAAGTATGAACGGAGAAGTTGGGCAAGGATTGAGAAATCCCTGATTTTCTCAATAGAAATGCCAGACTACCTCTTCCTGTTAATTATCAAGGGAAAAAAATAAATCCAAAAGGTATTCTTTCTCAAGTTAGGATATCTTGATGTTAGGATTTAATAGAAAAAATGGAGCTAGTATTCACGAGCCAGGCTTTTTAAAAAGTTTTAAAAATATATATACATATACATACACACACACACACACACACACATATATACTTTTTAAAAATCTTTTTTAAAATTATCTTTACTTGATATAGTCAGAAATCAAGGGTGGGGTATGTGATAGAGAGACACAGAGAGAGTAGTTCCAGAGGTGGCACAGTGGATAAAACACTGGATTCTCAAACATGAGGTCCAGGTTCAATCCCTGGTTCACATGTACCAGAGTGTCGCCTGGTTCTTTTTCTCTCTCCTCCTGTCTTTCTCATTAATAATAATAGTAAAAAAATCTTAGAGAGTTACCAGAACACTGCTCATATCAGAACACTGGCTTATAGTGGTGCTGGGGACTGAATTTGGGACCTTGGAGCCTTAAACATAAGAATTTGTTTGCTCCACTATGACACCATCTCACCAGGCAATGACTTGGGTCCACCTGCATACTAGATGTCAGGCTCAGGCAAAAACTAGTAAAGTCATGGGAATAAAACTACCACCCTTTTTCAAAATGAAGACCCCAAATCTTCATCTGCAATATTCTTGCCTTTAGGTTCATAATTAGCCAACAATTTGTTCTGCTTTATATCTTAACTCTTTTTCAGCCACTAGGTTCCAGATGCTACCATGATGCCAACCGGACTTCCCTGAGCAGACGATCCTACCAATATGTCCTAGAACCTCACCTCCCCAGATTCCTGCCCCACTAGGGAAAGAGAGAGACAGGCTGGGAGTATGGATTGACCTGCCAATGTCCATGTTCAGTGTGGAAGCAATTACAGAAGCCAGACCTTCTACCTTTTGCATCCTAGAATGATCCTGGGTCCATACTCCCAGAGGGACAAAGAATAGGAAAGCCATAAAGGGAGGAGATTGGATACAGAGTTCTGGCGGTGTGAATTGTGTGAAATTGGACTTCTCTTATCCTATGGTCTTGTCAATATTTCCATTTTATAAATAAATAAATGAAAAGAATTATAGCCATTGTGTTATCTCCACTGCTCTCTGATGATTTTTTTTATTTGTTTAAGTGAAGAGGAACCTCTTCTGTCCTTTTTTAACCAGAGAACTGCTCAGCTCTGGCTTATGGTAGTGTGGAGGATTGAACCTGGAACTTGATAACCTCAGGCATGAAAGTCTCTTTGCATAACCACTATGCTATACCCCACCTTTGCCTCGCCTCGCCCCGCCCCGCCCCGCCTCTCTCTCCCCTCCCTTCCCCTCCCCTCTCCTCTCCTCTCCTCTCCTCTCCTCTCCTCTCCTCTCCTCTCCTCTCCTCTCCTTTCCCTTCTTTTTCTTTTCTTTTCTTTTCTTTTCTTTTTTATTATTGGGGAGATTAATGGTTTACAGTAAAGACAGTTGTTTATGCATATATTAACTTTCTGTTTTCTGCAAAACACTCATCCCCAGCCTAAGTCCTCCACCATAATGCACCAGGACATGAAAGCCCCCTCCCCTATGACTTTTTTTAAGTTAACGTGGTGTGTTTGAGACTGTACACCCACACTTTTAAGCAGAAACATTGAGGAAGAACTCTACATTATTAAAAAAGTATTTTATTTTAATGAGAGATAGAGACAAACACAACAGAACACTGCTCAGTTCTGGTTTATGATGGTGCTGGGGATTGAACCTGGATCATCAGAGCCTCAGGCATGAGGGTCTTTTGCATATCCATTATATCTCCCCAGCCCAATAATTTTGTATTTAAAGGCTGATTTTTTTTTTTTTTAACCAGAGCACTGCTCAGCTCTGGTTTATGGTGGTGCAGGGGATTGAACCTGGGATTTTGGAGCCTCAGGCATGAGAGTCTTTGCATAACCATTATGTTATCTACCCCTGCCCATGGCTGAATATATTTTTTTGTTTGTTTTTCATAATGTATGCTTTTTTCTAATAAGAAAAATAACACACACAAAATAAAACTAATCTTGGAGGGCTGTGGAAGGTGACTAGATCTATCACTCCTCTTCCCCCTTGCCCAGAAAAAAATAAAATGTTTTATTTAAACTGTATTCCCTCCCTGCCCTGTTAATCTACAAGTTTATAAGTAAGGAGAGACCTGCTCCCTTCCCTTCCCAAGTCTCCCCTACCCCTACCCTCCATTCCTCTCTTTCTTCTCTTGTCTTCTGCCAACCGTTCCATTGTCTCTAAAAACCAGATCTTAAATTTAGATAAGGAATTCAAGGGAACTGAGTATTGAGTGTTGGGGGGGTAGTGGAACATATAGATATTGAATAATACATTAATGCTTTCTGTACTCAGTTAACACTATCGTATTTTGGTGGAATTATAGACTTCACTGTGACATTTGGCGAAACAACTCAGTTGGGAGAGCATGAGAATGAAGATCTGAAGGTCGAATTTGGGTTCTGTCATTGCTTTACATAATACTTAAATTCGATAGTAGTAAATGTATAAAACTAGTTTCTACCAGCTTTTGAAAATCCTATCAAAAATTGTACATATGTTGTTTTTTTTTTATCAGTCTCTTTTAGTTGGATTATTTCTCTGAGGTTTTCCACTAAATGTTAACTGACAGTACATAATTTATTTAAGGGTGAAAAATCTAAAAATTTATTTTCCTAGGTAGTTAAGAGATTCTAATACCTACATGCATTGTACTTACAATTAGTTTCTGCTTTGGTGCTGTGTGAGAGATAGACGTTTTAATCACAAGAATTATGTGTAGGGTAATTTGTAGAAAAAGAGCTACTACTAGTCAATGTGTGTCTATAGGTGTAGCATTTGCAAGAAAAAATTTCCAATTAGAAAAATCTAGGTTTGCACCTTGAGTCTGTTCCACTATTAAACTTCTGGAATATGTACGGAACATTGCTGAGTATCACTGAATTTTTAAACAATTACAAGAACACCCTGTGTTTTCTTGTCAAGCCTTGCATTCCTACCGAAAACATGTTTAACTTGCTATTTTCTGTTTTATTTTCTGTAGTGAAAAGTAAATGAAAATAAGCAATTCCATAAGAATTATACAACTGAAATTCACAAAGGGACATAAAACAGTGGAGACACATGAACAGTCAACAAAACTCAGACACAAGTAAAACATCTTCCCATTTCAGCTACTTTCTTGAAAACTATCATTGTTAGATGGTTCTTGGATCATTGAATTGTTCCTTTTTGTTTGTTTGTTTTTAATTACAGTTTCAGGATATGAGGGAGAGGTGGATATAACACCTGTGATTACTAAGGTTGATTCGGATGGTAAGATTGGCTAGGCCGGTAGCCCCTTCCTCACCGCTCCACGTGCGTCCTTCCCGAGTCTGCTGTCTTGAGTGAAACAGCCAGATCGTACCTCAACAGGAGTGAAAGAATAGTTATGCTTTAACCTGCTAGAACTTCTGAATTCTTAAATTACTGTTCTGATTTTACAGTTTTTGTTTTTATTTCCCATTGAGAACTCCGGGACACTGTCAGGAGAAAAAAAAATTATAGTACTTCAACATCAGAAATACTACAAAAGGGGGCGGGGGATAGATAGTGTTTCAGGTTGCAATGGGAAAATTGTTGAGAGAGAGAGAGAGAGAGAGAGAGAGGGAGAGAAGCAACATTAGAGACAGTGATTGTACAATTATTTGAGATGTATACACTCAATCCATTAGCCACTTAGCCCTCCTAACTCAAAGGCTATCACTTACTGTTCTGTTTTATTTTTTAAATGCTGTGAATCATTTGAAAGAACAATTCTGCCAGACAAGTCACATTATTCCAATTTTTTAAAGAGAGTTCACCTGGAGTCACTAAATCAGAAAGTTAACCGCTAGAAACCTGGTTCCAAGAAATGAGTTCTCTTGTAATCTTGGAAAGGGAGCATCGCTACGGCACACGTCGTGTCGGTGCTCCAACTCCAGACCAACTTGAGTGTTCAACATTTTATGGAATTCATCGCCTCTCAAGCTGCTTGTTTATATAGTCCTAATAGTTATAAACTCCCAGGGTTAAAGAAGTGTCCTGCGTGGTTTCGTTCATATGTAGAATATAGGGAAATGAAACACATGAAGTAGGGAAAAAGAAGTGACTAACCTGTCTCTAAGACTATGAAAACTATGGTGGTTATAGTGTGAAGTGGGGTGGGGCAGGGAGAGGTTGTGTACGTGTTGGGGGGAGTCGCAGAACTTCTGTGGGTGCAGATGGAACTAAAACCTTGTAATCTTATAAACCATTGTTAAATCATCAATAAAAATAGAAAAAATGTGTCCAGTAACAAAAACATGCTTTCTGGTTCGTAATCCCTGTCCTCAAATAAATAAAGACTTTATTTATTCCTTATGTAAAGATAAGGAAATACAAATGCACATTTGTGGCTACTGATTTTTTGTCTCATTCTCACAATTTGACATTTTTCTCTACCCCTGAAGCTGTTGTTGCATTCCTACCTTGTTAGTGAGATTTGGGGCTGACTACTGGGTCTCTTAAATAACCTGGATATGTGGATTAGAAAAGAACCTTATAGTGAGTGAACACATTTTTCTGACGCTAGTTTCCCAGCATCAACCTCAGTCCTTCATATTCTGATAGAATAAACAAATGCTATGAAATGTTTACAGAGGAGAAAAGTTGAATTTCAATAGCACTGTGTCTCAGTTTAAGACATATTTGGAGGAACTGAATGATTTGCAACATGGAATTTGATTCCTTGCAGAACAGTAGACCCTTGTCATATTTTAAAGTCAAAAGAGAATATTCTTGTGGTTGTTGTTGGAAACTTATTTTCGATTTTTGCTTTCCAGATTAAGTTCTGTAAGTAAAGAATTAATATCAGTTTTTGGCTCCTGAAGGTTTTATAACTGAAATCTATTACTGATGTACATTAGTACTGAACATTACCATTATAATGATAAAAATCCTAGAAAATAAAACCCACTGCTAAATAATCATATGCATTTTCAGTCCCAGAAGGGGGTGTAGTTCAGTGGTAGAGCGCATGCTTTGCATGTATGAGGCCCTGGGTTCGAACCCCAGCACCTCCAGTCAAGGTTGTCTTTTTCCCTCCCCAGCCACCAAACATTCCTCAAACCTGTAATTCAAACAATATATACAAGTTTCTTTCTCCCACTCCTCCACTCTTCAAAAGTAAAACTATAACCTAATAGATTTATTTAATTTTCTCGTCTGTTGTGTTTTTATGTACGTTCAACATAAAATATTTTACTTTACTGGGAAGTCAATGGTTTACAATACAATCGATAGTTTTTGACAGGATGATTCTTGACACAATGGTAAAGCAGTACAACAAAAGAAAAAGAAGTGTGGTGGGAACTGAGAACAGTAGATAGGCATCCACAGGGGGTATACAAGGGCCTGGGTAGCTCAGTCGGTAGAGCATCAGACTTTTAATCTGAGGGTCCAGGGTTCAAGTCCCTGTTCAGGCGACTTAGTGTTTTTATCATAGATAATTTAATTAGAAGAGTTCTAGTCCTTAGTTCTAGTATACTTTGACACTGAAAAACTCTGTGAAAAGGAGAGGAAGAATTTAAAAGGAAAATTCACTGTTCTCTTTAGTATTCAGGTATGAAATAGTTACATGGTAAATTTGCCCATTCCTCAAAACCACATAATTTACGACCTTGATGATTTTTTCAGTTTTAGGCTTTGGGAAACACATCCTGTAAGGTGTTATGCAACAACTCAGTTATACAGAATTTTCTTTCCAAGTAGTGCCTCAGTACTTCTCAGTCAAATCTTTGTATAGATTGATAACCCAGAGATAACTGGTTTTAGAGAGGCGTCTCATTAACTGATTGGAGCATTTTAATCAAAACTCCTGAATTCTTCAACAACAACAACAAAATAATGAAACCAGAGAGACATGACATTTTTCTTTAAGTTGTTTTAATTCTTTCCCTCTTTTAGCAATCCTCCAAAACTCTTCTGCTACTTGGCAAAAAGCACATACCGCCTGAACAGGGACTTGAACCCTGGACCCTCAGATTAAAAGTCTGATGCTCTACCGACTGAGCTATCCAGGCTCATGCCTTACCTTTTGGGTATCTAATCTAGATTCTTACAGTCAACCCATTCATTTTCATGCTGTTCATTTCCAAATTAACTATTCATTCCAAAAAGGACTCTGTTTGAGTCATAATTTCTAGAAGGAGAATTTCCCTTCATTCTCTCATCTTTGTCTTCACACCTGCAGGTTTTTGGAATCAGAAACCTACACATCATTGGAGGAAGGCCTAGAGAGTAGCTAGATACATGCACATAAATTTCTCAGCAACACACTTTTTCTGTCTGTATCCCAGTATACTGTCTTGAATATATTTCCTTTGACTCTCTCTACTTTATTTACTTCTAAAATTTTTATTAGTGACTTAATAGTGGTTTACAAGATTATAAGGTTCCACATCGCACTCACCACCAAAGTTCTGTGCCCGGATCCAGCCAACAACAATCACCATAGTTCTGCAGAAAGAAGAATTTGAAGACACTGATAATGTTTCAGAATGGTCTCCTCTCTGTGGAATGGTACTGCTATGCAAGAATTCCTTTTACAATCTAAGGATCTCTCTTTATTGACTTAGTATTCAGCAGTTTCTGTTGTCGTCTGTTTACTAAGTACAGCAAGCCTTGTTCTTCCCTTCATTCCCCAAACGATAGTTAAAGGTGTTTTAACTATCCAAAATATGGAAGAGTAAATATTTAACTTGTAGGGGTGCCCTGGGTTCACTGTTCTGTATTTCCAGGCTTCCTAGATAAAATAAAGTTATGTCCCAGCCATTTCTCCTTTCTTTGATGTTCTTAAGGAAATCAAATTTAACTGATACTTTCCTCCCCGTTTTTGTCCTCTTCTTCACTGCCTTTCCTTCTCCTCTTCCTAGACTGATATAGCTTTCAAAAATATTTTTAAAATTTTGAAGAAACTTTGACAGGAGAATATCAGATTTAAAAACGCTAGATGGTGGAGTTGGGCGGTAGCGCAGCGGCTTAAGCACGTGGTGCGAAAAGCAAGGACCGGTGTAAGAATCCCAGCTCGAGCCCCCTGCCCGGCTCCCCTTGTCTTCTCTTGTCTCCATTTCTCTCTGTCCTATCCAACAACAACAATAAAACAACAAGGGCAACAAAAGGGAATATGTTACTAAAAATAAATAAATGAATAAGAATCCCAAAGGAGATACGAGATAAGAGAGCACTGAGTAACTTCTTGAAAATATTTTCGTAAACAAAATTTTATAATTCTTTTCAAGAGCTATTTATTAGCTAGCTATTCTTTCACACAATTTTATTCTTCTGTTTCTGGCACATATGCCAACCTTTCCTGTTGTGCCATAGCATTCTCTGCAAGAAAGAAATTTTGATGGTTTTTGTTCCATCCACCAATCTTACTCAGCTGCCTTTGCCGGCCAGTGAATATTTTCCTCTCTAGGCTGAACAAAGCATCAATTCTTGAAATTTAATATAATTTCGTGTTTCTGTTTCTTCAGTCATAAAAATCACCAAGCAAGCAGACCTGGAACAAGTGAGAACAATCAGTGTATGAATGTACTTGAGAACTGGAACTTTTTTGAGTGTTGGTGGTTATGAACACCCCCCCCCCCCCAATCCTTACCTCCAGCTTCTACTGAATCCAGTAGCTTCCCTTACAGGCTTACAAAGGATCATGATCCTACTGAACACTTAGAGAATCCATTAAGAGAGAGGAATTCAATTAAATTGGATTCGTAGAAAACAGTAGAAGTAATTTTTTTGGTTTAACCAGACCCATTTAGTCCAACCTGTTCTTAGCTGTTTTAAAGTGGATAATTATTATGATAAATCAGTGAGCATGCCATCCAGAATATAACTAAACTTGTTCAGCAGTTTTGATCTAAATCTACCTGAAGAAGGGCTTTAGCAACAAGCAAGTTGTGAGAGGAAGGCTAACCTAACCTGTCTGCAGAGAAAAGACAAAGAGAACTATTGCTTCTTTTTCTCAAATAATTTGACATTTTCTGGAAACCGAGACCATAGGAATACAGAGAAAATCCGCAATTGCTTAACTTTAGGAATTTAGGGACTCTTCATTTTCTTCCATTATCTTTGGTAGGGTATAAATAGGAAGATTGGAGATAAGTAGAAGGATAATCAGTTATCATGAAAATTTAGAGTGGACGATCTTTATGCAAAACACGTCATGTCAATCAAACTTTCCTCCAAGTGTAGTCAAACTCTCCACTCTCCACTTGAAGTAGTTTGGAAGTCACCAAACTGCATCCCCTACTGCATTCCATTCTCTCGAAGTTTAGGAGAAAAGTAGTTCTCACTGTGAGAACTTGCTCCATGGCTAGGGTGGTAGTGGTGGTGGTGGTACTTAGTGAAAGATCATAATTATGTCATTATTCATAATCTCAGAGTACTAATTAGTTGTTAGGGGTTGCAAATGGAGTTTTATTCTTTTACGTCTTGTCTTGAATATTGTTAATGAATCATCCTCCAGCTATAGTTGTGTTTTTGGTATTTTTAGAGCAGAAACATTCTACATTCCAGCTTTCAGATTTGGAGGAAACCCATACTCCTGTTGGCCGCGTGGCCTAATGGATAAGGCGTCTGATTCCGGATCAGAAGATTGAGGGTTCGAGTCCTTCGTGGTCGATGTTATTTTGTTTTCCAATAAGCGTTTGATTTCCACCTGTTGACCCTGGAGAAGATTTTGGAAACCTAAAGTGAATCAGTCTTAAAACATTCACATAAAACCTAAAAGCAAGCATAAATATACATATCTATATATGTATACATATGTATTTAACATTTTTGTCTTTGGCACAGGGTCACTAAATAGTAGAGATACTAAATAGTTGTTATTGATATTATGTCAGATTTTTCTGGTTCACAGTCCTGCTCTAGAACTGGTAGGTAACCAACAATAAATGAGTATGAGTAAAAAAAACTACTGCAGACAACTCTTTGAAGAAATCTGTGTTTTAAAGAGCTTCTACTTAAGAGGTAGAGATATGTATTTGAAGAGGTAGATATACTGAACTCTGAACAGATGCTTGAGATCTGGACCTTCACAGTGAGAACTTGCTTTTCATCACCCAAACTATCTAGGCTTAGGGACCCAACTTTCCCTGAGAATTTACTCCGAACCAACAAGTCGATTATTGTCTAGCCTTACTGTTATTTGCCTTCACTATGCATAGGGTGTTAGTATTTTCCATTATATGATGTATGCTAGTGTAATTCGAAGGATGACTTGATGTTGCCCAAAATAGTTAGTTGTGTCAGCCTCATGCTATTATTCACTTTGAACTATCTTGGATCATTCAGAAGGGTTAATACATATTTTAATTGCTTTTTCAACTGTTTAAATGGGTTTTAAGTTTCACTATTCACTCTCTCATTTTCCACATACCCAGAAAGATTTAGGATTCAATTTTTGGTGGTGATGGATGGATGGAGGTGTGTGTGTGTGTGAGGGGGGTTAGAAGAAAAGTTAGCGGAACCAGGCAGTGGTACACCTGGGAGACACACATGCTACAGTGTGCAATGACCCAGGTTCTAGCTCCTGGTCCCCAGCTATAGGGGGAACGTTTTACAAGTGATGAAGCAGTGCTAAAGGTGTCTGTCCTATTCTCTGTCTCTCTATCTCTCCCTTCTCAATTTTTCTCTGACTTTAACCAAAATAAATAAGTAAAAAAAAAAAAATAGTTATAGGTAGGAAAGTTCAGTGGGAAGGATTTTTGTTCTTATAAAAATATTTTATTTACTCTAATGAGAAAGAAAGATACAGAGAAAGACAGAGATAAGAGCACTGTTGAACTCTGGTTTTCGGTAGCACTGGAGATTGAACCTATAATCTCAGAGTATCAGGTATGAGAGGCTTTTGCATAACCATTTTACTACCTCCCCAGCTCTGTTGTGTGCTGTTTCATCTCTCAAAATCAAGAGATTCAACAAAAATGTCTATAAGATTCTTTCTTTTTCCTCCTATTTATTTATTTATTTGTTTATTTATTTAATTTAAGAAAACAGATATTAACAAAACCGTAGGATAGGAGGGGTACAACTCCACACAGTTACTGCCACCTGCTCTCCATATCCCATCCCTGATAGCCTTCCCATTCTCTATCCCTCTGGGAGTATGGACCCAGGGTCCTTGTGGGTTGTTTCCTCCTCTTTTCATCCCCCCCCCTTTTCTGTTCTTCAGTGCTACTGAAAAATAGAACTCAAAGTTAATTTCCCCCCCAAAAAGTTTATTTCCCCTAAATATTCCATTAATCACTACGTAGTTTTTCCCCCCCATCATTCTCTTTTATTTTTTAACTCAAATCTGTTAAATCAGTTATTTCTCAATGAAAGCACAAAATCCTGCCTAGTTTCTGAATTCAAGGCTGTTTCTACATAGGGATACCTACAACACTGCCTTTCAGAAGTCTCCAATAACTGTGACTACTATTCTACAGTTATTGAATCATAGATGTGTCCTTCTGTTCAATGCATGGGGAAGTGTACGTAAGGCACTCATGAGTCAATCTTTTTTTTTTTTTTTCCTATGTTCTTGGTGCAAGATATGGAATGCTTCACGAATTTGCGTGTCATCCTTGCGCAGGGGCCATGCTAATCTTCTCTGTATCGTTCCAATTTTAGTATATGTGCTGCTGAAGCGAGCACATCGTGAGTCAATCTTAAGAAAAATGAGTACATTTTAGTGGGTCATATGCTTGAAAAATGATTACCTTTTAGAGGGTCATATGCCTGAAAGAGATGCTGTGACACCAGGAGTATATACATTTCTCTTGTCTTCTAACTCTCTTGTATACGGTCTTTTAAGACAAAGCTATAGTTTTGCCAAAACAAAGTCACTACCACATTTTCAAATCCAGATGCTGGATCCAATAGTTTGCAAATGGTATGAGACTACCTTGAGACTCTTACTCTGAATTAAACAGCCTCATGGAACGTTGTCTTTGTGTTTGCTAATGTTACCTGTTGTATCTTCATGACAATTTCCTAGGTAGAGAACTCTTTCTCTGTTTCTCTACCCTTCCCCTTTCTTTCTTTTTCTCTCTTTATGAAAGGAGAATGCAATCTAAAGACATAGCAAAAGATTCAGTCATGAGATTCCCCGTTTTTTATTATTATTAGATAGAGACCGAGAAATTGAGAGGGGAGGGGGAGTAGATAGGGAGGAGACATTCCCTTCTTGTGAACAACTGGCTAGAAACAGTCCTTTTAGTGGAGGAAAACTGGAAAGATCTAAGGGTCTTTCAATCCAGACTGCAATTTTTTTCTTGGCATAGCTGTGAGACAGGAATCAGTTTAGAAACTTCAGAAACAGAAAGTAAACATAAAGACTTTGGATTTGTCAACTCTCAAACAATGCAATAAAAAAAACACTACTGACTATTTTCAAGCATCCTCATAGTAGGGGGTATAGCTCAGTGGTAGAGCGCATGCTTAGCATGCATGAGGTCCTGGGTTCGATCCCCAGTACCTCCAGTTTTATTTTTTTCCTTCATTTTAATCTTTTTTTTTTCTTCCCTCACAGATAAGTATTGGTGACCTAGACCTCCCTATTTTTTTTTCTTGTCTATATGCATAACTTAACGTGTACCATTTAGTAAACTTGTTTTTTCTTCTTTCCTTCATAGCTAAATGTTGATAATTCTCCATATTCTTTGTGCATACCTTAACTTGTGTATTATTCAGTACTTACCTATTTTTGTCAGTGGAACTTTATACTCCTTGAACTTCCCATCCTGCCTGCTTCAGCGCACTAAAACTAAGAACAAAAATTCAGAAATTGCTCACTTAGAATCAGCTGAAGATAAAGAACAAAACATGACATGAAATCATAGCTTGATAATTCTCTTTGCTGTAACTTTTATTACTAGAAATCAAGCAAAAGGCAGCTGGCTCAAAAAACAGAATAAAGTGGTGGTGCACGAGTGGGGTGATGATCCTGTATGTAGGAGGCTCCAGGTTCAGTTCCTAGTATTACTACAGGAATCAACTCCATCCCTCTCCTGATTCCAGAGGAGATATTTTAAGTTTATCCAAATAAGTAACCTTTCATGTCATCTTGAAATTTCTTTTTTTCTTCTTCTTCTTTCTTTCTTTCTTTTTTTTTTTTTTTTTTGTTGGGGGAATTAATGTTTTACATTCAACAGTAAGTACAATAATTTGTACATGCATAACATTCCCCAGTTTCCCATATAACAACCCCCACTAGGTCCTCTGAATCCTTCTTGGACCTATATTCTCCCCACCCACCCACCCCAGAGTCTTTTACTTTGGTGCAATATGCCAATTCCATTTCAGGTTCTGCTTTTGTTTTCTCTTCTGATCTTGTTTTTCGACTTCGGCCTGAGAGTGAGATCATCCCATATTCATCCTTCTGTTTCTGACTTATTTCACTCAACATGATTTTTTTCAAGGTCCATCCAAGATCAGCTGAAAATGGTGAAGTCACCATTTTTTACAGCTGAGTAGTATTCCATTGTGTATATATACCACAACTTGCTCAGCCACTCATCTGTTGTTGGACACCTGGGTTGCTTCCAGGTTTTGGCTATTACAATGTGCTGCCAAGAACATATATGTACACAGATCTTTTTGGATGGGTATGTTGGGTTCCTTAGGCTATATCCCCAGGAGAGGAATTGCAGGATCATAGGGTAGGTCCATTTCTAGCCTCCTGAGAGTTCTCCAGACTGTACTCCACAGAGGTTGGACCAACTGACATTCCCACCAGCAGTGTAGGAGGGTTCCTTTGACCCCACACCTTCTCCAGCATTTGCTGTTTTTACCTTTTCTGATGTATGACATTCTCACAGGAGTGAAGTGGTATCTCGTTGTTGTCTTTATTTGTATTTCTCTGACAATCAGAGATTTGGAACATTTATTCATGTGTTTCTCAGCCTTTTGGATCTCTTCTGTGGTGAATATTCTGTCCATGTCCTCCTCCCATTTTTGGATGGGGTTATTTGTTGTCTTGTTGTTGAGTTTGGCAAGCTCTTTATATATGTTGGTTATTAAACTCTTGTCTGATGTATGGCATGTAAAGATCTTCTCCCATTCTGTGAGGGGTCTCTTAGTTTGGGTAGTGGTTTCTTTTGCTGCGAAGAAGCTTTTTAATTTGATGTAGTCCCATAGGTTTATACTTGCCCATCTTGAAATTTCAACTCACATTAAAAAAAAGATTTTATTTATATATATATAAAATATTAAAACAACAAGGGCAACAAAAGGGAATAAATACAATATAAAAAAGAAATAAAGCTAATAAAATAAAAAAAGATTTTCAGCAGGTTAAGCGCACGTGGCACAAAGCACAAGGATTGGCAGAAGGATACGGGTTTGATTCGGGCTCCCCACCTGCAGGGGAGTCACTTCACATGCAGTGAAGCAGGTCTGCAGGTGTCTATCTTTCTCTCCCCTTCTCTATCTTCCCCTCCTCTTTCCATTTCTCTCTGTGCTATCCAACAATGATGACAATAATAATAACTACAACAATAAAACAAGGGCAACAAAAGGGAATGAATACATAAATAAATATTTTTAAAAAGATTTTACTTATTTATTAATGAGAAACATAGGAGGAGAAAAAACCAGGTATCACCCTGGTACATGTGCTACCAGGGATTCAACTCAGGACCTCATGCTGGAGGATCTGATGCTTCATCCACTACACCACCTCCCAGACCACTCAACTCACATTTTAAAACATTCTTTTATAGTACAAAGGGCAAGAAGCAAGAGATTTGGCAAATAAACATGCGACTGGTTTGGGTATGTTCATCTAACATATGGCTTGCACAGGAAATGAAGTGTAGAGAAAAGATACAACATAGTTTGTAATGACACCTTACCAGGAGTGTGTTTCAATGCAAGAAAATATATATCCTCTCTTTGGTCACATCTTACTCTGGAATATTCATTGTAGTGCTACAAGATGTAGTTATTAATTTATTTAAGGAATTAGATAGGGCGACTGCAGCCAATTAAACCGACTGTGCTGCCCACCATAACGCCCGGTGTGCAATGGCCGCAAACAGCAGCCTTCTGGGTAGTACATGCAGCCTGTTGCTTGCACAGGCTCCCCTAATGGGCCTTGGAGACAACCCTTCCTTCTGTGTTCATTTCATGCCTGACCCCCTGCTGTTCCTAATCTTAGGTTCCGGGCAGGAATGCTTTTCTTTGGAAAGCCCCAGGGCACTGTGGCCAGGGTCCACATTGGCCAGGTTATCAAGTCCATCCGCACCAAGCAGCAGAACAAGGAACATGTGATCTAGGCCCTGAGCAGGCCCGACTTCAAGTTCCCTGAACAACTGAAGATCCACATCTCCAAGAAGTGGGCTTCCCCAAGTTCAACGCAGATGAATCTGAAGACCGGATGGCTGAAAAGCACCTCATCCCAGGTGGCAGTGGAGTAAAATACATCCCCAACCACGGTCCCCTGCACAAGTGGAGGGACCTGCTCTCCTGAGAGCCTCACAGATTTGCCTTCATCAATTACAATAAATCAAGATCCTGCTTTTGAAAAATAAAGAAAGAATTGGGAAGGAGGGAGACAAAACTATCAAACAAAAACACCAGACCTCAACCATATGAACTTTAGGGAGGAAATGTAGAAGGTAAGGAATTTAAATCAGCTATTTACCAGTGTTGCCGAGATTTCACTTCAACTAGGTGTTTTGGTTATGGGGCCTTATGTGGGTCTTCTGCCATGTATTTTGTGTAAATTCCAATGAAAGTCAATTTTTATGAAATAAAAAATAACTGTCCTGCCCAAACTCAATGTCTGGCTTTTAAAATCTGTTTGGTAACTTTTTACCTTAGTCTAAATTCTCCTGGGCAGGATGAAGTTAGTCATTCAGTCTTCCAAATTCTGTTGTATGCCTGCTTGTGACAGAGGTGTTGCTAAACTCTCCCTTGCGGTTGCCCTGCGTCCACCTTCTGTCTGAGCCAGAAAGGCCGAGCCCTGGCGCCGGCCGCTTAGACTTTCACAGTGTACTGCGCCGCGCAGACACTAGGGGGAGCAGGAAGAAGCGAGGTTTAAGGAAAACACTGGCAAGTTTTTCTGGGTCTGCTACCAGTGCAACATGAAATGGACGAAACTTCGCGCAACTATTATTTCCCTCCTAATTTCCTTTCTTTCTTTTCTCTTGCTCTTTATTGCCACTGCCAAACGGAATCCGGAGAAAACAGGGCCGTCAGAGAGGCTGTAGGATTCTTGCTTCGCGAAGAGACGCTGGTGCACGTTTTGTTTACTTTCTCTTTCTTTGTGAATCCCTGAGTCTTGGATGGCACTGGGACCCTGGTGGTAAAAGGAATATAACGCCTAAGGGGTATGTTCTTAATGCAGTGTGTGAGGGGGGAAGTGAAAGTCGAAATGAAGCAAGAAAAAGCCGAGTGGAGGAGCCGGGGTTTGAACCCGGGACCTCGTACATGCGAAGCACGCGCTCTACCACTGAGCTACACCCCCTACTGCCGCCTAGGAGTGGTTTTGATCGTATATCAAGTTTCTTATACATTCCAAAGTATTTTCTGTCAGTTATTCTGGGTTAAATTCCTCCCCTTGTGCAACTACTAAATCGGAAAATGTCTGACAGCTTCACTTCTTCTTCTTCTAGCGTTTGCCACAGCTTCACTGAAACACCAAGATTACAGTATAACCAACACAGTTTCTGGTCCTAGGGCTTTCACACTCCTAGCCTGCTTCGAGATCTGCTCAAAGGCAGAGTGAAAATTACTTTCTTCACCAAGGAAAGTCATAAATTTCCTACACAAATCGCCAGTCGTCCTGGTTCAAATGAAGTGCCCTCTCCGTCTGGAGTCAATTGCCAATTTTAGTCAAAGTGAAGAATTGAAATTCACACGGCGTTTGATCAGATACTCAAATAACATCCATTTCCCAACTCAAGCATCATAGTTATTTCTGAGACTATCTCAATTCTGGTTCCACCAATCCCTCATCTCTATCCACCATTTCTTGTTAACCTTCTATAGGCCTCAAGAATTCCATAAATCTAATTTGTCACCTGAGTCACAAAGGATAGTTAGTTGCATTGTTTCTCTCCCCAAACTAATTTTGTATAATGACCCACTCCATATGAGTTTTAGAGAGCATTATTTATTTATTTAGCTTCCAGGGTTATTGCCTGGACTCGGTGCCTGCACCATGAACCCACTGCTCCTTTTTTCCCACTGCCATTTTTTCCCTTTTGTTACCCTGGTTGTTTTACCATTGTTGTGGTTATTATTATCGTTGTTATCGTTATTATTGATGTCGTTGTTGTTGGATAGGACAGAGAGAACTGGAGAGAGGAGGGGAAGACAGAGAGGGGGAGAGAAATACAAACACCTGCAGACCTGCTTCACTGCCTGTCAAGTGACTCCCCTACAGGTGGGGAGCCGGGATCCCACCTCCGGTCCTTGCGCGGGTCCTTGCGTTTTGCACCACTTGCGTTTAACCCACTGCGATACAGCCGGACCCCGAGATTGACAGTTTTAATAGGAAATATGTAAATTGACCAAGTAAGCTCTACATCTTTCTCTGTTCCTCTAGCTACAAAAGAATAGATAATATCACGGTTCCAGCCCTTGGCTCCCCACCTGCAGGGGAGTCGCTTCACAGGCAGTGAAGCAGGTCTGCAGGTGTCTATCTTTCTCTCCCCCTCTCTGTCTTCCCCTCCTCTCTCCATTTCTCTCTGTTTTATCTAACAACAACTATGATAAACAATAAGGGCAACAAAAAGGGAATATATATATGGAACCAGGCCGTAGTACAGCAGGTCAAGTGCAGGTGGTACAAAAAGAACAGATAAGCTTATTTTCTCCTAACGGGAACAGGCTGAAAACATTTTTGCTGTGGGAAGATTTGGCTGGCTCCATGTTAGATTCTCAGATTGAGCACTTGGAAATTTATTTTCAGTTAGTATGATTACTGCTTAGTAGCTACAATTATGGGTAGTTTCGTTAAAAGTCACAAGGAAATAAAGGTTATTCTAGTCCTTATGTATAGGGAACACAGTAATGCTGAGTGTGGAAGTGCAATCCTTGGTTATTTGGCATGTGTCTGAATTTCAATATGAAGTCATGGAAAACATGGATAAAATAAGTAACAGGTTGGATTTTCACTGCCTGGTATAGTAGCCAAGCATATGTGAAAGAGATGTAGAATATTAGAAACACTGTCTACGTAATCCTTTTGCTAAGGATTATATTAAAAGCACTCTAAGAGCTGAGGAGATAACATTGTTGTTAAGCAAACATGCTGGGTGCTAGCACGTGGTTATACAAAGGTCTGTCATGCTTGGGGATCTGAATGCCCAGGTTTGATCCCTAGTACAACCATAAGGCCCAGCTGAGTAGTGCTCAGGTAAAGAAAATACTTTTTTAAAATTTTTACTTTTATGTACAGAGCTATTTATTTGTAGAAGTTTTGACATAATGTACATTGAAAAACATGTAAAATATTGAAGCGCCTAACAAATGACATTGAAGTGTCTTTAATAAAGGTTCATATATACATGTTTAAAGGTTCAGTTGTAAATGTTAAGTATACTGGGGTCAGTCTGGAGGTGATCTTTCCTCCTAATGTGGTCATTCTGCTATTAATTACTCTTTTCTCCAAAAAAGGAAAAAAAAATAGGCAAAGCAAAATCATATTCTGTTGCTTCAGGGAAGACGCACATTAATAAATTCCTGAGAATTTTTCTAACACCTGGAGCATATTAAATTAGTCTAAAATGTTAACCATCTATTATATCTCATCCTTTCTGTTGCTAGTACTGAACTTTAAAATGCTAGACAACAAATCTTACTGGTTAGAAATGAAGAAACTCTTTTTGTAGCCAACTCAGGCTGCCATGGAGTGGGACTCACTTCCTCAGAGGGCTACCTAGTCACCTGAGCTGCAGCTGCTTTCTCTCACACCACATGGACTGCTGGACACATCTCTGTATAATACGAAAAATTGTGCGCTTTTTTTTTTTTTTTTTTTTTTGCCTCCAAGGTTGTTGCCGGGGCTCAGAACCTGCACCACGAATCCACTGCTCCTGGAGGCCATTTTTTCCCACTTGTTACCCAGGTTGTTTTTACCATTGTTGTGGTTATTATCATCGTTGCCATTGTTGTCGTTGTTGCTGGACAGGACAGAGAGAAATGGAGAGAGGAGGGGAAGATAGAGAGGGGGAGAGAAAGATAGATACCTGCAGACCCTAACCCTAACCACCAGCTTTTTTAAACCCTTGGGGACTCTGCAGCCTAGTTTTAATGGTATCCAGAGGAAACAATATCAAGTCAACAGAGATGCCTGCCTTTCCACCTGTCACCAGCTAGGCTGTCTCACCAAGTTGGTCCATTCCACCCTTGCTACCCTTACAAGTTCACATCGCCATGAACTGGGCGCCGCCACCTTGGAAGTGGAGTCCAAGAAAACAATTTTAAAAGAAGCATGTCTTAAAAAAATCACTTACTTCACAAGCGGTGAAGCAGGTCTGCAGGTGTCTCTATTTCTTTCCTCCTCTCTGTCTTCCCCGCCTCCATTTCTCTCTGTCCTATTTATATCAATAACAACAATAATAAACACAACAATGATAAAACAACAAGGGCAACAAAAGGGAATAAATAAATTAAAAGAAAAAAGTCAAAATAAGTGGTCTGGGAGATGGCGCAGTGCATTGGACTCTCAAACATGAGGTCCAGAGTTCAGTCCCTGGCAACACAGGCACCAGAGTGTTGTCTGGTTCTTTCTCTCTCCTCCTATATTTCTTTTTTTTCCTTAATTTTTTAAATTAACTTTATTTATTTATTGGATAGAGACAGCCAGAAATCAAGAGGGAAGCAGGGGATAGAGAGGTAGAAAGGCAGAGAGACACCTGCAGCACTGCTTCACCACTCACAAAGGTTTCCCCCTGCAGGTGGGTCTCCTCCTATGTTTCTAATAAATACATTTTAAAAAGTAAAAATACATTATCCTTTTGAAATGAGATGCTATTTCCCTTGCTTCTTTTATTTTATGAAGTGTGTTTAAAAATATTTGTGTTCAAGACACAATGTCTTCCTTTGTCTCACTTTTGAGGTAAATGGCTCCTTTTTTTACTGTTTGTGCTGCCCTTCTCCTGGTGTCTATTTTTTTACCTTGTTTATTCCAGTAAACTTCTTATAACCCTTTAAAAATATTTTTGCTTGATTTTTCTAAAGAAGATTCTAAAAATTGTCATGTATATCACTGACAAAATCATTCAGTGTGTGCATGTAAATGTTATAATTATGGTAGATATTTGGTATTTTAGGAAATATAAGACAATTAATTTGACAATCTTGTATTCTTTGCCAGTGAATACAAAAGATATAAATTCTCTTCCATTTTTTTTTTGTCATGGAATACTTGTGAAAATTTACTGTACTGCTAACTTTAGTCTTTGTGCAGAAGGTATATATGCAAAACATTCTTTTTGTAGAAAAAATGGCCAATGGAAATGTATTTGAACAAACTAAGCTCCAAAAGGGGTAAGATTTTATTTCTGAACTAAATGAACAGAAATGAGAATTTGTTTAAATGGAAACCTTCTATAATACAAATCAACAGTAAGAAATTTATAGATTTTTCCAACATGATTCAATATGCAAAATATTTTAATTGCAAATTGAATGCACAAACTACATGAAAAATCAAAGAACACTTTGTTGATACTGATAAGTCTATAATTATTTTATTATTTATTTATTTTTGTTATTTTTATTTTCTCAACCAGAGTACTATTCAGCTCTGTCTTATGGTGATGCAGGAACCTGAACCTGGGACTTTGGAGCCTCAGGCATGAAACTCTGTTTACATAAACATTATGCTATCTACCCACCACCCTCTATTATTATTTTTAAAAAGACTTCTTGTTTATTTATTAACAGAGAAAGAACCAGAGTTTCACACTGGCATATGTAATGCTTGGGATCAAACATGCAACCCCATTCGCTCAAGTTTAGTGGTCACCTCGCAGACCTAAATCCTAAAAAAATCAGAATTTTTTTTAAATTTACATCACAATTTCTTTGAATCAAACCTTTCTTTAAATTAAAAAAAAAACTATTGAGTGGAGGGTATATATATATATATATGTTTTATTTAATTTAATTTAATACTGGCCATATTTATGGTCTTAAATTTTTCTTAGAAAGCATATAAACATAATTTGCTGCTATAAATTTCCAGGTCAAGTGATTACCATTTCTTTATGATATGTTGCAAAACTATTTTTTAACTAAAATTTAAAGCAATATTTGGAGCTATTAACACTGCTTTTATTTTATTTTAAAATATTTATTTATTACCTTTTTTTGCCCTTGTTATTTATTTATTTATTTAAAGATTTTATTTATTTATAGATGAGAAAGATAGGAGGAGAGAGAAAGAACCAGATATCACTCTGGTACATATGCTGCTGGGGATCAAAATCAAGACTTCATGCCTGAGAGTCCAAGGCTTTATCCACTTTGCTACCTCCCAGACCACCTTTTATTTACTGTCTACATTTATTTATTTATTTATTTACCAGAGTAGTGCTTAGTTCTGCACTGTGGTGGTACCAGGAATTGAGAATTAAACCTGTGACCTCAGGAGCCTCAGACATGAAGGTCTTTTGCACATCTGGTATACTATCTCCATGCAAGGTTTTTAAATTATATAATGCTGTATTGCAAACTTCTCAAAGTAGAGTGAATTTGATTTTTTACTGTAAATGAGTAAATTCTCATTTCATTTATCCACTATTCTGGGGGTCAGAACCTTTGACTAAAGCATTTCTTCTGCTCCTCAGATGTCAGCTGGGATTAATCTCTGATCTGTGTTTAACTAATAATAGCAGGGTAGGTCAAAGATCCAAGATTTAACTCTGGTACATTTGTACTATTGTATGTGGCTTCCTGTTAACCTTTGTCTCCAGGATAGTTATAATTTCTATATAGTAATTCCTCTCCTAGGGATATATCCTAAGGAATGAATCACACCCATCCAGAAAGATTTGTGTACACCTATATTTATAGAGGCACAATTTGTTTTTTTTTTTTTTTTTTTTAATTTATTTTTTTTATTTAAGAAAGGATTAATTAACAAAACCATAGGGTAGGAGGGGTACAACTCCACACAATTCCCACCGCCCAATCTCCATATCCCACCCGCTCCCCCGATAGCTTTCCCATTCTCTATCCCTCTGGGGGCATGGACCCAGGGTCATTGAGGGTTGCAGAAGGTAGAAGGTCTGGCTTCTGTAATTGCTTCCTCGCTGAACATGGGCGTTGACTGGTCGGTCCATACTCCCAGTCTGTAGAGGCACAATTTGTAATAGTCAAAACCTGGAAGCAACCCAGGTGTCCAACAGATGAGTGGCTGAGAAAGTTGTGGTATATATATACAATGGAATACTACTCAGCTATTAGAAATGGTGATTTCATTTTCTTCACCCCATCTTGGGTGGAGCTTGAAGGAATCATGTTAAGTGAGATATGAAGGGTGAATATGGGTTGATCTCAGAGGCGGAAGCTGAAAACTACTACCATGATGCTGGCCTGCCTTTCCTGGGCAGGCGACCTTACCAATATGTCCTGGAACCCTACCTCCCCAGAGCCCTACCCCACTAGGGAAAAGTAGAGACAGGCTGGGAGTATGGATCAACCTGCGAATGCCCATGTTCAACAGAGAAGCAATTATAGAAGCCAAACCTTCGACCTTCTATGCCCTTTAGAGATCTTTGGTTTATATTCCCAGAGGGATAAAGAAAAGAGAACTTTCCAGTGGAGGGCATGGGATATGATATGCTGGTGGTGGGAACTGTAGGAATTGTACCCCTCTTATCCCACAATCTTGTTGATCATTATCAAAGCAGCAATACTAAATTTAAAAAAGAAGTTGAAAAATAAGAAAACACAAAGAAGAACTCAAACTGGGTTGGTGTATTGCACCAAAGGAAAGGACTCTGGGGCGGGGGGTGGGTTCAAGTCCTGGAACATGATGTCAGAGGACCTAGAGGGGTTGAATTGTTATGTGGAAATGTGGAAAACTGAGAAATGTGGTGCACACATTATAATGTGCAAGATCCCAGGTTCAAGCCCCCCGGTCACTATCTGCAGAGGGGAAGCTTCATGGGCTGCAGGTGTCTCTCTGTTTCTGTCTCTCTCAATTTCTGGCTGTCTCTATCCAGTGAATAAATAATGTAATAAAATTAAAAAAAAATGAGAAATGTTATACATCAACTACTGTATTTCATATTTTTGCTACTGTATTTTATTGTTGACTGTAAACCATTAAATCACCCAATAAAAAATTAAAAATTAAGAAAAAGAATTTCTATATAGTATCTTCCAAGAGGAGTTATTCAAAGTGGAACTAAAACAGACATTGCAGATCCAGATAAGAAATACATCAATTCTACTGCTCTTCAGAGGCAACTTTTGAGCTATTACCATTTATCTCCACAAAACATGCCTGGAGCTGAGTATTGGTTTCTCAGTTTTCTTTCAGACAAAAAGGAAGGGGAAAGAAAAAAAAAATATATATATATAGAGAGAGAGGGAGAGAGATGGTTGATTTGGTAGAAGTCAAGGCCTTGGGAGTTGGGCGGTAGTGCAGCGGGTTGAGCACAGGTGGTGCAAAGTGCAAGGACTGGCATAAGGATCCCAGTTTGAGACCCTGGCTCCCCACCTGCAGGGGAGTCGCTTCACAGGCGGTGAAGCAGGTCTGCAGGTGTCTATCTTTCTCTCCCCTCTCTGTCTTCCCCTCCTCTCTCCATTTCTCTCTGTCCTACCTAACAATGACAACATTAATAACTACAACAATCAAACAAAATGGGCAACAAAAGGGAATAAATAAATATTAAAAAAAAAGTCAAGGCCTCTCCATTATATGAATTTATCTGAATCTCAAGAATTCCTTATAGCATGAGATCAACATTACTTTATGTCCAATTAAAGCAGATTTGTAATGAGCATTTTCTTGTTTTATCTTTTTTCAGGCTCTTAGTTGAGAAACCAACTTTCAATTAAATTCATGTTCTATTCCCTCCTCAGTTTTGGAGCCTCCTTTCTCCCTTTCTCTTAATATTGTGAAATGATAGTTCAGGAGAAAACAAAAACTGGTTAAATCGGTGACATGTAGAATAAGCACTTCCCCCTTACCCCCCTTCCTTTTGTTATTATGGAACAGTAGTCTCCTTAAAAAGGCAGCAAAGTGAATATGGGCCCAGATCACATCAAATCGATGGGGTTTACAGTCAACAATATTTATACCTTTCCCATGTTTGGGAGTTACTCCCTTTCTTCCCTGATCCAGCTTTCTGGTCCTTTTTCTAGCCATGACATCATCTCACCAGACAATAACTTGGATCCACTTGCATATCACATGTCAGGCTCAGAAAAAAGAAACTAGTAAAGTGATGGGCCCTTTGAAATATAACCAAATAGGCCTGCTAACTATCTACAAAACAGAGACCCCCAAACTCATCATCTGAACTATTCCAGACCTTAGGTTCATGATTAGTCAACAATTTGTTTGGCTTTATATGTTAACTCTTTTTTCAGCCACTAGGTTCCAGATGCTAAGATGATGCCTACCGAACTTCCCTGGGCAGATGACCCCACCAATGTGTCCTGGAGCTCTGCTTTCCCCCAGAGCCCTGCCCCACTAGGGAAAGAGAGAGACAAGCTGGGAGTATGGATCGACCTGTCAAAGCCCACATTCAGTGGGGAAGAAATTAACAGAAGCCAGACCTTCCACCTTCTGCACCCTGTAATGAACCCTGGGTCATTGCTCCAGAGGGGTAAAGAATAGGGAAGCTTTCCACCTGAGGAAAATGGGTTCTGAAATTGGGGCAGCTTGGAACATTCCTACTCATGACCACAGAATGTGAGCTCAGATCTACAGGGATGCAGAGGTCACATGGGTTCCTGTGCTGAATATGGGCCCCAGATCAGATCAAATCGATGGGGTTTACATCTTTTTTATACACCTTTCCCATATTTGGGAGCTACTCTCTTCCCTGATCCAGCTTTCTGGTCCTTTTTCCAGCCATGATATCATCTCCCCCAGACAATAACTTGGGCCCACCTGCATATCAGATGTCAGGCTCAAAACAAACAAACAAACAAACAAACAGACAGACAAAAAACACTAATATAGTCATGGGCCCTTTGGAATATAACCAAAATAGACCTACTAACTATGTACAAAACAGAGACTCCCAACTCTTCATCTGCACTATTCCAGCCTGTAGGTTCATGATTAGTCAACAATTTGTTTGGCTTTATATGTTAATTCTTCTTTCAGCTACCAGGTTCTAGATGCTACTGTGATGCCAATGGGACTTCCCTGGGCAGATGACCCCACCAACGTGTCCTGGAGCCCCGATTCCTGTGGTTGTTGTTGGACACTTATTTTCGATTTTTGCCTTCCAGATCAAGTTCTGTAAGTAAAGAATTAGTATCAGTTTTTGGCCCTGAAGGTTTTATACCTAAATCTATTGCTGATGAACATTAATATTGAACATTGCTATTATAATGATAAAATCCCAGAAAATAAAACCCCCTGCTAAATAATCATATGCATCCCTGCTATTAGAAGGGGGTGTAGCTCAGTGGTAGAGCGCATGCTTTGCATGTATGAGGCCCCGGGTTCGAACCCCGGCACCTCCAGTTAAGGGTTTTTTTTTTTTTCCCTCCCCAGCCACCAAACATTGCTCAAATCTATAATTCAGACAATGCATACAAGCCTCTCTCTCCCACTACTCCACTCTTCGAAAGTAAAACCATAACCTAATAGATTAATTTAATTTTCTTGTCTCTTGCTGTGCTTTTATTGTATGTTCAACACAAAATATTTTACTTTATTTGAAAGTCAATGGTTTCCAGTAACAGTCGATAGTTTATGACAGGATGATTCTTGACACAATGGTAACGCACTACAACAAAAGAAAAAATAAATATTTAAAAAAAAAAAAAGTGTGGTGGGAACTGAGAACAGTAGAAAGCCATCCACAAAAGGTACACAGGGGCCTGGATAGCTCAGTCGGTAGAGCATCAGACTTTTAATCTGAGGGTCCAGGGTTCAAGTCCCCGTTCAGGCGGCTGAATGTTTTTATCATAGATAATTTAATTAGAAGAGTTCTAGTCCTTAGTTCTAGTATACTTTGACACTGAAAAGGAGAGGAAGAATTTAAAAGGAAAATTCACTGTTCTCTTTAGTATTCAGGTATGAAATAGTTACATGGTAAATTTGCCCATTCCTCAAAACCACATAATTTACGACCTTGATGATTTTTTCAGTTTTAGGCTTTGGGAAACACATTTCCTGTAAGGTGTTATGCAACAACTCAGTTATACAGAATTTTCTTTCCAAGTAGTGCCTCAGTACTTCTCAGTCAAATCTTTGTATAGATTGATAACCCAGAGATAACTGGTTTTAGAGAGGCGTCTCATTAACTGATTGGAGCATTTGAATCAAAACTCCTGAATTCTTCAACAACAACAACAAAATAATGAAACCAGATTGACATGACATTTTTCTTTTAAGTTGTTTTAATTCTTTCCCTCTTTTAGCAATCCTCCAAAACTCTTCTGCTACTTGGCAAAAAGCACATACCGCCTGAACAGGGACTTGAACCCTGGACCCTCAGATTAAAAGTCTGATGCTCTACCGACTGAGCTATCCAGGCTCCTGTCCTGCCTTTTGGGTATCTGATCTAGATTCTTACATTTAACCCATTCATTTTCATGCTGTTCATTTCCAAATTAACTATTCATTCCAAAAAGGACTCTGTTTGAGTCATAATTTCTAGAAGGAGAATTTCCCTTCATTCTCTCATCTTTGTCTTCACACCTGTAGGTTTTTAGAATCAGAAACCTACACATCATTGGAGGAAGGCCTAGAGAGTAGCTAGATACATGTGCATAAATTTCTCAGCAACACACTATTTCTGTCTGTATCCCAGTATGCTGTCTTGAATATATTTCCTTTGGCTCTCTCTCTTTTATTTACTTGTAACATTTTTATTAGTGACTTAATAGTGGTTTACAAGATTATAAGGTTCCACATCTCACTCACCACCAAAGTTCTGTGCCCCGATCCAGCCAACAACAATCACCATAGTTCTGCAGGAAGAAGAATTTGAAGACACTGGTAATGTTTCAGAATGGTCTCCTTTCTGTGGAATGGTACTGAATTCCTTTTGCAATCTAAGGATCTCTGTTTATTGATCTAGTATTCATCAGTTTCTGTTGTCGTCTGTTTACTAAGTACAACAAACCTTGTTCTTCCCTTCATTCCCCAAACACATACAAACGGTAATCAGTCACAGGCGTTTTAATTGTCCAAAAAGTGGAAGAGTGAGTATTTAACTTGCAGGAGTGCCCTGGATTCACTGTTCTGTATCTCTAGGCTTCGTAGATAAAAGAAACTCTATATCCCAGCCATTCCTACTTTCTTTCTTCATTCTCTTTCTCTCTCTCTCTCTTTCCCTCCGCCTCGCCCTCCTCCCCCTTTCTCTTTCAGGAACTTTTAACTTTATTCAAGAAAATTGAGAACATTCACATGTTAGGCCGAGAGAAAAAAAAGCCCTATTTACTCACACGTTCAGGCTCACCTGGGGGGGGGGCTTCATTCTCTTTCTCTCCACGTTTATTCCTTACTCTTTTATAGATTATTCTACCTAAAATTACTAGTCATTTTGGCCATAGCTGCTTTAAGTACCTTTACTTTTTTGCTTCACTTTTCTTTTAAACCAGGATATGCTCAGCTCTGGTTAATGGTGGGGTGGGGAATTGAACTTCTGACTTTAGAGCCTCATGCCTCCTTGAAGCTCCAAAAGATAAAGAAAATCAAGGAGGCATCTTGACATCTATGTACAAAATGCAAATTACTGTTCTCGAATTTCCAATTGTGTTGTTTTCCTCAATTCAATCTCTGCTTAAATATTTATGCCTTCTCAAAAAAATACTGTCTTCATATATTATTCACTTTTGAGCTACTTATGTAATTTTTTAAATCAGGTGCATGCACCTGACCAAATTGTAAGTAGGGCACCAAAGTAAAAACCCTGTGGTGAGGGGTAGACATGCAGCTTCCTGGGCCAGTGGGGGGTGGGAGTGGGTGGGAGTGGGTGGGAGGGGTGGGTCACAGTCTTTTGGTGGTGGGAATGGTGTTTATGTACACTCCTAGCAAAATGTAGACATATAAATCACTAGTTAATTAATATGAGAGGGGGAACATCAATTGTATGTCTCAAAGTTTTTCAAAACACAAACTGAATTTGATATGTGGACTCTCTCAAAAGCCTAGACCAAGTAGATCAGAAGCATCCAATAGCACAGCTATATACAAGATACTGGGTACTGTACAGCAAACCATAACAAAAGGACTTTTCAAAGCTAACCCAATTACCAAATAATGTGATGATAACATTAACTATCGATTGTCTTTTTGAACCCTAAGACAGCAGGAACCTCACATCTCCACTATAGAGCCCTTACTTCCCCCAGTCCTGGTACCCTTGGATAGGGCCCACTTTCCTGTATGCCCAATCCATATCAAATAATATTGCATCCGCCGATCACAACCTAACCAACGCAACGATTGCCACCTCAACATGCTTCACTTCAGACTGTGTCCAGAGACTTCACGTATGGAATGACAACACTTCAGCTTCATTACTCGGGTTCCAGATGCCATCAGGATGCTGGCCAGGCTTCCCTGGATTGAAGACACCACCAATGTGTCCTGGAGCTCCGCTTCCCCAGAGACACACCCTACTAGGGAAAGAGAGAGGCAGACTGGGAGTATGGACCGACCAGTCAACGCCCATGTTCAGCAGGGAAGCAATTACAGAAGCCAGACCTTCTACCTTCTGCAACCCACAATGACCCTGGGTCCATGCTCCCAGAGGGCTAGAGAATGGGAAAGCTATCAGGGGAGGGGGTGGGATATGGAGATTGGGTGGTGGGAATTGTGTGGAGTTGTACCCCTCCTACCCTATGGTTTTGTTAATTAATCCTTTCTTGAATAAAAAAAAAAAAAGAATTTCTCATCCTGGGACTTATCTTTTTTATTTTTTAATATTTAAAATTTTTATTTATTCATTATTGGATAGAGAAAGAGAGAAATTGAGAGGGGAGTGGGAGATAGAGAGGGAGACGGGCAGAGAGACATCTGCAGTTCTACTTCACCAGTCATGAAGCTTTCCCCCTACAGGTGGGGTCAGAGGTTTGAACCCAGGACCTTGAGCACTGTAGTTAACTTATCTTTTTCATCTTCTTAAATATATTTGGCATGGAGAAGGGTTTAAAATTTGGGAGTAAAATCCTAGTTAAATTTTATGCTTTTGTTGTCATATTTGTAAAAATCTTTGCCTACCACAAACATTTCCTCTTATGTTTTCTTCAAGAAATGTTGTAATTTTTATGTTTTATATTTAGGTCTATGATACAATGTCAGCAATAGCTGCTCTAGGCATTAATAGAAGAACGCCCTTTTAAAAGTACACATAACTTAGCTTCAAGTGATATTACATTGCTTTTTAGACAATATGTGGACTTCACAATACTAATTCTTCTTCAACTTCTCTGTAAGCCACAGCCCACAATACATGGGTTTTAATTGTGCTTTAACAATTATCTTTGAAAGGAATTTAAATATTGGGCGTAGATAATATAATGGCTATGCAAACAGACTCATTCCTGGGACTCCAAAGTTCCAGGTTCAATCCTCAGCACCACCAAAAGCTTGAGCTTATGGTGCTTACCAGTGCTCTGGTAAAGAAAAAAAAAAAAACTTAAATAATAACAAACATATACTTTTATTCTCTACAACATTTTCATCTCCATGATTCTTTTCTCTGTGTTGATCCAGATTTTAATCTGGTAGTGCTTTCATTTTATCTGAGCCACTCTGTTTAATATGCTGGTGATGAGTTCTTTCAGTTTGTATAAGTCTAATATATATTTAAAGATTTTATTCATTTGTATAGGAAGAGAGAAAGAACCAGACATTATTCTGGTACATGTGCTGCTTAGGATTGAACTCAGAACCCATGCTTGAAAGTCTAATGTTTTATCCACTGTGCCACCTCCCAGATCACTGAGTAAATCTTTAGTTAGATTTTCAAAGATATTTTCACTAGTTACGAAATTCTGAGCTGAATACTTTTCTTCAGCATTTCAAAAATGCTGTTCTACCGTCTTCTCATTCACATTGTTTCCAGCAAATTGGGATAAAATTAAAGTAGAGCCTTTATCTGTCCTTGACAATTGGTTTTTACCTCTTTCTAAGAAATTAGGATTGGCGTACCTGAGGTAACACTGTGGAAAATCTCAAAAGAAGATGTGCTCTGAAGTATCAAAAAGATACTTCAAGGACATGGAGTAGGATACTTTCCTGAAGTTTTTTTAATCTAAAATACCTTTTTTTTTTTTCTTTTAACAAGAAAGATATCGGAGCACTGCTAAAGTGCTAGGAATTGATGCCTAGGACCTCAAAACATGAGGCATTAAAACCTGATAGGTAACCATTAGACTATTTCCTCAGCTCCAAACTAGAACACTAAAATCTCAGTCCTCTTTGTTTTCTTTTTTAAAGATTTTACTTATTTATGAGAAAGGAGAGAGAGAAAGAGCCAGACATCACTCTGGTACATCAGCTGCTGGGGACTGAACTCAGGACCTCATGCTTTGAGAGTCTAGTTCCTTAGCCACTGCCCCACCTTCCACACTCCACCCTTTGTTTTCTTAACAGAGTCTTGTGCTGTATGGATGCAGCAGAGTTTTCTTTTGTTTCAAAGTTTTGAATACAATCTTAATGTACAAAGTTGCACAATGAAAGTAGGCCAGTGGTATGAAAAAGGACTGTAAATGGTGAATTTGAAGAAAATGAAGTACTAACGGAATAAAGATGTAGGAATAAGGCTAGGCCCCGCTGGGATTCGAACCCAGGATCTCCTGTTTACTAGACAGGCGCTTTAACCAACTAAGCCACGGAGCCACTGCTGCTTTTAGAAGGGGCCATGGTTTCCTTCCTAGGTAGTACTTAAATATTGCTGATGTATTTCAGAATAGGATTTAAGACAGGAACTACTTGTTCATTCAACAACAATAATAATGTTATTCTTTCTTGACCTTTCATCTTGTAGGGTTTTTTGTTTGTTTTTACTGGATTCAGTGCCATCTAGACGGTGAACAATGTCTATGATTCAGGTACTGAGTGATCAGTCTTTTATATTCTCACTGAATTTGGTGAAGTCTGGATTTTGCCTCGGGGAAAATCACACAAACAGAAACGTTCAAAACAGAGGAGAAGAGGTAATGTTTTGATTTTTCTCGGAAAGCACAGAGTCAGGAGGAATCAAAGGATTCCCAACTTTTTTTTGAGGATGCAGACATTTATTGAATAAAACTTCTAAAATCTAGTACATTTTCTTTTTCAGCTAGGGGACTTCTCAGCTCTGGCTTATGACAGCACAAGACATTGAACCAGGGATTTGGAAGCCTGAGGCATGAGAGTCTAATCGCATAATCACTATGCTATCTCCCTTACCTAGCTCCTTTGTATTTGAAAGTTCTTCTATAGAAAAAAGATAGGACATTTTGTCATCAACATTCCTTATAAATCATTGGGGATTAAGTATAGGACATAAAATTTACTTCAGGAAAGTAAAAGACTCTGGACTATGAGGGCAGAGGGGTGGTCTGGGAGATGGCGCAGTAGATAAAGCCTTGTACTTTAAGGTGAGGTCCTGAATTCAGTCCGCGGCAGCACAGACACGAAGGCAAAAAGGGTTCAGTCACTAGGCAGATAAGAAATGAACACCTGTCCTGTAAACTATTACCTGCCCCGCCAACTAACTCTTATTCCCCCACCTCAATAAAATGGATGGTAGAAGAAAGAAATTTTGAAAAAATGTAATCATAACTGTTCCTATTGTTTTCTCTCTCAAAGATAAATTATGAATTAGCTACATTGCTTTCTCTATTCTGTCTCTTCATTCTGTTTATTAGCACATAAGAGAGAACAGAATATAATATGATCCTGCAATGTATTACAAGCCAGATTTCTTTGTTCCAACTATTGGTCTTCAAACTCCCAGCGATGAGTGTACAATATGTACAGTAAAGGAGAAATACACAAAAAAAATGTCACAAAAGATTTCTAGAAGAGAACTAGATTTCAGAGGACTTGTACAACCGCGGAAGAATGGGATATTCTGTGCTCAGACTTTAAAAGCTCCACCCTCAGGTTACAATTTGCTGTCCGAGGTGCTGACATAATATCACTGAACATTCATAAGAGCCAAAAGAATTTCCTTTATTGTTCATCTTACTTTTCATTCTCATTTCTCTCAAATTCCAAGCCCCAAACACTAAAACAACAAAAACGGAAACAAAAACAAAGCTAAGCAAGCAAATAAACAAAATCAATGGCTGCCTGAGATACATAAATCCAGTCACCTGTGGAATCTACTTCCTTACTCAATACTGTTCTGGCTATAGTCATAGGTGTATGAACATGCTTTATTTGTTGCACTCTATGAAATTATTAATTTAACCACTATGGTATCCTAAACAGAAATTTATCCACATGAGGTCTACAAAGTGTTCAACCTCTTTCCCACTGAGAAAAAGAGCAACCAGTAACTCTCAATTTATGAAAACCTGAACAAACTGGATCTTCTTGGGTGTGTGTGTGTGTGTGTGTGTGTATGTGAGAGCTGTTTCAGCCTGCTTCTTTTAGGGTACCCCACCCCAATTTTTCTCATTTCATGGATGAGGAGGAAACTCAGGAGTGACAAGGAACTTAGGTTCAAACATCCGCCCATCCAAATGTTATCCATGTTTAGGCTCCCATTCCCAGACCTTCTTGTATCCTAGTCTGCTGCTCCCCCTTAATCTCTCTCTCTCTCTCTAGCCACTGCACTTTGTGCTCTCCATTTCTATTTTCCTCTCAATTCCTCAACTCTTCTCCTTTTGTTAGACACTGGTTTGGTAGCCACTGGACTTTGCTGGTTTTTAAAATCATCTGGGAGAATTAAAAAAAAAAAAAAGAGTACATATATACAGTTCCTCCATCCATGGGGTTTCCTCCATGACAAATGCCTGGGTTGACTGTGACACACATTTTAAAGAAAGAAGGGAAATACTCACTTTTTTGTGTCTAGATATAGAAAGATATTATAAGGTGGACCAGAAGGTGGCAATTCCCCACAGCACATGTACCAGAGTGATGCCTGGTCCTTTCTCTCTCTCTCCTCCTATCTTTTTCATAAATAAACAAGTAAACTTTTTTTTTGCCTCCAGGGTTATTGCTGGGGTTCGGTGTTTGTACTACAAATCCACTGCTCCTGGAGGCCATTTTCCCCATTTTGTTGCCCTTGTTGTAGTCAATAAGTAAGTCTCAAACAAGAAATAAAGAAAGATATAAGGAAGTACTTCAGTTCTCCTCTTTCCTGTTTGAATCATTGTGGAAAACATTCTACCTGAAAAAGGTGCTATGCTGACAGAAACTTCCTTACACAGGGTTCAGGAGTAGAGATGCAGTATCCTAGACAAAGTATGGTTTTCATGTCTCCAAAGACACTGGACACAACACTTTGCAAAGTAGTAACTAGGGCTAAGTAAGAGGACTCAGTGATTTGAGTACTGGACTTGTAAGATCAGCTCCATATTTGAACCTGGTGGCCTTTCTGATGTGTTTTCTCCCACAGGGAAGTAGTCTCTTCTTTTTCAGATGAGACTGGGCGTGTTCATGGTGGTATGGCTGAAGAGCAGTCTCTTCTTTTTCATACCAGCATTGTGAATTAATTACAACTTAATTCCCTCTCCCCACCTGGACCTAAATTTCCCGAACATTTCTTACAGAGCTGCTCTTTGTATCTCTCTGCAACACCTTTCATACCTTACCGGCAGTCCTGCAGACAAAGAAAGCTGAAGATTCAAGAGAATATTCCACCCTTGGGACTGTCCATGGTGGTGGTGGTAGACAGGAACTGCAACTCAGGAAATCTGCTAAGAGCAGCCCTAGGAGAGTCTGACAATTAGGAAAGTTCCCAGGTATATCGTGGCACTTTTAGGTTTAGAATGCAGAGTCGCTTCTCTCGAGGGTTTCAGAAACAGTGGAGTGGGATAGAACAGACTCTGATCTTTCAGCTGAAATCTTGGAGCTCTTGCAGATAAATACAACATCAGATGCGCTGAGTGCTACAGAAAGTGGCTCGTGGGGGGTGTAGCTCAGTGGTAGAGCGCGTGCTTAGCATGCACGAGGCCCTGGGTTCAATCCCCAGCACCTCCAGTAGCTTTCTGAGCTATTTCGTTTTGACCCCTTGGTTAGACACCTTCCATCCTCATGGGATTGGCACAACAAAGTCAAAGGGTGTCAGTTGGGAAAAAAAAAAGTAACTGATCTGAAGGGCCTTGCATACCAAAGTATGAATTGCCTGTTTCGTTTTTTTTTTTCTTTTGTGGTGTCTTTCATTTCCAGTACCTCCACTAGCCTTCTGAACTCCTTTATTTTAACACTATGAGATTGAACAGGTAGGGAAGATTAGTAAAGAACAAATGAAAATGTACTTGGCAGAAATAATTAAAGACAAGAGAGATGGAATCAAATGAAAGTTGTCTGAGTGTTTTTCTTTTCCCCTTTCCTTTCAGAAAGAGAGAGTTTTAAACACAGAGAGATAGAGATAGAGACCACAGCACTAAAACTCCCTTCAGTGCTGTAGCGTCTGGGCTCCAACCTGGGTGGCATAGCTGGCAAAGCAACACACTATCCAAACGAGCTATCTTGTTGACCCATAAAATTCTTCTGTGTGGTCTGGGAGATGGCGCAGTGATAGGGCTTTGAACACAAAAGCATGAAGTCCCGAGATCAATCCCTGGCAGCACATGTGCCAGAGTGATGTCTGGTTCTTTCTCTCTCTCCTCCTATCTTTCTCATAAATAAATAAAATCTTTAAAAAAAAAACAAAACTTTTTTTTTCCTGTTTCACTACTAGTATCAACTAATTTCCATTTCAAAGACCATTAATTATCAAATTAAGCTACTTTAAATGTAAAATATGTATGGGTCCTGTGAAAAGAGTTGATGTTATACATCGGTAACAAGGCCATTTGGTGTAAAAGTGTAACAGCTCAGAAAGCTATTGGAGGTGCTGGGGATTGAACCCAGGGCCTCGTGCATGCTAAGCATGCGCTCTACCACTGAACTACACCCCCTACCATCCACTCTTCATGGCACTCAGAGCAACACAGTGTTTCTGAAACCCTGGAGAGAAGAGACTGCATTCTAAACCTAAAGGTGCCATGATATACCTGGGAACTTTCCTAATTGTCAGACTCTCCTAGGGCTGCTCTTAGCAGATTTCCTGAGTAGCAGTTTCTGTCTACCACCACCACCATGGACAGTCCCAAGGGTGGAATATTCTCTTGAGTCTTCAGCTTTCTTTGTCTGCAGGACTGCCGGTAAGGTATGAAAGGTGTTGCAGAGAGATACAAAGAGCAGCTCTGTGAGAAATGCTCAGGAAATTTGGGTCCAGGTGGGAACAGTTGTAATTTCAATTAATTTTTATTAAGGTTGACAGAAGCTATTCCACAGGGAATAAATTCTTGTTATGATCCTTGAGGCATGCAAACTGGATAGTAGAGAAGATTATTGCTAGATGTATTGTGGTGTGCTAAAACAACTAAATTGGGAGTCCTTCTATCCTCACCTACCACCTTTCTCTACCAGAGCACTTTCCAGCTCAGCTCTGGCTTATGATAATGTCTCTGGGAGTTTGGCGGTAGCGCGGCGGGTTAAGCGCACGTGGAGCGAAGCGCAAGAACCCGCGTAAGGATCTCGGTTCCAGCCGCGGGCTCCCCTCCTGCAGAGCGGTCCTTTCACAGGTGGTGAAGCAGGTCTGCAGGTGTCTAGCTTTCTCTTCCCCTCCTCTCTTCATTTCTCTCTGTCCTATCAAAAAAAAAAAGACAAAACAAAACAACAAAACAAAGATGATGCCTCTGACTGAACTCACCACTTTAGAGCTTTAGGAATAATCATCATTTTATATAGCTGCTGTGCTATTTCTCAGGCCTTCAATTGGGAATGTTTTTGATAAATAAACTAAAGGTCCTCATTCAGTTTATAATCTTCCCTGTTAAAAGTCACGTTTTTCTGGGAGTCGGGAGGTAGCGCAGCTGGTTAAGCGCGCAGGTGGCGCAAACGCAAAGACCTGCATAAGGAGGTCTCCATTACTCTCTGTCCTAACAACGACGACAACAATAATAACTACAACGACAATAAAATCAACAAGGGCAAAAAAGAAAGGGGAAAATAATTAAATTAAATTAAAAAGATAAAATAAAATTAAAATAAATAAATAAATAAAATAAAAATAAAAGTTACCATTCTTGAGGAATTGCAGGGTTGATGAAAAGTAGATTTAATCTGGTTAACCTTGAAAGAACAAATACTTTGTAGTGTTATGGATTCCCTTTATTCTATACAACTGAGAATTTTCCTTTTAAAAAAATATTTATTTATTTATTCCCTTTTGTTGCCCTTGTTGTTTTATTGTTGTAGTTATTGATGTCGTCGTTCTTGGATAGGACAGAGAGAAATGGAGAGAGGAGGGGAAGACAGAGAGGGGGAGAGAAAGATAGACACCTGTGGACCTGCTTCACGGCTTGTGAAGCGACTGCCCTGTAGGTGGGGAGCCGGGGGCTTGTTCCTTAAGCCGGTTCTTGCGTATTTTCCCTTTAACTTCCAAAGTTTTCTCTGAGATAGTTCAATCTGGAGTCCATTTAAAAGTTTTAAAAGGAATGGTAAAAAGTATTCTTGGACTGTGGAGATAGCATAATGATTATGCAAACAGACCACAAGCTATAACTGAGCAGTGTTCTGAAAAAAAGAGGGGATATTCTGTGAAGACTCTGGGAATTGCTGATGAGACTGGATTCCTCTCTCTCTCTCTCTCTCTCTCTCTTTCTCTCTCTCTCAACCTCTCTGTGTGTGTGTGTGTGTGTGTGTGTGGTTAGAGACGTGAATCAGTGAATGCAAGTCAGTGCCTGTAACTTTGTGTAAACAACATGCAAGATGATATTTATTTTAATTTGTTGTTTGTTTTCATTTTGACAAAAAATGTGACTTTCAAAAAATACTTATTTCCTTTTGTTGCCCTTGTTGTTTTATTGTTGTAGTCGTTGTTGGATAGAACAGAGAGAAATGGAGAGGAGTGGAAGATAACTGGTAGACATGACTCCCCTGCAGCCGGGCAGCTGGGGGCTCCAACCCGGATTCTTGTGCAGGGTCCTTGCGCTTCCCGCCACGTGCACTTTACCCACTGCACTACCACCCAACTCCCCGAGAATGGTAAATTTACCAGAACATTGCTCAGCTGTGACTTATGCTGGTATGGGGGATTGGTATGAACATGGAACTTTGAAGCCTCAGGCATGAGAGTCTATTTGTATAACCACTATCCTACCTAACCCCCTTCCCACGGATAACTTTCTTCATAATGTTTTTTATCTACTTATTACTGGATAGAGACAGAGAGAAATTCAGAGAGTGGGGGAAAAGAGAAAGGGAAAGAGAGAGCTGCAGCCCTGCTCCACCACTTGTTAAGTGTCCTCCTGCAGTTAGGAACCAGGGACTTGAACCTGAGTTCTTGTGCACTGTACTGTGTATGTTTAACAAGGTGTGGCACTACCTATCCCCCACCCCACCCCTCCCCCACCCACCCACCCACCCCCATGTCAAATGATAACTTTCTATAGTTCACACATTTTTTGGCTTCAGTCTTTCTAATGTTTAAGTTCCTATGGGGGTCTCCATTTTGTAGATAGTAGGTCTATTTTGGTTATATTCCAAAGGGCCCATGACTATATTAGTGTTTTTTGTCTGTCTGTTTGTTTGTTTGTTTGTTCTGAGCCTGACATCTGATATGCAGGTGGGCCCAAGTAATTGTCTGGGGGAGATGATGTCATGGCTGGAAAAAGGACCAGAAAGCTGGATCAGGGAATAGAGTAGCTCCCAAATATGGGAAAGGTGTATAAATATTGTTGACTATAAACCCCATCGATTTGATCTGATCTGGGGCCCATATTCAGCACAGGAACCTATGTGACTTCTGCATCCCTATAGCTCTGAGCTCACATTCTGTGGTCATTAGTAGGAATGTTCCAAGCTGCCCCAATTTCAGAACCCATCTTCCTCAGGTGGAAAGCTTCCCTATTCTTTACCCCTCTGGAGCAATGACCCAGGATTCATTACAGGGTGCAGAAGGTGGAAGGTCTGGCTTCTGTAATTGCTTCCCCGCTGAATGTGGGCATTGACAGGTCGATCCATACTCCCAGCTTGTCTCTCTCTTTCCCTAGTGGGACAGGGATCTGGGGAGGTGGGGCTCCAGGACACAATGGTGGGGTCGTCTGCCCTGGGAAGTCCGGTTGGCACCACGGTATCATCTGCAACCTGGTGGCAGAGTAATGAAGCTTGTGGGTTCACATTCCATGCCTGACGTCTCTGGATGCAGTCCGAGGTGAAGCATGCCAAGGTGGTACTGGCTGCATTGATTAGGTTGGGATCAGCAGGTGCAGTATCAATTGGTATGAATTGGGAGAGGCATGCAGGAAAATGAGCCTTGCCCTAGAGGGTTCAGGACTGGGAGAAATCTGAGTTTGGTGGCATACTCCAAACTCAGCCAGATTGTGCTTTGAGCTTCTCTTTCTGTTCTTATTTCTCAACTTCTGTTTATGAGTAGGATAACCCCATACTCATCTTTGTCTTTTTGACTTATCTCACTTAACATAATTCCTTCTAGCTCCATCCAAGATGGGTCAGAGAAGATAGGCTCATTGTTCTTAATAGCTGCGTAGTATTCCATTGTGTAAATATACCACAACTTTCTCAGCCATTCATTTGTTGTTGGGCACCTGGCTTGCTTCCAGATTTTAGTTATTACGAATTGTGCTTCAGTGGGACTACATCCAATTGAAAAGCTTCTGCACAGCAAAAGAAACTATCATCCAAATAAAGAGACCCCTCATGGAATGGGAGAAGATCTTCACATGCCACACATCAGACAAGAGGCTAATAACCAGAATATATAAGGAACTCACCAAACGTAGCAACAAAAAAGCAAATGACCCAATCCAAAAATGGGCAGAGGATCTGAACAGAATATTTACTACAGAAGAGATCCAAAAGGCCAACAAACATATGAAAAATTGCTCCAGGTCACTGATTGTCAGAGAAATGCAAATAAAGACATACATCAAAAAGGACAGCAGCAACAAATGCAGGAGAGGTTGTAGGGACAAAGGAACCCTCCTACACTGCTAGTGGGAATGTAAATTGTTCCAACCTCTGTGGAGCGCCTTCTGGAGAACTCTCACAAGGTTAGAAATAGACCTCCGGGGAGTCAGGAGGTAGCACAGCCGGTTAAGTGCTGGTGGCACAAAGTGCAAAGACCGGCATAAGGGGAGTCGCTTCACAGGCGGTAAAGCAGGTCTGCAGGTGTCTATCTTTCTCTACCCCTCTCTGTCTCCCACTACTCTCTCCACTTCTCTCTGTCCTATCTAACAACGACATAAATAACAACAATAATAACTACAACAACAATAAAAAACAACAACAAGGGCGACAAAAGGGAAAATAAATAAATAAATATTTTAAAAGAAAAGAAAAGAAAAGAAAAGAAAAGAAAAGAAAAGAAAAGAAAAGAAAGAGACCTCCCGGGGCCAGGTGGTGGCGCACCTGGTTGAGCGCACATGTGCAAGAACCCAAATTCGAGCCCCCACCCCCCACTCCCCACCTGCAGGGAGAAAGCTTTACAAGTGGTGAAACAGGGCTGTAGGTGTCTCTCTGTCTCTCTCCTCTCTCCCACCCCCTTCCCTCTTGATTTCTGACTGTCTCTATCCAATAAATAAAGACAATTAAAAAAAAAGTTTAAAAAAAGGTGTTTCTCATTCTCCTCCCTTAAAAAAAGAAATAGACCTCCCATATGACCCAGTAATTTCTTTCCTAGGGATATATCCTAAGGACTCCATAACACTCAACCAAAAAGACATGTGTACACCTATGTTCATAGCAGCACAATTCGTAATAGTTATTTATTTTAAAAAATTTATTTGTTCATGAGAAAGGCAGGAAGAACCAGACATCACTCTGGTACATGTATTACCAGGGGTTGCTGATTGCCCAGCAGGGGGTGTAGCTCAGTGGTAGAGCGCGTGCTTAGCATGCACGAGGCCCTGGGTTCAATCCCCAGCACCTCCAATAGCTTTCTGAGCTACTTCGTTTTGACCCCTTGGTTAGACACCTTCCATCCCCATGGGATTGGCACAACAAAGGTGTCACTTGGGGAAAATTGATAACCTCAGGCATGGAAGTCTCTTTGCATAACCACTATGCTATATATACCCCACCCTTTTCCTTTCTTCTCTCCTCTCCTCTCCTCTCCTCTCCTCTCCTCTTCCCTCCTCTCCCCTCTTCTCCCCTCCCCTCTCCTTTCCCTTCTTTTTCTTTTCTTTTCTTCTTTTTTATTGGGGAGATTAATGGTTTACAGTAAAGACAGTTGTTTATGCATATATTAACTTTCTGTTTTCTGCAAAACACTCATCCCCAGCCTAAGTCCTCCACCATAATGCACCAGGACATGAAAGCCCCCTCCCCTATGACTTTTTTTAAGTTAACGTGGTGTGTTTGAGACTGTACACCCACACTTTTAAGCAGAAACATTGAGGAAGAACTCTACATTATTAAAAAAGTATTTTATTTTAATGAGAGATAGAGACAAACACAACAGAACACTGCTCAGTTCTGGTTTATGATGGTGCTGGGGATTGAACCTGGATCATCAGAGCCTCAGGCATGAGGGTCTTTTGCATATCCATTATATCTCCCCAGCCCAATAATTTTGTATTTAAAGGCCGATTTTTTTTTTTTTTAACCAGAGCACTGCTCAGCTCTGGTTTATGGTGGTGCAGGGGATTGAACCTGGGGTTTTGGAGCCTCAGGCATGAGAGCCTTTGCATAACCATTATGTTATCTACCCCTGCCCATGGCTGAATATTTTTTTTGTTTTGTTTTTCATAATGTATGCTTTTTTCTAATAAGAAAAATAACACACACAAAATAAAACTAATCTTGGAGGGCTGTGGAAGGTGACTGTGACTAGATCTATCACTCCTCTTCCCCCTTGCCCAGAAAAAAATAAAATGTTTTATTTAAACTGTATTCCCTCCCTGCCCTGTTAATCTACAAGTTTATAAGTAAGGAGAGACCTGCTCCCTTCCCTTCCCAAGTCTCCCCTACCCCTACCCTCCATTCCTCTCTTTCTTCTCTTGTCTTCTGCCAACCGTTCCATTGTCTCTAAAAACCAGATCTTAAATTTAGATAAGGAATTCAAGGGAACTGAGTATTGAGTGTTGGGGTGGTAGTGGAACATATAGATACTGAATAATACATTAACGCTTTCTGTACTCAGTTAACACTATCGTATTTTGGTGGAATTATAGACTTCACTGTGACATTTGGCGAAACAACTCAGTTGGGAGAACATTAGAATGAAGATCTGAAGGTCGAATTTGGGTTCTGTCATTGCTTTACATAATACTTAAATTCGATAGTAGTAAATGTATAAAACTAGTTTCTACCAGCTTTTGAAAATCCTATCAAAAATTGTACATATGTTGTTGTTTTTTTTATCAGTCTGGATTATTTCTCTGAGGTTTTCCATTAAATGTTAACTGACAGTACATAGTTTATTTAAGGGTGAAAATCTAAAAAAATTATTTTCCTAGGTAGTTAAGAGATTCCAATACCTACATGCATTGTACTTACAATTAGTTTCTGCTTTGGTGCTGTGTGAGAGATAGACGTTTTAATCACAAGAATTATGTGTAGGGTAATTTGTAGAAAAAGAGCTACTACTAGTCAATGTGTGTCTATAGGTGTAGCATTTGCAAGAAAAAATTTCCAATTAGAAAAATCTAGGTTTGCACCTTGAGTCTGTTCCGCTATTAAACTTCTGGAATATGTACGGAACATTGCTGAGTATCACTGAATTTTTAAACAATTACAAGAACACCCTGTGTTTTCTTGTCAAGCCTTGCATTCCTACCGAAAACATGTTTAACTTGCTATTTTCTGTTTTATTTTCTGTAGTGAAAAGTAAATGAAAATAAGCAATTCCATAAGAATTATACAACTGAAATTCACAAAGGGACATAAAACAGTGGAGACACATGAACAGTCAACAAAACTCAGACACAAGTAAAACATCTTCCCATTTCAGCTACTTTCTTGAAAACTATCATTGTTAGATGGTTCTTGGATCATTGAATTGTTCCTTTTTGTTTGTTTGTTTTTAATTACAGTTTCAGGATACGAGGGAGAGGTGGATATAACACCTGTGATTACTAAGGTTGATTCGGATGGTAAGATTGGCTAGGCCGGTAGCCCCTTCCTCACCACTCCACGTGCTGTCTTGAGTGAAACAGCCAGATCGTACCTCAACAGGAGTGAAAGAATAGTTATGCTTTAACCTGCTAGAACTTCTGAATTCTTAAATTACTGTTCTGATTTTACAGTTTTTGTTTTTATTTCCCATTGAGAACTCCGGGACACTGTCAGGAGAAAAAAAAATTATAGTACTTCAACATCAGAAATACTACAAAAGGGGGCGGGGGATAGATAGTGTTTCAGGTTGCAATGGGAAAATTGTTGAGAGAGAGAAAGAGAGAGGGAGAGAAGCAACATTAGAGACAGTGATTGTACAATTATTTGAGATGTATACACTCAATCCATTAGCCACTTAGCCCTCCTAACTCAAAGGCTATCACTTACTGTTCTGTTTTAATTTTAAAATGCTGTGAATCATTTGAAAGAACAATTCTGCCAGACAAGTCACATTATTCCAATTTTTTAAAGAGAGTTCACCTGGAGTCACTAAATCAGAAAGTTAACCGCTAGAAACCTGGTTCCAAGAAATGAGTTCTCTTGTAATCTTGGAAAGGGAGCATCGCTATGGCACACGCCGTGTCGGTGCTCCAACTCCAGACCAACTTGAGTGTTCAACATTTTATGGAATTCATCGCCTCTCAAGCTGCTTGTTCTTCTTCTAGCGTTTGCCCTTCTTCCGTAGCCAGTCAACAGGTCAGGTTGAAAGCTGTCAGGAGCTGCTTGTTGCGGGCTTTGAAAGTGACTGGGATCCATGTGGATTCAGTCGGCTAGGAAGGATCATCAGTTTCCCCAATGAATGGGTACTCACGGGATGCACCACGAGAAGGTCGTTCCAATGCATCCCACTGCTTGTTTATATAGTCCTAATAGTGATAAACTCCCAGGGTTAAAGAAGTGTCCTGCGTGGTTTCGTTCATATGTAGAATATAGGGAAATGAAACACATGAAGTAGGGGAAAAAAAGTGACTAACCTGTCTCTAAGACTATGAAAACTATGGTGGTTATAGTGTGAAGTGGGGTGGGGCAGGGAGAGGTTGTGTACGTGTTGGGGGGAGTCGCAGAACTTCTGTGGGTGCAGATGGAACTAAAACCTTGTAATCTTATAAACCATTGTTAAATCATCAATAAAAATAGAAAAAATGTGTCCAGTAACAAAAACATGCTTTCTGGTTCGTAATCCCTGTCCTCAAATAAATAAAGACTTTATTTATTCCTTATGTAAAGATAAGGAAATACAAATGCACATTTGTGGCTACTGATTTTTTGTCTCATTCTCACAATTTGACATTTTTCTCTACCCCTGAAGCTGTTGTTGCATTCCTACCTTGTTAGTGAGATTTGGGGCTGACTACTGGGTCTCTTAAATAACCTGGATATGTGGATTAGAAAAGAACCTTATAGTGAGTGAACACATTTTTCTGACGCTAGTTTCCCAGCATCAACCTCAGTCCTTCATATTCTGATAGAATAAACAAATGCTATGAAATGTTTACAGAGGAGAAAAGTTGAATTTCAATAGCACTGTGTCTCAGTTTAAGACATATTTGGAGGAACTGAATGATTTGCAACATGGAATTTGATTCCTTGCAGAACAGTAGACCCTTGTCATATTTTAAAGTCAAAAGAGAATATTCTTGTGGTTGTTGTTGGACACTTATTTTTGATTTTTGCTTTCCAGATTAAGTTCTGTAAGTAAAGAATTAATATCAGTTTTTGGCTCCTGAAGGTTTTATAACTGAAATCTATTACTGATGTACATTAATACTGAACATTACCATTATAATGATAAAAATCCTAGAAAATAAAACCCACTGCTAAATAATCATATGCATTCTCAGCCCTAGAAGGGGGTGTAGCTCAGTGGTAGAGCACATGCTTTGCATGTATGAGGCCCTGGGTTCGAACCCCAGCACCTCCAGTCAAGGTTGTCTTTTTCCCTCCCCAGCCACCAAACATTCCTCAAACCTGTAATTCAAACAATATATACAAGTTTCTCTCTCCCACTCCTCCACTCTTCAAAAGTAAAACTATAACCTAATAGATTTATTTAATTTTCTCGTCTCTTGTGTTTTTCTGTACGTTCAACACAAAATATTTTACTTTACTGGGAAGTCAATGGTTTACAATACAATCGATAGTTTTTGACAGGATGATTCTTGACACAATGGTAAAGCAGTACAACAAAAGAAAAAGAAGTGTGGTGGGAACTGAGAACAGTAGATAGGCATCCACAGGGGGTATACAAGGGCCTGGGTAGCTCAGTCGGTAGAGCATCAGACTTTTAATCTGAGGGTCCAGGGTTTAAGTCCCTGTTCAGGCGGCTTAGTGTTTTTATCATAGATAATTTATTTATTTTTTTTATTTATTTATTTTTTTATAGCAAGAGCCTTTATTTGCAAGCTTAAGCTTGGGCCGCCGACACCCTTCCACGCAAGGGGAAAGTCTGATCATTTTTCTTTTTTTTTTATTATTATTTTTTATTTAAGAAAGGATTAATTAACAAAACCATAGGGTAGGAGGGGTACAACTCCACACAATTCCCACCACCCAATCTCCATATCCCACCCCCTCCCCCGATAGCTTTCCCACACTCTATCCCTCTGGGAGCATGGACCCAGGATCATTGTGGGTTGCAGAAGGTAGAAGGTCTGGCTTCTGTAATTGCTTCCCCGCTGAACATGGGCGTTGACTGGTCGGTCCATACTCCCAGTCTGCCTCTCTATTTCCCTAGTAGGGTGGGTCTCTGGGGAAGCTGAGCTCCAGGACACATTGGTGGTGTCTTCAATCCAGGGAAGTCTGGCCGGCATCCTGATGACACCTGGAACCTGGTGACTGAAAAGAGAGTTAACATACAAAGCCAAACAAATTGTTGAGCAATCATGGACCCAAAGCTTGGAAAAGTGGAGAGGAAGTATTAGGGAGGTACTCACTGCAAACTCTAGTGTACTTCTGCTTTCTTACTTTGGTGCCATACTCCAAACTCAGTCAATTTCTGCTTTGCGTTTCTACTTCTTTTTTTTTTTTTTTTTACATGCATAACATTCCCCAGATTCCCATTTAACAATACAACCCCCACTATTTCATTCATCATTTTTCATGGATCTGTATTCTCCCCACCCACCCACCCACCCCAGAGTCTTTTACTTTGGTATAATACTCCAATTCCATTTCAGGTTCGACTTGTGTTTTCTTTTCTAATCTTGTTTTTCAATGGATGGGATGATCTCACTCTCAGGCCGAAGTTGAAAAACAAGATATCATAGATAATTTAATTAGAAGAGTTCTAGTCTACTTAGTTCTAGTATACTTTGACACTGAAAAACTCTGTGAAAAGGAGAGGAAGAATTTAAAAGGAAAATTCACTGTTCTCTTTAGTATTCAGGTATGAAATAGTTACATGGTAAATTTGCCCATTCCTCAAAACCACATAATTTACGACCTTGATGATTTTTTCAGTTTTAGGCTTTGGGAAACACATTTCCTGTAAGGTGTTATGCAACAACTCAGTTATACAGAATTTTCTTTCCAAGTAGTGCCTCAGTACTTCTCAGTCAAATCTTTGTATAGATTGATAACCCAGAGATACTGGTTTTAGAGAGGCGTCTCATTAACTGATTGGAGCATTTGAATCAAAACTCCTGAATTCTTCAACAACAACAACAAAATAATGAAACCAGATTGACATGACATTTTTCTTTTAAGTTGTTTTAATTCTTTCCCTCTTTTAGCAATCCTCCAAAACTCTTCTGCTACTTGGCAAAAAGCACCTACCGCCTGAACAGGGACTTGAACCCATATTAGGGAAAACTATTCCCTGATCCACCTTACTGGTCCTTTTCCCAGGCATGACAACATCTCCCCAGACAATAACTTGGATCCACCTACATATCAGATTTCAGGCTCAGGCAAAACAAAACAAAACAAACAAACAAAAAGCTAGTATAGCTACAGGCCCTTTGAAATATAACTAAAATATGCCTACTAGCTATCAACAAAATGGAGGACCCCCACAACACTTCATCTGCACTATTCCAGCCTTTAGGTACATGATTGTTCAACAATTTGTTTGGCTTTGTATGTTAACTCTTTTCAGCCACCAGTTTCCAGATGCTAGTAGGATGCGACCAGACGTCCCCGACAGACAACCCCACCAATGTGCCTTGGAGCTTGCTTCCCCAGAGCCCTTACCCACTAGGGAAATAGAGAGACAGCTTGGGAATATGGATCAGGGAAGAGAGTTTTCCCTAATATGGGAAAGTGGCATAAGTACTGTTAACTGTAAACCCCATCAATTTGATGTGATCTGGGGTAAATGAAACAGGCAATTCATACCTTGGTATGCAAGACTGTTTTGGATCAGTTACTTCTTTTTTTCCCCAAGTGACACCCTTGACTTTGTTGTGCCAATCCCATGGGGATGGAAGGTGTCTAACCAAGGGGTCAAAACGAAGTAGCTCAGAAAGCTATTGGAGGTGCTGGGGATTGAACCCAGGGCCTCGTGCATGCTAAGCACGCGCTCTACCACTGAGCTACACCCCCTGCTGGGCAATCAGCAACCCCTGGTAATACATGTACCAGAGTGATGTCTGGTTCTTCCTGCCTTTCTCATGAACAAATAAATTTTTTAAAATAAATAACTATTACGAATTGTGCTGCTATGAACATAGGTGTACACATGTCTTTTTGGTTGAGTGTTATGGAGTCCTTAGGATATATCCCTAGGAAAGAAATTACTGGGTCATATGGGAGGTCTATTTCTTTTTTTAAGGGAGGAGAATGAGAAACACCTTTTTTTAAACTTTTTTTTTAATTGTCTTTATTTATTGGATAGAGACAGTCAGAAATCAAGAGGGAAGGGGGTGGGAGAGAGGAGAGAGACAGAGAGACACCTACAGCCCTGTTTCACCACTTGTAAAGCTTTCTCCCTGCAGGTGGGGAGTGGGGGGTGGGGGCTCGAATTTGGGTTCTTGCACATGTGCGCTCAACCAGGTGCGCCACCACCTGGCCCCGGGAGGTCTCTTTCTTTTCTTTTCTTTTCTTTTCTTTTCTTTTCTTTTCTTTTCTTTTCTTTTCTTTTAAAATATTTATTTATTTATTTTCCCTTTTGTCGCCCTTGTTGTTGTTTTTTATTGTTGTTGTAGTTATTATTGTTGTTATTTATGTCGTTGTTAGATAGGACAGAGAGAAGTGGAGAGAGTAGTGGGAGACAGAGAGGGGTAGAGAAAGATAGACACCTGCAGACCTGCTTTACCGCCTGTGAAGCGACTCCCCTTATGCCGGTCTTTGCACTTTGTGCCACCAGCACTTAACCGGCTGTGCTACCTCCTGACTCCCCGGAGGTCTATTTCTAACCTTGTGAGAGTTCTCCAGAAGGCGCTCCACAGAGGTTGGAACAATTTACATTCCCACTAGCAGTGTAGGAGGGTTCCTTTGTCCCTACAACCTCTCCTGCATTTGTTGCTGCTGTCCTTTTTGATGTATGTCTTTATTTGCATTTCTCTGACAATCAGTGACCTGGAGCAATTTTTCATATGTTTGTTGGCCTTTTGGATCTCTTCTGTAGTAAATATTCTGTTCAGATCCTCTGCCCATTTTTGGATTGGGTCATTTGCTTTTTTGTTGCTACGTTTGGTGAGTTCCTTATATATTCTGGTTATTAGCCTCTTGTCTGATGTGTGGCATGTGAAGATCTTCTCCCATTCCATGAGGGGTCTCTTTATTTGGATGATAGTTTCTTTTGCTGTGCAGAAGCTTTTCAATTGGATGTAGTCCCACTGAAGCACAATTCGTAATAACTAAAATCTGGAAGCAAGCCAGGTGCCCAACAACAAATGAATGGCTGAGAAAGTTGTGGTATATTTACACAATGGAATACTACGCAGCTATTAAGAACAATGAGCCTATCTTCTCTGACCCATCTTGGATGGAGCTAGAAGGAATTATGTTAAGTGAGATAAGTCAAAAAGACAAAGATGAGTATGGGGTTATCCTACTCATAAACAGAAGTTGAGAAATAAGAACAGAAAGAGAAGCTCAAAGCACAATCTGGCTGAGTTTGGAGTATGCCACCAAACTCAGATTTCTCCCAGTCCTGAACCCTCTAGGGCAAGGCTCATTTTCCTGCATGCCTCTCCCAATTCATACCAATTGATACTGCACCTGCTGATCCCAACCTAATCAATGCAGCCAGTACCACCTTGGCATGCTTCACCTCGGACTGCATCCAGAGACGTCAGGCATGGAATGTGAACCCACAAGCTTCATTACTCTGCCACCAGGTTGCAGATGATACCGTGGTGCCAACCGGACTTCCCAGGGCAGACGACCCCACCATTGTGTCCTGGAGCCCCACCTCCCCAGATCCCTGTCCCACTAGGGAAAGAGAGAGACAAGCTGGGAGTATGGATCGACCTGTCAATGCCCACATTCAGCGGGGAAGCAATTACAGAAGCCAGACCTTCCACCTTCTACATCTCACAATGATCTTGGGTCCATACTCCCAGAGGGGTAAAGAATAGGAGAGCTATCAGGGGAGGGGATGTGATACAGAGGTCTCGTGGTGGGAATTGTGCAAAGTTGTACCCCTCTTATATTATGGTTTTGTCAATGTTTCCTTTTTATAACTAAAAAAATTATTAAAAAAAAGAAAGAAGGAAAGAAAAATGGAAGAAAGAAAGGAAGGGAAGGAAAGAGAGAAAGTAAAAGATCAAATGTTCTGTAACCCCACTGTGTAGATAGTTTTCTGTAAAAGTTATTTCTACCAACATATATAAAGAGCTTACCAGACTCAACAACAAGACAACAAATAACCCCATCCAAAAATGGGGGGAGGAATTGGACAGAATATTCACCACAGAAGAGATCCAAAAGGCCGAGAAACACATGAAAAAGTGCTCCAAGTCTCTGATTGTCAGAGAAATGCAAATCAAGACAACAATGAGATATCACTTCACTCCTGTGAGAATGTCACACATCAGAAAAGGTAACAGCAGCAAATGCTGGAGAGGGTGTGGGGTCAAAGGAACCCTCCTGCACTGCTGGTGGGAATGTAAATTGGTCCAACCTCTGTGGAGAACAGTCTGGAGAACTCTCAGAAGGCTAGAAATGGACCTACCCTATGACCCTGCAATTCCCCTCCTGGGGATATATCCTAAGGAACCCAACACATCCATCCAAAAAGATCTGTGTACACATATGTTCTTGGCAGCACAATTTGTAATAGCCAAAACCTGGAAGCAACCCAGGTGTCCAACAACAGATGAGTGGCTGAGCAAGTTGTGGTATATATACACAATGGAATACTACTCAGCTGTAAAAAATGGTGACTTCACCGTTTTCAGCAGATCTTGGATGGACCTTGAAAAAATCATGTTGAGTGAAATAAGTCAGAAACAGAAGGATGAATATGGGATGATCTCACTCTCAGGCCGAAGTTGAAAAACAAGATTAGAAAAGAAAACACAAGTCGAACCTGAAATGGAATTAGAGTATTACACCAAAGTAAAAGACTCTGGGGTGGGTGGGTGGGTGGGGAGAATACAGGTCCATGAAAAATGATGAATGAAATAGTGGGGGTTGTATTGCTAAATGGGAATCTGGGGAATGTTATGCATGTAAAAAAAAAAAAAAAAAGAAGTAGAAACGCAAAGCAGAAATTGACTGAGTTTGGAGTATGGCACCAAAGTAAGAAAGCAGAAGTATACTAGAGTTTGCAGTGAGTATCTCCCTAATACTTCCTCTCCACTTTTCCAAGCTTTGGGTCCATGATTGCTCAACAATTTGTTTGGCTTTGTATGTTAACTCTCTTTTCAGTCACCAGGTTCCAGGTGTCATCAGGATGCCGGCCAGACTTCCCTGGATTGAAGACACCACCAATGTGTCCTGGAGCTCAGCTTCCCCAGAGACCCATCCTACTAGGGAAAGAGAGAGGCAGACTGGGAGTATGGACCGACCAGTCAAAGCCCATGTTCAGCGGGGAAGCAATTACAGAAGCCAGACCTTCTACCTTCTGCAACCCTCAATGACCCTGGGTCCATGCTCCCAGAGAGATAGAGAATGGGAAAGCTATCAGGGGAGGGGGTGGGTTATGGAGATTGGGTGGCGGGAATTCTGTGGAGTTGTACCCCTCCTACCCTATGGTTTTGTTAATTAATCCTTTCTTTAATAAAAAAAAAAAAAGTTATTTCTGTGGTCTGGGAGTTGGTGCAGTGATAACTTTGGACTCTCAAGCAAGAGAACCCGAGTTCGATTCCTGGCAGCACATGTGCCAGAGTGATGTCTGGTTTTTTCTCTCTCCTCCTATCTTTCTCATAAATAAAATCTTATAAAAAAATCTCTTTAAAAAAGTTATTTCTGGGGAGTCGGGCAGTAGCTCGCATCGGGTTAAGCACACATGGTGCAAAGCACAAGGACCGGCATAAGGATCCCAGTTTGAGCCCATGGCTCCCCACCTGCAGGGGAGTCGCTTCACAGGCGGTGAAGCAGGTCTGCAGGTGTCTATCTTATCTCCTTCCCTCTCTGTCTTCCTCTCCTCTCTCCATTTCTCTCTGTCCTATCCAACAACGACAACATCAATAACAACAATAATGACTACAACAATAAAATAACAAGGGCAACAAAAGGGAATAAGTAAGTAAATAAACATTTTAAAAAGTTATTTCTGAAGATAATACTAAATCTAAATCATTCCTCCAATCTTTACTCTTAAAGATAGTTAAAGTAATATAATAGCTTCTCTTAAAATTTCAGGACTGGCTGGGAGTATGGATTGACCTGTCAATGCTCATGTTCAGCGGGGAAGCAATCATAGAAGCCAGACCTTCCACTTTCTGCATCCCGTAGTGACCCTGGGTCCATACTCTCATGGGGTTAAAGAATAGGAAAACTATCAGGGGAGGGGTTGGGATATGGAGCTCTGGTGGTGGGAATTGTACTCCTCTTATCCTGTGGTCTTGTCAGTGTTTCATTTTATGAATAAATAAATTAAAAAAAAAAACACTTTAGGACTTTGATTGACCGTAGCTTGAAATACTCCAAGTACCAAGGCGACATCTCTTGAAAAAGCCTGCTCTGGAGGTACCATCTGAATCTTGAAAAGGATAATGACAGTACTAACAGTGGGAAATTTAGGGAGGCATGCTACAGCCTTGACCTTGAATAAAATGGCAACATAGAGGTCATGGATGCAGCAAAATTATTTTTACATATTGTAAAGTATATATATATTTTAAAGATTTTATTTATTTATGAGGAGGATAGGAGGAGAGAGAAAGAACCAGACATCACCCTGGCACATGTGCTGCCAGGGATCAAACTTGGGACTTCATGCTTGAGAGTCGAAAGCTTTACCACTGCACCACCTCCCAGACCACTGTAAAGTATATCTTATTAAGTACTTTTCATAATACATTGTACGAAACATGGTAATGTTCTTGGAAATCACTTCTCAGTATAATGTGAGGTATTAATGACAATTTAAAATATATTTTATAAAATATAAAAAATATATTTAAAATATAAAATATATTTTAAAAAATTTTTAAATAAATTTTTTAAAAATATATTTATTTAAAATATATTTAAAATATTTTTTTCTTTTTTATAAATTATAAGTGCATGCAGCAGTATATACAGGTGACACACAGTGGTGAATAAAGGGAATTTAGACCTTGGTTTTATAAAGCATCTTAACAAAGAATGATACATTTCTAGTGCAACGAGAGAAAACTATTTTAGATTTTCAAGGGCAGCAATCTACAGAAACCAATATAATAAGTGAGATTTTCTTAGATCCTTAGCAGTTCTCATTTCTCAGAATTTCTGCTTTTGGTTAGATTAGGTTTGGGAAGACTTCTTTTTGCATCTGTTGATTTTTAGCCTCCAACACAAAACAATCTGTGTCAAAATGACAAATTTTGGGGTGGATTACTTCAAGCCCCATTCTTTAATTTCTATTTAGAATATTGTTCCTTAGTCTTTCTCTCTCTCTCTCTTTCTTTCTTTCTTTCTTTCTTTCTTTCTTTCTTTCTTTCTTTCTTTCTTTCTTTCTTTCCCTCCAGGGTTATTGCTGGGGCTCGATGCCTGCACTATGAATCCACTGCTCCTGGAAGCTATTTTTTCCCCTTTTGCTGCTCTTGTTGTTTACCATTGCTGTTGTTATTATTATTGTTGTTATTGCTGTCGTCGTTGTTGGAAAGGACAGAGAGAAATCGAGAGAGGGCGGGAATACAGAGGGGGAGAGAAAGACACCTGCAAACCTGCCACACCGCTTGTGAAGCGACCCCCATAGAACCAGTATCCTTACAGAGGTCCTTGAGCTTCGAGCCACGTGCGCTTAAAAACTCTGTGCTACCACCCCGCCCCGCTATTTCATTTTTAAATAAAGATTTATCCATTTATTAATGAGAAAGATAGGAGGAGACAGAGAAAGAGCCAGGCATCACTCTGGTACATGTGCTGCCAGGGATCATACTTAGGACCTCATGCTTGAGAATCCAAGGCTTGATTCACTGATCCACCTCCTGGACCACATCCCTTCTTATTTAAAAGGGAAAAGTGCACTTGTCTTTCAACCTCCAAGTCAGTAGTAACGTGTCAAATAACTCACAAGAATCCTCTAAATTCTCTTGGGCTGATAAAATCATTAAAACAGCGTCATTTAGGTAGATTGGCATAAAAAATGTTTGATTCGATAAGGTTTTTACATAGATAATGGGCATCCTTATTTCAGTTGGAGGAAAGAAGGTTTAAATCCTCAACTGAGACAGATGAAATACTGTATGGGTGAAACCTTGGTGGTGGGGAAGACGAGGGGGAGGGGAGAGGAGAAAACAAGTTTTGTCGACTGTCAAGAGTTCTTGGTCTATTTTGGATGCCAGCTCTTTATTAAACTTGTGTTTTGTATATATTTTCTACTCATTTCATTGAGTGCCATTTGCGGAACGGTTTTTAATTCGAATGAAATTCAACTTACACAGTTTTCATGGATTGTGCCTTTGCTGTTGTAGTTTTCACCTCTGAAGAGTCACGATTCTTAGCTATATAATTTCTGAAGCAAGAGACAAAAATCAATAGCTGTTGCAGTGAATCTGGGGGCAAAAATGCGGTTTCAGCGTATTCTAGCGTTGCAGCTTCACCCGTCGGCCTAGTTACTGCCTCTGGTGATTAAAAAAAAAAAAATCAGGGCAGGATTTTCATCTAGTTGGATAGGTATTTTATTTTTATTTTTATTATTTTCACCAAGCGGGGTCAAGTTGGGAGCAGGAGCTTCAGAAGATGCATATAATTATTCCACGTACTCGTCTGCAAAGAGTTTGGATGTCATTTTCCATGAGTCTTTTGGCTAGTGGATCAGTTCGTAAAGGATCTGGGGAAACCTTTTAGGTAGCTCCACCTGGGAGTCAACTTGGTGAACGTAAGAAAAGACAGTGATGTTTTAACTACTACAATTGTACTGTAGTCTCAGTGAGCAAGCATATAATGGAGATGGAACGTTTCGGGAAAGAATTATTTGGATGTAATCTGGGTGAGGCTTCAAATTAATGAGGTTGTAATTCACCTGCAAAGCCCGCCACTGTCTGGTGAAAGGAAGAATAACAGTAATTATGCAGGGGAAAGGGTGAACCATTTCCGGCTTTTAACAGGACAGGAATTCTACTCAGGTCCTGACCACCACTTGGGGATGTAGCTCAGTGGTAGAGCGCATGCTTCGCATGTATGAGGCCCCGGGTTCGATCCCCGGCATCTCCAGGGTCTTTCTTTATTCATACTGTGTTCCAACTCATCTCGGTCTGAATACAACATTTCAGTCCTCATCATTTTTGTCATTGTTATTTCCTTTGAATCGAGCTATTTCTCATCTGTAATTCTATTTCTTTTCCTTTTAATTAACCACCATTTTATTCCCAGCTTCCTGGAAACGCCCTTAGGCTGCTTTATTTTCCACTGAGTAGTACAAAGCTAGAATTACAATTCAGAAGTAAATTCATCCTACGACTGCATCCAGGAAGTGTTAGTAATGATTAAGCTTTCCGTTGGAGAATAATTAGAATTTCTCTTAGTAATTCTCCCTCCTTTCCTTTTATGGGAGGGCAAAGTCGCATGATTTTCAGTATTGAGATGGGAGCAGCATATTCAAGCGTTCATCCAAAGACCATATGATGTATTTCTTCATATGTTATGGTTAATAATCTAGTTAATACTTTATTTCTCACTGAACATTTGGCTTGGCTGAATGTTTCTGAGAGGGACAGCGAGTTTTGATCCAGTGAAGGGAATTTTGGGAAAGTAGTGAAGATTGGAGAGAGTTTATGGAAATGGAAGATGGCATTGACTGGAAACCCGTGAAAGATTGTCTGACAGCATTGAAAATCCAATTTAGGTGTCTCTGGACAATTGCAATTACATGATTTTTTAGATTTATGTGATTTCTGCATTGCCCTCATGCTCATTTCTTATTCCACTGGGTGTTTTGGGATATTGATATTGTAGCAACTTACCACATTGTTTCTGTTCACAATAAAAAACACACAGAAGTTATGGAGGGGGTAGGGTAATGGTTACGTAAAAAGGCTTCCATGTACTTAATTCCCAGCATGATCATAAGCCAGAGTTGAGCAGTGCTCTCTCTAGTCTTTATATCTTTCCCACAGTATTTCTCTCTTTCTTATAAAATAAAAGAAATAAAATTAAATTTAAAAATACACAAATAGTGGCAGCATGTGTTTTTCTCTGCCCTTGTTAGGGCATGTTATTAGTTATATAACTGTGCTAAATTAAGGGATACAACAGAGTGTCAGAAGGGAGAAATTATCTATAAGCAATAGTTATAGTCTAAATCATAATTATCATGTTTTACATACTTAAAAATGTGAAAGAATGCTGGGACACATTCAAGGATAAGGACCAACACTTCTTGAAGACATAAATTATGGAAAGAAGAGATACTTGTGACGTATATTTACTTTTTTTATCTTTATTTTATTGGATAGAGATAGCCAGAAATTGACAGGGAAGGGGGAGATAGAAAGAGAGATGTCTGTAGCACTGCTTCACCACTTGTAAAGCTTTCCCCCTGCAGGTGGAACATTGTAATATGTGCACTCAATCAGGTGTACCACCACCTGGCCATTTGTGATGCATATTTAATAAGTGGGAAGTTTATAGCTGGAAAGGAAAACATAGTGTTATTCTAGTCATAATAAATATCAGGCTTGTGACATGACACAAAACATTAGGAAATTAAGGTAGGTCACAGGATGACAGAGGAAATCAACCATAGGAAAAGATGTAAGAGATGAAGAAATAATGATCAAGAAGTATATGGCTGTTGGTCTCAGTTGAGTCTGTTACGTAGGTGTGATGTGGTCTTGTCTTTCCTTACTCCATTCCTTCTCCTGTGCCGCCACAGAATGGCCCACTAACAGATCTACTTACTACTTGGACTATGTGTATTGGCATGCCATATTAACCAGAGAATTTCCCACACAGGTACCCAAAACCTATCTGATGTCTGAAAAGAAGTGGAAGAGACCTGGTATTCAACAGAGCCTGGGTTGGGTTCATTACATGAGTCATAAACCAGAATCACATATTCTTCTCTGTGGATGACCTCTTCCAAAAGATCAATAAAAATGAAACATATTAGACCATCAATTAAGTCCTTTTCAAATTTAATGTATATGTGTATATAAGGTACTATTCAGTGAATATTTGAAAAAATGTACAAATTTTTCATGCATACCTGTGAATGAGCTGTATTCTCAGCAACAGAGCTCAGTTAAATGTAACTGCAAGTAGTTAGTACAAGATGTTTAGGACAAAATTTCTTCTAGTTGGTTTTTCCTTTTAAATATTTATTTATTTATTTATTTATTTAGTTATTTATTTATGAGAGGTATAGGAAAAGAGAGAAAGGACCAGACATCACTCTAGTACATGTGTGGCTAGGGGTAGAACTCAGGACCTCTTGCTTGAAAGGCCAACCCTTTATCCACTGCACCACCTCCCAGACCACAGTTTTTCCTTTTAATACTCAGTGCCTGCTTGATTTCACCTCGTGGTTTTGTTAAATAAACTTGGTATACTGTATTTAAAAAAATTATAGCTTATTTTGAGCTCTGTATTAGTAAATTCTCTTGGATACAAAAAGTGAACACTACATTAATCCCCCATAAAGAATTTTTTAGTGGTCTGGGAGGTGGTGCAGTGGCACTAGACTCTCAAGCATGAGGTCCGGAGTTCAATCCCTGGCAGCATATGTACCAGCGTGATGGCTTGTTCTTTCTCTCCTCCTATCTTTCTCATAAATAAATAAATAAATTCTTTAAAAAAAGTTTTTTAAAAAGTTAACACTGATTATGGTTAGTATAAATGGAAAAAAATATCTATTAGAACAGTTTTGAGCAAAGCAAGGAGCCTCAGAAAGCATATATTGCTATTCTACTTCAAATTTGTTTTAAATCACTTTATTGGTGAAACAGAGATTTACAAGACAGCAATTGTCACATGACTACAGTTTCTTATCTTCTGTGATAGAAATCTTTTAGGTCCTACCATGTGTGGGCTCTGCTTCTGCCCTTGGTGGAGCTCAGAGAAGACTGAGTGGCTTGCTATACAGGTTCTGTAGAGGTTATCACTGACAACTGCCCTTGGGCAGAGAGATCTTCCCCCTAGAATTCAATCTTACTTTTTTATTTTAATTTTTGTTTATAAAATGGGAACACTGACAAGATCATAGGATAAGAGGGGTACAGTTCCACACAATTCCCACCACCAGAACTCCATATCCCATCATCCCCTCCCTAGGTAGCTTCCCTATTCTTTACCTCTCTGGGAGTAAGGACCCAGGGTCATTATGGGTTGCAGAAGGTGAGTGTTCTCTGGCTTCTGTAATTGCTTCCCCGATGAACATGGGCATTGACAGGTTGATCCATACTCCCAGCCTGTCTCTCTCTTTCCCTAGTGGGGCAGAGCTCTGGAGAAGCAGGGCTCCAGGACACATTGGTGGGGTTGTCTGCCCAGGGAAGTCCAGTTGGCATCATGGTAGTATCTGGAACCTAGTGACTGAAAAAGAGTTAAGATATAAAGCAGAACAAACTGTTGACTAAAGAACTAGTTTTATTAACTAGTTGTCAAGCTGTATATTGCTTCTTCTTCTTCTTCTCCTCTTCTTTCTTTTTCTTACCAGAGCACTGCTCAGCTCTGACTTATGGTGGTGCAGGGGACTGAACCTGGGAATCTGAAGTCTCAGGCATGAGAATTTCTTTGCATAATCATTATTTTATCTACCCATAGCCCCTGTAGATTATTTCTTCATGATTTACTTTATGCTAGAAATGCATATTTTTGACCTCCTTCACCCATTTTACTCACCATTCCGTATTACTCCAGCCTTGTCTCTAGCAACTTCTATTATTTCTCTGTATCTATGAATCTAGCAGTTTATTAGTTTCTTTTTAAACTCCACATGTATGTGAGATCATACTGTATTTATTTGTTCTTGTCTGGTATATTTAACCTAGCATAAAGCTTGTGTGACTCAGGAGTTGAAGTAGTGGCTAGAAATCTGGACTTAAGAGCATGAGGTTCTGGGTTCCACCCTTAGCATTATAATGTGCTATGTTCTGGTTTTCACTTGTTCTCCTCTATTTCAAATTAACAAGCTAATTATTAATTTTTAAAAATGTTTTTAATATTTATTTATTCCCTTTTGTTGCCCTTGTTGTTTATTGTTGTAGTTATTGATGTCGTCGTCGTTGGATAGGACAGAGAGAAATGGAGAGAGGAGGGGAAGACAGAGACGGCGAGAGAAAGATAGACACCTGCAGACCTGCTTCACTTGTGAAGCGACTCTCCTGTAGCTGGGGAAAGGTGGGCTCGAACCGGGATCCTTAACACCAGTCCCTGAGCTCTGTCTCATCTGCGCTTAACCCGCTGCGCTATCACCCAACTCCCATATAATTAATTTTTAAAGCCTTTAAAAAGTCTTAAAAATCCATACTGTTGCTAATGGCAAGATTTCATTCTTTTTGTGACTGAATAATATTTTATTGTATATACACACACATAGACATACATGCCACATTTTCTTTATCCAGTCATCCATTAATGGACACTAATGTTGCTAGGCTGTGATTTGTTTTGCTTTGCTTTGTTTTGTTTCATTTTGTTTTGTTTTACTAGAGCACACTGCTCAGCTCTTGCTTACAGTGATGCTGGGGGTTGAACCTGAGACCTTTGGTGTCTCAGGCATGATAGCATTATGCTATCTCCCCAGCACTTGTGGAAATCTGTTCTTTAAAAAATAAGTAAATAAATACACCCCAGATCCCTGTCCCACTAGGGAAAGAGAGAGGCAGGTTGGGAGTATGTATCAACATGTCAACATCCATGTTCATCCAGGAAGTAATTACAGAAGCCAGACCTTCCACCTTCTGCACCCCATAATGACCCTGGGTCCAAGCTCCCAGAGGGATAAAGAGTAGGAAAACTATCAGGGGAGGGAATGGGATATGGAGTTCCGGTGTTGGGAATTGTGTGGAATTGTGTAGAATTGTACCTTTTTTATCCTATGGTCTTGTCAGTGTTTCCATTTTTTTTTTAATAAAAGTTTTTATCTATTTATTTACGAGAAAGATAGAAGGAGAGAGAAAGAGCCAGACATCACTCTGGTACATGTGCTGCCAGGGATTGAACTGAGGACCTCATGCTTTAGAGTCTGATGCTTTGTTCACTGTACCACCTCTCAGACCACACAGTGTTTCCATTTTATAAATAGAAACTTTAAAAAAAAAAAACACTAAAGTTGTAAATAGCAAATAAAACAAATACTTAGAATTGAAATTATTGGATCATGTAGTAGTTGTATTTCTAATTCTTTGTGTGTGTGTGTAAATGTTTGTCATAGTAGCTGCACAAATTTACATTCCTACGAACAGTAAACAAGTGTTTGCCTGTGTGTGTGTTTTTGTGTGTATGTGTGTTTAGATAAAGACAGAGTAGGAAGGAGAGAGAGAGAGGAGAGACTTACAGTACCAAAGTCTCTTTCAATGTGGGCTCAAATCAGGTCTCACACATGCCAAAGCAACAAAGTATCCATGTGTACTATTTTGCTGGCACAATAAGAATCTTCTTTTTTGTCTCTTTTAAAAAAGATTTATTCATTTATTTGTGTATAAGACTGTTCAGCTCTTGTACATGGATTGAACCAAGGACCCTCTAGATCCTAAACCATGCAAGTCCCATGCTAGTCACAGATCTACTTCTGTTCTTTTGCAAACACTTAATACTAATTGTATTTTGATAGCTGCTTTAACCAGCATGAGGTAATAATATTCACTGGGTTTAAAAAAATTTTTTTCAAATACTTTTATTGGTGGAATTAATAGTTTACAGTGAATACGGTTGTTGATTCATGTGTAGCATTTCTCAGTTTTCTGCAAAACACTCTCACCCCCAGCCTAGGTCCTCTTCCACCATCATGTGCCAGGACCAGAAAGCTCCCCCACCCACCCTCAGAATCTTTTGCCTTGGTGCAGTACGTCAAATCCAGTCCAAGTTCTACTTTGTGTTTTTCCTTTCTGTTCTTATTTCTCGACTTCTGTCTTTAAGTGTAATCATCCCAATTCATCTTTCTCTTTCTGACTTATCTCATTTAAGACAATTCCTTCAAGTTTCATTCAAGATGAGGTGAAGAAGGTGAATTCATCATTTTTAATAGCTGATTTTATATCTATGTTGTTGGATACCTAGGTTGCTTTCAGGTTTTGGCTATTACAAATTGTGCTGCTATGAACATAAGTATACAAAAATCTTTTCTGATGGGTTTGTTTGGTTCCTTAGGATATATCCTCAGGAGAGGAATTGCAGGATCATAGGGTATGTCCATTTCTAGCCATCTGAGAGTTCTCCACAAGAGTTGAACCAAATTACATTGCTACCAGCAATACAAGAGGGTTCCTTTACCCCTGCAACCTAATTTGTTGTTACTATCCTTTCTGATGTGTGACATTTTCATAGGAGTGAAATGGTATCTCAGTGCTGTCTTTATTTCATTTCTCTATCAATTTTTCCACATGCATATAGACCTTCTGGATCTCTTCTTAGGTGAATATGCTGTTCATAACCTCTCTCCATTTTTGAATGGGGTCATTTTTTTTTTTTTATTGCTGAGTTTGGTGAGCTCTTTATATATTTTGGTTATTTGCCTTTTGTTTGATGTATGGCAAGTAAAGAACTCCAGTTTTGTAAAGAGTATCTGCTTGGGTGGTGGTTTCTTTTGCTGTGCAGAAACATTTTAATTTGATGTAGTCTTATTGGTTTATTTTTGTTTTTGTCTTCTTTGCAATTAGATTTGTATTATTGAAGATGCCTATAAAATTTAGGTGTATTAAGCACACACATTACAGTGTGCAAGGACTGGGGTTCAAGCCCCTGGTCCTTACCTGTAGCGGCAAAACTTCATGAGTGATGAAGCAGGGCTGCAAGCGTCTCTCTGCCTCTTTTCCTCTCCATCTCCCCCTCTCAATTTTTTCTCTCTCTATTCAATAATAAATAAATAAAATAAAAAGATAAAAAAATAGGTGGAAAAGAGGTCAGTCAATATTTTCCTTTAAATTTTTGATAGTTTCTGGTCTAAGCCAAGTCCATGATTCATTTGAAGTTTACCTTTCTGTGTGGTGAAATATAATGGTTAAGTTTTCTTGTTTTTTTAAACAATTTCCTTTGTTGTCACTCTTTTTTTTTTTTTTTTAAGCTTTATTTATTGGATAGAGACAGCCAGAAATTGAGAGGGAGGGGTGATAGAGAGTGAGAGAGACAGAGACAACTTCACCACTTGCAAAACTTTCCCCTTGCAAGTGGGGGCTGGAACCCGGGTCCTTGCACATTATAACATGTGCACTCAACCAGGTGTGCCACCACCCAGCACCCCTTTGTTGCCTCTTATTATTATTAATTATACTATTAGTACTATTAAGTACCTTAAATAATTTCATGTCAAGTCTATCTAGACTTGATCTCTCTTAGGTACACTGGCAAACATTTTACTGCTTGCTTAATATCTCCACATGGAGATAACAGATTAACAGACAACTGTAAATTAACATGGTCAAAACAGAAGCTTAAAAAAAAACAAAAAAAAACTTTGCATTTCCTTTCCCATGAAAACTGCTAAAAAAAAAAAAAAAAAGGACAGGGCTTATACATAAAACAGAGATTCAGAAATAATGAGCAGATTGTTTATTTGCATGTTTTGGTTTTTTTAGCTGCATGAATTTTCCAAGGAATATCTGAACATACAAACAAACAAACAGGCCCACATGGAAGTGTTCTCATTGAGAAACACTTACCTATTTTACTAGTTACAATCTTCTTTTTTGACTGACAGAGACTGATCCAGGAAGGGATATGTGACAATGTCTGACCAGTGCAGTATAGACACAGGATTTTCAGAGGGGGTTCTGAGTACAGTATTCCTCTCTATAAAATAAATGTAATTTTACAATCTTGTAACCTACTACTAGTCACAAATACAAAAACAAAGGGGAAAAATATTATAAACCATTAACTTTTCAATAAAGTGGGTTTTCAAAATTAAATAATAGTGTACACTTTAAATATAACATACAATTGTTGATTAAATTCTAAAAATGTATAATAATGTCATAATTTTCAAAGTATTTAGATACCTGGATTATCCACTATATACAAAAATTGCTGAGCTCTTGCTGGTAAAAAAAAAAAAAAGTACAAAAGTATATTATATTTATTCCTAAAAAAATTTAAAAAGCTTATAAAGCATTTTTATTTTCTGGAATATTTTACATATCACAGAGGTCAGCATTCTTTTATTTTAACCAGAGCACTGCTCAGTTCTGGCTTATGGTCATACAGGAAATTGAACCTGGGACTTTGGAGCCTGAGGCATGAGAGTCTGTTTGCATAGCCATTATGATACCTATCCCTGCCTGAGATTATCATTTCTTTAAGATTTCATACAACATGCCAACAAAGTTATTTCAGGCATGGAGAAATATATACTTAAATTTATTTCAATGAGAGTGATAGAGAGAGAGATGGAGATACACTGGAACACTGCTCAGCTCTGGCTTCTGGTGCTGTTGTGAATTGAACCTGGCACCTCAGAGCCTCAGACATGGAAGTCATTAGCCTAATCATTATGCTATCTCCCTAGACTTGAAAATTATATTTTATGGGGATTTTTTAAAAATTCATTATTAATTTGTTTTAATACCTACATAGAGTCAACTTTTTCTGTAACTTATGTTAGTTTTGATAGTGTTTCTATAAATTTCTCATTTCTTCTGGAATTGAGAGTACTGAGGGCAAATGTTATGAATTTAAAAGAGAGGTGAAAAATAAAATTCTTGTTTACAAAGGAACAAAATAATTTCACTGAAAATGGTTGGAATAAATTTTTATCCTATTTCATGAAGGCAGCTTCAAAGAGAATTTAATTGTTTGGTGGGGATGTAGCTCAGTGGTAGAGCGCATGCTTAGCATGCATGAGGTCCCGGGTTCGATCCCCGGCATCTCCATATTTTAAATCCATCGATGGTCCCGTAATCGTTTTACCTTTAAGTACTTACATTTTGCTTCAGTTATGCTCATAATCCTTGAATTCTAAAATTTTAATTTCTGTCTGTCCTCGGAAAGATCTACATACAGTATTTCACAATGCAAAATCTAGAGTGACTGTTTCCTGTTTGGAGCGGGTGTGTGTGTGGGGGGTGGATGGCGATGGCGGGAGAAGGACATTTACCCTTGTAAATTCTAAATCAGATTAGAGTACCAAACATTGGAATTAGTGTTTTTATTTAATTTGGATGCTGACGTCCTGGGTTGGGAGTCGGGGGGTGGGACGGTAGAGTGCCTGAGCTGCGACCTCAAGTTAACTCTTTGAGGCTCCACGCAAGAAAGATGGAGTTCGCCTGAATCTCTCTGTTAAGAACGTTACTTTTTCCCAGGCTTAATGCTGTGACATTATTGGATACATTTAGCTTCTCCAAACCCGGCAGTTCTATCTGAAATCAAACACAACTGTCTAAAATAGAAGCATTTCGATAGAGATGTGTTTTCCTTAGTGCATTTTGCCAGTGGATTTGATCCCTAGGATGCGGATCTGTTTTGTAATCTCCCAATTTGCCTTGCTGATTCTAAAACTACATACGCTAATTCTCTCTGAAAATAGATCACCTCTTTTTCTAAACTTAGTCCTTTTATCCCATTGATGAGGCTAGTCTTTTATATATTTTGTTGAACGTCTATTCCTTCTAGAAATTCAACACATCTTCCTTCGCTAGGTTGCTTCCAGGTTTTGGCTATTACACATTGTGCTGATATGAACATACCTCTAATTTTGGAATGCTCCTTCAAAGTACCTTATCCTGGGAATTCACTTTGTACTCATTTTTCCACCGTTTTAAAGTTGCCAATCCACCTTAATTTCAAATCTCATTCATTTACTTTCCCAGTTCCTTTACCTCTCTACCCATAAAATACTTTCTCAGACTCCAGTGTGCTTTGTGCTCTTTTTAGCCCCTTCTATGACCCTTCACCCCATTATCACTACTTTATCCTTTTATTCTTCAACTTCTGTCTAACTACTATTGTTACAATTTCCTTTCCATTCTAAAACCACCTTCTTCTCTTGCATCTTCATAATAAATACATTGTACTTGTGCACGTATCTGTCTCCAAATCACAGCCCCCTTCCCCCCCCCTTTTTTTTTTTAGCACAAATACCAGTCATAGTATATCAGAACATCTGACTTACCTGAGGATGGACTTCATTTTAACTAATTATAACAGAGATTACCTTTTTCCTAGATAAGGCCACATTCTGAGTTCTGGGGGTAAGAATTTCAACATATGAATTTGGTGGGGGTGGTGGATTTCAACTATGAATACTTATTATCTTGTGTTGTGTTGAATTATCCTATTCTCAAGAGAAGAAACTCAGTTACTGAGGATAATCAGAAGTAATTGCAATTATGAAAAATCCCTATACATCTATGCCCGTTATCTCTCTTATAATATTAGTTAAGCACCTTTGCATCATATGGGCCCAAAGTTTCACCTGTTATTTATTCTTTTAGTTTATTTATATGTCCCTTACCTTAAACACTTGAGTGCAAGCCTATTTCTGGAAGACCTCACTGGGCTGGGTCTCACTGATTCTGCTTCTTTCTACTCTCACAATAATTGCACCAAGAACCTTTGTAGACATTCCTCCTACTGGATTTAGGTCAGATTTATCATTCCACTTGGCAGAAATTTCTATTTTTGGTTAAATATTATGGACTAGGCCAGCTATGCCTTGAATGTATGAGACCCTGGTCTCACTTCCTAAAAACATTCCTCACCCAATAATAACAGAGATAATATGTCTTGAATTAATTTGAAAGTATTGAAGATATGTTCAGGTACTGATTGTAAAATTAGAGTGTCAAGTCTTTTTCTAACAAAAATTTAACAAAGAAAAAACAATAAGCGTGGGAGGAATAGAAAAATGGTTATGCAAACCGATTCTCATGCTTGAGAATCCCAGGTCCCAGGTTCAATCCCACATACCATCATAAACCAGAGCACTCATTAAAAAAGAAAGAGAGAAAAAAAGGAAGAAAGAAAGAAAATAAATACATTGAACTGGGCCTTGTACAAACTACTGTGTAAGACACCAGATTACCAACTACTATTAGACTATGTTTATTATTACCTTGTACTTTTAAAATTCATGTCTACATCATTAAAATGCCTCATTTATTTTCTATTATTTATGACTATATGAAACCTAATTGTTCATAGAATTCACTTCATTTTCTGATACATAATAGATACTTAATAATCTCTCCTTTTGGACAATAAAAAAACAATACTTCACAATAAATGTTATCATTCTGATTGTATATTGTGGATTAAAAATGTTAAAAAATGTATGCAGTGCTGATCATAAGCAATTCAGCTAATTAGAATTCAGTACCATAGTTTGCGGGTCATTATGACTTGGTGAATTGTTTTCCCTTTAAGTAAGTCCTTTAATTAATTAATAATAATAATAATAATTGTTTTATAAGTAGGCTGCTTAGCTGTGGATTATTGTGGTGCTGGGGGACTGAATTTGATACTTCAGAACCTCAGAAATGAAAGTATTGGGGAATTATGTTTTCAAAGTAAATATACAGTAGCTGTAAATAAAGTACTGATATATTTCTAATGATAGGAATTTTCTAAGACATATTAAAAATGTGACTATTCTCAACAAGGGCAACAAAAGGGAATAAAAATAAAATAAATATATAAAAAAAGAAAAAAATGTGACTATTCTGGTTAGCTAGAAAATAAGCTTGCATTCAGTGCAAAAAAAAACCATTCTGATGGGGGTAGGAAATGGCAATGCCAAAACGTTTGACTCAAGAAAAGAATTAAAGGGAGTCGGGCTGTAGTGCAGCGGGTTAAGCGCAGGTGGCGCAAAGCACAAGGACTGGCATAAGGATCCCGGTTCGAACCCCGGCTCCCCACCTGCAGGGGAGTCGCTTCACAGGCGGTGAAGCAGGTCTGCAGGTGTCTATCTCTCCTCCTCTCTGTCTTCCCCTCCTCTCTCCATTTCTCTCTGTCCTATCCAACAACGACGACAACAACAATAATAACTACAACAATAAAACAACAAGGGCAACAAAAGGGAATAAATAAATAAAATAAAATATTAAAAAAAAACATTTAAAAAAAAAAAGAATTAAAAAAAAATGACTTCAGAATTCAAAGAATTTCCAGGTCCATAAGATTTTTTTTTTTTTTTTTTTTTTTTAGTAGAGAGAGGAAGAGAGAATTAGAGCATCACTCTGGCACATGCAACATGGGGATCAAACTCAGGAACCTTATGCTCCCAAATTCAGCACCCTGCTCACTGGGCTATCTCTCAAACTTCTCTTTACTGCCTTTTTTAAAACATTAATTTGTCAATTATTAATTAATTAATTAATTAAACCAGAGGCGGTTGTAGGGGATTGACCTTGGAACCTCAGGCTTGAGAGTCTCCCATTATGGTATCTCTCCCAACCCTCTTTCTTGCCTTTTAAGAAGCCAGAAGAAGGAATGAAAGAAAAAGACAGAGAGAGAGAGAGAGAGAGAGGGGAAGGCTGGTGAGGGTATGTAAATTGTATGCAAAGAGACTATCATGCCTAAGGCTCTGAAGTCCCAGGTTCAATCCCCTGCAGCACCATAAACCAAAGCTAAGCAGTGTTCTGGTTAAAACAAACAAACAAACAAACAAACATGATGATGATAATAAACAAATAAAAGAGAGAGGAAGAGGAAGTCAGAAACTGAGTTAATAAGTAGTGACACTTGCTTTTTGGTGGGTTCTTTTTCCTGCCTTTCAGCATCAATCTGTTTCAAGGCAGAAAACAAGCATGGAGTACATAGGTTTTAAGAAATCATTATTAGTGATTCTACAGTGGTTTACAAAATTATAAGATTTCAGCTCAACAGTTTCACACTCATATATGGTATGGTATAAATCAGCTCACCTACCACCAACTCCATTCAATGAACCACCATAATTCTCACAACCTCTGAGAATCAGTTTGGTTACTTTTTGTTTTTTCTTTTTGCAAATTTATTTGCTTTAGTTTTCTATATTCCATACATGAATGAAACCAGCTGGTAGTTGTCTTTCACCTGTTTGTTTCACTCAGCAAAAAGGATGCAATATTAATAGTTTAGGAATGGATTCTTAATTTTATGATTTTATATCAGTTAATATTTATCAATGTCTACAAATTGAGTGTCCAAAATAGAAATACTAAAGAGTGTCCTCTTGGAGCACCAAAATTAAGCAGGAACAGTTAGTGAAGAATTTTCCCCTGGGTGAAGACTTCCCAACCATAATTTATGGTTTCCTTTGCACATCTGCCCCAACGCCCTTGGAACAAAGGCTATAAGGCAAAGAAAGACTCGTGAGAGGGTTATGAATTCATAAAATCGTTAAATGAGAATAATATAGACAGACAGACAGAGAACCGTTAATAGACTCTGATAAGCTGTCTCCTTGACCTCCTCAAAAAGTATGCCATTAGGGGGAGATTTGAAAATGTTCGCTGTTTTGGATCGTTCTGTTTTGTTTGCTTTTGAAAAGCAAGTGTGTGTGACGAAAGCAAGTGTGTTATCTAATTGCAAGGACTGCCATTGACTTGTTGAAACTTAACTGATCTACTTTGCGGGCGGGGGGGGGGGGCGGGACATTTTACTCCACTTTTACTACAACCATTTACTGATTATAAATGTCTATTTACAATGGAGTGAAATGTTAGAACTGGTTTTACTCAGAAAGGTCCCTTCTTCTGCAATTACCACACATTTATACTCTTTTGTTCAAATGCATTTTCGAGGTGATGGTTGGAGCTTGTCTATTAAGGCTGATCTTTTGAGAAGACCTTGTGTAACAACTTTAATATTTTCTCCAAAATGAAAACGATTTGATTAAGAAAGAAGTTGCAGCTTTTGGACAGGTGGCTCTGTGGCTTAGTTGGCTAAAGCGCCTGTCTCGTAAACAGGAGATCCTGGGTTCGAGTCCCAGCGGGGCCTGGGTGTTTTCTGAGGTGAGGACTTCTTTTAATCCGGAGTCGGAGATTCCACTACCCAGTTTTAAATCTTCTTTAATGCTAATATTAAATCCACTGCTTCAAGCATTTACTTCTGAAGTACGTTTTTATAACTGTTTCCTGACTCATGGTTATATTGAGATACAACTAATACTTGACTTCAAAATTAATCACGGATAGACAATTTCTAAAATAAAATGGAAATTTTTAAATAAAACCACTTACAAATATAGTATTCTGGTTTTTCAAATCCCAATCTTACTTAAGTCTTACACAGATTAAAAAAAAAAAACCACAAAACTCACAACTTATTGCCCACTTAGTATGTTGTGTTTTGTCTCCTCATATAACTTTTTAAAAGCATCTTTTATTACTGATTTAATAATGGTTTACAAGTTTTTAAGATTACAGGTGTGCCGGTGAAATAACTCACTTGGATAGTGTGCTGCTGTAATAAAGCTTTGATTGTTTAAACCCGCTCCCAGCCGCACTGCCGCTATGTCCTTTAATTTTTAAATTACTATACTCCCTTCTTTTCTCCTTTCTCCCTTCACGTGTTTCAATTCTCTATATTCCATATATGAGATTTCATATAGGAGTGAAACCATCCAGTAGTTGTCTTTCATCTCTTTACTTAATCAATAAACACAATCACCTTCAGTTTTACCATTTTGTCCAGGACACAGTACCATCTTTTAAAATTGTGAAATAATAGTCCATCGAGTAGTCTGATAGTCTGATAACTTCTTTATTCACTCATCTGTCAATGGCTCTTTCCCCATTTATGGGCGTTCAATCAAACATTCACAGTTTAGGTTTGGAGAGCATAGTGTGTTGTCACAAACAGTATCTTTTTGTTCCTTGTGCATGGATAACCCCTAAGTTATAACTAGACCCATTTCTTCCATATCTAGTGATTTCAGAAAATGTAAAATGTGTTTGGCCACCCGAACAGAAGTTCAGAAGGAAGAAATCAGTATTTATTTTTTTCTTATTGTATTGTTACTCCATTTTCAATTTTCTCTTTGCTATAAAAACTCTTCAAAATTTAAAAGGACTGCACCAAAACAAAGAACTCTGGTAAAAGAGAGGAAGGGAAGGGAATGGAGAGGGCATTGGGGTCCTGGTGCGTGATGGTGGAGGTGAGAGTGTTCTATAGACACCTGTTGCCGGGAGATGAGAAGTTGTACCCGTGAATCAACAACCATAATGTAAACCATTAACTCCCCCCAAAAATGATATAGAGAGAGGGGGCAAAAAAGTCAAAAGAAAGTGAATGACACTTAGAGTCTGTTACTTCCTCTGTTTTCTTGTTTTTAACACGGCAACTAAATGCTAACTTGCAGACTTTCTTACTACATAGCACCCCGAACGTCTCTGGTGCTCTTGGGACAAAAATTGGGAATCAGAAAAGCTGTAGAGATAGGCAAGAAATTGAGTGAGATGAAATACTGGGTTTAAAGAAGATACAAACCACTCATGAAAACTGGAGGTGCCAGGGATTGAACCCGGGGCCTCGTGCATGCTAAGCACGCGCTCTACCACTGAGCTACACCCCCACACCATGCTCACTGTACTACATTTATAATTTATTAGTATTTTATCTTCAAAGGTTTAATAAACTACTAAGAAAATATGAATATAAATTTTCTCACTTTGAGACAGATTGCACAAAAGAAAGTAACAGAATGAGAAATTATTCTGCCTCCAAGATCTCTCACGTTTTCATTTTGAAGAGAAAATTCTCCTAGTACTTCCCGCAGGAATGGGGGGGGAGTTAATTAGCATTTGAAATGTTGTAAAACACTGTAATTATTCTTGAATAGATCAATAAAATAAATCTAGATTTCTAAGTAAAAAAAAACCAAACATTGAGTACCAGAAAGCAAGATACACTGACAATTCAATGCCAGGTCCCAGAGAAAGGTTAACTTCAAGAGTGCAATGAAAGTGTGTTCTATTAATCTGGTATAGCCAGAAATAAATATGTATAAGGGAATCCCAAATCTACCTCTCGCTGCTCCTGGTAATATCTAGAAAACAAGAATCCCAGGAGATAGGAAATTCAGACTCTTTCTTGAATGCATAGTACAGAGGCAAAACCACTGATTCATCAGTAAAGATGCACTTATTTTTTAATCTGATCGTTTTATGTGCACGAAGTAACTGAAGCACTCTAAATGTCATTTGTCAATTTTGTGGCTGCTATGAAATATATTGAAACATACCTGATTATGAAAACCTTACCAGAATTCATAGTGCTACCAAATGAGTTACATGGATAAAGATTATCAAAGATTTTCTATAGCTGACGAGGTGGCCGAGTGGTTAAGGCGATGGACTGCTAATCCATTGTGCTCTGCACGCGTGGGTTCGAATCCCACCCTCGTCGAAAGGTTTTCTTGAACTCCTGGACATCGCTCTCAAATCCTCCTGAATCTTCTGTCAAAAAATCCTTTAAGCCATTTGGAGTAGAGCACCTCAAGTTTAAGAACTATAATATCTGTTACTCTCAGTCTGTTTGAGGACTGGATACATATTCCCTTCCAGCATATGCATGAGGACTTGGTTTTACTTTTACAGAGCTATTAAGGAATGTGGGAAACAATTGTCTTAAAAGCTAATACAAGTGATAAAAGTCGTTCATAGAGCTATGCACAATATATATGTATATATATTTTAAAGAATTTGTTTATTTATTCATGAGAAACACAGACAGAGAGAGAAAGAACCAGACATCACTCTGGCACATATGCTGCCGGGGATTGAAGTCAGGACCTCTTGGTAGAGAATCCAATGCTTTATCCACTGCACCACCTCCCGGACCACGCACAAGTTTTTATATTTTGTTTCACAACACTTATTTTCAGACTAATTTCAGCTATACTGCGTTTTCACTGTGTTGTCTAATCCAAAGTGTCTCTCCTCCTATGCTTAGCCATTTCTTTAAACCGTTCTCTGACTTTGAAGAGGATAGTGTATTTTGTTTAGAGATATGGCAACTGGAAACACCCATACAAACATTTCTAGTTAGAGCCAAACAGCTCACTATTGTGTAATGTGACAGATCTTAATCATACCACATACAAATCTATATCATATTCACATCATTCTAAAAGTATAAAAAGGTATGCAGCAAAATCTTATACCATCCTTATTCCTCAACCACTGAATTACATCCCCCACACTCTTATTTATTTATTTGTTTGGTTTTTGATAGAGACAGAGAGAAATTGAGTGAGAAGGGAGAGTAGACACCTATAGCACTGCTTCACCTCTCATGAAGGTTGCAAGTCAGTATCAAGGGCTCAAACCCAGTCCTTGAGCTTTGTAATGTGTGCACTCAGCCAGGAGCACCTCCCACCCTCCTCACTGTTACTATTTTCTTTCAGTATCATATTAAACATACATGAATACATTACATAAATTAAACATATGTACTCACATATATGTATATAATCTCAAGACAAATACAAGAATAAAAACAATCCTGAAACAACATACTGAGGTTTGCATTTGTCCCACTCTCTTGATCATTGTATTTTGGAAAACTTTTCACAACATGGAAAAATATAATAGCTTCTTTTTCTTTTTCTTTTTTTTAAACTTTCTTTTAAAAATTTTTTTATATTTATTTTTATTTATTCCCTTTTGTTGCCCTTGTTGTTTTATTGTTGTAGTTATTATTGTTGTTGTCATTGTTGGATAGGACAGAGAGAAATGGAGAGAGGGAGGGGAAGACAGAGAGGAGGAAGAAAGATAGACACCTACAGACCTGCTTCAACCGCCTGTGAAGCGACTCCCCCTGCAGGTGGGAATATTTTATTTTTCATCCAAGGATTCATGATATTCCATATTATTTGGATATAATTATTTTATAATTTAGTGATCCTTTTTAGGTATATTTAACTTCCCACCCCTTTTTGCTCTTATAAGCTATGCAACAACGAATTATTTAATATATACAATTTTTGAATATGTCTGTATTTAAAAAAAATTAGCTAGGGCAGGGGTAGATAGCATAATGGTTATACAAAGAGACTCTCATGCCTGAAGTCCCAGTTTCAGTTCCCCACACCACCATAAGCCAGAGCTGAGAAGTGCTCTGGTAAAAAAAAAAAAAAAATCTAAAAATGAGCTTGCTGTGTCCAAGTAATATGCATTGGAATTTTTACAGATATATCCAAATTGCTATCCAGAGATACTTCCAATCAGTAATGAAATGAGTAAAGTTTTTTGTTCCCCTCACCTTCTCTAACATAGTATATTAGCATCAGATTCTCTATTAATTTAGTAGATAAAAGTGACATTGCAATGGATGGGATTGGAGATTATGCAAGATTGGAGATTATGGGATTGGAGATTAAGCAAGTTAGTCAGTGAAGGACAACTACAGAATGTTTTCACTCATGCAGGATATAGAGAATTGAATATATGAATGTAAAAAAAATCAAGTTATATGTAAGACTGTGGGAGAACTATAGTGGTTATCTATGGGGGTGGAGGTGGAGACACAGACCTTTGGTGACAGAAGTAGTGACAAAATAAATAAATATAAATAAACTCAGAACAACATTTGAAGTGTGGTCTCTGGCCTTCAAGTGTTTGTTGTAAATGGGGAATTCTGGGCCTTACTTTTGATTTATTAAATTATGATCTTAGAAATTACACTCTGGGGGAGTCGGGCTGTAGCACAGCAGGTTAAGCGCACATGGCGCAAAGTGCAAGGACTGGCATAAAGATTCCAGTTCGAGCCCTGGCTCCCCACCTGTAGGGGGAGTTGCTTCACAGGCGGTGAAGCAGGTCTGCAGGTGTCTTTCTCTCCCCCCTCTGTCTTCCCCTCCTCTCTCCATTTCTCTCTGTTCTATCCAGCAACGACGACAACAATAATAACTACAACAATAAAACAACAAGGGCAACAAAAGGGAATAAATAAATATCTTTTTAAAAAAAGAAATTACACTCTGGAATTTGTAATTTAATAAAACACCCAGATGCTTATCTTGCCTTTAAAGCTTTGTATCTGGCTGAGATATTCACATATTACATCCAAAGTTGCTACTGGCTTTAATTGTTTCAACCATATCTTTCATCTATTGGACAGATTTTTAAGTCTGCTTTTGAGTAAGGGGATATGGCATAAATGGATATGAAAAGAAAGTCTTATGTCAGAGGTTCCAGATTTCAGGTTCAATCTCCATTACACCATAAACTAGCACTGAGCAGTGTTCTGATAATTAGCTAACATTACTTGATTTGGTTTTCTGCCCGGAACATACCTTTCTATATAGCTGATTACATCTTCAAATCTTGAATTATGTTAATTTCCTTACAAAGAAGTTTTTTGCAGGCTCTATTTATACATTCTTTGAGAGAACTCTCAAGAAAAAAAACTTATATTAGGTGATGTTAAGCAGGCAAGAAAAACTAAAATTATTCAGTAGGGGAGAGGATTGAACTCAACTCAGAATACAACTAAAGCAGTTGGGAATTTTCTCCACCTCTCCCCGATGGTCATATAAAAGATTCATTGCATGAAAAATCACTAGAAGGAGCTTGATTAAATACCAAGAGTAGAGGAAGGAGAACTTCATTGGGTATCAAGGGAAGTGTGAAAATTCTCCAAAAACTGGCTTCTCAGGATTCTTACCCAAACTTCACTGAACAGAATTCTTTACTAGAACTGGATTTAGCAGGCCAGTGTTAGACAGGGCCTAGTTTATAAGAAACTACTTTCCTCTAAAATTGACCAGCGACAATAGCATGAGATTGGGAAATGGTAGTAAGGATGAAAGAAGAGGAATATATTTGGAAGAGTTAATATTATGAAGGTGTCAGTGTACAGTATATTGAATACATTAATACAGAGTTACAACTATTTGTGAACTGAATATATAACAGTAAAGGGTCAGACTTGCTAATGAAAGGAATACTTAGAAAACATATGACAGGGGGTGGGCGGTGGCACACCTGGTTGAGTACACACATTACCATGTGCCTGGTTCAAGTAAAGTTTCCTCCATACAGGTGTCTCTCTTTCTCTCTCCTCTTTTGCCTTCTCCTTCCCTTTTAATTTTTTTCTATCCTATCAAATAAATCAATAAATATTAAAAATATCTGAGTTTATAAACAACAAAGAGCATCTTTAGTAAAAGAAAAGAAAATAGACGAGAAAGCATGTTTATTCTCACCACAAAATTTTACTTTAAAGCCATAGTGATTAAGACAGGCACAGAGTAGAATAGAAAACCCCCAAACAATCCTATGGATAGATAGAGGCTTGATACACCAGAACTGTTTTTGTTCGGTGGTGAAGAGTAAATATTCATTACCCACTTGGATAAAATTCTAAGTATAATTAAGCCTTAAATGTGAAAAGCAAAGCTATAAATTATGAGGAGGAGAATATGGATGATTGAATCCATTTTTGAACTTAAGAATAAAGTGATTTCCTTTAATGCAAAAATACAAACCACAAGAAAGGAAACCTAGTTATATTGAATTATTATCTTCTGTTTATGATAAGACACTACAAAATGTAACATCACTAAACAAAAATGAGAGTGTATATTTGCAATACATTATTATCCAAAAGAGTACTATCTCAAATATAAATTGCTGTAAGCAATGAAAGACAATTAAAAAAAAAAAATCAACACATCAAAGAAGAGATAAACTAAGTAGTCAACATACATACAAGTCAACACTTCATAGGGGGTATAGCTCAGTGGTAGAGCGCATGCTTAGCATGCATGAGGCCCTGGGTTCAATCCCCAGTACCTCCATGTGTGTTTTGTTGCTACAGCTTGGGTTCCAGCTATCACATACACCATAATGATATCTGGCTCTTTCCTGCTCTTTAGTCAGCTAGTTTGTAAAAAAAAAAAAAAAAAAACACAAAATCATTTATAATTTTGCCAATGTATAATTTAAGTGTAGTGAAATATTGTTTTATACTCACTAGACAGCCCTGAATCAGAATATCTAAAGTGTTGACAAGAACATGGATCAACCAAAGCCTCCTATACTGATTTTTTAAATTAATTAATTAATTTTATTTTATTTATTTATTTTTAATTTTTTTTTTTTTTAACCAGAGCACTGCTCAGCTCTGGCTTATTGTGGTGTGGGGAACTGAACCTAGGACTTTGGAGCCTCAGGCATGAGAGTCTCTGCATAACCATTACACTGATTTTTATGGGTGTGTTGATACAATCATTTTGGGAAACAAATTGACATTGTCTAGTGAGGAACTGAAAATGTGTATGTTATGAAGTCTTACACTGTATATGTGAAGTATGTGGAGGAGTCACGTGTTTGAATATTTAAAACATCATGCTTATAACAGTTCAAATAGGAAAAACGTCAACTGTCCACTGTATGTACTTTATTTCAGTTAACAAATAGAACAGTAGTGAAAATAAGATGTCACTGACAGAATTTAGAGGGGTGGGATATGATGAAATGTTCTGTCTCTTGATTGTGGTAATTAATTTTTTCTTTTCTTCCTTCCTTTCTCCCTCTTCTTCTTCTTCTTCTTCCCCTTCTTCTTCTTCTTCTTCCTCTTCTTCTTCTTCTTCTTCTTCTTCTTCTTCTTCTTCTTCTTCCTCTCCTCCTCCTCCTCCTCCTCCTTCTTCCTCTCCTCCTCCTTCTTTTTTTTTTTTTTTTTTTACCAGAGCACTGTTAAGCTCTCGCTTAAGGTGGTGCAGAGGAGTGAACCTGGGACCTTGGAGCCTCATTGCATTAATTTTATACTATCTACTCCTGCCCTGATTGTATGTATTTTTCAAAATGCATCAAAATATATAATCTTGAATGTTACTTCACGTAAATTATATTTCAATAAAGTTGACCCTGGAGCCAGATGGTGGAGCGCCCAGTTGAGCACACAAATTACCATGCTCAAGGACTCAGAGTCCAGCCCCCACTTCCCAAATGCAGGCTTCACCAGTGGTGAAACCATTTTACAGGTATCTATCTTTCTCTCTTCCTTCCTATCTCCCTCTCCTCTCTCTACTTCTCTCTGTCCTGTCAAATAAAATAGAAAAAGGAAAACTGGGGAAAAAAGTTGTCCGCCAAGAGCAGTGGATTTATAGTACTGACTCGATCCCCAGCAATAACTATGGTGACATTAAAATAATAATAGAGATAATATAAAACAAAAAGTGACCTTTTTGTTTATGTCCTCTCCCCATTCATAAATGAGATTTTTGTTGTTACTGTTGAGTTTTGTGAGTTCTTTATGTATATTTATTGTTAACCCTTTGTCTGATGTATGGCATGTAAGATCTTCCCCAACTTGGTAGGGTGCTTTCTGTTCTGGTGATGGTTCTGTTTGCTGTGCAAAAGTTTTCAGTTAATGTAGTCCCATTGTTTGACTTTGTTTGTTTGTTTGTTTTGTTTTCTGTTTTCCTTGCTGCTGGACTTGCTTCTTCAAAGACATTTCCAGAACAAACATCATAGAATACTCTGTCAATATTTTTTATCTTGTTTCATTCTGCTTCTGCATGTTTCAACCCAATCTTACTAACACCATTTATTGAAAAATCTCCTTTCTACATTTAATGTTTAGGGCCCCCTTTGTAAAAAATTAATTGTCCATAGACATGGGGGCTCACTTACTTCTAGGCTCTCAATTCTTTCCACTGGTGTGTGTATTTATTTTTGTTCCAGTACCAGACAGTTTTTATTATAACAGCCTTTTACTATAATTTGAAATGTGATGGCTCCATTTTTGGTCTTTTTTTCTAATAGACATGAAAGATCAAAAACAAGATTAGTCAGTGCTATAAGGCCAGGACAAGAAACAAAGGCTACTACTCTATCTGTGACAATTACTGGTCACAAACAAGGTACTGGCTTATCAAGATCTCAGATGATTCTGTTTCTCATTCATTCTTCTATTCCTTATCCCAAACACACAGACACATTAGATAATATTGACTGAATTTCTTTTTTTTTATTATCTTTATTTATTTTTTATTGGGTAGCTAGAAATCTAGAGGGAAGGATGTGATAGAAAGGGAGAGACAGAGAGACACCTGCAACTTTGCTTCATGACTCACAAAGCTTTCCTCTTGTAGGTGGGGACTGGGAGCTTGAACCCAGGGTCTTGCTCTTTGTAACATGTGCGCTCAACCAGGTGAGCCACCACCCAGCCCTATTGACTGAATTTCTACAGTGCTCACAGATAACCTTAGTTTACTTTTACAAAACTGATGACAATATTTTCCAAACTACAAATTTAAACCCTATAAAAATCAGCATTTTTCTTTTTTAAAAAAGAAAGAGAAAACAGACTATCACTCTAGAGGATCAAACTCAGAACCTCATACTTGCAGATCCAACATTTTTGCCACTATGCCACCTCAATTTAAGTATTTTTCAACATAGATAGTGAGGAGGTGGGTATATATATATATATATATATATATATATATATATATGACAAATTCTGAATTTTACAAGTGAAAGACAGCATTGGATGGTAGTTATACTGGGCTATAATTATTGAAAAGTATTTGCAGGTATGGAAGAAAGCATAATAGTTATGCAGACAGACTTTCATGCTTGAGACTCTGAAGTCCTTGGTTCAATTCCCCAACCCCCCCAATCCCCTAAAGGCCAGAGCTGAGCAGAGTTCTGGTAAAAAAAGAAAAAGTAAGTAAATAAATAAAAAGATAAATATTTATGTGGTCTGGGAGGTGGCACAGTGGATAAAACATTGGACTTCTGAAGCATGAGATCCTGAGTTCAGTTCCTGGTAGCATATGTACCAGAGTGATGTCTAGCTATTTCTCTCCTCCTATCTTCCTCATTAACAAATAAAATAAAAATAAAGACAGATAAATATTTGCAGGTCTGCAGGTGTCTTTCTCTCCCCCTCTCTGTCTTCCCCTCCTCTCTCCATTTCTCTCTGTCCTCTCCAACAACGACAGCATTAACAACAACAATAATAACTATAACAACAATCAAAGGACAACAAGGGCAACAAAAGGGAAAATAAATAAAATAAAAATTTTTAAAAAGTATAGAATTGTGATGGATACATAGCATGAACAGGAAATATAACTTTACTATTATGAACCACTATGAATCTTGGGATCCTTTGCTCCATGCAAAATGCTGCATTAACAATGTAATTAAATTTGTATTAGAAAAGGAATTCCACTTGAGATGATTATGCTTACCAATATAAGAAATGAAAAACAACTACTAGATGGACATCAGTCTGGTACATGTGCTGCCGTTGATTGAACTCAGAACTTTATGCTTGAGAGTCCAATGCTTTATCAACTATGCCATCTCCCAGACCACTCAAAAAAAATTTTTTTTTAAAAGATTTTATTTATTTATTAATGAAAAAGATAGGAGGAGAGAGAGAGAAAGAACCAGACATCACTCTGGTACGTAGAACTGATACAAATGAACATTCAAAAAACAAAAACCAAACAAATAAGCAAAGAAGAGACAAGCAAACTGTTTCTTAAGACTTGTGAGACCTATGGTGGTTATCTTTGAGAGGTGGGAAGGTGGGGACACAGAACTTTGGTGGTGGTTGTGGTGTGCAGCTATACACTGTAATCTTAGATTCTTGTACATCAATATTAATGGCAAATGAAAAATGAGAGAATAAATAAATAAAAATAAATGAAATGCTGGTGGGGAAAAAAAAAGTTCCAGTCTTGGTTCCATTGTTTCAGTATCCAAGTCAGCGTACACAAATTAACTTTATTTTGGAGTTGAATGTAAAATAGAGGATGATAGCAGCATACTGATAAGCCCTTTGGTTATCCATTGAAATGAGGTCAAGCTGCTTGTGGGTTAATGAAAGGAAAAAAGAAATTTTTATAAATATATCTCAGAATTAGGGAAAAGAAAAACAAAGAATTAAAAGACATATTTCAGTACCCAGTACCTAGTTGGCTCCATGGCTTAGTTGGTTAAAGCGCCTGTCTTGTAAACAGGAGATCCTGGGTTCGAATCCCAGTGGGGCCTTGTATAGGAAAGTCTTTTCCCTTTTTATTAATGAATGCTTTAATCTTAAAGAAGGGGATGAAGACATTGTGTTTGTTACAGTTTCACAGCATCTGCTCTTGGTCCACAGAAAGGCAGAATTCTATAAATCAAGCCCCTGCAACTTTCTTTTTCCGGTCCACTGGCCAAGCAGACTGCGCGGATTTGAGAAAAAATGAATTCCCTCGAACTCCTTGAAATTAGTGGTGTGCCTGGAGGGGCTTGTGTAGCGTCTCAGCTCCTCCAAATTCAGACCCTGCAGGGAAAGTAGGGCGCGGAAATCCAGCCTCTGATAGCTGCGTTTCAAATCTGTTCACGTTAAGAACAAGGATTCTATTTTGAAAGTTTTCCTGCAGCTGCAGTTTTATGACCCTTGCAGAACTCGTGAACCAGTGACTGATTATTAGAAGTGGGGGTGTTTGGGGGATACTTCTAGTGCTTTCGTATTGATGAGAGAAAAATGGCTTCTCTGCATAGGGTCTTGTCCAAAGAAAGAGTCCATCTCCGTCGCCTCTCCATCTGCCTTTCTCCTCCTCTCCCCTCTTATCCCAATCCTTTCCTCTCTTCCTCCCTCTCCCTCTCTGCCTCTCCTTTTAACAGATCTCCACACTGCCCAGAGACCAAGATAATGAATGGTAGTCTGCAGAGCTGTTTTTAAGTAAACTTTTAAAATAGCACTAACAATATTATTGTAACAACATAATTTCTCAATATAATGGTGATAAAAAAGAGCAATTCAGAATAATTACTCCTGTATGATTTCTTTTCTGTACATGTAGCAACATAAAATTGTTTATGGATGCACATATACTTAACATGTACTAAAAAGGTATGGAGTGTGGGAGACATCTTAATTCCCTATTTAATACAATTTGAATAAACTATAATACTGGATTTATTTTCCGCTGCAGTATCCATAGCTAAGAATTCCTGTTATAGTTTTTTCCATTGAAGTTCCAAGATTTTTTTCCTTTGCTAGTTTATTTTATGGGAGACACAGTTTCTAGCCTGTAAGCCAGAATCTACAGTCAAATATGAAAAAAAAAAAAAAAAAACAGAAACCTGTCATTATCTTATTCTAGTAGCTAAAATATTTAAATGGAAGAAAATAAAATACTCTAGTGAAAAGAATAATCTTATTACCGTTTGTCAATCCACAAAGCTTTGGTTGTGATCAGTTTAAAGGGAAAGGCATAATTTGGACAATAGGAATTTCCAATGTATTGTAACCTATCCTGTAAAGTTTGAATCACTATTGATGCTAACTAGTAAATGTATTTATAAATGAAAGATAAAATCTCTTAGAAATTGATTTGCTGACAGTTACTTTATTGACCCATGTCCAAATATAGTCTTGATCACTTAGTGACCCTGATATGTACTGAGAAATACCTTCTTTGGTGATTCTGCCATTGTGAGAAGGTCATAGAATGTACTTACACAAATGTTGATAGTATAGTCCATTTCATACCCAGGATATACTAGAGGGACTATTGCATATATGCAGTTGACCTAAATATCATCATGTGACACTTGACTGTTACGCACTTCTATTAAATCTAAAATGGGATATGACCAAAAGAAAAATTAGTTATTTTCCTTCTATATTAAAATTGATAATATTGCCCATGCTTGGAACACGGTAAATAGGGCAGCCTTATGACACTGTTGAATTAGTGAAGAATATTGGAACATTTCAATTCTGCTAGCCTCCCCTATTGTCTAACTTGTACCATGTTGTGGTTTAGGAGAGGGAATAATACTTTGGTATTCCCAACTACTGTCTTAGCAGCATTTGTGATGGTATGATATAAAAGACACTTTATCAGTCTCTGATGTTTTTAGAAGAAAGCCCGAGAAAATGATGCCAAATAAGAACACAAATGCTTGAGGACAAAAATTATGACAATCTTCTCTATGCCATTAATGACAGTATTTATACATTTATGTTAGAATATAACAGAGGCTGAGAAGATAAGCTTGGGAGGGTACCTGCTTTGCCATGTACTTGACACCTAGGTTTGTTCTCAGACCTCACATTACAGGAGGAAGATTTGGTGGTATGGTGTATTTTCCTCTCTCTCTTTCTTTCTTTCTAACCGAAAAAGTTGACTTGTAATGGTGAAACCTCAGTGATGACAAAAACAAAAAAAGAGAGAAAGAAAAAGAGAATGGAATGGAATACAACATAATAAATACTAGGGTGTTTAGTTTCTCTGGTGGTGAGAAATTCTATATGCTTTGTTTATAATATCTATGGTTTAAAAAATGCACTAAATGGTGAGCTGGAAGGTAATGCAGTAATTGAGATGTTAGACCCTCAAGCATGAGTGGAAGTGCCAGAGTCATGTTCTGATTCTCTCCCTCTTTCTTTCTTTTTCTTTTTTTTAATTTTTAATTTCTTTACTGGGGGATTAATGTTTACATTCGGCAGTAAATACAATAGTTTGTACATGCATAACATTTCTCAGTTTTCCACTAGGTCCTCTGTCATCTTTTTGCACTTGTACTCTCCCCCCACCCACCCGAGTCTTTCACTTTGGTGCAATATACCTCCTTCTTTCACTCTAATCAACAAATGATTTTTTTTTTTAATGAACAAAGCAGCGTAAATACATGGAAGTGACAGTCTATCATAAGAGTATATATTCAAATTCGATGAAACAAACGCCTTGGCATAGTTTTTCTTTTTTCCAGAATGTCATATAGTTTGAATCAAACATTTCGAGATTTGACTGTTTTAATTTAGTGATATGCGTTTAAGATTCCTGTCTTGGCTTGGGCAGCACATATACTAAAGTTGAAAGTCTACAGAGAAGTTTAGCATGGCCCCTGTGCAAGGATGTCATGCAAATTTGTGAAGCATTCTATTTATTTATTTATTTTTTCCAGAGCACTACTCAGCTCTGGCTTATGGTGGTGTGGGGGACTGAACCTGGGACCTGGGAGCTTTAGGTATGAGAGTTGGTTTGCACCATTATACTATCTCCCCCCATCCGAAGCATTCTATTTTTAAGAGAAAGAAGGAAAAATAAAAAGAGAAAGAAAGAGAGAGCGAGAAAAAAAAAAAGGAAGGAAGAAAGATTGCTTCTTATCTCTCTCTGGCTTAATAGCTCATATCTTTTTTTTTTTCTATTTTTTCATTATCTTTATTTATTTATTGGATAGTGACAGCCAGAAATCAAGAGGGAAGGGTGGGATAGAGACAGAGAAACACCTGCAGCACTGCTTCACCACTCATGGAGCTTTCCTCTTGCAGGTGGGAACTGGAGACTCGAACCTGGGTCCTTGAGTGTTGTAAGATGTGCACTCAAACAGGTGTGCCACTACCCAGCCCCAGCTCATTTCTTTTTAACACTAGATAACCTTCCATATCTGGATGTACCACAGTATATATAAACATTTCTCCTATCTGAAGAACAACCATATTGCTTCCAAGTTTGGGTATTTATGAATAAAGCTATAGATACATTCTATGTTTTGTATAAATCTGGTTTAGTCATGATTTTAAAATATTAATGGGTTAAGTTTGCTTTTAAAATTATATTGGTGTTTATGTTCATAAGTGATATTGAAATAAGATTTTCTTTTTTCAGTCTTGTCTTGGTATTACAGTAAAGTTGAGTTTACAAAATGAGATGGAAATTATACTCTCTATTCCTGTTCCACTAGAAGTTATTCTCCCCCAAAATAAATTATTCTCCCTAGAATATTTTACAAAACTTCCAGATGAAAATATCTGGACTTGAATTTTTTTCTTTAAATGGGAATTTTTTTTGATTACTCTATTGTGTGCAAAGTTTGCTGCCTCGTTTAAAATTTCAAATGAAATTAGTTATGTTATTTTCTCATCTGCACATTATGATCCATCTTCTGGATATATTCTACTCCCCCCTCCTTTTCTTCCTCCTTAACCATTTCTCATCTTTTACTTTTCTAAGTTTCGTTCTTGTATGTTCTGAAGGTTAGACTAATGGCGGAAATACTTTGACCCAGGCTGACTCACAGAAAAGGTAAACTGTACTTTTTAGGAGGACAAGACAGACAGAATTTCTTCAAGTGACTCATCCAGAAGAGCTTTGAGAAAATACTATTTTTTTTTTCAGGTAGTACTGTGTAAAGGGGGTGGGGCTTAGTGTAAGGATTGGTGGATGACTGGGGTGAGGAGGGGGTGGCTGGCAGGTCGAGTATATGTGTCCCAGGTTGTGCAGAGGAAGCCAATTCAACAAGGACCAAGTGTTCACAATAATGGGAAGGACACCCCACTGAACAGTCTTTGATCTGACCCCCTGTTGCTATCACCAACTGCACCATATTCTCAGCAAGAGGCTCTGTTTCAGACAGCTACACTAGTGAGAAGCCTGAAGAGGTGTCTGTAGGAAAGGAACAGGAAATTACTCTTCTACTATGAACTCTTTCTTTCTTTTTTTTTAAAAAAATTTATTTATTCGTGAGAAAGAACCAGATATCACACTGGTACATGTGCTACTGGGGATTGAACTCAGGATTTCATGGTTTAGAAACCAGTGCTTTATCCACCTCCCAGACCACCTATGAAATCTTTCTGACTCCTATTTTCTGTAATAAAGTATGACTCTTTTTCTCTGTGAGCTACATAGCCCACTATAACCAAGGAATTCACAAAAGGGCATTTATCGTGTCTGATATATATATCAAAGTTTTCACTGGAGGACTTCCAGGCCTGCCTGCCAAAGCGCTTCCCTTCAATCTTGGTCAAAGTGATTGGGGAGGATGAGCCCAGAGGGTCACAGCTGGGGTGGCTGTAGTCCATATGGTGTTCATTTATTCCCAGAGCGTCTCAATTCTGACCTTGTCTTTATTCTGAAAGTAAACGACTGTTTGTAGCCAAGATTATAACGGTGATTCCAATTCATTTCTTTACGAATTCATGCAACTACTGAAAGTCATCAGAACCCAAGTATGAAATTTTGTTCAGAAAGAAGTGCAAGAGTTTGGAGATCGGAATTCTCGTTTTGCCTTAGTGGGTTACTGATAAAGTCATCTAGTTTCTGTGAGCGTTGAGGACACTACCTTTGAAATGAGGTTAGTAAAGAAATATAAAGTCATTTTGTGAAAAATTAGAATAAAAAAATGTATAAATTAAACCAATTGGCCAGGATCCCTAGCACTTAGAGTATTTTCCCTAAGATAAGGAGTATGGGACCACGTGGCCTAATGGATAAGGCGTCTGACTTCGGATCAGAAGATTGAGGGTTCGAATCCCTTCGTGGTTGTGTTTCATTTTTCAAGCATTGTTAATCCCACTCACCATTGCTAGGATTTACAGCAACCTAGCACTGTGTAAAAGAGAGTTTATAGTTAGTTCTTTACAGTCATTACTGGTAAGGAAGGTTGAGCATTCTCAGTTCTTCTGCTCTCGGTTCTGCTGGCTGGCGCGGGTGTGGAATGTCACTTTTTTTTCACTAGGGGTAGGAGCCCCAGACCAGGGCTGTTTGGAGACTCCTCAGGAGGGAGTAAGGGCAGCAAGGAATGAATTTGATAGCTCGGTTCGCCTTCCAAGCACAGCTGGGACAATGAGGTCTTTTTACCCTGCGACGACCATCGCCCACTAAACCACTGTGAGCAGTTGGTAATTTGACTGTAAAATTAAATGCTTATAGAAAATGTCTCCCTTGAGAGATTTCCCCTTTTCAAACCACTGAAATGTCGCCCTCTCTCGAAAGGAAGACGTGATACAGTTGAGGAGTGCTAGGAAACCTGTCAGTAATTCAAGTCGGTGCTGCCACCTGGCGCAGTCTTTCTTGAGACCACCTCTGAGTTTGAGGGGGGAGATGGAATATGAATTTATTGGACTTTCAACAATATCAACTCAGCTGAGTTTTTCCTTTTATGACCAGAAAGGATCTGTTACATCTATTGTGTGTCTGTGTTTGCCCACTGACTGTCTATCATTTTATCTATGTATTATTAAAGAAGAAATAGAGTAATAGACGGAGATAGAATAGAGGGAACAGACATAGGGATGAGAAGGGAATTGCAAGGAATGCAGAAGCAGGAAGCAGTTTGTAACAAAGGATTTATATTCATCACTAGAATGCTGGTTGAGCTAGTTGATCTCATTTAGAGTTCAGGTGTTTCTAGTAAACAGTTATTAATTTTAAAAGTTGATATAGTACATTCTAGGCATACCTCATGTTATTTGAAGTAGCCAGTAATAGTTTCAAAGTATCTGCCTTGAGAAGCTTTATTCCAGTGTCAATATTTAGAATAATTCTTGATTTTACAATCGTGATTCCCTTATGGCACTCCCATAACACAAACTACAATTCGTGTATGTATTCTAAAATACTTTTACAGCAGAAAGGAACAAGGAAGAGATATACTCACTCTAGCAGTAAATACCTGTAATATTATCTTTGACAGAAGAAAGCTGTATTGTTTAACATCCCCTTTGTTTTCTCTATTCTAACAAGAAACTGATCACTTAAAGTAAAAAAAAAAGGCTAAGGGGGAAATATGAAACTAAAACTGTGAAATAACACTGGGAATTTTTTTCTTTACCTAATTATGATATTTACTTAAGATTACATATCCAAAGAAATAGTATCTCAGGATATTAAAAACATTACTCAACTGTAATTCTGTAATCATATCTGTGAGAAATCTCAGAGATATGTAAATACCCTGAATTTACAAAAAGGCTTAAAGGAAACCTTAAAGTTTTAAAGACAAGCTTTATTTAGATGAAAAGATTCCATAGATTTGTAAATTAATTTTTTTTACTATAGTTCGCTGTGAATGCCTGTGGAGTGTGGTGGATCAGTAGGTGAAGGATCACATTTATAAAAGACAATAAGATAAATACTGTTTAGCCATAGTATCTGATAGCCACTAGCTATCTGGTTAAGTTTCTTTTTTTTTTTTTTAAAGATTTTATTTATTTATGAGAAAGATAGGGGAGAGAGAGAAAGAACCAGACATCACTCTGGTACATGTGCTGCCAGAGATTGAACTCAGGACCTCATGCTTGAGAGTCTAGTGCCTTAGCCACTGCCACCTTCTGGACCACGTGATTAAGTTTCTATTTGGATATACCTTGCTATATTTTGAACCAACGTAGTAGAAAACATAATAAACGTTGATTAAATTTGCATGACTTATATAAGTGGTTGTTACCAACGGAATTGTTACCTCCAAAGTTGCTATTGACTAGAAGTATGCATTAAAGTTGGAAGGATTAACGGCTCAGTTGGAGATTGGAGGGAAGAGGGATTGTGCCATAGTCCAGGAGGTGGTGCAGTGGATAAAGCATTGGACTCTCAGACATGAGGTCCTAGGTTTGATCCCTGGCAGCACATCTACCAGAGTGATGCCTGGCCCTTTCTCTGCCTATCTTTCTCACTAATAAATAGACAAAAGTCTTAAAGAAGAAGAAGTCATGAGAAGAAATGGAGAGGGTCCTGGGATCCTGGTGTGTGATGGTGGAAAACCAAAGGGGGGAGAATTTTGCAGACAACTATCACTGAAAGATGAGAAATTGTGTCTATGTGTCAACAACTGTAGTATATACATCATTATCTTCTCCAAGAAAGTGATTTGAAGAAAAAAAAAAATACTGGAGATTGACAGAACTCTTAAAACTTTTAAAAACAAGATTTAGGAGGGTCTGGTGGTAGTGCAGCGGTTTAAACACACGTGGCACAAAGCACAAAGACTGGGGTAAGAATCCTTGTTTGAGCCCCCAGGGGCTCGTTTCACAAGCGGTGAAGCAGGTCTGCAGGTGTCTTCCTGTCCCCCTCTTTGTCTTCCCCTCCTCTCTCCATTTCTCTCTGTCCTATCCAACAATGACATCAACAACAACAACAATAACCACAACAATAAAACAACAAGGGCAACAAAAGGGAATAAAAAAATAATTTAAAAAATAGTGATTTGGAAATGGTATAAAGTCACATGCTCAGGGGAATTCAATGTGTACAGTTTCCACTTCAGGATCTTTTGTATGAAGATATATAATATAATATAATATATTTATTTTATATATTTATATTTATTTTATATATTTATATTTATTCCCTTTGGTTGCCCTTGTTGTTTTATTGTTGTGGTTATTGTTGTTGTCTGTGGTTATTGTTGAGTCTGGTGGTAGCGCAGTGGATTAAGTGCAGGTGGCACAAAGTGCAAGGACCAGCATAAGGATCCCGGCTGGAGCCCCTGGCTCCCCACCTTCAGGGGAGTTACTTCACAGATGGTAAAGCAGGTCTGCAGTTGTCTTATCTTTCTCTACCCCTCTCTTTCCTCCCCTCCTCTCTCCATTTCTCTCTGTCCTATTCAGCAACAAGGACAACAATAATAACTACAACAATAAAACAACAAGGACAACAAAAAGGAATAAACAAATAAATATTAAAAAAATTAAAAAAAGAAAGTTTTTGTTCCAAAGTACAGACATGGAAATGCCACTCTGTTTAGGGTACCCACTCTGCTTAGGGCTTCTAAAGGAAAATGACAGATTAGCTAAAGGGTGAGGGATCCTGGTGGGGTGAAGACTGATATGAAAAGTTAGAAGCTGGCAATATGTATTTTCTTAATGGAGAAAACTGTTATGTGGAACCCAGATGATATGGCTACCACTTCATTGCTATTTCCACATCTTTACTGTTAAGAGGAAGGGGAATCAGAATGTCTAGGGGTATTCTTCTTTATGTTATTGTGGCCAACTGAATCATTCTCATGGAAAAATGCTTTTTCCTTTGATGAATATGAATTGTTAAAGACATAGCGGAGATCTTAGGATTTCCACTCTTGTTTTTTACCCACATACACTTGTAAGGAGAAACAGCAGTGACTTTCTGAATATAAATCAGCTTGATAGAAAGTGGAAACTTTGATAGCAGAGAGGTCATTTAATCGAGTGGAAGTCATTTAGGATCACACTGTAGTGAGGAGATAGATTCTTTTTTGAAGAGGTCTTCAAGTAAGAAGTAGGCTGACTCTTGCCATTAGCTCAGCCTTCTTATTTAGTTTTGAACTGCTTCATGTAAGTCAAAATATCTGATTTGACTGTATTGACTGCAGTTTGATGGTACCAACGCATGACAGGAACACCGTCAGGTCCCACCAGGAACTTCTCAAAATTCCAGCGGATGTCATGAACCTTTACAGGTTCCCAGGATATGTTTTTAAGTGAACCCAGCAACTGAGAGGGGTGAGGACAGGAATGCTAAAGCAAGAGACATTAATAAGAGAAAGAACAATATCATTTCTGCTCTTGGATGTTTCAAGAAAATTTCACCCATCCCCTTCTATTTCTACTGATTTTGCTATCTTGTGATTCTTAATAAATTCTGACTTGCAATCATGCTTCTTGTCAGCACTAAGAATGCTGTGGATAATACAGCAAAAGCCTATTTCCTCTTTCTGTTTCTCCCTATCATCTTATCACTAGATAAAGTTGATCTAGTAAGATGCCACTGATCTAGCTTTTAGTTCCCCTTTTTGCAGAGTGAATGGTCTAGATTAATGTTAGAATGTGGTCTCCCAAATTTTAAGCCTCTGTAGATCAGTAAAAATTCAAAAATATCTTTGAGAAACAACATAGGTCTAGGAACATTTGATTTTACCAAATATTTACAAAAGTAAAAAATACAACTTAATTTAGAAAATAGTGTAAAAAAAGAAAATATTATTGTAAGAATAAATCAGATATGCATAAGTATGAATCATGTAATAAAAGGCAGCCCTATAAACCAGTTATGTATGCAACTTTCATTACACTGCCTTAGTTTTTTTTTTATATTTATTTAATCCCTTTTGTTGTCCTTGTTTTACTGTTGTAGTTATTGATGCCATGGTTAGATAGTACAGTAGGGAGAAATAGAGAGAGGAGGGAAGACAGAGAGGGGGAGAGACCTGCTTCACCTGCTTCACTGCCTGTGAAGGGACTCCTCTGCAGGTGGGGAGCTGGGGGCTCGAACCGGGATCTTTACGATCATTCTTGTGCTTTGTGCCACAGTGTGCTTAACCCACTGCACGACCGCCCAACTCCCTACACTGCACTATATTCTTTTATCTATTAAAGATATATAAAAATTCAAGATGGGCCCGTCTTAGCATTAGTCCAGTATTTTTAAACAATTCACTCTGGTAATCCTCAGGGACCTTTTTGCTCTAACCAGAACTCTGGCTTATGGTGGATGCAAGGGACTGAACTTGGAACTGTGGAGTGTCAGGCAAGAGAATCTCTTTGCATAACCATTATACTATCTACTCCTGCCCTGCGCTGACATTCTTTAGCTCTAAAAGTCAATGTTTTACAAAAGGTGCTTTTACATTATCATTTATAATAACATTATATCTACTGATATCTGTGTCTCCTTCCTACTATAGACTTACCAAGAATCAGGGAGTATGCCTTACTCATCTTATATTCTTATTATTTATCATATTCCCTTATAAATGCATCTTGAATGAATAAATTAATGAATGTTAATGAGCAAATGAAGGTGATTTCAATAAAACTTCTGTATACAATCCTTTCCAATACAAAATCAGAGCTTCATAGATAGTAACAGATTAAACCACATCATTAATCTAACCTGGAGATCTGTCAAAGAGTCCAATTCCATAGCATAAATGAGTCCTTGGGCCCATTTCTATAGCAACTCCGTGCTGGGAATATCAGCCAAAAAGGGGCTATGTCATTACTTCACTCACCTTCAAGAAGGTGAAGACTTTTTGTTCATTTTCACCATTCACATCCCCTTTCTCAAAAAGCTGGAAATTAGGTACATATCCTCTGCCTGGACGAACATACCTGCAATGAATCATAATGTTCCAAGGAAGCTCCACAGAACAAGAGAGGAATTTATGACAGGCACCGAAATTTGAGATCAGGGGAAAGGGCAGAAAGGGGCGGAGATATAGTAGACAGAGAATAAGATTTTTGTTTCTTTTTTCTTTTTCTTTTTTATTTATGGGAAAGATAGAAGGAGAGAGAACGAACCAGACATCACTCTGGCACATGTGCTGCTGGGGAAAAAAATCAGGACCTCATGCTTGAGATTCCAAAGCTTTATCACTGTGCCACCTCCCGGACCACAAGATATTTTTGTTTCATTGTTTTCCTTTGGGCTCCATGATTCATTTAATTTTTCTCTGTTCTAGAACCTATTTTTGTCCCTTGTACTATTTTCACAATTTCTGTGTTCTTGGTTTGCCAGAGTTCATATAGATCTAATACTCAAGGAGAGGAGAGAGATACTAGGAATTTTCAGATTCACATCAGAAGAAGCCAAAGTTAAAACTTATTTGTAGATGCCACTGAGCCAATTCACACCACCCACCCACACACCAGGACTTCACCTGTATGAATGGGTGTCTGGAGAAGTGGTAGATTGGCATTACTATAGGGCTCAGTCACTTACTTCAATCCTGGAAGGATCTCTGAGTTCTCTCCTGGTTCTTGATTTCCAAACTGGTTGCAGGGAAAGCCCAACACAACTAGGCCTAATGGCTTCAACTCCTCCTGTAGTGCATTCAGTTCTGTGGATAGAGAAGGGATAATATGGTGGCCTAACTAGAGACCTTGACTTATGTAGAGAAAGATGGACTTCCTAGGAAATGTCCATTTTTCAGAGGAGAAAACAGAGATCTAGAGAAGGAAAAACTTCTAGATGGGAAAATCCAATTAGTGGCAGTGTTGAAAGTAGATACAAGGTATTCACTTAGTCTCTCTCTCTCTCTCTTCAAAATGCAACATAATTAAACAAATAAGCTCTTATTGGTCAAATTTAAGAAGTGTATTTGTTTCTGCTATAATCCATTATGCTCACTATTCACTGGCCTTAAAACCTCAAGTCCAGGAAGATGAGTATGATACAATTCTTCCCTGGAAAATATACGGAAAGAAAGAAAACAACAGTAAAATGATGAGTTGAGATTGGAGGAGGGGTATTTGCCTCCTCTGCAATACTCACTCTAATCAAATGCAACTCTGGTTTTGCAACCCATTGCCTTCTTTTTTTTAAAAAAGAATTTATTTATTCATGAGAGAGATAGGAGGAGAGAAAGAACCAGATATCACTCTGGTACATGTGCTGCTGGGGATCGAGCCTGGGACCTCATGGGTGAGAATCTAATGCTTTATCCACTGCATCACCACCCAGACCACTTGCCTTCTTTTCTCTATCTTTGTAAGTTACCTATAAACCCTGGAAAAGTCTCAAAATCACCAATCTTTTCTTCTGTATTTACCAAGGAGATTTAACTCTTCAAAAAGGATCCTAGTTATCAGCTATCTAAAAATTCTCTCAGAAATCTTAGGAGCAAAACATAGACAAAGTATTGAGAAAGGGTCAGCAAGTACTTTCTAATAATAAAAATCCAAACAGTAAATATTTCAGATTTTACCTATCTGATGCTCTGTCATGATGAATCCTACAACTACTTAACTCTGTCTTGTAGCATAAAGTCAGTCACAGATAATGTGAATGAATAGGCATGGTTGTGCTCTAATAAAACTGTTTCCCCAAAACAGGCTCACCAGATTTTTTTTACTTTTAAATATAAGAGAATAAAGTCTCATGACCATAAGTATTTTTCAGGTACATAGTTAGAATATAATCCCAGATGAGACTCAGGACATACTCAGCTAGCAAATATAATCTCAAGACTTGGAAGTGAACTCTTACCAAGATATTGAGTTGTCAGACCACAGTAGGTAGCCACATTGACAAAAAGGACATGCTTGCTGGCGTACTGCTTGAACTGAATGCGTTCCTTTCCATTGAGAGTCAGGGCATCATAGTCATAGATAGAACCTTTAATATCTTTGTAGCAATCCATCTAGAGGAGCAAGAGAAAAATAATTAGTAACGGAAGTCTGGCGGTAGTGCAGCAGGTTAAGTGCACATCTTTCGAAGCATAAGGACCTGCTTAAGGAACCCGGTTAGAGCCCCCGGCTCCCCACCTGTAGGGGAGTCACTTCACAAGCGGTGAAGCAGGTCTGCAGGTGTTTCTCTCCCCCTCTGTCTTCCCCTCCTCTCTCCATTTCTCTCTGTGCTATCTAACAATGATGACATCAATAACAATAAGGGCAACAAAAGGGAATAAATAAATATTACAAAAAAAAAGGCTGCACTTAAAAAATTAGTAACAATTCCTGCTATCTTTATGATCTTTTAAAATATCCAAATAACAATGCATATATTAACTGAGACCTAGTAATTAAAGCAAGAGTTGTCTAAGATATCAATGACAAGACTGAAACTGAGGTCTTAAAGCTTGAAAAATAGTGTCTTTTTTGAATAATAGTCAACTTGTTCTTTCTATTATCCTGGCAGAGAGGCAAGATGCCAGGCAATGCTTGGCTGAATGCAAAAGAGCAGAGGAAAGTTGGAAGTAAGAGAGTTGAAAGTAAGAGAGAAAAACATACTGCCCTTCATGTATTCATGTAAATGAGGCTACCTGACAGAAAGCATCTTGTCTGTGAATGGAAGTTTTTTTTTTTTATTGTGTCTATGTTTCAGGATTATCTAGTTACTGCTGTAACTAGACATACTGCTGTAACTAGACATTTCAACAACTTTTATTCCATTACCAGCACAGTGGAATGGAAAGATCTCCGATCTGGGAATCAGAATCTAGCTCTATTGTTGAATTTCTGTGTAGACCTTGGAAGTTCTTGTTTTTGTTTCATTTACTTGGGATTTCTATCAGATCCTCAAGGAATTTTCAGAATCTAATGTTAGTCATGTTTCAAATAGTTTTCTCTCTCATGTCACTCTCTTACTATATGATGGTCTTACAAGGCAATACCATGAAACTTTCAACTTTTGCAATTTCCATGAAAGGAGATGGAGCACTCATGGTCCATGTGCAAGTAGCTCACTGACAACTGACAGCATTCAATTTATTTTATCTCCACCCTCATTCCACTAAGTTCTAAATGTCTAATAACTGCCTTCATCATCAACTCACTCTACCATGTTTCTTATAAACTATGAACATGTTTGCATATGTAACAAATAAGTTGTACTTGAAATTTTAATTTTTCTTTATAAGGCACATCTTGTCTTATCTGTCCTCTGTCTCTATTCATCCCATGAAATGTCCATGAAATATCTGGATGTATTGTGTCAGCAGTGCTCTTCAGCAATCCTAATCTTTTTCCATAGAGTAATGAAATTGCTAAAAATTACCAATGGATTCTTCGGAGTACAAAAAAAAAAAAAACAATTATGGGAGTCGGGCGGTAGCGCAGCAGGTTAAGCACACATGGTGCAAAGCTCAAGGACCGGCCTAATGATCCTGGTTCCAGCCCCCGGCTTCCCACCTGTAGGGGAGTCACTTCACAGGCAGTGAAGCAGGTCTGCAGGTGTCTATCTTTCTCCCCCCCTCTCTGTCTTCCCCTCCTCTCTCTATTTCTCTCTGTCCTATCCAAAAATGACAACATCAACAACACTAATAATTACAATGATAAAAACAACAAGGGCAACAAAAAGGAACTAACTAAATAAATATTTATAAAAAAAATACATGCCCAATCATCCAGTGAGAAAAAGAGACAAAATTGATCAGGGAAAGAAGAGATAGACATACATAATTTTTTCATAGTGATGTTTTATATATTATGTGTTAGGTTTATTTATTTGTATTATTTTTTGAAATATTTATTTATTTATTCCCTTTTGTTGCCCTTGTTTTATTGTTATAGTTATTATTGTTGTTGTTATTGATGTTGTTGTTGGATAGGACAGAGAGAAATGGAGAGAGAAGGGTAAAACAGACAGGGGGAGAGAAAGAGAGACACTTACAGACCTGCTTCACCACTTGTGCTCCAACCAGTATCCTTATGCTGGTCCTTGCACTTTGCACCGCCTGTGCTTAACCTGCTGCGCTACTGCCTGAGTCCCTTTAGATTTATTTGTATATTTTTTGAAATATTTATTTATTCCCTTTTGTTGCCCTTGTTGTTTTATTGTTATAGTTATTATTGTTGTTGTTATTGATGAAACACACATAATTTTAACAAGCGAGATTCAGATTTAATCTAGGATTAAAGTAGACCTTCTGGAAATACAATGGATTAAGAAGAATTTTAGTACAGCATCCTCTGCCCCTGCCCAAAGCAGAAGAAAGTAATACAAAGCCAAACGAAACTTTTTCTAAATTTATAAACCCACAGATTTTGACATTGGCACAGCAGATTGTGGCTATTCAGTGTTCACTGTTGAGAAGAAAGGTACTTTCTATATGTAGGATAATAATACTAATTTTCCTAAAAGCATATACATATATAAGCTGATATGTGTATAAAGAGAGTACTACATGAAATTATATTTATCTTCAAGATTCCATTTTCTTTCATTTTAAATTTATTTTTATTTATTAATGAGAAAGGAGGAGAGAAAGAACCAGACATCACTCTGGTACATGTGCTGCAGGGGATTGAACTCGGGACCTCATGCTTGAGAGCTCAATGCTTTACCACTGCACCACCTCCCGGACCACAAGATTCCAGTTTCTTAAACTTGCCTTTTCTTCTCCCACCCGCTCCAGCTTCCCAGCTACAGCAATCAAAATTACAGAAAAATTATGTTTGCTACCAGGATGCAGGATTTAGAGAGGCTCTGAACTTGAAGACTCCTTTTCACTAAGATTTAGTTCAGATTAAGATTTTTTTTTAAAGTATAGCTATTTATTTATATATTTTAATTTTTTTTTAAATTTAGTTGTTTTACCAGAGCACTGCTCAGCTCTGGTTTATGGTGGTGAGGGAGGTTGAGCCTGGGACTTTGGAGCCTCAGGCCTAAGAGTCTCATTGCATTACCATGATATTATCTACCTCCACCCAAGAAATATCTTTATTCATGAGATTCATAGCTACTTCAGAAGCCTGAGTAGGTATCACAATCAGCAGATATTCAAGTCCATTACAGTCAGTAAGCACTTTGTGGGTGGGTTCCATCCACATGCTTCAGTTCAACCAAATACATGCATGAATCTGTGAATATGGAATCTCAAACAGAAACATTCATACATAAAGAAAAAAGCACAATTCAAACCAAAGTTGTTCAAGGTCAGCTGTGCTTTTACTCTCTCCTAATGTAGATACTATTACCCACAAGTTTATAATGAGAAAGCAGAGGTTGAAAAGATGGAGTGACATATTCAAGGCAAAAAAATGTTAACTCACAGTGTGAATGAGAGCTTACTGATCTCTGACTTCATGATTCCCCATCCTGCTTCCATACACAATTTTATCAATAGAGTGATTGAACTGTGAACTAGGAATAGATCTGAAATTAGAATTCTAAGCTCCCAATTTCTTTTTCATCCTATTTGAGATGCCTGCTTATTTTTTGTAATGTGATGTGTTCTCTTCAACTTTATCTAACCTAACAGCTTCCACATTAGTGTCCTCCTCCTTGAGTTTCTCATCTGAAACACCTCAGTTCACCCTCTCCTTCTAACTCTATTTCCTTCTGACTCTGATGCCCACCATTGTCTCATGCCTTAGACCAGCACTGGCACAGATGCTGAGGTGATTAATGGGCTATCAAGGTGATCTTCACTTGGAGAAGGAGAGGAGAAAAGAAATTCTTTTTATGCCACCTATATTCAAACCAAGGAATTCCCATTTATAAGAGAACACTCCAGGAGAAGAAACAAACAAATAAAGATGTGAGGGAATCCATAAAGAGGTTATTAGGTCTGCAAGAAGGACTGGAGGGAATGATCTAGGAACTGGCTTAACGATTAACCATATTTTAACCCTGCCCATTCTCTGAGTCACTCACCTTCATCTTCTCAGGCTTTGGACTTGCCCTTACGAAGCTAGCTATGAGAAGAGGAAAAAGATAAGAGGCCTTTAAATACACAGTCATGTTTAGTATTTAAAGATCACTAGTCCGAGAAGTTGAGGTCTTGGGCACTTTGATAGCCTTTTGATACCTTGGCAGGGACTAGCTCAAGACTGTGCAGGCCAATCAGAGGAAAGCAAGGCTATTTAGGGCATGAGTGGGGCCAGAAGACTAGAATTCAAACCACATCCTCACCTACACACACCCCCAAGAACACTCAACACTCAGATATGATGAGAATTCATAAATTCTATCAGAATTATGGTAAAGTGACATAAATTTCTTCAGGGGTCTTGAAAACTATTAAGTGTTTTCACTGATTATATATAAGTGTCTGGGTGCAGATGCAGCCTTGCAGACATTGCAATAAAGTCAATATAAAAGGGATGACATAGACATTCCAAATGTTGTATCCAGCACCATTGTTTTCACCATCTAAGTTTAAAAATAGCAAAGGATGGACCACCAAAGATTCATTGCAAGAAGAAACTGATGCTGAGTGGGGTAAATTATTCACAATTGTATGTAAATAAAGTACATTAATACATTCAGTATACAAATGTTTCCAGGTGTTTAGAAGTCAGTCAGGAAAAAAACAACAAAAAACAACCCGACAGAAAAATAAGCACTAGACAGTAAGCCAAATGGCATCTACAGTAGCATAAAATGTTCTCACTCAGCAAAACCCAAAGAGATACAAACAAGAAAAATTTTGCATTTTGCATTTTGCATTTATCAGATTGGCCAAGGTTAAAAGGAATGCTGGTACCAGTTGTTCTGGTATAGGAAGTTGTTACACATTAAGTGGGGGAGCAGGAACTACAGATGGTTTGCCAACTTCCTGGAGCATAATCTGACATCCTCAATTTGATTTTTTTTTTTTGAAAGTATAAAACCTCTGGAAAACTTTTTATTTTGAAATACTTACCCATTTACAGGAAATTGCAATAATCCACTCAATCCCCTGGCAGCCCCAGGGGTCAAGAAAAATAACGAAAATGAGATATTATTCCTTCTAAGAAGAAAATGTTTGACTTATCAATGGGCTAAAGAACTCCCACCCACTTAGCAACAGTTCTCAATAACTGCTCGATAGCTTTGGCTATAATTTGGAAGAACTTGATACATGGTGCAGAACTGGAGCTGTATCAATTGCTGAGCTTCTCACATAAATAACATATTTCATCTCCATTATTATTATGGAGAACTGACCAAGACTTTCTGTCCTTGGTGTACAATACACCTTTAACTTTTGGATTTCAAATGCTAAGGTTGGTGTTAATCATTCTCCTAATTTTATCATTATTTGTCCTTTTAACTCCCTAGTCTTGTATTATTTATTATTCATACATTTTGATTCCCAGTTTAAACTCCCCTTCCCTCTTCCCACTGATATAATGTGATTAGTACTCTATTTTTTGTATTCTTGAGAAAATGTATATATTCTTCATCAAAGTATTAACTTTTTGGAGGTGAAAACAAAAACAAAAACAAAAACAAACAGGGGCTGGGTGGTGGCGCACCTGGTTGAGCGCATATATTACAATGCTCAAGGACCTGGGTTCAAGCTCCCAGTCCCCACCTGCAGGGGGAAAGCTTTTCAAGTAGTGAAGCAGTGCTGCAGGTGTCTCTCCGTCTCTCTCCCTCTCTATCACCCCCTTCCCTCTTGATTTCTGGCTGTCTCTATCCAATAAATAAAGATAATTAAAAACCAAACAAACAACTGCTCAAGAAAGGAAAGTGGTGGTTATCACATCACCAAGGGGCTTCCAACGAAAATCCAATTTATGTTGGCCAAAGGCTCTGGGCAGAAGAATTTTACTATTAAAAGAAATCATGTAGATTCAAAAAGATGTGAAGGAATCTCAATCTGATTACCAAAGTATTCTTGAATCACAGACTCAAACCACTAGGAAACAAAGCCCACCCTCTAGAATGTCTCAAACTGCAAAGGGGAAGAGTAGAATAAAGGCTCTTTAAAGAGCACAAAAAGGCCACGCCATTGGTGGAGAAATCTCTGAAGCAATTTTAGCATGTTGTTCTGTGTCTGAGCTCTAGGTTACCATTTTAAGAGTAAACAGAAGGAAAAATCTTAGTTGTATGTAGTGTATAGTGTTAGGAAAGGGTGAGGGAAAAAAAACTGCATAAGTGAGTTTAGTATTGAAGAAACCATCTTTGAAGTAGAATTACATTGTTCAGGCATTTCCAGAATTGTGACTACCACAATAATAACTACGAGAACTGAAATTGTTGTTGCTAAGTCCTTAATAGCTCCAAGCCAATAATTATAAGAGAAAGCTATTTCTGATGCTGACTTAGCACATTCAGATATTTCTGTAAACCCCATTGATTTGATGTGGGGCCTACATTCAGCATAGGTGCCTGTGGAACCTCTGCATCCCTGTAGGTATGCACTTGCATTCTGTGGTCATGGCTAGGAACATACCAGGCTGCACTAATTTCATGAGCCATCTTTCTTGCATGGTAGAGTACGTTGCTCAACCTTCCTTTGGAGAATGCAACAGTCCCTACCATTGTTGATCCACACTGAGGGCAAGGTCTTATAGGGGCTCACAAAGGGGTCCATTATGTTGCTTCCAGAAAATGAAGAAATATCCTGAATTGACTGTTGATAACAATTTTTATTTGGATAAGGTAGACAAGGCAAGTGAGATTGGCATTGAGGAAGAAAAAGAGAATAGAGAGGGTGAAAATGAAGAACCACCAGACAATGCCAAAGAGATGGTGAATTTAGTGATGGAGATAACCCAATAAGTTGCACAATATCTAAACTTTTAAAATTGACAAGCAGCAGCCTAGACCCAGGTCTGAGTATCAAGCTATTGGGTAATTTATACATTAATTTCAATGCAGACATACTATACTTTAATAAAAGAACTCTAATACAAATCAAGGAGAAGAAAAATGAACTTTTGTGGAAAGGTACCATTATACCTAATTTTGAAGAAGGAGAAGGAGAGGAGGAGGACAAGGAGAAGGGGAGGAGAAGAAGGAGAGGGAGAGGAGGAGGAGAAGGAGAAGGAGGAAATGGAGGAGAAGGAGGAAAAGGAGGAGGAGGAGGAGAAGAAGAAGAAGAAGAAAACTGCTATATCTCACAATATTGTGAATTAAAGTGTCAACTTCAGAAAAAAAAAGAAGAAAAAATTAAAAGAAAAAGGAGGTGATAACTGATTTGGTATGGAAGTTCCAGAACTGGCAGATGAACTGAAAAAATATTTAAAAGCATTGAAGATATGAGCTAGCATGGACCTAAAAAGATTTCACAAGAAAAATGATAAGGATGGCTTCCCCAAGTCTTTCCAGGTTGGAACCATTGATGATAATCTAGCTGTCTTCTACTGTTCACAAATTATCAAGAAAGAAAAGAAAAGAACTACTCTGGAAGAACTGCTGGCAGACTGGAGTTCAGGAATTCAGAAGGTATAACAAAAGGAAGTACTCAAGAGATAGATCAAGGCTGAAAAGACAACAAATGCAGCCGGAAAGAAGTTTCAAAAGAAATTTCACAGTTATGACTTGTGCTACAGATCTCTCATATCTCTCCCTTATTTATTATTTAATAAAGGTGTTTTGATATCTAACATTGTCACATAAATTAGTCCTGTTTATATAGGGATTTTATTTGGAAAAAAGTGGATTTGAAAGATAAGGTCATTATAATAGAAGACCCACTTATGCTTAAACTCTATGAGGGGAAAATGTGGAAAAGAACCTCAGTTAACTTAAGATAATTAAGGTTTTTGTAAAATTCTCAATACTTGTAATTACTTAAAAAATGAGTTAGTAGATGTTTAGGCTGCTGGCATATTATAAAATATTATTAAAAAGTTAGGTTTAGAGGGATAACTTACATGAATAGTGTGCTGCTTTGCCATGTGTGCAACCCAACCACATTGAAGGAAACTTTAGTATTGTGGTCCTTTTCAACTCTGTCTCTATCAAAAAGAAAAAAAAATTAATCACTCATATTTTGGACCTCAAAGGGTTAATGAAATATTTGGATATGGTGTGATATTTAATTAGCTTTAGACTGTGCAATGATGCTCTTATTGTATTAATATTTAACTTTAGGCTTAAATTTAAGCTTAGCTTTGGCTTATAATGATGTGGGACCTTTGCTGCCTCAAGCATGAAAATATAACCGTTATACTATATCTCCTTTGTTATACTCTGGTTTCTCTTCAGATCACATAACTCTTTCGATTTTTACTATATCTCCCTTGCCCTACTAATACTTTTTGGTTCCCAAACATTCCCATTTTTCTCTCTCAAAGAGGAGGAATAGCAGGTCGGAGGAATAACTTACTATGTAGGCTCAAGTCATCAGTATATGAGAATGCTGTATTGGGTGGGCGGACCTCTGGTGTTGTGTGTCTTTCTGAAAAAGTAGCTGGGAGTGGCAAAATTATGCATACATTAGGCCTTGGCTATCAAAAACAGACTGGAAAGTTGGCAGTCTTCCTAAGGCTGCAACAAAACAACTGATAAAACTTGCTAGATGATTGTTAAGGTAGTGTTAGCTAAATCTAACAACCAGTCCCCACCGCCAGCTCTGCATGTATCAGGTTTATACAAAAGCTGCCTTGATCTTCCTGAAACTAAAATCTGAGAAGGACTTAATTCTTGCTACTGGAGGAATCTGGGCATTGATGAATTATCTTGAAAAACAGAAGTTTTTTTGTTACCTCAGATTTCTGATCTTTTCTCAGAGGTCTCTTAATATATGGGGAGGAGTTCAAAATAATGATATTTACCTCTACAAAGCTCCCAAGGCTCCTCAGGTAGCCACACAAATTTCCTGCTTTATGGCACCTCCCTGACCACAGATGCTAACTCTCTTGTCCTCCTCCTGTCTATTACAGTTTAAAGGGATTAAAGTATCAAGTTTCAACTATAATGTACTTCAATTTCTTTATACTTCCCAAGCTGTGTGGACTTGGGTAAATTATCTTCTGTGTTTCTGGTTCTCATTTGTAGAGCTGAAAAAAATAATCATGCACTTCACAGGGCTAATTTAAAAAAATAAAAGAAGTAATTCATTTAAACTCTTAGCACAGATCCTGATCCAAAGCGAACATCCATTGTTAATTCAACAGATAAAAAGAATGATGCTTAGATTTTTTTAAAAAAAGTTTTACCCAAAGTTATCTGTTTAGTATGTTTTCCAAGAGAACATATGTATGTGACTTTATTTAGAGTAGTCTACAGTACAACACTTTAAGCATACATAAAATATAGTTCACAGGGGGTTACAAAACTACTTAAGATGTAAACTCATGAGACTGCCTAGTTGATAAGTAGTGTCAGCAGTCCAGAGATTTCCTTGTAGTTGTCCACTCACAGGGAAGAAAGAGGCCCTTCACCTCAGCGACAGTCCCCAACAATTTTTACTAAAACCTAGGCTTTAGGATCACCAGTACAGAGACCAGAAAACACATCAAACTGACTCAGTTCAATGTCCTAAATGATAGTATATTGGGTTATAAAGGAAGGTAATTCAATTATTGCTGAGAAACAGTCTACCTCTCTACCTCCAGAATGAATCATAACTTCTGACACCAAAATCTGATATTTTTTGTCCACTATTTGTCTTACTTGAATATTTTCCTGAATAATGTGTACCTTGACACCTAAGATCCCTATTTCATAACTCTAAGATTTTTCCCTATTCTGCATTGCAAGTGTATGCCAGAATATGTACTTCTAGCTCTGTCATTTAAAAGTAATATTATTGGGAGTCGGGCTGTAGCCCAGCGGGTTAAGCGCAGGTGGCGCAAAGCACAAGGACCAGCATAAGGATCCCGGTTCGAACTCCCGGCTCCCCACCTGCAGGGGAGTCGCTTCACAGGCGGTGAAGCAGGTCTGCAGGTGTCTATCTTTCTCTCCTCCTCTCTGTCTTCCCCTCCTCTCTCCATTTCTCTCTGTCCTATCCAACAACGACAACAACAATAATAACTACAACAATAAAACAACAAGGGCAACAAAAGGAAATAAATAAAATAAATATTAAAAAAAAAAAAGAAAGTCTTTAAAAAAAAGTAATATTATTATGTTTATAGGAAACTTTTTTCTTTTTTAATTTTTTTTATTTATAAAAAGGAAACATTGACAAAGCCATAGGATAAGAGGGGTACAACTCCACACAATTCCCACCACCAGATCTCCATATTACATCTCCTATCCTGATAGCTTTCCTATTCTTTAACCCTATGGGAGTATGGACCCAAGGTCATTGTGGGATACTGAAGGTGGAAGGTCTGGCTTCTATAATTGCTTCCTCTCTGAACATGGGCATTGGCAGGTCGAGCTGTACTCCCAGTCTGCCTCTCTCTTTGCCTAGTGGGGAGGGGTTCTGGGGAAACAGAGCTACAGGACATATTGGTGGGGTTGTCTGTCTAGGGAAGTCTGGTTGGCAGCATGCTAGCATCTGGAACCTGTTGGCTGAAAAGAGTTAACATACAAAGCCAAACAAATTGTTGACCAATCATGAATAGTGCAGATGAAGAGTTGGGGGGGGGGGGTCGTCCATTTTGTAGATATCCAGTAGGCATATTTTAGTTATATTCCAAAGGGCCTATGGCTATATTAGTTTTTTTTTTTTTTTCCTTTTTCTTTTTTCCCTTGAGCCTGAAATCTGATATGAAGGTGGATCCAAGTTATTGTCTGGGGAGATGATGTCATGGCTGTAAAAAAGGACCAGAAAGCTGGATCAGGGAAGAGAGTAGCTCCCTAATATGGGAAAAGGGTATAAATATTGTTGGCTGTAAAGTTTATAGGAAACTTATACTTCACAAACCTTCAAATCAATCATTTAATTGAGCTTTCACAGTCAGTTATGTAAGTAGGAATGCCATTACTTACTTGCATTTTCAATAAAAAGGAGGAGGACAGGAAAAAAAGTGGAAGTGACTTGGGCAAAGCCTCATAGTAGTGTAGACCTAATCTAAGAGCTCGGGCTTATTTCTAATCACTTTTCTCTTACTTAAGAGTCAGTTCCCCATAATAAGTATATTTGGTGATGGAGGTAAATTCTAGAGAGCTCACTTTCCTTCTGCACTTAATTTTACTTCATATGAAACTAATCTTCTTTCCCAAACATGATAAAGCTTAGGATTTGTATCTGATCTAGATTGACTGTGACCTTGAGTTTTCATTGAGTTATTTGGCCCTGCCACAGTATTTTGAAGATCTGTCACTAACATCAAGATTTTCTCCTTCTCTAATCTACTCCAGGAAGAACTGCTTTTTCACAATTAGGATGGGAAGGTGAGAGAGGAAGGATTTGTACCTCATGAACTATTCTCATCTATTACTCCTGTCTTAATGTTCAGGGGTGGGCATGGGAGAAAGAACTCTGTGTTCAAATATAACCACAGAAGTTTAGAACTATTCAAAACCAGTTCCTTGCCTCCCTGGACATTTTATGCAAGTTTGTGGAAGATTTTGTTGTATACCTAGCTTGGTCTCCAGAGTGAGTTAGCAAGATTGCATTACTAGATGTTCCCACTTGAAAAATTTCTACTCTATACCTCGGGGCCTTGTTATTCCTAAGGAAAGAATAAATTTCTCACATATTTAGCATGAAAACCATCATCATCACCCAATAAGGCTGTAAGACATTGGGAAAATATATCTATGGGATTAAGTTTACCCTTAAAAAAAAAAGGAAGTTGGTACCAGGTGGTGGCACATCTGGTAGAGCTCATAAGTTATGATGTGCAAGGACCCAGGTTCAAGCTTCCATTCCCCACCTGTAGTGCTATAGCTAAAATATATAATTATAGTTTATTTATTTTGTGTGTGAGAAAGAGAAGGCCAGAGCATCACTCCAACATATTCAGTGTTAGAGGATGAAACTAAGGCATCATATATGAACATCCAAGGTCATACCAGCTGAAGCACCTACTTCATCACTACTTGATGGTGTCTTCTCTAGTTATTATTTATTTAATTTTTAATAGTGATTTCACAATGGGCTTACACGAGTGCTAGAATGGACTGACAAAATGGCTCACTTGAATATTGTGCTACTTTGCCGTGTGCATGATCCAGGTTTGAACATGGCACCTATTGCATTCAAGGAAACTTTGGTACTGTGGTCACCTTCACTCTCTCTGTCTCTCTGTCTACAGCTTTGACTATATATAATGACAGAAGTATGTGTACATACTGCAGCTACCACAAAGTTCTGTGTGTTCCTTCCCCCTCCCCACCCCACCCCCCAAATTTAACCATCATAGTTCTCACCAAAATCTTAGAAACAGATCAACTACTATTTTTCCTTGTGTTTTTGCAAGTTAATAAATTAACTTTAATTCTCTATACTATACTTATGAGTAAAATTGAGGGTTTCTTTCTTTCTTTCTTTCTGTGGAGCACTGCTCAGCTTTCGGCTATGGTGATATAGGTGATTGAACTTGAGACCTCAGCGATTAATCCATGAAAATCTTTTACAAATTCATTATGCTATCTCTCCAGCTTACTTGATAATTTCTTTTTCTTCCTAAAAATTTTATTTATTTATAAGATAGAGACAGAGAGAAATCAAGATGGGAGGGGGAGACACTGAGGGAGAGAGACAGAAAGATACCTGCAACACTGTTTAACTGCTTGTGAAGCTTTCTTCCGCAGGTGGGGATCAGGGACTTGAACCTGTGTCCTTGCACACTGTAACATGTGCTCTCAACCAGGTGTGCTACCACCCAGCCCCATGATGATTTCTTTATTTTTTTTAATGTTTCTTTTTCTAAAAAAAAAAAATATATATATATTTATTCCCTTTTGTTGCCCTTGTTTTATAGTTATTATTGTTGTCATTGTTGGATAGGACACAGAGAAATGGAGAGGGGAGGGGAAGACAGAGAGGAAGAGAGAAAGATAGACACCTACAGACCTGCTTCACTGCTTGTGAAGCGACTCCCCTGCAGGTGGGGAACTGGGATCCTTATTCGGATCCTTGCACTTTGCGACATGTGCGCTTAACCCGCTGTACTACTGCCCGATTCCCTGAAGATTTCTTAAAGCAATTACTTCTGGCCCAATTCAAAGATCTCCCCCAACCTCCTATGGTGATCTGACCCCTTTTGTTCACAATACAATTTATTTAGTCCTCCCTTCTTTTTTTCCCCCACTACCTGCAGCAGGGATGCTTCATGAGTGGTGAAGCAATGTTCCAGGTGTCTCTCTTGATTTCTATCTCTTTATCCATCACTTTCTCTCTTGCTGTCCTCCTTCACATTGTATCAAAATAAATAAACAAGTAAATGCTACACACGATTATATATCTGCATTTCACTCTAGCAGTATAGCATATTTATCATGTTGTCTATTTAATTATATTTACAAGCTCAACTTTATTTTATTTTATTTTACTGAGTGGTTAATGGTTTACAGTGTAGTCTTTTTTCTGTCTCACCACTCCCATCACCAAAGGTCTGTGTACCCATCCCCATCCCCATTGATAATCATTATAGTTCTCCCACAGTCTTAATATCCAGTTCAAAGATTTGTGACCCATTGTAAAGAAGATAGCCACTGAAATGGCTCTCCCATACCATTCTAAAAATGACTCTACATATGCTAACTTTCGGGGCCAGGTGGTGGTGCACCTGGTTAAGTGCACACATTACAGTGCACAAGAACCTGGGTTCAAGCCCCTGGTCCCCCCTGCTTCATGAGTGGTGAAGGGCTGCAGGTGTCTCTCTGTCTCTTTCTCTCTCTTTACCTCTCCCTCTCATTTGCTCTCTGTCTCCATCTAATAATAAGTAAAATAAAAAATTAAAAATAACAAACAAATAATAATAAATTCTAAAAAAAATCACATGTTAACTTTTCCTAGGTTTTACCCTGTATTTAGATAAGGTTAGTTCTGATGATAACCCCATTTCTGGGCCGAACCCTAATTTAACTTCTAGGTAGTTATGGAATTGGCAAATGTTGTAAAACTGCAGTCTTTATTAATTTCAGCATGAAATAATTAACATGCCAAGGTGACATATCTAAGGGAGGACTACTATTCATTTCCATTTTACTGTTCCTGTATAATAAACTGGTAAATGTAAGTAAAGTACTTGACCGAGTTCTGTAAAATCTTCTAATGAATTTTTGAAATGAGAAGGGGATTGTGAGAAGTGTCTCCTTATAACTGGTCAGTCAGAAGTACATGTACCTGCTTCCCTACCTTTGACAATGACATCTAGTTCCCAAACTGGAGGCAGTCTCATGGGGATGTCTCTCTCTCTCTCTCTCAGGTTATGTCCTTCAACTGTAAAGTTGGTGCTAACTCTGGGAGTTGGTATCATAATTGAAGTGAGATCTCTTGCAGGTGGCTTAATGGCTAGAGCACTAGATTTACAAGCATGATGTTCTCATTTCAATTTCCAGCATCACATGTGCTGGAGTGAGGCTCTGATTCTACCTCAATAAATAAAATATTTTGAAAAGATTGAAGTGAATGTTGAGTACCAAATTTATATCCAAGAAATTACAGATGTCCCTTAGGTAAAAGAGAACTTCAAATCAGAAATTCAACTTTATCCAGATCTTCATGAGGAAAAAACAAAAACTATTATTATGTAGTTTATATTTCTCCAGATCTTATAGTTCATAACCATCTTGTTAGTTCTTAAATGTTTTAGGAGAGGACTAAGACTATAGACAGAAGAAAAAGAAATATGTCCATAGATGCAAAATTTGGAGTGATATAGTCACATGCCCAGGAAAGTGGGCAGTACCAGAACTTAGGTGAGGAGACAAAAAGTGGATTTTCTGGGAGTCAGGCGGTAGCACAGTGGGTTAAGCGCAGGTGGCACAAAGTGCAAGGACCGGCATAAGGATCCCGGTTCGAACCCCTGGCTCCCTACCTGCAGGGAAGCCGTTTCACAGGCGGTGAAGCAGGTCTGCAGGTGCCCATCTTTCTCTCCCCCTCTCTGTATTCCCCTCCTCTCTCCATTTCTCTCTATCCAATTCAACAATGATGACATCAATAGCAACAACAATAGTAACTACAATAATAAAAACAACAAGAGCAACAAAGGGGATAAATAAATAAATATCTAAAAAAATAATTTAAAAAAAAGAAGTAGATTTTCTGTACTTTGGTTTGGTGCAGTGAGATTGATTTGGGATTCTGGCTGTCAGAACTGTGAGAGAACTGAGTTGTATTATTTTACATCATAAAGTTTGGGGTAACTTATTATAGCAGAGAAAAAAGCCCAATATATATATTAGTACTCAGAAGTGGGGTACTCCTGTAACAAATATCTAAACAATGTTTCTATGAATGGTAGATATTTCTGGTTAGCACTCAGAAGGAAATAAAACACATGGTACAGAAAACTGAAAGGAGGGTTCATGACCTCCCTTCTGGGATTACTCTAGACTCTGGATACCTTTGTCATAAATATCCGGTTTTAGTACAATCTTCCCCTGCTATCCTCTTATAAGGACACATGTGATTGCATTTAGGATTTGTTTAGATGATCCAGGGTAATCCCTTCATCTTAAAATACTTAATCTCAGTTGCAAATCTATGCCATACAAAATAACATTTAAAGGTTCTAGGGATTAATCCTGATCTCTTTGGGGCCATTATTAAGCTACTACAGCTCGGATTTTGGATCAAGTAAGTTTTATTTATTTATTTATTTATTAAAATTTCTTTATTGGGGAATTAATGTTTTACATTCAACAGTAAATACAATAGTTTGTACATGCATAACATTTCCCAGTTTTCCATATAACAGTACAACTCCCACTAGGTCCTCTGTCTTTCTTCTTGGATCTGTGTTCTACCCACCCACCCACCCCAGTGTCTTTTACTTTGGTGCAATACACCAATTCCAGTTCAGGTTCTAATGTGTTTTCTCTTCTGATCTTGTTTTTCAACTTCTGCCTGAGAGTGAGATCATCCCATATTCATCCTTCTGCTTCTGACTTATTTCACTTAACATGAATTTTCAAGATCCATTCAAGATTGGCTGAAAACGATGAAGTCACCAAATTTTAAATTATTTTTAATATTTATTTATTTATTTTCCCTTTTGTTGCCCTTGTTGTTTAACATTGTTGTGGTTATTATTGTTGTTGTTATTGATGTCATTGTTGTTGAATAGGACAGAGAGAAATGGAGAGAGGAGGGGGAGAGAAAGATACACACCTGCAGGCCTAATTCACCACTTGTGAAGTGACTCCCCTGCAGGTGGGGAGCCAGGGGCTCCAACCCGGATTCTTAAGTCAGTACTTGTGCTTTACTCCATGTGCACTTAACCCGTGGCACCACTGCCTGACTCCCTACGTCACCATCTTTTATAGCTGAGTACTATTCCATTGTGTATATAGACCACAGCCTGCTCAGCCACTCATCTGTTGTTGGACACCTAGGTTACTTCCAGGTTTTGGCTATTACAAATTGTGCTGCTAAGAACATATGAGTACACAGATCTTTTTGGATGGGTGTGTTGGGTTCCTTAGGCTATATCCCCAGGAGAGGAATTATAGGATCATGGGGTAGGTCCATTTCTAGCCTCCTGAGAGTTCTCCAGACTGTTCTCCACAGAGGTTGGACCAATTGACATTCCCACCAGCAGTGCAGGAGGGTTCCTTTGACCCCACACCCTCTCCAACATTTGCTGCTGTTACCTTTTCTGATGTATGACATTCTCACAGGAGTGAAGTGGTATTTTCTTGCTGTCTTTATTTGCATTTCTCTGACAATCAAAGACTTAGAGCATTTTTTCATGTGTTTCTCAGCCTTTTGGATCTCTTCTGTCGTGACTATTCTGTCCATGTCCTCTGCCCATTTTTGGATGGGGTTATTTGTTTTCTTGTTGTTGAGTTTGGCAAGCTCTTTATATATTTTGGTTATTAGCCTCTTGTCTGATGTATGGCATATAAAGATCTTCTCCTGTTCTGTGAGGGGCCTCTTGGTTTGGGTAGTGGTTTCTTTTGCTGTGTAGAAGCTTTTTAATTTGATGTAGTCCCATAGGTTTATGCTTGCCTTAGTCTTCTTTGTAATTGGATTTGTTTCATTGAAGGTGTCTTTAAAATTTATGTGGAAGAGAGTTCTGCCAATATTTTTCTCTATGTATTTGATAGTTTGTGGTCTAACATCCAGATCCTTGATCCACTTGGAATTGACTTTTGTATTTGGTGAAATATAGTAGTTCAGGGGAGCCGGGCGGTAGCGCAGCTGGTTAAGTGCACATGGCACAAAGGATGGGCGTAAGGATCCCGTTCAAGCCCTGGCTCCCCACCTACAGGGGAGTCGCTTCACAGGCGATCTGCAGATCTGCAGGTGTCTGTCTTTCTCTTCCCCTCTCTGTCTTCCCCTCCTCTCTCCATTTCTCTCTGTCCTATCCAACAATGATGACATCAATGACAACTACAACAAAGGCAACAAAAGAAAATTAAAATTTTTTTTTTAAAAAAAAATACAGTGGTTCAGTTTCATTCTTCTGCATGTTTCAACCCATTTGTTCCAACACCATTTGTTGAAGAGACTCTGATTTCTCCATTTAATATTCTGGGCACCTTTATCAAAGATTAGATGTCCACAGGTGTTGGGGCTTACTTCTGCGCTATCAATTCTATTCCATTGATCAGTGTGTCTATTCATGTTCCAGTACCAAGGAGTTTTGATGACAACAGCCCTATAATGTAATTTGAGATCTGGGAGTGTGATGCCTCCGGTTCTGTTCTTTTTTCTCAAGATTGTTTTGGCAATTCTAGGTCTTTTCTGGTTCCAGATAAACATTTGTAGCATTTGTTCTAGTCTCCTAAAAAATGTGGTTGGTATCTTGATGGGGATAGCATTAAATTTATATATGACTCTGGGTAGTATATTAATTTTGATGATGTTAATTCTTCCAACCCATGAACATGGAATATCTTTCTACTTCTTTGTGTCTTTTTCAATTTCCTTGAGTAGTGACTCATAATTTTCAGTGTATAAGTCTTTCACTTCTTTGGTTAGGTTTACTCCTAGATATTTTATTATTTTTGTTGCTATAGTAAAAGGAATTGATCTGGATTTCAACTTCTAACTTAGTGTTTGTATAGAGGAATGCCAATACTGACTTTTGAATGTTAATTTTATAGCCTGACACCTTACTGTATTGTCTGATGATATCCAAAATATTCTTGATGGTTTCCTTAGGTTTTTATATGTATTCTATCATGTCATCTGCAAATAGAGAGAGTTTGACTTCTTCTCTTCCAATCTGTATGCCTTTAATTCCTTGCTCCTGACTGATGGCTATTGCAAGAACTTCCAGCACTATGTTGAATAGTAATGGTGATAGTTGGCAGCCCTGTCTAGTACCTGGTCTGAGGGGAAATGCTTCCAGTTTTCACCATTGAGTATGATATTGGCTGTAGGTTTGCTATAGATAGACTCCACTATCTTCAGGAATTTTCCATCTATTCCCATTTATTTGTATTGTTTTGATCATAAAAGGATGTTGTATTTTGTCAAAGGCTTTCTCTGCATCTATTGACATGACCATGTGGTTTTTGGTCTTGCTTTTGTTGATGTGGTGGTCCACATTGATTGATTTGTATATATTAAACCAACCTTGCATGCCTGGGATAAACCCCACTTGGTTATGATGAACAATCTTTTTAATATACTGCTATATCTGGTTGGCTAGAATTTTGTTCAATATTTTAGCATCTATGTTCATCAGAGATATTGGTCTGTAGTTTTCTTTTTTAGTTGTGTCCCTCTCTGCTTTTGGTATCAAAGTGATGTTGCCTTCATAGAAATTGGAAGGGAGTATTCCATTGTCTTCAATCTTCTGGAAGACATTTAAAAGTAGAGGCATTAGTTCTTCTTTGAAGGTTTTGTAGAATTCATTTGTAAAACCATCTGGTCCAGAATTTTTATTTTTGGGAAGATTTTTGATAACTGTTTAAATTTCATTAGCTGTGATGGGCCTGTTCATGCTATCTAGTTCCTCTTTACTTAGTTTTGGAAGTTGGTAGGTATCCATTTCTTCCAGGTTCTCTAGCTTGGTGGCATATAGTTGTTCATAGAAGCCTCGCATGATATGTTGAATTTCTGCAGTGTCTGTTGTGATATCTCCTCTTTAATTTATTATCCTATTTATTTGGGTCTTCTCCGTTTTTTGTTTTGTTAGTCTGGCTAAAGGTTTGTCAATTTTGTTCACTCTTTAGAAGAACTAACATTTACTTTCATTGTTCTATTGTATAGTTTTCTTATTTTCAATGTTACTGATTTGTGCCGTAACTAGTGATTTCTGTCCTTCTGGTTGCTTTAGGATTCCCTTGTTCTTCTTTTTCTAGGTCATTAAGATGTGCAATCAGGCTGTTTATTTGTGCTTTGTCTTATTTCCTAATGTGTGTTTGTATGGCTATGAACTTCCCTCTCAGTACTGCTTTAGCTGTGTCCCAAATATTTTGATAGCATGTATCTTCATTTTCATTGAACTCTGGAAACATTTTGACTTCTTCCTTTATTTCCTCTTTTACCCAGTAGTTGTTAAGTAGTGTACTGTTGAGCTTCCACATTTTGGGACTATTACTAATATTTTGTTGATTGTTAAGTGTTAGTTTAATTCCACTGTGGTCTGAGAAGATGCTTGGGATGATTTCAATGCTCTTGAATTTGCTGATGCTGTCTTTGTGGCCTAACATATGGTCTATCCTTGTATTCACAAGGATACCCATGTGGACTTGAGTTAAATATGTATTCCAGTTTCATGGGCTGAATGACTCTGAAAATGTCCAATAGTATCTCCTCATTTAGCTCCACCCTGTTTTTATTGATTTCTGCCTGGATGATATGTCAAGTTGAGTGGGTGGGGTGCTGAAGTCCCCTACTATTACTGTGTTGCTGTTAATATATTGCTATAGCTCTTTGGTAGATGCATGATGTGTTTAGATGGCTCCTCATTGGGTCCATAGATGGTAATAATTGTTAAGTCCTCTTGACTGACTGATCCACTGAGCATTAAGTAGTGTCCATCCCTATCTTTTTAAATTTTATTTATTTTAAAGTCTATCATGTCAGATATGAGAACAGCTGTTCCTGCACTTTTTTGTGGGTCATTGGCCTGTATGATAGTTTTCTATCCTTTCACTTTGAATTTGTGTTTGTCTTCTTGAATTAGGCAGGTTTCCTGTAGAGAGCATATTGTTTTGTTTTCTGATCCATCTTCCTACTCTGTGCCTTTTATTTTTTTTATTTTTTTTTCCTTTTTTTTTTTTTTATTAAAGAAAGGATTAATTAACAAAACCATAGGGTAGGAGGGGTACAACTCCACAGAATTCCCGCCACCCAATCTCCATAACCCACCCCCTCCCCTGATAGCTTTCCCATTCTCTATCTCTCTGGGAGCATGGACCCAGGGTCATTGAGGGTTGCAGAAGGTAGAAGGTCTGGCTTCTGTAATTGCTTCCTCGCTGAACATGGGCGTTGACTGGTCGGTCCATACTCCCAGGCTGCCTCTCTCTTTCCCTAGTAGGATGGGTCTCTGGGGAAGCTGAGCTCCAGGACACATTGGTGGTGTCTTCAATCCAGGGAAGTCTGGCCGGCATCCTGATGACACCTGGAACCTGGTGACTGAAAAGAGAGTTAACATACAAAGCCAAACAAATTGTTGAGCAATCATGGACCCCAAAGCTTGGAAAAGTGGAGAGGAAGTATTAGGGAGGTACTCACTGCAAACTCTAGTATACTTCTGCTTTCTTACTTTGGTGCCATACTCCAAACTCAGTCAATTTCTGCTTTGCGTTTCTACTTCTTCTTTTTTTTTTTTTTTTTTTTTTACATGCATAACATTCCCCAGATTCCCATTTAGCAATACAACCCCCACTATTTCATTCATCATTTTTCATGGACCTGTATTCTCCCCACCCACCCACCCACCCCAGAGTCTTTTACTTTGGTGTAATACTCCAATTCCATTTCAGGTTCGACTTGTGTTTTCTTTTCTAATCTTGTTTTTCAACTTCGGCCTGAGAGTGAGATCATCCCATATTCATCCTTCTGTTTCTGACTTATTTCACTCAACATGATTTTTTCAAGGTCCATCCAAGATCGGCTGAAAACGGTAAAGTCACCATTTTTTACAGCTGAGTAGTATTCCATTGTGTATATATACCACAACTTGCTCAGCCACTCATCTGTTGTTGGACACCTGGGTTGCTTCCAGGTTTTGGCTATTACAAATTGTGCTGCCAAGAACATATGTGTACACAGATCTTTTTGGATGGATGTGTTGGATTCCTTAGGATATATCCCCAGGAGGGGAATTGCAGGGTCATAGGGTAGGTCCATTTCTAGCCTTCTGAGAGTTCTCCAGACTGTTCTCCACAGAGGTTGGACCAATTTACATTCCCACCAGCAGTGCAGGAGGGTTCCTTTGACCCCACACCTTCTCCAGCATTTGCTGCTGTTACCTTTTCTGATGTGTGACATTCTCACAGGAGTGAAGTGATATCTCATTGTTGTCTTGATTTGCATTTCTCTGACAATCAGAGACTTGGAGCATTTTTTCATGTGTTTCTCGGCCTTTTGGATCTCTTCTGTGGTGAATATTCTGTCCAATTCCTCCCCCCATTTTTGTATGGGGTTATTTGTTGTCTTGTTGTTGAGTCTGGTAAGCTCTTTATATATGTTGGTTATTAAACTCTTATCTGATGTATGGCATGTAAAGATCTTCTCCCATTCTGTGAGGGGTCTCTTGATTTGGGTAGTGGTTTCTTTTGCTGTGAAGAAGCTTTTTAATTTGATGTAGTCCCATAGGTTTATACTTGCCTTAGTCTTCCTTGTAATTGGATTCGTTTCATTGAAAATGTCTTTAAAATTTATGCGGAAAAAAGTTCTTCCAATATTTTCCTCTAAGTATCTGATAGTTTCTGGTCTAACATCCAAGTCCTTGATCCACTTGGAATTTACTTTTGTATTTGGTGAAATACAGTGATTCAGCTTCATTCTTCTGCATGTTTCAACCCATTGTTTCCAACACCATTTGTTGAAGAGACTCTGCTTTCCCCATTGAATAGTCTGGGTGCCTTTGTCAAAGATTAGATGTCCATAGGTGTGGGGCCTCATTTCTGGGCTCTCAATTCTATTCCACTGGTCAGTGTGTCTGTTCATGTTCCAGTACCAAGCAGTTTTGATGACAATGGCCCTATAATATAGTTTGAGATCTGGCAGTGTGATGCCTCCGGTTCTGTTCTTTTTTCTCAAGATTGTTTTGGCAATTCTAGGTCTTTTCTGGTTCCAGATAAACATTTGTAGCATTTGTTCTATTATCCTAAAAAATGTGCTTGGGATCTTGATGGGGATAGCATTAAATTTGTAGATGGCTCTGGGTAATATATTCATTTTGATGATGTTAATTCTTCCAACCCATGAGCATGGAATATCTTTCCACTTCTTTGTGTCTTTTTCAATTTCTTTGAGTAGTGACTCATAATTTTCAGTATACAAGTCTTTCACTTCTTTGGTTAGGTTTATTCCTAGATATTTTATTGTTTTTGTTGCTATAGAAAAAGGAACTGATTTCTGGATTTCAATTTCTTCTAACTTAGTGTTTGCATAGAGGAATGCCACTGACTTTTGAATGTTAATTTTATAGCCTGATACATTACTGTATTGCCTGATGATTTCCAAAAGCTTCTTGCTAGATTCCTTAGGTTTTTCCATGTATACTATCATGTCATCTGCAAATAGAGAGAGTTTGACTGCTTCTCTTCCAATCTGTATCCCTTGAATTCCTTGCTCCTGCCTGATTGCTATGGCAAGAACTTCCAACACTATGTTGAATAGTAATGGTGATAGTGGGCAGCCCTGTCTAGTACCTGATCTGAGGGGAAATGCTTCCAGTTTTTCACCATTGAGTATGATGTTGGCTGTAGGTTTGCTATATATAGACTCCACTATCTTCAGGAATTTTCCATCTATTCCTATTTTTTGTAGTGTTTTGATCATAAAGGGATGTTGGATTTTGTCAAAGGCTTTCTCTGCATCTATTGATATGACCATGTAGTTTTTGGTCTTGCTTTTGTTGATGTGGTGGATCACATTGATTGATTTACGTATATTAAACCAACCTTGCATGCCTGGGATAAACCCCACTTGGTCATGATGAACAATCTTTTTGATATACTGCTGTATCCGGTTGGCTAGAATTTTGTTCAATATTTTCGCATCTATGTTCATCAGAGATATTGGTCTGTAGTTTTCTTTTTTGGTTGTGTCCCTGTCTGCTTTTGGTATCAGGGTGATGTTGGCTTCATAGAAGCTGGCAGGGAGTATTCCAGTGTCTTCAATCTTCTGGAAGACTTTTAAAAGTAGAGGTATTAGTTCTTCTTTGAAAGTTTTGTAGAATTCATTTGTAAAACCATCTGGTCCAGGACTTTTATTTTTGGGAAGATTTTTGATAACTGTTTCAATTTCATTAGCTGTGATGGGCCTGTTCATGTTATCCACTTCCTCTTTACTTAGTTTTGGAAGTTGGTAGGTATCTAGGAAATCATTCATTTCTTCCAGGTTCTCTAACTTGGTGGCATATAGTTGTTCATAGAAGCCTCGCATGATATGTTGAATTTCTGCAGTGTCTGTTGTGATATCTCCTCTTTCATTTACTATCCGATTTATTTGGGTCTTCTCCCTTTTTTGTTTTGTAAGTCTGGCTAAAGGTTTGTCGATTTTGTTTACTCTTTCGAAGAACCAACATTTACTTTCATTGATCTTTTGTATGGTTTTCCTATTCTCAATGTTATTTATTTCTGCCCTAACTTTAGTAATTTCTGTCCTTCTGGTTGCTTTAGGGTTCCTTTGTTGTTCTTCTTCTAGGTCTTTAAGATGTGCAATCAGGCTGTTTATTTGTGCCTTTTCTTGTTTCCTAATGTGTGCTTGTATAGCTATGAACTTCCCTCTCAGTACTGCCTTAGCTGTGTCCCAAATATTTTGATAGCTTGTGTCTTCATTTTCATTGAACTCTCGAAACATTTTGATTTCTTCCTTGATTTCCTCTTTGACCCAGAAGTTGTTAAGAAGTGTACTGTTGAGCTTCCACATTTTGGTACTGTTACTAATCTTTTGTTGATTGTTAAGTGTTAGTTTAATTCCACTGTGGTCTGAGAAGATGCTTGGGATGATTTCAGTGCTCTTGAATAGGCTGATGCTGTCTTTGTGGCCTAACATATGGTCTATCCTTGAGAATGATCCATGTGGATTTGAGTAAAATGTGTATTCCAGTTTCTTGGGATGAATGACTCTGAAAATGTCCAATAGTTCTAGTTTATCTATCTCTTCATTTAGCTCCCTTATGTCTTTACTGATTTTCTTCCTGGATGATCTGTCAAGTTGAGAGAGTGGGGTGTTGAAGTCCCCTACTATGATTGTGTTACTGTTAATATATTGCTGTAGCTCTTTCAGTAGAAGTTTGATGTATTTAGATGGCTTCTCATTGGGTGCATAGATGTTAATAATTGTTAAGTCCTCTTGATTGACTGATCCTCTGAGCATTAAGTAGTGTCCATTCCTATCTTTTTAAATCTTATCTATTTTAAAGTCTATCATGTCAGATATGAGAATAGCTGTTCCTGCCCTTTTTGGTGGGCCATTGGCTTGAATGATAGTTTTCCATCCTTTCACTTTAAGTCTGTGTTTGTCTTGTTGAGTTAGGTGAGTTTCCTGTAGACAACATATTGTTGGGTTGTGTTTTCTGATCCATCTTCCTACTCTGTGTCTTTTAATAGGTGAATTCAGGCCATTCACATTTATTGATATCAAAGATTGAAGATATTTTAACGCCATTCTTGTAGAGTTTTAGAGTGTTTTGATATATGTTCTATTTGTGGTGGTCTGGTTGTTTATAGGAAACCTTTCAGAACTTCTTTCAAGGCAGGCTTGGTGATGGTTGCTTCCTTTAACTGTTGCTTGTCTGAGAAGGTTTTGATGCTTCCATCTAGTCTGAATGACAATCTAGCAGGATATAGTATTCTTGGCTGAAAGCCTTTCTCATTGAGCACTCGATAGATATCTTGCCATTCTCTTCTGGCCTGTAGTGTTTGTATGGAGAAGTCTGCTGCTAATCTTATGGGTTTTCCTTTGTAGGTGACTCTTTGTTTTTCTCTTGCAGCCTTGAGGATCCTTTCTTTATCCTTATTCCTTTCCAATCTAAGTATGACATGTCTTGGTGTCTTTAGGTCTGGGTTAATTCTGTTTGGGACCCTCTGGGCTTCTTGAATCTTTATGTCTTTGGTGTTGTCTAGACTAGAGAAATTTTCAGCTATTATGGCCTGGAGAACGCTTTCTTCCTCCCCTTCTCTTTCTTCCTCTGGTAAGCCAATAATGCGTATATTGTTTCTTTTGAAGTCATCCCATAGGACTCTGTTGTTGTTTTCAGCATCTCTTAATCTCTTTTTGAGATCTCTTACTTCTTTTTTAGTTGTCTCTAATTCATCCTCAATCTTGCTAATTCTGTCTTCAGCCTCATTGATTCTATTCTCTCTGCCCTCTACTGCTTTCTGGAGTTCATCTATTTTGTTGCCCTGCTCTGATACTGTTTTAGCTTGTTCAGCTAGTTGCCTTCTTAGCTCAGCAATTTCAGCTTTCAGCTCTCTAATAACTATGAGATTATTAGAATTTTCTTCCATATTCTCATTTGTTGTTCCTGCAGTTCTGATTACAATTTTTTCAAATTCTTTACTCACTCCTGTTATTATTTCCTTGGCTAATGTTTGGATGTTGAACTCGTTGTTTTGTGCTTCACCCTCTGGAGGACTTTTAGCTGGACTCTTGTCCTGGTTCGAGTCTCCATTATTTTTTCTTGTTGTTTTAACCATTTTATATAAGTTAACAGTTTTTTCAATCCCTGAGTTGGAGTTCAGTGGTGTAAAAGCCTTTTTTTTTTTTCCCCTGTAGGCTATGGTAGCCTGAGGGCTTTTAAACTATCAATAGGCTTCTTGGCTTAATCACTGACTCCTGACCAAGAGATAAAGCAGGGTGTGGCAGAGATAATCCAGTGGTTATGCAAAGAGACTTTCACAGCCCTTCAGCTATGCCACCGAGGTATAGGTCTTCTCCTGAGTTTCCCGGTTAGATCTCTGTGCCCTGGTGTCCCTCCCTGTTGCTGCTCCAGATTCTGAGGGTAGTAGCAATGGAGACTCAGAGTTGTACTTGGTGAGTCTCTGGGGAGTCCTTTCCTCCCTTCAGCTGTCCCCTTGTTGGTGGAGCAGACTGGAGGTGGTGTCTCCACTGACAAACTGTCGAACTGTTAGCAGTCACTTAATCTCTCCTTAGGCCCCTCTCTCCTCTCTGTCACCAGCCACACGTGTTTGTACTCACGGGTGATTTACTGGGTTTCTGTGGTCATTCTAGTCCTGTCTTGTTTCGGTCCGGGTGTTCTCCTTTGGTATTCCTGGTTGATCCAGGAGAGGAGAGGAGAGGAGAGAAAGCGATCTGCTGCTCGTAGCTCCGCCTCCGGAAGTCGACCGTTCACTCTGTGCCTTTTAGTAGATGAATTCAGGCCATTGACATTTATTGACATCAAAGACTGAAGATATCTTAATGCCATTCTGTAGAGTTTTAAAGTGTTCTGATAGATGGCCTATTTATGGTGGTCTGACTGTTTATAGGAGAACTTTCAAAACTTCTTTCAAGGCAGGCTTAGTGATAGTTGATTCTTTCAACTGTTGCTTATTTTATGCCTCCATCTAGTCTGAATGACAGTCTAGCAAGATACAGTAGTCTTGGTTGAAAGGTTTTCTCATTGAGCACTCGATATCTTGCCATTATCTTCTGGCCTGTAGTGTTTGTGTGGAGAAGTCTGCTGCTAATCTTATTTGGTTTTCCTCTGTAGGTGACTCTTTGTTTTTCTCTTGCAGCCTTCAGGATCCTTTCTTTATCTTTATTCTTTCCCATTCTAAATATGATGTCTTTAAGTCTGGGTTAATTTTGTTTTGGACCCTCTGGGCTTCTTGAACCTATATGTCTTTAATGTTGTATAGACTAGAGAGGTTCTCAGCTATTATGTCCTGAAGAATGCTTTCTTCCCCTTCATTCCTTTCTTTCTCTGGTAAGCCAATAATGCGTATATTATTTCTTTTGAAGTCATCCCATAGGTCTCTGTTGTTGTTTTCAGTATCTCTTAATCTCTTTTTGAGATCTCTTATTTTTTAGTTGTTTCTTATTTTCCTTGATCTTGCTAATTCTGTCTTCAGCCTCATTTATTTTATTCTCTCTCCCCTGTATTGTTTTCTGGAGTTCATCTATTTTGTTAACCTGTTCTGATACTGTTTTAGCTTGTTCAGTTGTGTTCTTAACTCAGCAATTTCAGCTTTCAGCTCTCTAATAACCTTGAGATAATTAGTGTTTTCTTCCAGAGTCTCATTTGTTGTTCCTGTATTTCTGATTACAATTCTTTCAAACTCTTTACTCACTCCTGTGATTATTTCCTTAGCTAATGTTTGGATGTTGAACTCGCTATTTTGTGCTTCACCCTTTGGGGGGCTTTTAGCTGAACTCTTGTCCTGGTTCATTTCTCCAATATTTCTTCTTGTTGGTTTACCCATTTTATATATTATGTTATGAGTTCCCTCTCTCTGTACTTTTCAAATTACTGATCACTCTTGCCTGGATTGACTTGTGTCTAAGTAAGGTAATTAAGGGCTTCACAGTTGTGGAAGTTGACAGTTGTTTCAACAATATTTTATTCCCTGAGTTGGAGATCAGTGGTTTAAAAGCCTCTTTTTTTTTTTTTTTCTTTTTCTTCCCTGTAGGCTATGGGAGCCTGAGGGCTTTTAAATTTTAAGTAGGCTTCTTAGCTTAATCACTGACTCCTGACCAGAGATAAAGCAGGGTGGGGCAGAGATAATTCAGTGGTTATGCAAAGAGACTTTCACAGCCCCACTGCTAGGCCAACGAGGTGTAGATCTTCTCCTGAGTTTCCTGGTTAGTTCTCTGTCCCCTGGTGTCAGCCCAGGGCCTCCCTGACACTGCTTCAGATTCTGCAGTAGCAATGGAGACTCACAGTTGCATTTCGTGAGTCTCAGGGGAGTTCTCTCCTCCCTTCAGTTGTCCCCTTGTTGGTCAAACAGACTGGAGGTGGTGTCTCAGCTGGTAAATTGCCAGACTGTTAGCAGTCACTTAATCTCTCCCTAGGTTCCTCTCTGTACACAAGCCACATGTGTTTGCACTCACCGGTAATTTGGTGGGCTCCTGAAGTTAGTCCTGTCTTGTTGCAGTCCCAAGTGGTCTTCTTTGGTATTCCTAGTTAACCTGGGATCAAGTTAAGTTTTAACTCAAGTGTGTGTCTCAGACATATTACTAGGTCTGTACCTTTGGGACATTATCTATTTTCGTTCTACATTCTTACATCTATCTATAAAATGGATTATTTATTAACCTTATGGTTATTTTTAAATACTTTATATTTATTAATGAGAGGAATAGGAGTAGAGAGAGAAAGAACCAGACACCACTCTGGTACATGTGCTGCTGGGGATTGAACTTGGAACCTCATAGATTGAGAGCCCAAGACTTTATATCCACTGCGCCACCTCCCAGACCACTGGTTATTTTTAAAAATTATTTTTTATTTATAAAATGGAAACACTGACAAGACATAGAGTAAGAGGGGTACAATTCCCACCACCAGAACTCCGTATCTCATCCTCTCCCCTGGGAGTATGGATCCAAGATCATTATGGGGTGCAGAAGGTAGAAGGTTTGGCTTGTGTAATTGCTTCTCTACTGAAGATGGGCATTTGCAGATTGATTCATACTCCCAGCCTGTCTTTCTTTCTGTAGTGGGGCAGACCTCTGGGAAAGCAGGGCTCCAGGTCTCATTGGTGGGGTTGTCTGCCCAGGGAAGTCTGATTGGCATCATGGTAGCATCTGGAACCTGGTGATTGAAAAAGAGTTAAGATATAAAGCAGAAAAAACTGTTGACTAATCATGAACCTAAAGACAAGAATATTGCAGATGAAGATTTGGGGTATCCATTTTGGAAAAAGCTAGTAGGACTATTCTAGGTATATTCCAAAGGACCTATGACTTTACTAGCTTTTGCCTGAACCTAACATCTGATATGCAGATGGACCCACGTTATTGTCTAGGGAGATGATGTCATGGCTGGAAAAAGGGCTAGAAAGCTAGAACAGGGAAGAGAGTAGCTCCCCAATATGGGAAAATTGTATAAATATTGTTGACTGTAAATCCCATCGATTTGACCTGGGCCCATATTCAGCATAGGAGCCTATGTAACCACTGCATCCCTGTAGGTCTGAGTTTGCATTCTGTGGTCACAAGTAGGAACATTCCAGGTTGCACCAATTTCAGGACCCATATATAACCTTACGGTTATTTTTAAATGAGAAAGTCTTTTTTTTTTCTTTTTTCTTTTTTTGCTTCTAGGGTATTACTGGGGTTTGGTACCTACCTGAAAAATTCAGTGCTTCCAGTGGCAATTCTTACCTTTGTTTTTCTTTCTTTTTTATTTAACAGAGACATAGGGAAGCAGAGAGGGAAGAGTGGGAGAAAAAGAGATATGTATAACACTGTTTAATAGTTCATAAATCTTTCCCTCAGTCTCCTGCATATGGGGACTGGGACTTGAACCTGGGTCCTCCCACATGGGAGGTCTGTGCTCAACCTAGCTGGATCATAGCCTGGCGCCAAAGAAGAAAATCTTTCTCAGTGTGTCTGGTATATAGCCAAAAGGATGCTAATTCTCTTAATTGTTTTGTTCTTCATACTTCTTTTGTTTTCTCTATTTATCTCCTCTCTCCCTTTGTCACTGCCTTATTTCTTCCCTATTTTCTCCCATTTTATCTCTTGGACCAAATTTCTCCTGGACTCATTTGTTCCTATTGACCTTTCCATCTATGGGTCATGGTTTAAGAAGTGGGCAAGTAGGTAGAGTTAGTCTTGAGACAGCTGTGGTGCTACATGGACCTACCAGACTAGAACCTGGTATTGAATCTTTGACACTAAGAATCAAATGCCAAGCTTTTCTAGTTTTTAATGTTGACCCAAATTTAACTTTGTGGCTACAGTGACAGAGTTTTGATTTTCAGGAAGATTAGAAGGGTAAGTCACTCCACCTTCTTGGCCTCTGTTTTTCCATGTATGAAATAAAGAAACCGAAATAGATGGATACCTTTTTTTTTTAGTTTCCTAGGTAAATAATTTTAATCCTCAATATTCTCAAATTGGAGACTAGAGAGGTGGCTCATCAAAAGACCTCAGGGCTTGCATCTATGAGGAGCTAGGTTAGAACCCTTGTATCTACACATGTTAGAGCAGTGTTCTGAATTCAGTCCCCAGCAGCACATGTACCAGAGTGATGTCTGCTTCTTCCTTTCTCCTATCTTTCTCATTAATGAATAAGTAAAATCTCTAAGAAAAAAAAAAAGGAAATTAAAACAATATTGAAATAAAAAATTTTCCTTTCATGCCTGAGGCTCTGAGTTCCCAAAAAACCTTAGCACCACCATAAGCCATAAGCACTAAGCAGTGCTCTGGTTTTTCTTGCTTTATATGTCTCTCATAAATAATCAATAAATACAGTTTGATCCCGGTTAGATTCCCGCCCCTCCACCCCCGGCTTCCCAGTCTGCAAGGGAGAAGTGGTGAAGTAGGTTTGCAGGTGTCTTTCTCTCCCCCTCTCTATCTTCCCTTCCTCTTTCCATTTCTCTCTGAACTATCCAACAACAATGACATCAATAACAACAACAACAAAACAACAAGGGCAACAAAAGGGAATACATAAATAAATAAATATTTAAAAAATAAATAGGGGGCTGGGTGGTGGCCCACCTGGTTGCATGTACACATTACAGGGCCTGGGTTTAAGCCCCTGGTTTCCACTTGCAGGGGGGAAGCTTCGTAAGTGGTAAAATACAGATCCACCTCTCTCTATTCCTCTCTCTCTCTCTCTCTCTCTCCCTACTCCCTTCCTCAATTGCTTTGTTTTCATCTAAAAATTAAAAATTAATAAAATATTAGATAAATAAAAATATAAAATTCTTCTTCGAGTGTCATTGTGGCATTTGAGTTATCTCATGTTTCCTCTGACTTCTGCCAGTGCTGTCTGTAATGTGGCATGTGTATCTACATCCACATTCAGCAGAGAAGCTGCCCACTCCTGTCCCCAGCCCCCACCCCACACTCCCCACCTGTAGGACAGTGAGGCTTTGGGAAATTGAGGTTTTCCTCCCTGAAACCCTTTAGTTATTAAGAAGGTGGACCTGGCACCATCTCCAGGTCATCATGTACCTTTAAAAGTACACTAGGTGATTAGGAGTAATACCTTTCATAATCAGACCAGGTCAGTATGTGCTTTGAAAAGAATACAATATTCTTTCTGTGGTTTTTCTGTCAAAGTTACATAATCTGAATTTGATGGTGAGGAAACATCAGTCAAACCCAAATGGAGGGACATTCTACTTGAAAACCAAACTATCTATAAGCAAAATGTCAAGCTCACAAATGACAAAGGAAAGTTAAAGGGCTATTCTGAATTAAGGAGACATAACAACTAAATGTAAGGTGAGGTCTTAAACTACAAAGTAGAGGCCTGGGAGAAGGTATAAGGTAGATAATTACATTGTAAAAAAACTTTGGATATGAATTCTAGATTATATGAAGATACTTTTTAGTAATTAAATTTCCTGATTTAATCCCTCAAAAGGATTTTAAAACTGTCAGTATCTTATTGTATAGAATAGTGTATCCTCATATCTTAGCTCTATGGTAAAATTGTTCTTTGAAAAAAAAAAAGTGAGAGAGAGAGGAGGAGAGAGAGAGGGAGAGAAAGAGAAACATATTTAAATACAGTGTTCTATATTTCTGCCTTATTTTTATGTGGTGCTGGGGATCTAACATATATAAGGTGTGTGCTTTGTTGCTGTGCTACTTCCTTGGCCAAAGAGTAAAACTGATAGAGCTGTGCTATGGTGTCTTTCTTCTCCGTGTATCTATTCTATTGCTATTGGAAAGTGAAAAAGTTGGACCTAGTAGACCGCGCATCAGTATTATGCAAGCATGACGTTCCGAGTACATTTCCCGTTACTGCATTAAGAAGAAAAAAACTTGAAAGTTGGGAGGTAGTGCAGCAGTTTAAGTGCTGGTGGCTCAAAGCAGAAGTACTGGCATAAGGATACCGGTTCAAGCCCCGGCTCCCCACCTGCAGGGGAGTTGATTCACAAGCGGTCAAGCAGGTCTGCAAGTGTCTCTCTTTCTCTCACTCTCTCTGTCTTCCCTCCTCTCTCCATTTTTCTCTGTCCTATCCAACAACAATGACGTCAATAACAACAATAATAACTACAATAATAAAAAAAAAACAAGGGCAACAAAAGGGAATAAATAAATAAATATATAAAAAGGAAAAACTTAAATCTGGACAACAGAAACAGATTCACTATTCTATTTTCTCTAGTTTTGTATATGCTTGTTTGGAAATTTCCATTATAATAAGAAATTTTAAAAATATCTGTAAGGGCGGGGATGACTGCATAATGGTTATCAAAAGGGCTTTCATGCCTGAGGCTCCAAATTTCCAGGTTCAATCCTCCTCACAACTACAAACCAGCTGAGTAGTGATCTGGTCTCTGTCTGTGAAAGTGGGTTGGAGAAATAGCGTAATGATTATGTAAATGACTTTCATGCCTTAGGCTCCAAAGTGCCAGATTCAGTCCCAGGCACTCCCATAAACTTGAACTAAGCAGTGCTCTGATAAAATAAATTGATAATTGGTAGTCAGGTGGTAGCACAGTGGTTAAGTGCAGGTGGCTCAAAGCACAAGGACCAGCGTGAGGATCCCGGTTCAAGCCCCTGGCTCCCCACCTGCAGAGGAGTCACTTCACAAGCGGTGAAGCAGATCTTCAGGTGTCTATCCTTCTCTTCCCCTTTGTCTCCCCCTCCTCTCTCCATTTCTCTCTGTCCTATCCAACAACGAAGACATTAATAACAACAACAACAACAACAATAACCACAACAATAAAACAACAAGGGCAACAAAAAGGGAAAATGAATAAATAAATATTACAAAAATCGATAATTATTGGTTTGTTGGAAAAGTCATAGTGAAAATTTGTATAGAAAAATAGAAAAACACACCATAACTTTCCCCTAATATTTTATTTATTATTTATTTTAATAAGAAAGATATACACAGAATTACACACATACAGAAAAAGAGAGAGAGAGGGAGAGAAAGATATCAGAGAATTGCACAGCTCTGGCTTATGGTGGGACTGGGGCTTGACCACAAAGTCTTTCACATAACAATTATGCCATCTCCCCAAGTCCACTATGACTTTTCTTATAAACCTGATAAATAATTCACTAAAGACAAAAAAAAGTGGTCTGTGAGGTGGTACAGTGGATAAAACACTGGATTATCAAGTGTGAGGTCCTGAGTTCAATCCCTGGCAGCACATGTGCCAGAGTGACGTCTGGTTCTTTCTCCTCCTATCCCTCTCATTAATAAACAAACAAACTAACAAACAAACAAAAAAAGAGGATGAATGTGGTGGAGAGTCATTTTTCCTTTTTCTTTCTCTTCTTTAAAAAAAATTTTTATTTATAAAACAGAAACATTGACAAAACCATAGGATAAGAGGGTTACAACTCCACATAATTCCTACCACTGGAACTCTGTATCCCATCCCCTCCCTTGATAACTTTCCTATTCTTTAACCCTCTGGGAGTATGGACCCAAGGTCATTGTGGGGTGTAGAGGGTGGAAGGTCTGGCTTCTGTAATTGCTTCCCCGATGAACAGGGGTGTTGACAGGTCGATCCATACTCCCAATCTGCCTCTCTTTTTCCCTAGTGGGACGGGGTTCTGGGGAAGCAGAGCTCCAGGACACATTGGTGGGGTTGTCTGCCCAGGGAAGTCTGGTTGGCATCATGGTAGCATCTGGAACCTGGTGGCTGAAAAGAGAGTTAACATATAAAGCCAAACAAGTTGTTGACTAATCATGAATCTAAAGGCTGGAGTAGTGCAGATAAAGAGTTGGGGTGGGGTCCCTCCATTTTTTAGATAGCTAGTAGGCATATTTTAGTTATATTCCAAAGGGCCTGTGGCTATACTAGTGTTTTTTTTTTTTCCCTCGAGCCTGAGATCTGATATGCAGGTGGATCCTAGTTATTGTCTGAGGAGATGATATCATGGCTGGAAAAAGGACCAGAAAGTTGGCAGGGAAGAGAGTAGCTAATATGGGAAAGATGTATAAATATTGTTGTTTGTAAACCACATCGATTTAATCTGATCTGGGGCCCATATTCAGTTTAGGAGGCTATGTGACCTCTGCATCCCTGGTCATCTCTGGGGCTTCTCCACACCAGGCCAATTTTTTTTTTTCTAGATGGATAGAAATAGAGATTGAAAGAAAGACACCACAGCTCCAAGTTTTCCTTCAGTGCAGTGGGGACTCACTCAACATTGAGTTATACATATAGCAGAGCCAGTGCACTATCCAAGTGGATTCTCTTGCTAACTCCATATTTCTATTCTGATCGAAGAAATTTGAGAATGAAAGAATTTTGTGTTGATTGTGGAGGTAGAAATCATATAGCAGAAGAACCCTAAGGGAAAGCAGAGAAAATTCAGTTCTTAGTTCTGAAGTGAAACATTACCAGTATGACTCTTTTTTATTTTTATTTTTTTATTTTATTATTTTTTTTTACTGTGTTTATTGTGCAATTTTTCTAACACTTAGAAACATTGTTTCCGACAAGCCCTTCCACTGTAGAAAATTTGGAGTCCTCACTGGACTTTTCAGTTTTAGTTAGAGATATGTGAGGGACTTCCACTAATATTATAATGCTAGTTAACAATAGAATCAAGTATTGGTATAGTTGAAAGACTCACTTGAGAGTAGACTGAGTCTTCATGGTCCCTTTCTATCACCTTTTCTAATATGTAACCCATTCACATTAACATCTACTGGATGTTAATTCACATTAACATCTTCTCTCTAGGAGATGGATGAATCAGACCCTTGTGGTGTGAATACCTTGCTATTTCCCAGATGAGGAAATGAAGTATTTATTTGCTAAGCATCCACTCTTTTGCTGTATGTGAAGCTTCCTATTGGCTAGGTTCTTCACATTCATAAACTAAGTTTTCTAGAACCCTCTTTTACTGAATGTAAACTCATATTCTTAGAACTGTCACAAAGTCAAATCCAAATAAGGGCAAAAATTTTGAGCAAACAGTAATGGCTCTGAGTTTGTTTTTTTTTAAATATTTATTTTATTTATTTATTCCCTTTTGTTGCCCTTGTTGTTTTATTGTTGTAGTTATTATTGTTGTTGTCGTTGTTGGATAGGACAGAGAGAAATGGAGAGAGGAGGGGAAGACAGAGAGGAGGAGAGAAAGATAGACACCTGCAGACCTGCTTCAACCGCCTGTGAAGCGACTCCCCTTCAGGAAGGGAGCCGGGTTCGAACCGGGATCCTTATGCCGATCCTTGTGCTTTGAGCCACCTGCGCTACAGCCCGACTCCCTCTGTCTGAGTTTTAATGCCACTTTTGCCTTTAGTGGTCTGAACACCATTTCCAAGAATGAATCATTAATTATTTGCTTGTGATACATCAGTGCTAATTGCCGAAGACCTTTTGCTTCTAGGCAGGTTGGAATCAGAGAAAGTGATAGAGAAAGATTAATAGGAAGATCTAAAAATGAAGAGTGATGGCAGCATGAACATGTTTGTTGAATAACACAACAGATATTGATATGTGTGTGTCAGACACAGGGCAAGGCACTGAGATTTTTTTTTTTTTTTTTCCCCTCCAGGGTTATTGTTGGGCTCGGAGCCTGCACCATGAATCCACCGCTCCTGGAGGCCTTTTTTTTTTTTCCCCCTTTTTGTTGCCCTAGTTGTTGCAGCCTCGTTGCAGTTATTATTGCCATTGTTGACGTTGCTTTATTGTTGGATAGGACAGAGAGAAATGGAGAGAGGAGGGGAAGACAGAGAGAGAGGGGAGAGAATGATAGACATCTGCAGACCTGCTTCACCGCCTGTGAAGCGACTCCCCTGCAGGTGGGGAGCCGGGGGCTCGAACCGGGATTCTTATGCTGGTCCCTGCGCTTTGCGCTACGTGCGCTTAACCCACTGCGCCACCGCCCGACTCCCGGCACTGAGATTTTAATGGTGTAAAACAAACTGGGTTTTGGTCCTCAATGAACTTAATATAATAAGTGATCACTAGACACAAAATCAGAAAGACCTGGTTTCCAATTCTGGCTTTGCATCTAGTTACTTTCTCTGCTAGCCGACAGATTACCTGGTTAATGCTTCATTGATTTGCAGCCCTGTGGATTTTCCTTTTTCCTTCTGAAAACTGATTTCGTCTTTCTGGTATTTGGTACCGTCCAGATCCTTGACTTTCTAATTTGATGACGTCTTTCTGTTGGAGCTTCTTCCTAGGGGAAACTGTTTCCATACAGATCTTTTATTATCCTTCAAGAATCCCTAAGGAAAGTTTAAGGACCTGGCTGCTAATTAAAATAGCTCCTACTGGGAGTCGGGCGGTAGCGCAGCGGGTTAAGCGCAGGTGGCTAGCACAAGGACCGCAGGTGGCTAGCACAAGGACCGGAGAAGGATGGAAGGATCCCGGTTTGAGCCCCTGGCTCCCCACCTGCAGGGGAGTCCCTTCAAGGCCGTGAAGCAGGTCTGCAGGTGTCTGTCTTTCACTCCCCCTCTCTGTCTTCCCCTCCTCTCTCCATTTCTCTCTGTCCTATCCAACAATGATGACATCAATAATAACTACAACAATAAAACAACAAGGACAACAAAAGGGAATAAATAAATAAATATAAACATTTTAATAGAAAATAAATATTAAATAAAAATAAAATAAATAAAATAGCTCCTACTAAGTTTTTTCTCTCTTTCTTTCTTCCTTCCTTCCTTTCTTTCTTCCTTTAATTATTGAATAGAGATAACCAGAAATCGAGAGGGAAGAGGGAGATAGAGAAGAGAGATAGTCAACTGCAGCACTGCTTCGTCACTTGCAAAGCTTTCTCCCTACTGGTGGGGGCTGGGGGTTTGAACCCTGGGGTCCTTGCATGTTGTAACATGTATGCTTAAGCAGGTGCACCACCACCTAGCCCTTAATTAGTATGAATCTTCCTAGGGCTGCAAAGACAAAGTGTCACAAACTAAGAGCTAAGAAGTATAGGTATGTATTATTTTACAGTTCAGGAGATTAGATGTAGAAAATCAAGGAGTCACCAGAGCCATGCCCCCTCTGAAACTTAGAAGGAAGGTTATTTCATTACCTCTTCCAATTTCACGTAGCTTTAGATGTTCTTTGACACAGGGGACACTAGGCAGCCCCAGCCTAATTATAACCTGTCTCAATCATATAGAATCTCTCATAAAATCAAGGTAGTCATTGAATTAGGAACCCACCCTACTTTAGCATGATGTAATCTTAACTGATAACATCAGCAATTATCATATATACAAGTAAATTTATATTCTGAGGAACTGGAAGGGGACATTTATTGACCTATCTTTTCTGGAGAGCATTAGTCAGCACATAACTCCTTGAGAGATTATCATATAGTATCCTCTCAGCATATTGAAGAGAAAGACACTATAATTATACCAAATTTACAGATTAGGAAACTAAGGTACAGACAACTTGGGTCCACCTGCATATCAGATGTCAGGCTCAGGAAAAAACTAGTATAGTCATGAGCCCTTTGGAATATATCTAAAATAGGCCTACTAGCTATCTGCAAAACAGAGACTCCAACTCTTCATCTGGAATATTCTTGCCTTTAGGTTCATGATTAGTCAACAATTTGTCCTGCTTTATATCTTAACTCTTTTTCAGCCACCAGGTTCCAGATGCTACCATGATGCCAACCAGACTTCTCTGGGCAGAAGACCCCACCAATGTGACCTGGAGCCCCACTTCTCCAGACCCCTGCCCCACTAAAAGAAGGGAAAGAGAGAGACAGGCTGGGAGTATGGATCAAGCTGTCAACTCCCATGTTCAGTGGGGAAGCAATTACAGAAGCCTGACCTTCTACCTTCTGCAACTCATAATGACCTTGGGTCCATACTCCCAGAGGGATAAAGAAAAGGAAAGCTATCAGGGGAGGGTTCTGGTGGTGGGAGTTGTGTGGAGTTGTACCCATTTTATTTTATGGTTTTGTCAGTGTTTCCTTTTTATAAATAAAAAAAGAGAACTAAGGTAAAGAGATACTGACTTTCTAGAGTCAAGGAATTAGACAGTGACACATATGGAAAATTGAATTTAACAGTCTCTAACAGGGCTCCAGGACTTCATGATTCCAGTGCTCCTGTAGATTCTCTTCTCTTCTCTTCTCTTCTCTTCTCTTCTCTTCTCTTCTCTTCTCTTCTCTTCTCTTCTCTTCCTTTCCCTTCCCTTCCCTTCCCTTCCCTTCTCTTCTCTTCTCTTCTCTTCTCTTCTCTTCTCTTCTCTTCTCTTCCTTTTGTCCTTTCTTTCTTTTTAGCTAGGGGGTGGGAGGTAGACAGATAAGGAAAAAAAGAGAGGTACCACAGCACTGCACTTGTGAAGCTTCCCCTTTGCATGGTATTACTGTGTTTGCTGGCATCTTAAACTTAGAGTCTTGAGCATGACAATGTGTGCACTCTACCAGATGAGCTATTTCCTAGCTCTTCCACCACGTTTTGAACTGAGAAAGAGGAGAGACTGAACAATTGGAATGTATGTGGGTCTGTGCCAAAAATCATGGTTGCTCTAAATACCTAGGGGATTTGCCTGGCTGCATGGGATATCAGTGACCAGAGTTTTGAGACAAACTCAGAAATATGATAACAAAAACTTGTTTTTCAAGAGCATTCATGATAATTCAATCCCATCCAGATTTCAGTCCTAGGAGCAGAGAAAACTTTTGTGTGAACCTGGAAGAGACTGCGTAGGTGGAGGGGACTGAATAGAAAGGAGACTAGAACTAAAGGGGAAGAGGTTATCACTTCAAGTAACAAGGAAGTTATTAAAGCCAGATTTAAGCAGGTAGAAAAGAATACTGTGTGCATGCACATACTCATGTGGAAATTCTGTGCTTCTGTTTCTATCCAAATACTTTCCAGCAACTTGTTGGTTAGCGTTTTTTTTTTTTTTTTTTTTTCCCACCAGGGTTATCTCTGGGGCTCAGTGCCTACAACACTATGAATCCACTGCTCCTGGTATCCATTTTTTTTTTTCATTTTATAGATAGGACAGAGAAATTGAGAGGGGAGGGGACGATAGAGAGGGAGAGAGAAAGATAGACATCAGCAGGCCTGATGCACCGCTTATGAAGCAACTCTTCTGCAGGTGGGATTGGTTAGCATCTTATTAGGGTATCACAACAAATATCAATAGGTTGAGAGAGTAAGTGCACAGGGATGAATACAGCCATTCACAGAATGAAACTATGACTCAGGAAGGTTTCCCCATTTGAAGTAGCTTTCTCCCAAATAACTTCCACCTGCAAATGTGCACTGATCATTTGTGCCACTCCTATATTATTTGGCCCTTTTCCAGAGAGCTGATTAATAGACAAAGTGTCTGAGACTCACAGTATCCCCAAAGTTGAACTTCATAATTAAAAAGTATTGTGTTCTATTTACTAAGGAATGAAAGTTAAGGCAACAGGACAAGAGGTTAATAGAAAAGTACAATCATCAAACTTTAGTTGGCATATAAATCATAGTCTGACCATGAGTTTTGAAATTATCATTTATAAAAGAAGCCATGTAATTTACTTGAAAAATCTCTACAAAAAAATGTAACATGTTTTGTTTTTTGGGGGGAAATCAATAGTGGACAGAGTTTTGTGAGGTTTCCCCTTTTTATTGATATAACCTTGTTTACAAGACTGTAGATATTGTAGGAGTACAATTTCATCCCTTTTCAATATGTATGTTATTATACTACTGCCTACTTCCATCAAAGTGCCAAATATCTCTCCACCACAGTCATACATCACAGACCCACTTTGAATCCCTTGCCCTCTCCTTTAGGTAAATTCCGTTCTGTAGTGGAAATTTAATTTTTGCTTTTGACTTTGCCAGTTCCCTCATTTTCTTCTTTATATCCTTCTTGTGAGTGAGATCACCTGGTATTTGTCTTTTTCCTTACATATTTCTCATAGCATGACCCACTCCAGTGCCATCTATGTTACAGCAAATGACAAAATTTTGTCTCTCCTTATAGCTATATAGCATGCCATTTTGTATATATACCACCATTTTTCTCTTTTTTATATTTTATTTATTCCTTTTTGTTGCTCTTGTTGTTTTATTGTTGTAGTTATTATTGTTGATGTCACTGTTGCTGGATAGGACAGAGAGAAATGGAAAGAGGAGGGGGAAGACAGAGAGGAGGAGAGAAAGACAGACACCTGCAGACCTGCTTCACCGCCTGTGAAGCAGCGCTTAACCCGCTGTGCTACTGCCCGATTCCCTTTTTCTTCTTTTTAAAATCATTTTATTGAGAGGTTAATGGCTTACAGTACAGTTGCTGACACATGGGTACAATCTCTCGTCTCCACCACCACATCCTAACTCATTCACTGATGGCTGTTTCCATCCCTTGGCTGTTGAAGCTAAGATGTGAGTGCACACATCTTTGTGGATTAATGATTCTGTGTTTCTCAGATAGATACCCACGAGTGAGGTTGTTGGATCATATTTTGAGAAATCTCTGTACTGTTTTCCATAGGAGCTGCCTGATTTTGTTTTAATGGCAGATTCTGCAGTAGTTTTATTTCTTGGAAGCAAAGTCAACACTTAGAAACTGTCAGTTACCTGGAGGCGGTAGAGATAGTACCCAGAATCCAAAGAGCAAAGAAGTATCACCTTCTCCAGAGGGAACACTTGAAGTCGACAGTAAGGATGGTTGGCAAGCTCTGAGCCTGCCAGACTGGTTCAAGAAACATAATTGTGCTGGGGGCTGGAGGTGTGGATATTTAGAGATTGAAGTGGAGTGAAAAAGGAAGACAAGGATGGAAGAGGAAAAGAGACATAAGAGTGGGGTGGGGTGTCATGGGGGTGTGGTGGGGAGGGGTGTGAATGCAGCTCTGCAATTGGAGGACTGTCTCTAAACTGCTTACAGTCAGAAACTCAAAACAAAATTTAAGTCCCTTGTGCCCTCAGACTCACAGTGATCTCTCCAATAAGAACCATGATCAAGCAGTTCTGGGTCTCCGGTCTCTTCCCGCTGTTCCTGGCGGGCTTAGCTCAGTCCACCCTGGAGCCGGAGCAGCAAAAGATGAAGGTGAGTTTCCGCGTACTGTAGCCGGCGACTTTTCAAGAACAGCTGACTGACTGATATGGTCCCTGGGAATGTGAGACACCCTCTCTTCTTCTCCAAGGGCGAGGTCTGTCTTCCTAATCCTTGGTCTTTTTTTAAAATGAATTACTCATGAAACTATTTTATTTTTATCATTTTTTAAATTGTCACTAGGGGTTATATCTGCTGGCACTCCCAGCGGCCATTCTCCCCCCCCCCTTTTTTTAATTGTATAGGACAGAGAGAAACTGAGGAGGGGAGATAGAGAGAGGGAGAGAAAGACACATGCAGACCAGCTTCACCTCTCGTGAAGTGTTCCCGCTGCAGGCCGGGAGCGGGGGCTCAAACCAGGGTCCTTGCTCTTGGTAATATAACCGCCCGACCTCCCTCCCCGATTTTAGCAAGCATCTGCCACCGCTGTGCTCTTCCTCTCCCATGTAAGTCTACTCTCCTGTCCCTGGTGGGTGACTGATCCCCCAAAGTGGGCGGGGGGATGCAGGCTGCTCCATCCTGCTGGCTCACTCGTTCATTTGCCTGGCTGTCGCTTGCCTGCTCCACCCTGGTCTGGAATTTGGGGCAGCTCAAAGTTTCCTGGGAAGATGGATGGGGAATTGCAAGTTACTTTAGAGAAGGGCTGACTCAGTTAACACTGAAGAGATTGGGAAACCTCTGGGAGAGCGAGAAGAGCTGGATGCATTTGAGAAGTTTCAGGGTCAGGTAAAGAGGAGTTTTTGTTGTTTTTAAACTTTTTTTTTTTTAATTTAAAATCAGGAATAAGAAACCACATATGACAGGATAGTTGTTGGCCAGTTTACACTCTAGAGAAGGAGCAAAAGTAAAAAGATACACTCTTAAGTTCTAGTAATGCCCCAACTAGATCTCTACCCTTCAGTAAAGATACCCTGGGGGTCTGGGTGGTGGCACATCTGGTTGAGCCCACATGTTACCACGCTCAAGGAGCAGGGTTTGAGCCCCCAGTCCCCACCTGCAGGGGGAAAGCTTTGCAAGTGGTGAAGCAGTGTTGCAGATGTTTCTCTGTCTCTCCCTCTCTATCACTCCCTCCCCTCTTGATTTCTGGCTGTCTCTATCCAATAAATAAAATACAGATAATTAAAAAATTTAAAAAAGAGGATCCCCTACTGCACATCAGTAGTCACACTGTAAAAGATAATACAGTACTTAACTGAAGGCACCATCAAGCTGTAACATTAAAGCCAGACAAACTTAGTCACAAACTTAGCCTCACTTGTGATCTAAAGCCAGTTACTTTTCTTTTATTGAACCCTTTCTCCTGTAAAATATGTAGAAAATCATCTAAAAAGCCCCAACCCAAAGTCTTGGATTCCATAGGGTTTTAGGAACTTGCCTTTTTACTGTTTTTAGGCAAATACTTTGTTCATACATAGTATAAGTAGATACATGTAAAATAGTCATAAAGGGGCCAGGTGGTGGCATACATGGGTAAGCCTGGGTTCAAGTTCCCAGTGCTCACCTGCAGGGAGGAAGCTTCACAAGTGCTGCAGGTCTTTTGTTCTCTCTTTCTTTCCTTCCCTCTTACTTTCTCTCTGTCCTATCAAATAATAGTAATAAAAATAAAATAAATATCTAAAGTATAAAATAAAAGACTGGTAACTGGAGTGAGAGCAGTTCCCTCTCTAAAATAAAAGGCAACCTCTGAGGAGCTGTTGATACTCAGGTTTGCATAAAAACCAATGAGTCTATGATCACACCATACCACCCTCAGTGTGCCCAATTTCATCTGTATGAAACTGATAAGAAAGTTTAAAGACAATGGAATTCATAAGTCATAGAAATGGAAATTAACCCCCCCCCCCCAAGAACTGCTCTATTCTGGCTTATGATGATGCTGCAGACTGAATTTGGAACCTGGCATGAAAGTCTTTCTGTTGTATTCCCCAGCTCAGGAATAAACATTTAAATTAGAATTCTAAATGCAACCTTTTTTTTTTTTTTAAACTGGAGCACCACTCAACTCTGATTATTGTTGGTGATAGGAATCAAACTTGGTACCTCTCAAATGCAAATCCAGTGCACTACCACTGTGCTGCTTCCCCAGCCCTAACATTCTAATATTCAACCTATAACAAAGCTTATTTATGAAACATACCATTTAGGATAGTGATTTGTGATGAGTAACATAGTATTTAATAGTATTGATATGCAAACTAAGTGCCTCGTGTCTTGAAAAGTAAAAACAGTGTGCCAAGAATAGATTTTGTAGGTACCAGTGAGTACCACATTGGCAAAGTTCTAGAAAGGGTTTTCTGTGGGATCAGGAGAAAATAATTTTATGTAGAGTAAATACATAAATTTTATGTAGAATAAATACATAAATTTTATGTAAACTTATTTCTGTGATGCAAAACTATTCAGAATATTTAAGAAGTAATGAGATGACTGGACTAGGCTGTTAGACTTTTGAGGGGAACGTTATATCAGGAAATTATATTAATCTTTTTGGAATGGGCACAGAATTATGAAGTACTTGTCCCACCACATAAATACAATTAGGCTAGAGGACATAAATTTCAGCTGTGGCATCAGTCATAAGTAAAATAAATCCTTGAAAGGTCTCATCGGTTCTTAGAGTTTCCAAATATTACTCTGAAGGTCATTGAACATTCTGAAAAAGTTTACAGATCTTAGAAAACATTATCTTATTACAGCATCATTGTGGTTATTTTTGTCATATTCCAGGTGGATTGCTATAAGGAGGTGACAGGAACCATCTTCGAGTATGGAGCCCTCACCCTCAATGGTGAGGAGTACATCAAGTTTGATCAATATGCAGGCAAACATGTCCTCTTTATCAACGTGGCCACCTACTGAGGTCTGACAGCTCAGTATATTGGTAAGACCTTACTTTTCAACTCTTTTTTTTTTTTAAATTTTCCCTTTTGTGGCCATTGTTGTTTAACATTGTTGTGGTTATTGATGTTGTTGGATAGGACAGAGAGAAATGGAGAGAGGAGGGGAAGAGAGAGAGGGGGAGAGAAAGACAGACACCTGCAGACCTGCTTTACCACTTGTGAAGTGATTCCCCTACAGGTGGGGAGCCAGGTGCTCGAACCAGGATCCTTATGCCGGTCCTTGTGCTTTGCACCACGTGTGCTTAATCTGCTGCACTCCTGCCCGACTCCCACTTTTCAACTCTTTTGGACCCCAAAGTATTAGGAAGGGTTTATTTGATTGGGGAAAAGCTCAAGGAATTGAAGCTCTGCTCTGGATTGAGTGCTATCAGGAAATGAGTAAATGGAGACAATCATGTGGTTTAATAAATCATATCTACAAAATAGGAGAATAAAGCAAGACTGAAGTTAACTGGTTAAGAAGCAGCTGTCACTGGCAAGAACAGTATAGTGCTTGGTTATGTTTATTATTTAGACAATGTTCATACTTAGTCTATGTTTATACTTATCATTATCATCTTAAAAGATTATTTACTTTTTTATTTATTAATGATGAGCGAGCACACCAGAGCATCACCCTAGCACATGGAATACCAGGATGCCTCCAAGTCCTGTGCCCCTACTTACTGTACCACCTCCAGGGTATTATTATTATTATATCACTTTATCTATTTCCCTCTTTTTGATAGGATAGAGGGAAATTGAGAGAGGAGGGAGAAGTAGAGAAGAGTGAGGAAGAGAGAGACCTATACCATTTGTGTCACTGCTTATGAAGCTTCCCCCTACAGGTGAGAACTGAGGACTGGGGACTTGAACCCAGTTCCTTACACGGTACACGGTAATCTGTGTGCTCTAAGTGGTGCGCCACTTCCTGGCCCCTAATTTTTGCTTTTTTCTTTAAATTTTTTAAAAATGTTTTTAAAATTTTTTTTAAATTTGTGCTTTTTAAGGGTTCCTATTAGATAGTGAAGAGGGCTCATTTATGGAAACAGCTGTACAAGAAAAGCTAGTTAGCTGATTAAATTTCTGAAAACCTGTTCTAGCTTTTTGCTCAATTTCCCCAATCTCTGTAATCTTTAATTTCCCTTTATTGTCTTCAATTCATTTATGTGATACATGAATAAATAAACCTAATGATTCTTTCACTACTCAAGGTAGAACTGTTGCCCAGGCTACCTATGCTGTTCATTTTCTACCTACAGAACTGAATGCACTACAAGAGGAGCTGAAGCCTTTTAATGTTGTTTTGTTGGGCTTTCCCTGCAACCAATTTGGAAAACAAGAACCAGGAAAGAACTCAGAGATCCTTTCTGGGCTCAAGTGAGTACCTACTTGGGATTCTGTAGAAGCCCCATCAGGATTTCTTTCCCATATCTGCCTAGAAATGCTCATTCTGGAGTGGGTAATAGTCCATTTGGTTCAAAAACACCATCGTGATGCCTTGAATTCAGTTTCAGCTAAATGGTCATGCTCAAGAGTGTTCTACTATGGAGTTTTTTGACTGTGAGTCTATGAAAATCTAATGGAAAATGAGAACAAGAGAAAGGAGGCTAAATTAGAAAGAGAAATGAATCCTAACCTTAAATTATTGCCTTTCCATTTTCTGAAATTCTTTTTAAGATTTATTTATTTATGTATTTATGTCAAAGAGATTGAGAGAACACAGCATTGAATATGCCAAAGTAAAAGCCTGAGCCCTATGTATGCAAGGCCTGTATTGACTAGTCTCTTTTCTTTTTTAAATTTTATTTATTTTATTTTTGAAAGAAATGCAGAGAGAGACACACACAGAGAGAAACATGAGTACTGCTCAGCTCTGGTTTATGGTGGTGCAGGGGATTGAACCTGGGACTTAGAAGCCTTAACCGTGAGAGTCTGTTTGCATAACCATTATGCTGTCTCCCTGCCCTTGACTATTTTCTTTAGGATTCTTTGTTGACTCCATAAAACTGGCGTCTGAAGTGCTAATTCCTACTGACCTCTCTTTGCTTACCTTCCATGTCTACCACCTTTCCCTCTTTATCTCTAACTTACCTTTGTGGTGATGTTATAATGGTCGTTACTATCCATTATTTTCGTGGCCTTGGATCCTTTTTAAATCTTGGGTTCATTGCAGGTATGTGCGTCCAGGTGGTGGCTTTGTCCCCAATTTTCAACTCTTTGAGAAAGGGGATGTGAATGGAGAAAATGAGCAAAAGATTTTTACTTTCTTGAAGGTAAGTGAACATAAACCTAGCATTGTTCAGTTAATGCCCTGAAAGCATGGGGGCTCATGTTGTTGCCAGATTTTCTAGGGAGAAAGATTTTGAGTAAGACATATACATTTAGGTTCAAGCAGCAAGGGTTAATTATCAAAGTGCAGCAGAAAGAATGCTTCCAATTTGCCTCAGCCTGCCAGGTATTTTGGAGATGTTTTAAACTAACTTCCAGGGAGAAAGGAAAAGAAAGGAAAAGATAATGAAGAGTTAAGAGAAAGATCTGTCTGAAAAACAGATAGTTGAAACAGTCATTAAGTGTTCATCTTCAGTTTTTCTTGTCTCCCTCCAGGCACTTATCACTTCAGTCCTTGAGAAAGATACTGGAGGGCAGTCTGGCCTTGGTTTTCATTCAGAGTAGCAAGGCATAGACATCAGAGAAACAAGGAAAAAACAATGCAAGAGTTTTTCCTTTCTTATAACTGCAGGTGTCACTTAGCTCTGTGCCTATCTTACTATCCTATATCAATGTCTAGGACTGAGGTTAGACTACTTGGAAAGAAATGCTTAGATAAGCTCAAAGTCATGATACATCTGTTTCAAAACTTTAGTTTCAAGAGGAGGAAACATATGATAACCCTATCAGGAGCTATGATTTATGCATTCAATAATCATGTGTTTTTTAAAAGTATTTTTGTTTGTTATTAATAGTCCATTACAAGATAGTAAGATTACAATGTATAGTTGCCAATAATCATGTATTAAATCTCTAATATGTGCAGGAAGCTGTACATCTGTCCCTTCTCACCTCCCCCCCATGAGTTAGCAAATATTAGTAAGGCATAGTCTCCTCCTTGAAGAAACTCATTTAATCATAGAACAAAAATAGAAATGGATATTGTAGGACATCATGTGATAATTGACTTTAGAATCACAGAGTACTACAACCAAAGGATACCAATATGGAAGAGCCCAGGGATCTCTTAGTCCACTAGTTCCCAAATGCTGATCTGTTAAAAAAACTGATCCTTATTGAAACTTGTGCCCAACCATAGCAAACTGAAAACCAAACCAAACCAAACAAACAAACAAAAAAAAAACCTGAAGAATTTTCCACATAGTTCAAATTATTGGATATTGAAAGATAATCATTTATTCTGATGTTGATACTACCTTAAGTTATATAAACTGTAGTTTTGTTATTCACAAATGGTGATAACAATTTTATGTTATTCAAATACTTAAAATGTGTTTAAATACTTAAAATGTGCTCATTTTTTTAACTTTTAGTTATAGTAGGCTTAGTTTTTCTTTTTGAAGAGTTCTTTACTTTTATGAGGGAAAGAGCTATTGTCAAAAATGAATGCTGGTTACTCTACATTAACTATCAAAAATGGTTAGCAAACTCTTACTGGCCTATGAAGCTCCAAGTTCTGAGAACCATTACTCTACATCAAACCATTCTTTTCAACCAAGAAAACTAAAGTTATAGAGACATTATGACTTACCAAAGAAAGCAGATGATATTATTTTTATTGGAGTAGTATGATATGATCACCAGAGTAGGGAGAGAGTAGGAATTGAGAAATATTTTCTGTTTATTCTTATCCTCTTCAATTCTTGGTTGTATGATTGGTAATTGTTGTACTGGTGATACACATAAAACTTTTGTGACTCATTGGGAACATGCCAAGTTGGTAACATATTGTTTATATATTAAGTAAACTAAGAGGAAGGATGAGAGTAGATAATGCAGAAAAAATATGTGTATTTTTTCATATCTTTACTCCAGAACTCCTGTCCTCCAACTTCTGACATTTTGGGCTCATCAAAAAACCTCTTTTGGGATCCCATGAAGGTCCATGATATTCGCTGGAACTTTGAGAAATTCCTGGTGGGACCTAATGGAGTCCCTGTCATGCGCTGGTTCCATCGTGCTCCTGTCAGCACAGTCAAGTCGGACATCCTAGAGTACCTGAAGCAGTTTAACTGAAAGGCCAGAGGTTGTCTGAAGTAGTTACCCTGACTCCTACATGAAGAACATGTTTAACAGAAATACCTCTCTTCATTCCACCTTCCTTCCTACTTAGCCTCCATCTGACTGCACCACACATACTATGCCAAAGTGTGTGTTTCTGCTATGTATGTTGTGTAGTTTGAAGGTTAATGGAAAGAACTCCCCCCCCCAGCTCTGTGATGCCTCAAATTATCAAGTTATTTAATCTTTATTCCAAAGGAAAAATCCCATGTCAGGGTTTAGATTACTCCATACCCCTAGAAAGGCAATCTCAGAAATTCCTGACATCTATCCTTTTTTCATCAGAAAGGTTTAAAGAAGATAACAACTGGCAACAGGGTTCTCAAAATCCCCTTTACAACCTCTTTTCTCCTCCATACTGGCAAGCATTGTTTAATTTTCCCTCTCCCTTATTAGTCCTTTCCCTAACACACTGCACTTACCTCAAGTTTCCTCATAGGATCTCTAAAAACAGTGAGAACAGAAACCTCATTTCATATGAAAGGAGGGGGCATCTCCATGATGGTGGGTCTCAAAGCCCCTCTGGGTCGGACCCTACCAGAGCCTTCCTTGGTGTCTGTCCTTTAGTGCATTCAGGTCATGGCACCTGGGCAGGGATGTCCTTTCATTCTAAGTGATGAGATTTCATCTCTTCACCCTGACTTTTCTCAATTTTGATTCATTCTTGTCTTTCTTCCCCCAACCCCCAGCACTAATCCCTTCTGGCTTATGATGATGCCAGGCATCTAAGCCAGGACCTCAGTGCTTCAATCATGGAAGTGGTTTTGCATAATCATTAAGATATCTCTCTAACTTTTTAAAGAGCTCATTCTTATCAATGTCTCAAATAAAAAAGAACCTTGCAGCAGGTGGGTCTCCTGTGATGTTTTTTCTAGTTCCACATTATGTTTTCTTTCTCTCTCACTTTGTCCCTGCTTCCTTGACTACCTCATTGAACTCTTCAGTATTGTGTTTTTTTTTCAAAAGTTCTCTAATCTGTTCCTTGGCTTATCCAAAAATATTCCATGGGATGGGTTGTCTCAGAGATGCTGTGATATGAACACAGATGACTTGGGATCAGACCAATGTATGCTCCCACTCAGGTCTTCTAGGATCTCCTATATGAGAGGAACCTTGCTCCTCATAGAATCTTCTCTTTCCTTCAATACCAAAATACAGACACATATTTTTATTTACAAAATTATTTATTACTGTTAAAAATCCAAAAGCACCTAAAAATAGAAGAACAGCACAACAACATCCATTTCTTGTCAAAGACATAAAGGAATTGCTGGGAAGTCCTACTTGGCCTATGTTTAAAATTTAGCCATCTATATGGTGACAGATTTCAGAAAAATCAGAAAGTAAGAAAGTGAAGTAAAATAGCTATTATTTTTTCATCGTCACAAGTTATTTTAATACACATACTTGCTGGCATCCCAAACCTGATGGCTGAAAAGAGAGTTAACATACAAAGCCAAACAAATTGTTGAACAATCATGGACATAAAGGCTGGAATAGTGCAGATGAAGTGTTGGGGGGTACTCACTGCAGACTCTTGTGTACTTCTGCTTTCAGGTGTATATTTTGCCCTGGCTTATGGACATGTGTGAACATATGCTCTATCTCAGGGGACCTGGTCTATCTCTTGGTTTGGGGACTTTACTGGGAAGTGGACCACCTGGGATGGAATTAGAGAATACTATGAAAGGAAAGGTCTCACCCAAGTAATGAAGCTGGAGGGTTGTCACTCCACACCTTGAAATCTCTGGACACAGTCTGAAGTGAAGCATGCTGGGGTGGCACTCGTTGCATTGATTAGGTTGCAGTTGGCGGATGCAATATTATTTGATAAGAATTGAGAGAAGCATTCAGGAAAATGAGCCCCACCCTAAGATTCCAGGACTGGGGGGAATATAGACTCTGTTGTGGAAATGTGGCGTTCCTGCTGTCTTAGGGTTCAAGAAGACAATGGATAGTTATTGTTATCATCACATTATTTGGTAATTGGGTTAACTTTGAAAAGTCCCTTTGTTAGGGTTTGCTGTATAATACCCAGCATCTTGTATATAGCTGTGCCACCGGTTTCTTTTGTTCTACCTGGTCTAGACTTTTGAGAGAGTCAGCATATCAAAGACTCAGCCTATGTATTAAAAAGACTCAGTCTGTGTTTTAAAAAGTTCTAGACATACAATCAGTTTTTCCAATCTCATATTAATTAAATAGTGATTTATATGACTACACTTTAATAGGTGTGTACATAAACGCCGTTCCCACCACCAAAAGACTGTGTCCCATCCCACCCATTCATCCCTGCCCCAGGAAGCCGAATGTCCACCCTCCCCCCTCACCAGTGTTTTGGGTTTTTTTTTAATGTTCTTAAACTTTTTTTTTAATTTCTTTATTGGGGAATTAATGTTTTACATTCAACAGTAAAAATAATAGTTTGAATATGCATAACATTCCCCAGTTTCCCATATAGCAATACAACCCCCACTAGGTCCTCTGTCATCCTTCTTGGACCAGTATTCTCCCCACCCATCCACCCCCACCCCAGAGTCTTTTACTTTGGTGCTATACGCCAATTCCATTTCAGGTTCTACTTGTGTTTTTTTTTTGTTTGTTTGTTTTTTTTCTGATCTTGTTTTTCAACTTCTGCCTGAGAGTGAGATCATCCCATATTCATCCTTCTGTTTCTGACTTATTTCATTTAACATGAATTTTTCAAGGTCCATCCAAGTTTGGCTGAAAATGGTGAAGTCACCATTTTTTACAGCTGTAGCTCTTTCAGTAGACGTTTGATGTATTTAGATGGCTTCTCATTGGGTGCATAGATGTTAGTAATTGTTAAGTCCTTTTGATTGACTGATCCTCTGAGCATTAAGTAGTGTCCATTCCTATATATTTTTAACCTTATTTATTTTAAAGTCTGTCGTGTCAGATATGAGAATAGCTGTTCCTGCCCTTTTTTGTGGGCCATTGGCTTGTATGATAGTTTTCCATCCTTTCACTTTAAGTCTCTGTTTGTCTTGTTGAGTTAGGTGGGTTTCCTGTAGACAGCATATTGTTGGGTTTTGTTTTCTGATCCATCTTCCTACTCTGTGTCTTTTAATAGGTGAATTCAGGCCATTCACATTTATTGATATCAAAGATTGAAGATATTTTAACGCCATTCTTGTAGAGCTTTAGAGTGTTTTGATATATGTTCTATTTGTGGTGGTCTGGTTGTTTATAGGAAACCTTTCAGAACTTCTTTCAAGGCAGGCTTGGTGATGGTTGCTTCCTTCAACTGTTGCTTGTCTGAGAAGGTTCTGATGCTTCCATCTAGTCTGAATGACAGTCTGGCAGGATATAGTATTCTTGGTTGAAAGCCTTTCTCATTGAGCACTCAATAGATATCCTGCCATTCTCTTCTGGCCTGTAGTGTTTGTGTGGAGAAGTCTGCTGCTAATCTTATTTGGTTTTCCTCTATAGGTGACTCTTTGTTTTTCTCTTGCAGCCTTGAGGATCCTTTCTTTATCCTTATTCCTTTCCATTCTAAGTATGATGTGTCTTGGTGTCTTTAAGTCTGGGTTAATTCTGTTTGGGACCCTCTGGGCTTCTTGAATCTTTATGTCTTTGATGTTGTCTAGACTAGAGAAGTTTTCAGCTATTATGGCCTGAAGAATGCTTTCTTCCCCTCCCTCTCTTTCTTCTTCTGGTAAGCCAATAATGTGTATATTGTTTCTTTTGAAGTCATCCCATAGGACTCTGTTGTTGTTTTCAGTATCTCTTAATCTCTTTTTGAGATCTCTTACTTCTTTTTTAGTTGTCTCTAATTCATCCTCAATCTTGCTAATTTTGTCTTCAGCCTCATTGATTCTATTCTCTCTGCCCTCTACTATTTTCTGGAGTTCATCTATTTTGTTACCCTGTTCTGTTTTAGCTTGTTCAACTAGTTGTGTTCTTAGCTCAGCTATTTTAGCTTTCAGCTCTCTAATAACCTTGAGATAATTAGTGTTTTCTTCCAGAGTCTCATTTGTTGTTCCTGTATTTCTGATTACAATTCTTTCAAACTCTTTACTCACTCCTGTGATTATTTCCTTAGCTAGTATTTGGATGTTGAACTCACTATTTTGTGCTTCATCCTTTGGGGGGCTTTTAGCTGAACTCTTGTCCTCGTTCATTTCTCCAATATTTCTTCTTGTTGGTTTAACCATTTTATATATTATGTTATGAGTTCCCTCTCTCAGTACCTTTAAATTACTGATCACTATTTTCTGGATTGACTTGTGTCTAAGTAAGGAAATTAAAGGGTTCACAGTGGTGGAAGTTAACAGTTGTTTCAATAGTATTTTAATCCCTGAATTGGAGCTCAGTGGTTTAAAAGCCTCTTTTTTTCTCTGTTTCTTCCCTGTAGGCTATGGGAGCCTGAGGGCTTTTAAATTTTAAGTAGGCTTCTTAGCTTAATCACTGATTCCTGACCAAGAGATAAAGCAGGGTGTGGCAGAGATAATCCAGTGGTTATTCAAAGAGACTTTCACAGCCCCACAGCTATGTCACCAAGGTATAGGTCTTCTCCTGAGTTTCCTGGTTAGATCTCTGTCCCCCGGTGTCCCTCCCTGCTGCTGCTCCAGATTCTGAGGGCAGTAGCAATGGAGACTCAGAGTTGCACTTGGTAAGTCTCGGGGAGTTCTCTCTTCCCTTCAGCTGTCCTCTTGTTGGTGGAACAGACTGGAGGTGGTGTCTCAATTGATAAACTGCTGGACTGTTACCAGCCACTTAATCTCTCCCTAGGCTCCTCTCTGTCACCAGCCAGACGTGTCTGCACTCACGGGTGATTTGGTGGGTACCCGTAGTCATTCTAGTCCTGTCTTGTTTTGGTCCCAGGTGGTCTCCTTTGGTATTCCTAGCTGATCCCTCTCACCAGTGTTTTTACTTTGGTGCCCTACTCTAACTCTCTCCTTTTTTTTTTTCTTTTATTTATTTCCTTTTTGTTACCCTTGTTTTTATTGTTGTTGTATTTATTGTTGTTGATGTCGTTGTTGGATAGGACAGAGAGAAATGGAGAGGGGAGGGGAAGACAGAGGGGGAGAGAAAGATAGACACCTGCAGACCTGCTTCACCGCCTGTGAAGTGACTCCCCTGCAGGTGGGGAGCTGGGGGCTTGAATAGGGATTTCATCCCTGTCCTTGTGCTTTGCGCCACATGCGCTTAACCCACTGAGCTACTGCCCAACTCCCAACTCTCTCCTTTCTAACTTACTCTTCAGTCTTAATTTTTCTCTGTCTCTATCCTAAGTAAATAAATTCTGAAAACAGAGGTTTTGTCAAGCCTTAAAAAGGGAAGTGAGGGAAATTGAAATATCAGTGATTAGGGACTTGTTGGCTTATCTGGTATACCACATGTTACCATGCATGAAGACCAGGGTTCAATCCCATGGTCCTCACCTACAGAAGGCCCCACCTACTGCAGGGAAGCTTCACAAGTGTTGGAACACTGTTGTAGGTATCCACTAGAGCTTATTCATATAAAATAAGCTTATTAATAATTCATATAGAGCTTATTCATATAGCTTATTCATTTTAGAGTAAATTTAAGAGGAATGGAAGATAACTGAAGGAATTCCCCCTTTTCATACACACACACACACTCTCTCTAAATTTCCTTGTTAACAGTGTTTATTTCTGGCAGACAAATGAATAAAAAATGAAGTCATCACTTGATTGTTTTTGAAGACCCCGACACTTCTTTTTTTTTTTTTTTTTTGGCCTCCAGGTTTTATCTCTGGAGCATGGTGCCTGCACCATGAATCCACTGCTCCTGGAAGCTATCCCCCCCCCCCTTTTGTTGCCCTTGTTGTTTATCATTGCTGTTATCATTATTGTTGTTAGTAGTATTGTTGTTATTATTGTTCTTGTATAGGACAGAGAGAAATGGAGAGAGAAGGGGAAGGAAGAGAGGGGGAGTTAAAGATAGGCATCTGCAGATCTACTTCACTGCCTGTGAAGGGACCCTGCAGATGGGGAGCTGGGAGCTCGAACGGGATTCTTAGGCCAGTCCCTGAGCTTCATGCCATGTATGCTTAACCTGCTGAACTGCTGCCTGGAGCTTCCTGGTACTCCTAACAAAAGGAGTTCTAGCTAAATCTATAGAGTCTGGGTCATATATAGGACATTCATAGCCTGAAGATCCTGATCTAAAAATACAGACTATTCAGCCTGATGGGCTCAAGAACTAAGGATTTGCTGTATTATTTGATAAAATTCTGATAGAGAAAACCGGATAGTAAAATCAATAGGCAGTACCTGGGAGGTGGTCCATCTGATTGAGTGCACATATTACAATGTGCAAGGATACTGGTTCAAGTCCTTGGTCCCCACTTGTAGGGAGGACGTTTTATAAATGGTGAAACAGGGCTGCAGGTGTGTCTCCCTTTCTCTCTGCCTTCCCTCTTAATTTCCTTCTGTCTCTATGCAAAATAAAATAAAAATTTATAAAAAGAATACAATTGCTAGGCAAAGTCGATATAGATAGCAAATCAGATTAGGAGATAAAGACAAAATTCATATGAAGTGCTAGGTCTAGTAATTTTTTTTTTAAATATAAAAACATTGGGAGTCTGGTGGTAGCGCAGCAGGTTAAGTGCACATGGCGCAAAGCGCAAGGACCCGGGTAAGGATCCCAGTTTGAGCCCCCAGCTCCCCACCTGCAAGGGAGTTGCTTCACAAGCGGTGAAGCAGTTCTGCAGGTGTCTTGTCTTTCTCTCCCCCTCTCTGTCTTCCCCATCTCTCTCTATTTCTCTCTGTCCTATCCAACAACAATGGCATCAATAACAACAAAAATAAAACAAGGGCAACAAAAGGGAATAAATAAATATTAAAAAAAGAAAATTAAAAATATATAAAATACATTATTTATTTTGATAAGAAAGAAATACAAGAGCACTGCCAGCTCTGGGTTCCAGCAATGTTGAGGATTGAACCTGAGACCTCAGAGCCTCAGATAAGAGTCTTTTGCAAAATCACCATGCTTTCCTCCCAATCCAGTATAGGCAATTAAAATAAATAAATAGATAAGTAAATACATAAATAAAATCTATTAAGGAGACAGGTAGAGAACCAGAGCATCACTATGTCACTTGCAGGCCCTCAAGCTTGAGAGAACAATGCCTTAACCACTGTACCACATCCTGGGCCACAAGTTTAAATAATTAGTAATCAAGTAGGTCATAAGAGTAGCAGAAATCATAATCGTTTCAAATATAGATACTAAATATGTAGAGAATTTGGCAGATACAATAAAAAATAGAGGAAGAGTGGTCCAGGAGGCATTGGATTCTCAACCATGAGATCCTGAGTTCGATCCCTGGCCGCACATGTACCAGAGTGATGTCTGGTTCTTTCTTTCTCTCCTCCTTTCTCATGAATAATTAAGTAAATTCTAAAAAAAAAAAAAAAAAAGAATAAGAGCTAAATGATAAGACAAGCAGTTTTATTTAAATTTTAGAATATGCAGTGATTAAGGAAACACTGAAATGCTCAAAGCCAATGTGGTTCTATTATGAAAAACTAATATAAAGGCTTTTCAGCGGCTTAACATCTGTGTTAGTTGCGCAGAGGAAAATCGTCTTTCATTTCGCAACTGGAAACCCGAGATGTGCCATTCCTCACTATCCAAACCACCTGAATTCCAGAGCCTGCTTTTTAATAAAGTCCTTGTCGTAAAGACTTCCAAAGAGAAGTCTGCACAGACAGACCCACTTTTTGCTAAAATCTGTTAGTGATCTTAATCCATTTGCTTTGGATGCTTGTCTAAACGCTTTCTCAGACCTTCAGAGACTTGTCCAGCTGGTTCCAATGCCATCAACACGGTCTGGCCTCCAGCCTCCCCTTTCACTGTCCTTCCTCTCCCCCCCCCTCCCCCCCCCTTATTTATTTATCCCCTTTGTAGTCTCAGCCCCAGCCAGTCCTTCTAGGTCCTGGACCTTCAGTCTCATCCGACCTTCACCTCCTTTGCATAGTTGCACGCTTGGCCTTCTGCCGAAGCACAGCTGCATTAGAGAAACACCTCTCACCTCCCCAGCTCTGGGCACGTCCCGGGTGTAAGTGACCTGGGAAAAAGGGGTGAGTGAGCTCCGGTAGCGACTTGGGTGAGCGCCTACTCGTTACCTCCTGCGTGCTGATTTTCATAACTGCCTAAGTTAAAAACCAGGCACTCGAGGAAGAGAAAAGGACAAATAATGTGGGGGAAAACTGGACTAAACCAATGGCTCCTTTTCATCTCTGGATTTTTCAAATATCTATAAAATTTTTTTGAGGTTTTTGTTTCTCTGTCACTCACTCTCATCTCCGCATCTCTTCCGAGATTCTGAGAGGGACGTTATCGCAACATATCTTTACTACACTCTTGGAAAGAAATAAAATTGAATGATGCCAACCCGACTTCCCTCGGTAGACGACACCACCAATGTGTCTTGGAGCTTCGCTTCCCCAGAGCCCCACCTCACTAGGGAAAGAGAGACATGCTGGGAGTATGGATGACCTGTCAACGCCCATGTTCAGCGGGGAAGCAATTACAGAAGCCAGACCTTCCACCTTCTACATCCCACAATGACCCTGGGTCCATACTCCCAGGATAGAGAATAGGAAAGTTATCAGGGAAGGGGATGGGATACGGAGTCCTGGTGGTGAGAATTGTGTGTAGTTGTACCCCTCTTATCCTATGGTTTTTGTCAGTATTTCCTTTTTATTTTATTTTATTTTATTTTATTCTTTTAAATACTTTTTAATATTTATTTTTATTTATTTATTCCCTTTTGTTGCCCGTGTTGTTTTATTGTTGTAGTTATTATTGTTGTCATTGTTGTTGGATAGGACAGAGAGAAATGGAGAGGGGAGGGGGAAGACAGAGAGAGGGAGAGAAAGATAGACACCTGCAGACCTGTTTCACCGCTTGTGAAGTGACACCCCTGCAGGTGGGGAGCCAGGGCTTGAACCAGGATCCTTATGCGGGTCCTTGTGCTTAGCGCCACCTGCGCTTAACCCGCTGCGCTACAGCCCGACTCCCAGTATTTCCTTTTTATAAATAAAAATTAAAATAATAAGAAGAAATAAAATTGATTGACATCTGTAGCTGAAGAGTTTCAACGAGGAACACTGCTCCACTGAGAGATACTTGCTCCACCTGTGTAGAATTTTCCAATCAGATCATTGGGGGGTGTTATTTTGTACGAATCTTTGAATATTAAATATATATGTATGCTTTTTTCTTTTACTAGTCTTTAGATAGATATGATTAATCTTGACTTTCTGAACTTTTCTTCAGTATAATAGAATGGAGAAATGCTTTGTTTGTATAGCGCGGCAGCTGCCTTACAATTTTCATTTGCTGTTCTTTTCTGAGGAATACAATCCTGACAAAGGGAAAAATTTCCCTGAGGTGAAAGAGAGAGACATGCTGGGAGTATGGCTTGACCTGTCAACACTCACGTTTAGCGGGGAAGCAATTACAGAAGCCAGACCTTCTACCTTCTGCACCCCGTAACGATCTTGGGTCCATACTCCCAGAAGGATAAAGAGTAGGAAAGCTATCAGGGGAGGGGATTGGATAGGATGTTCTGGTGTTGGGAACTATATGGAATCATACCTTTCTTATCCTATGGTCTTGTCAATATTTCCATTTTATAAATAAAAATTAAAAAAAAATTTCCCTGAGGTTTGCATATTTTCTCAGGACAACTAACAATAAATGAAATAAATTCATTTAGTTTCCATCCAAAGTAAAATGAGCTAGATTCAGCAGAATATAGTCTCTTGCTGTGGCTCTATGGCTCAGTTGGTTAAAGCGCCTGTCTCGTAAACAGGAGATCCTGGGTTCGACTCCCAGTAGAGCCTTTTATTTTCCCCGGAGGCTAGCTCTCAGGGGGAGATTTTGTTAGTAAGTGAACTTTCCAGTTTATTGATCCTGTACATTCTCACCAAGCTTGGCAGTGATTGCAAGCTACATTCGTTTCTTTTATTTGAAAGTTCTTAAGGCTTATTGCTCCAAAGCCTCTTACTGCACACTCTATCTAGAGTGTAGGGTGTGGGGCTGTCAGCTCCTGGAGCATGATGGTGGTGGACTCAAGCTGAGAGTGAGAGTATTTTGCAGAAAAGTAAGAAATTTTACACATGTATGAACAACTGTATTTACTGTAAACTATCAATCCCCCCAGAAAAAAAGAAAGAAAGAAGGAAAGAAAAAGGAAGGAAGGAAGGAAGGAAGGAAGGAAGGAAGGAAGGAAGGAAGAGCCTTAAGCTTGACAATTCAAATGCAAACCACCATATAAAGAAATCTGCCTGGGTCCATATTCTCAGAGTGATAAAGAATAGAAAAGCTTCCAATGAAGGGAATGGGATGCGGAACTCTCGTGGTAGGAATGCATCCCTCTTATCCAATGGACTTGTCAATCAGAATTAAATTGAGAGAGAAGGAGAGAGAGAGAGAGAGACCTGTTATGAACTTAACTACTTTTCATGCAAATTTTGCATTAAAATGTGGTAAAATGTTATTAAGCCCTAGACACATTAATATGTATAAGTTCTCCACTTGAACAATATCCAGATTTGATATAATAAACTAAGGTAATTTTTTAAAACCAAGATAACTTAATGAACAAGGAATCAACTATTCACCACAAAAGCAAGTTAGAATGTTTGTAAGGATAAGTGTGCCATATCATTCTTTTTAAAAATTTTTTATTGGGGGATTGTTGGTTTATAGTAATTTTTTTAACATTTTTTTTAATATTTATTTTTTATTTATTCCCTTTTGTTGCCCTTGTTGTTTTATTGTTGTAGTTATTATTGTTGTTGTCATTGTTGGATAGGACAGAGAGAAATGGAGAGAGGGAGGGGAAGACAGAGAGGAGGAGAGAAAGATAGACACCTGCAGACCTGCTTCACCACCTGTGAAGCGACTCCCCTGCAGGTGGGGAGCCGGGGTTCGAACCGGGATCCTTATGCGGGTCCTTGTGCTTTGTGCCACCTGCGCTTAGCCCGCTGCACTACAGCCCGACTCCCGGTTTATAGTATTTTTTAAAAAAAAAATTTGTTTATTTATTAATGAAAAAGGAGGCAGAAGAATCAGACATCACTCTGGTACACATGCTGCCAAGGATTGAACCTCAAACCTTATGCTTGAGAGTCCAGTGTTCTATCCACTGAACCATCTCAACTATCATGGTATTCTTCTTAACACATAGGCACAACGTCTCATTTCCCCTTGATTAGAATCCAGGAGATACAACAGGACCCCAATGTTCCTTCATCCTGTCCCTTACCTACTTTTTCAAGAGTCCTTTGCTTTGGTGCAACATCTCTTCATGTTCTTTGAAATCTTACTGTTTTTGTCTTTTGGATAATAGTTATTCTCAGAGGAATAAAGTGATATGATATTGTTGTATTGATTTTTATTTCTCTAATAATGAGAGATTATAGACATTTTCCACATGAATTTTAGAAGTATATCTATCACATAAATAAGCAATTTAGTAATGTCCAAATTATTGTTATGTTTATCTGTATTCTTATTTACTGAACACATGCTTAGGAGCAATTATTTAGCTCTTGCAACTCTGAGATATTATTTTTTTAATTGGGGGGATTAATGGTTTATAGTAAATTCAGTTGTTGGCACATGTGTAAAATTTCTCAGTTTTTGTATGAATTTTGAGAACTGTGGTGGTTATCTTCAGGAGGCAGGAGGGAGGGGGTAACAGAACTCTGGTGGTGGGTGTGGTGTGGAGCCTTACAATCTTGTAACCTTCTAATCTTGTAACAAACTATTAATAATAAATTAAAAATTATTAAAGATAATTTCTCAGTTTTCTTCTAAACATTCTCACCCCCAGTCTAGGGCCTCCTCCATCATCATGCATCAGGGCCTGAAAACCCTCTCTCTGCCCAGAATCTTTTACTTTGGTGAAATAATCCAATCTCAGTCCAAGTTTTTGTTTTATGCTTCCCTTTCAGCTCTTATTTATCAACTTCTGTCTATGAGTGGGTTCATCCCATATTCATCCTTCTCTTTCTGGCTTGTCCTACGTAACATGATCCCTTCAAGCTTCATAAAAACATGATGCTTCATGAAATTGAGTACCATCCTTGCACAAGGGTTTCCAATTTTAGTGTATGTGCTGCTGAAACAAGTACCTGAGATATTATTTTAAATTTTCAGGTAAAACTCCAAAAAAAAAAAAAAGTTGTGGTTTAAATTGTGTGCGTTTCTCCAAAATATGTGTTAAATCTTGATTCTTAGTTCTTGTGAATGTTATCTTGTTTAGAAATAGAACTTTTGCAATTGTAATCAAGTTATAATGAGGATATATTGGCTTGAGGCAGATTCAGACTTGAGCAGTGTCTTCAGAACTGTCTAGAGCAGCAAAAAGAATCATTATAGATTAATGAAGTTAATGTATCTGTAGTCAACATATTGAGACAACTGCTGCTACTAGAGGGGGAAAAAATGTGAAGTTCTTCAACAATGATAGCTGTATTTATGAGTGCATCCGATATTTAACTTTCTTTCCCCACAAAAGTTCTTATGCCCTCTCTGAGGCTCGAACTCAGGACCTTCAGATTATGAGACTGACGCGCTGCCTACTGCGCTAAGAGGGCGATAGCACTCAGCTTTGTCCATAGAATAACTGACTCTAACATTTTCAAGTTTATGTAGATTTCCTAAAAAGTCACTTTTTAAGTAGTGTACAAAGAGTGTCCCATATTATGTTTACTACTGCTCCACATGTGTTACAGTAATCGATCGAAGTGACTTCTAGACTTTTATCTTTGACTAAACTAACTTGCAAGAGTCAATTTTCCCACTAAACCTTAAAAACCGTTTACTGCTGGTGACGACGTTAGACTGCATTAAAACCCAAACTGCCTCATATCGGTGTGTGTGTAAAACTCACCGCACTCACCACGAATTTCACCGAATGGAACCGATTACCAATTTCCTCCTTTTATCCTTTTCCCTCCAAATAATTACTATTAACAACAAACAAACGAAACGATAGTAGGTTACTTAATTTTAAAGCTTCAGGGAAGGGAAAGGATTCACTGCCGCGCACCAATAGCAAAGTTTAATCCTGACCCGAAACTTGTAAATTAGGACCACTCATTCAGCCAAAAGTTGATCGCATAGTTGTTTCCTTTCACGACCCTTCTCTTCCCTTCTCTCCCCTCCTCTATTTATAAGGAAAAAAGAGGGACAAGGTGAGCTAGACGCACCATCGTATGTGCGCCGCCAAGGATGGAACCGGACACCTCATGCCTAGAAATCTAGTGGTTTACCTACGGAACCACCTCCCACACTCTTTCCTTTGCTCCTTTCACAGCCGTGGACACTCGAGTTCCAGGTGAGTGGGGACGAAAATTCTTCTTCTTCTTCTTCTTTTTTTTTTTTTTTTCCAGTTTGTGGCCATTTCAATTATTTCCCGCCGCCTGCTTCTCGAATATAGTAAAAAGAGTGGACGCTTGATGTCAGCGACGACACAGTGCTAACAGGTCAGGTTCTCAAGGAAGAATTCTCTGCGAGTTTGGAGACGATTGTGAATCTTCAGTTCAAAGAGGCCAGACGAGCTTCTGCATGCGTTTTATTTTGAAATGGTTGTATTCTTGGTTAAACAAACAAACAAAAAAGTAGTACAAGTCTTCAGTTTCTTAGAACACTATGTGGAAGTCTAAGGAGCTGCATGTGTGGTAGCGTGGCCGAGCGGTCTAAGGCGCTGGATTAAGGCTCCAGTCTCTTCGGGGGCGTGGGTTCGAATCCCACCGCTGCCATTTTTGTTTCTTGTCTTGTAAATTAACCCGAGTTCAGCTCCTACTCTGAGAGCATAATTCCAGTTATTGTCGTTGCAAGGAGAGGAAAGCTACAGTCTGATCACTGGCAATTTATGTAAGAACAACATTGGGAAGAAAGTTTTTTTATTGTTTGTACAAAAATAACATGGCTCGAATCACAAAAAGGTAGTAGTACATTTACAGCGAAATTATATCATCTTCATCGGGTTTCACTCCAGCATCCATGACAGATTTACTTTCAAGTATTTTCAAATACCTTCATACTTCTTTGGAAATACAGCCCATTATTTTCTTTACATTTTACACTTGCAAACCTTCTTACCTGCTCTTGTTAACAGTGATTTCTAAGTCATTACAGAAAATTAATTTTCTTAGGGCTCATAGCTTTCCATTTTATAGATCTATGTTGACTTATTTGATCAACTACATTTATCAGTATAAAATATTTCAATGAATGCTATCCTTATTTTACAAATGTGTGGCATTTGAGATTTTTTTTTTTTTAAGTGCAACTGCTAAATCAAATCAAATGTGTGATAATGACTTTGGTAACTCTGGTCTTAGTTTTCTCTAGATGTTCCTCTAGTTCTAGGATTTGCTTTCTTGACACCTTAATCAGCATAGAAAATTCTATGGATGAAAATTAACAGCCTTAGAGCCTATTAAGTTTCAGATATTGACATAAGGTCTTTATATATACAGAAAATTGAAGATATAATCAGTTAATTCTTTGCCCGCTGATGAAAGAATCAGGGTGTCAATGATTACCATAAACTGAAAGGTGAATCTACAAAATATAGCTCTGTCAGTCTTAATGTTTAGTAGCTGTAACAGTTGTATACAGTAAAAAAAAAAAAAAAAAAAAAAAAATCAGGGGAGTCTTTGCAAAAGAAATTAAGTCAAGGAACTTAAGATGGGGAATTTGTCTTGAATTGTCTAGGTGGATCTTAAATGTTAATCAGAAGGGGCTGGAAGGTTGTGCATCTGGTGAAACACACATATTACTATGCATAAATACCTGGGTTCAAGTCTCTGCTCCCCACCTGGAGGGGGGAGCTTCATGAGTAGTGATGCAATATCGCAGGTATCTTTCTTTCTCCCTCTCTATTTTGCCCTTAATTTCAATTTCTCTCTGTTTCTATGAAAAAAAAAAGGGGGGGGTGCTAAAATTCATGCCATCACAGGTGACCTAACAGAATGGCAAAAAGGGAGATTACAAAGAGAAGGCAGTTTGAATACAGAGGCAAGTCAAAGAATGTTGATAAGTCACTGAAAAACCTGAAGAGACAAGGACTGTGGTCTGGGAAGTGGCACAGTGGATAAAGCTTTGGATTCTCAAGCATGAGATTCTGAATCTGATCCCTGACAGCACATGTACCAGAGTGATGTTCTCTCTCTCTCCTCCTACTCCTCTCATTAATAAATAAAATATTAAGCAAACTATATACATTTTAGTTTATAACCTAGATTAGGCTTTCTAACTCCTTCAAACTATACTTTTACCTTTAGGTTTCTGATTATTAAACAAATTGTTCTGCTTTATATTTTATTGCTTTTCAGCCACCAAGTGTAAGATGCTACTATGATGCCAACCTGACTTCTCTGGGCAGACAACCTTATCAATGTGATCTGGAACCCCACCTCCCCAGACCCCTACCTCACTAAGGAAAGATAGAAACAGGCTGGGGTTATGGATCCACTTGTCAATGACCATGGCTAGTGGAGGAGCAATTACAGAAGCTGGACCTCCCACTTTCTGCTCCCCATAAAGATCTTTGGTCCATACTCCCAGAAGGATAAAGAATAAGGAAACTCCCATGGAGGGGATGGGATATGGAACTCTGGTTGTGGGAATTGTACTCCTCTTCTCCTACAGTCTTGTCAGTCATTATTAAGTCACTAATAAAAAATTAAAAAAACATATTTTTCATGTATGTAATGGGGAAGTTTGCTTATTTTCATATTTTATTATTTATTTTATATTTTTAGGAGACAGTATTTTTCTATGTACTTTAAATAATAACTATACAAGTCCATGAACTTTATGTCATGTTATTAAAATCAATTATGCAATTTCTTATACTCCTGTATTGTCATTTAGAATATTTGTTATAATTTTTATTTTCTAAGAAAATCTAACAGCTGTATCATGTTGCTTGTATATGTCTATTTCAGTTCTAGCTAATGATGGCAAAAGCACCACAAAAGGATTTGACCCTACCTCTGTCTTTCTATATTACATATTTCACAACTAAAATTTTGTCATATAAGCTGAAAATATATGTATATATTCTGTAACATATATATAGACATAGACACTTAACATACCTCTGTAAAAAATTTATCAATTTGAGATCTTTGTGAAAGAACTGAATAATGCTCAGACAGGTTAGAACTTGTTGAGTGTCATGCAAATAGAACAGAACAGTGTTTTAGCATTCAAGAAATGGATCAATAGAAAAAAATGTTTAGTGTTGTCTCAAAAGTAGTTTTAAATTTTATTTTAGTGTTTTAGAAGTAATTAGGGCTTATATTAATATGCTGTGGAAGGTAAGCAGCTACATGCTGCTTAAAAACTTTTTTTGAGGGAGTTGGGCTGTAGTACAGCGGGCTAAGCGCAAGTGGCACAAAGCACAAAGACCGGCATAAGGATCCCGGTTTGAACCCCGGCTCCCCACCTGTAGGGGAGTTGCTTCATAGGCGGTGAAGCAGGTCTGCAGGTTTCTATCTCTGTCTCCTCCTCTCTGTCTCCATTTCTCTCTGTCCTATCCAACAACAACAATAAAACAACAAGGGCAACAAAAGGGAAAAAATAAATAAAATAAATATATATAAAAAAAACTTTTTGGGGGGGGGAGTCCAGAGGTAGTGCATGGTGCGAAGCGTAAGGACTGGTAACTGGATTCTGGTTGGAGGCCCTGGCCCCCAGCTCCCCACCTGCAGGGGAGTCTGCAGTTGTCTGTCTTTCTCTCGCCCTTCTGTCTTCCCCTCCTCTCTCCGTTTCTCTCTGTCCTATCTAACAACGACAACAATAACAACTACAACAACAATGAAAAACAACAAGGGCAATAAAAGGGAAAATAAATTTTAAAAAAACCTTTTTTTGGGGACTGGGTGCTGGCACACCTCATTTTGCTCATGACTCATGATATGCTCAAAGAGTGTCACTGTGTTTCTCTCTCTCTTCCCCCCTATTTCGCCTTTCACTCTCAATTTCTCTCATGGTATTATATTAAAAATAAGTAATTGGTTAGGCCACATGCTACCGTGTGAAAAGACCCAGGTTCAAGTTCATAAGTGGGAGCTTCATGAGTGGTGAAGCAAGTACTGAAGGTGTTTCTTTGTCTCTCCTCCTCAGTATCTTCACACACACCCCTCCTCAATTTCTCTCTGTTCTACCCAATAAGGGAAGGAAAAAATGGTTACCGAGAGCAGTGGACTCATCTTGCATGCATGGAGCCCCAGGGGTAACCCTGTCGATGATTAAAATAATAATAATAATAATAATAATAATAAAGCTTTTCCTTCAGATCAAAAGCATATTTATCCACAAGAAAAAATTTAATGACTCTGACCTCAAATATTATGGTCTAGTTATCTAGGGAACCTGAGATAACTTTCTATTTTCTTTGAGAAAATATGAGTCAAGGTAAGTATTGTGTTTAACTCACAGAAAAATATAGAACCTTAGAAATTGATCTAGATGGTTCTCAACAAAATATTAAAAGATCATAAGAACAAACTGAATTGCCTCCATCTCCTAGGTACTGTTTTTCTGCTTTTGCCTCAGGCATGCTCTTTACATGCCCTGATGCAATATTTAAGTGCAGTGCTGTTAGCTTGGGATGCCATAACAAAATATCACAGTCCAGGTAGTTTAATCATAAGAAGTCTATTTTCTTTTTAAATTTATTTTTATTTATTTATTTATTTATTTTTAATAATTTATTTCTTTATTGGGTAATTAATGTTTTACATTCAACAGTAAATACAATAGTTTGTACATGCATAACATTCCCCAGATTCCCATTTAACAATACAACCCCCACTATGTCATTCATCATCTTTCATGGACCTGTATTCTCCCCACCCACCCACCCACCCACCCCAGAGTCTTTTACTTTGGTGTAATACTCCAATTCCATTTCAGGTTCGACTTGTGTTTTCTTTTCTGATCTTGTTTTTCAACTTCGGCCTGAGAGGATCATCCCATATTCATCCTTCTGTTTCTGACTTATTTCACTCAACATGATTTTTTCAAGGTCCATCCAAGATAGGCTAAAAACGGTGAAGTCACCATTTTTTACAGCTGAGTAGTATTCCATTGTGTATATATACCACAACTTGCTCAGCCACTCATCTGTTGTTGGACACCTGGGTTGCTTCCAGGTTTTGGCTATTACAAATTGTGCTGCCAAGAACATATGTGTACACAGATCTTTTTGGATGGATGTGTTGGGTTCCTTAGGATATATCCCCAGGAGGGGAATTGCAGGGTCATAGGGTAAGTCCATTTCTAGCCTTCTGAGAGTTCTCCAGACTGTTCTCCACAGAGGTTGGACCAGTTGACATTCCCACCAGCAGTGTAGGAGGGTTCCTTTGACCCAACACCCTCTCCAGCATTTGCTGCTGTTACCTTTTCTGATGTATGACATTCTCACAGGAGTGAAGTGATATTTCATTGTTGTATTGATTTGCATTTCTCTGACAATCAGAGACTTGGAGCATTTTTTAATGTGTTTCTCGGCCTTTTGGATCTCTTCTGTGGTGAATATTCTGTCCATGTCCTCCTCCCATTTTTGGATGGGGTTATTTGTTGTCTTGTTGTTGAGTCTGGCAAGCTCTTTATATATGTTGGTTATTAAACTCTTTTTTTTAAAAAATATTTTTTATTTTATTTATTTATTCCCTTTTGTTGCCCTTGTTGTTTTATTGTTGTAGTTATTATTGTTGTTGTCGTCGTTGTTGGATAGGACAGAGAGAAATGGAGAGAGGAGGGGAAGACAGAGAGGAGGAGAGAAAGATAGACACCTGCACACCTGCTTCACCGCCCGTGAAGCAACTCCCCTGCAGGTGGGGAGCCGGGGTTCGAACGGGGATTCTTATGCCGGTCCTTGTGCTTTGCGCCACCTGCGCTTAACCCGCTGCACTACAGCCCGACTCCCGGTTATTAAACTCTTATCTGATGTATGGCATGTAAAGATCTTCTCCCATTCTGTGAGGGGTCTCTTGATTTGGGTAGTGGTTTCTTTTGCTGTGAAGAAGCTTTTTAATTTGATGTAGTCCCATAGGTTTATACTTGCCTTAGTCTTCTTTGTAATTGGATTCGTTTCATTGAAAATGTCTTTAAAATTTATGCGGAAAAAAGTTCTGCCAATATTTTCCTCTAAGTATCTGATAGTTTGTGGTCTAACATCCAAGTCCTTGATCCACTTGGAATTTACTTTTGTATTTGGTGAAATACAGTGATTCAGTTTCATTCTTCTGCATGTTTCAACCCATTGTTTCCAACACCATTTGTTGAAGAGACTCTGCTTTCCCATGTAATAGTCTGGGCCCCTTTGTCAAAGATTAGATGTCCGTACGTGTGGGGCCTCATTTCTGGGCTCTCAATTCTATTCCACTGGTCAGTGTGTCTGTTCATGTTGCAGTACCAAGCAGTTTTGATGACAATGGCCCTATAATACAGTTTGAGATCTGGGAGTGTGATGCCTCCGGTTCTGTTCTTTTTTCTCAAGATTGTTTTGGCAATTCTAGGTCTTTTCTGGTTCCAGATAAACATTTGTAGCATTTTTTCTATTCTCCTAAAAAATGTGCTTGGAATCTTAATGGAGATAGCATTAAATCTGTAGATGGCTCTGGGTAATATATTCATTTTGATGATGTTAATTCTTCCAACCCATGAACATGGAATATCTTTCCACTTCTTTGTGTCTTTTTCAATTTCTTTGAGTAGTGACTCATAATTTTCAGTATACAAGTCTTTCACTTCTTTGGTTAGGTTTACTCCTAGATATTTTATTGTTTTTGTTGCTATAGAAAAAGGAACTTATTTCTGGATTTCAATTTCTTCTAACTTAGTGTTTGCATAGAGGAATGCCACTGACTTTTGAATGTTAATTTTATAGCCTGACACATTACTGTATTGCCTGATGATTTCCAAAAGCTTCTTGCTGGATTCCTTAGGGTTTTCCATGTATACTATCATGTCATCTGCAAATAAGGAGAGTTTAACTTCTTTTCTTCCAATCTGTATGCCTTTAATTCCTTGCTCCTGCCTGATTGCTATGGCAAGAACTTCCAACACTATGTTGAATAGTAATGGTGATAGTGGGCAGCCCTGTCTAGTACCTGATCTGAGGGGAAATGCTTCCAGTGTTTCACCATTGAGTATGATGTTGGCTGTAGGTTTACTATATATAGACTCCACTATCTTCAGGAATTTTGCATCTATTCCCATTTTTTGTAGTGTTTTGATCATAAAGGGATGTTGTATTTTGTCAAAGGCTTTCTCTGCATCTATTGATATGACCATGTGGTTTTTGGTCTTGCTTTTGTTGATGTTTTTTAAATTTATTTTTACAATATTTTATTAACACGAAAGAGAGGAACCAGAGCACCACTCTGGCACATGCAATATCAGGAACTGAACTCATGACCTCATGCTTTTTTCAAAGCTCCAGCAACCACATTAACCTCTTTTTTTAAAAAATATTTATTTATTCCCTTTTGTGGCCCTTGTTGTTTTATTGTTGTAGTTATTATTGTTGTCGTCATTGTTGGATAGGACAGAAAGAAACGGAGAAAGGAGGGGGAAGACAGAGGGGGAGACAAAGATAGACACCTGTAGACCTTCTTCACCACTTGTGAAGTGACTCCCCTGCAGGTGGGGAGTCAGGGCTTGAACTGGGATCCTTATGCAGGTTCTTGCATTTTGCACCAGCTGCGTTTAACTCGTGCTACAGCCCAACTCCCCACATTAACCTCTTAAGTCCCTAGAAACATTTCATTGCTTGTCTTATTTAAACTAGATTAAAGATCCTTGAATAGAGCCAGAAGTAATTATTTTTTTAAAAAATCATCAAGTAGTAGTCAAAGAGATGACTCATCATGTAGGGCATAGATAGGACGTGCATGCATGAGGTCCTAGGTTTATTCCCAGACACTGTGTATGTTGGAGTGTCTCTTTCTCTCTCCTCTCTCTCTCTCTCTCCCTCTCTCTCTCTCTCTCTCTCTCTCTCTCCCTTTCTCTCTCAAATACATAATTAGAAAAAAGAAGTCATGTGGTCCAGGAGGTGGTGCAGTGGATAAGGCACTGGACTCTTAAGCATGAGGTCCTGAGTTTAATCCCCAATAGTACTAGAGTGATGTACCATTCTGCTATATGTACCAGAGTGATGTCTGGTTCCTTCTCTCTCTCCTCCTATCTTTTTCATTAATAAATAAATAAACATCTTTTTTTTTTAAAAAGAAGTCATCTGGATTATCAGAATTTAAAATAATAAACTTTTAGTCAGAATAAATCCTTTCTGAATACTTTCTGAAGAATCATTAGCAAATGATACATAGCTAAGAATAGTTTAAATCTGTTAGCATGAACCACTTATTTTCTTTAACCATTTACTTCATCTTCCTCTTTGCACAAAATCCTTCAACTTTATTCTTTGGGACATGTTTTATATATATTTTAATTTTTTAAAAAATTATCTTTATTGGATAGAGACAGCCAGAAATTGAAAGGGTAGGGGAGATAGAGAGGGAGAGAGAAAGAGAGACACCTGTAGCACTGCTTCACCACTCACAAAGCTTTCTCCCTGCAGGTGGGAACCAGGGACTCAAACCTGAGTCCTTGAGCACTGTAACATGTATGCTCACCCAGATGCGTCACCACCCAGCCCTGGGACATGTTTTATATATTTTTTTACTTGAATATGTGTGCCCTGAATTGTAAGTCTTTGATTACGAATAAATATGCTCTGCCTTTTAATCTTCCTTGAAAGGTATACACAAGAACACTGCTCAGCTCTGGTTTATGGTGGTGCTGGGGATTGAACTTGGGATTTTGGAACCTCAAGCATTAAAGTCTTTTTTTGTTTGTTTTAACCTTTTATTAGTGATTTAATAGTGATTAAGAAGATTATAAGATAACAGGGATATGATTCAATACAGTTCCCACCATCAGAGTTCTGTGTCCCATCCCCTCCATTAGAAGGTCCCTATTCTTTACCCCCCTGGGAGTATGGACCAAAATTCTTTATGGGGTGCAGAAAGTGGAAGGTCTGGCTTCTGTAATTGCTTCTCTGCTGGACTTGGATGTTGTCAGGTCAATCCATACCTCCCAGGCTGTTTCTATTCCTATAGTGGGGTAGGGCTCTGGAGAAGTAAGACCATTGGTGAGGTCATCTGCCCAGGGAAGTCAGGATGGCATCATAGTAGCATCTGCAACTTGGTGACTGAAAGGCAGTAAGACATAAAGCAGGACAAAATAAACATGAACCCAAAGATAAGAATAGAGCAGATGAAACTAGGGGGTCTTCGTGTGGGAAGAGGCTAGGAACTCTATTTTGGGTATGTTCCAAGGGGGCTCATGACATTAGTAATTTTTGCCTGCACCTGATAGCTAACATGCAGGTGGACTAAAAATATTATCAGGAAAGATGGTGTCAGAGTTAAAAAATAGGCCTAGAAAGCTGGATTAGGGCAGACAGTAGCTCCCAAACATGAGGGAAAAAATACATACATATACATATATGTATATATATGCATACATACATGCACACACAAACACACACATTGACTGTTTAACCCATCAATCTGACCTATGGCCATATATACTCCTATTTAGCTCAGGAGCCTCTGAGTCCCTGTCAGTCTGAGCTTGCAAGCTGGGAGTATTCTAGGCTGCACTCATGTCAGGACCAGTCTTTACATAACCATTATGCTATCTCCCCTGCCTGCCTTATACTTTTTAATTTAAAAGATTATTTAAGATTTATTGTTATTATTATTATTTTCCCTTTTGTTGCCCTTGTTTTTTATTGTTATTGTAGTTATTATTGATGTCGTCGTTGTTGGTTAGTACAGACAGAAATGGAGAGAGGAGGGGAAGACAGAGAGGGGGAGAGAAAGACCTGCTTCACCGCCCCAGAAGCCGCCCCCTGCAGGTGGGGAGCCAGGGGCTCCAACAGGGATCCTAACGCCGCACCTTGGGTTTCGGGTCACCTACGTTTAACCAGCTGCGCTACCGCCAGACCTCCCAAAAGATTATTTATCATTTATTAACACAAGAAGAGAGTTAACATATGTAAAACACTAGCTGTTATTATATTGACAACACCCTCCAACACATCCCTATTATCCTATACTGATCCCTCATCCTCCAATGTGTCACCTAACAGCCACTACACCTTGAGCTTAATTTCATCCAGGCGACCACAGAGTTGAGGAACCTCCGGGTTGACTAGAAGGAACTGTGCCAGAAGCCTCAGTCCCCTGGAGAATGGCAGTGTGACGCGCTTCCGGTCTTTGTAGTTTATCATCCTCTGGGCTGCTGTTGTCAAGGACTCCGAGGTGTGTCAGCTGGCCTGATAGCCTCTCCTCCTACGGATGCCCGGTGAGCTCCCGAGTCCAGCTACCATCAGGGCCTTTAAAAGGCTCGGTCAGTGTGCCTCGGAATGGGTGTGGGGAGGAGGTAGTCGGGACTACTCGACTGTAGTTTGGCCGGCCAGGTGGACTGAGGGAACTCCCCTGCAACCTGAAAGAACCTTGTTACCTCAAACCCTGCGATCTTGCCTTCACCTCACCCACGATTTGTCTATTCCTGAATCCCTCAACCATTCTGCCTCTTACTTTACCCTCTGAACTCCCTCTGCAACTTAGAATACTGACAGAGAAGAAAGCTTCTATTTTTGACAGCCATCATTCTCGATTGCAGGCTTATTAACAGTGATCAAGGGAAACTTTATAATATGCCATAACTTTCATCAAAGTTACATAATGTAAAGGCTCTCGCCATCCGTTGACTTTTTTTAAATGAATATTTAAACTGCACTTAATGTGCCAGACAGGCTCCGATGAAAGCACTTGCCAAGTGTTAACTTCTCCTAACTATGAGATAGGCACTGTTATTATGTAGCGTCTCCCCCCCTTCCGCTTTTCCTCTTTTTTTTTTTTCTTCTAACATAGGGGAAGAAAACAAGGTTAAGTGACCTGTCCATGGTCATACAGTTTGTAAGGAGCTTAATCAGGACCCAAATTCTGGAAATCTGACTCAGAGTCCATTTTCTTAAGCTTTACCACCCCCCACCCCCGTTCACTAGGCTCGCTTTCTCTATATTTGTTACCGCAACCCAGGAAGTTAAGTCCTTCACCCGGCCCCACACCTTTTAATTGTAGTTTGACCACAGCACTGCTACATTCCAGCTTCTGATTGTGCTGGGGATTGAACTGGGGACCTTTGGTGCCTCAGGCATGGAAGTCTTTCTGCAAGTCCACAATGTTATCAATACCTCGGTAGTCTTAGATCTGATAGACTATATGTCTCTGAAGACATGTATCTCCACCAAAGTGTGTCTGCAAACCTTATGAAGCAGCCACTTAAGTTTTTTAAAAAATATTTTATTTATTACTGAGAGAGATAGAAGAGAGAAGAGAACCAGACATCATTCTGGTGCATGCACTACCAGGGGGTCAAATTTGCGACCTCATACTTGAGAGTCCAACACATTATCCACTGTGCCACCTTCTGGACTGCTGAAGCAACCACTTTAATTGTGTATACACAGGCATTTATCCACTTACCCTGTGTTGTACGTTAGCCAATAGCAGAGTTAAAATTTCTGGCTTCTAAAGGTAGGTGACAGCTACTGATTAAGCCACCTTTGTGCCAAAACTGTTATTTCATTAAGTGACTGTTGATTTGAGTGTTTATTATGTGTCACATTCTGTGTCAAACCACTTTATATACATTGTCAGTTTTGATACTCCGGACTAATTTGCATGGTCATGAGAAAAACATGAAAGACATGAGAAAGCTCAGGAAAATCAATTACATAACTTGCTCAAGATCACATTATTAGTCAGTTGGAATTCACATTTAAGATCTGCCCATCTAGAGTCTCTGCTCTCTCATACCACCGTCTACTTATATCAGATATATAGGAAAAACATGGGCTACAGTGTGGGTGTTTGCGTGTATGATTGCAAATGTATAGACAATGCCTACAGAGGTACATTTGGTATCCAGTTAGAGAAGAGCTTTAACTGTCTGTTTCTGAGGAGTGGAACTTGACTGAAGGAAATTTTTATTCTGTATTATTTTCATTATTTTTTTGTCTTATTAAGATTGTGGCTAAAAGTAAAAGGTAGGACTCATGATGTTAAGTACTAAAGGAAAAAAGAGGGTGGACTAGAATGGATGTGGAAGACAAAATAAAATGGAAGGTTTGAATCAAGCTGCAGAAATTGGGTAGGATTGAAATAAGTGCAGAAGGTAAGACCAAGGACATAAAATGAGAAAATATCTGATAAAAGTGAGGATAAAAAAGACTTATGTGGAACTGGCAGTGCAGGTCTTGAAGTCATCCATATGGTACAGTTTTCGTTGTTCCTTTTTTTTTTTTTTTTTACCAGAGCACTAAATAGCTTTGGCTTACGTAGGTGCAGGGGATTAAACCTGGGACTTTGGAGCCTTTGGCATGAGAGTCTCTTTGCATAACCATTATGCTATCTCTGTTTGTTCTTATCTAACTGGATACCAAATGTAGCGTTGTAGGCATTGTCTATGCATTTGCAATCATAAATATAAATACACACACTGTAGCCCAGGTCTTTCCTATATATCTAAGTAGAAGGTAGTATGAGGGAGCAGAGAGCATAAATGGACATATCTTAAATGTGAATTCTAACTTACTAACAATGTGATCTTGAGCAAGTTACTTAATGTCACATGGCTTATAAGAAGTCATTATTTCTAGTTCTGTGGTTTTTGTTTGCTTGCTTGTTATTCATTGTTGGAGAATGAACTCAGACCATTCATATGCACAATATCATTGAGCTGCCTACCTCTTTTCACTAGTGACTTAATAATTATTATAAAATTATATTATGATGAATACATATATAATTATAATAAAGATTATAAAATTACAGGGATATCATTCCACACTATACCTACCATGAAAGTTTTGTGCTCCATCCCAGATAACTTCTGTTGTTCTCACAAAATCTTAGAGATAGTTTACTGACCCAATTTTTATTCTGTATTTCAGGAGAGGGAAAGCTACCAAAGTACCACTGCTTTACCATCCAAGGACTTCCCCAGGTGCCACCTATCATCCTCCCACATGGTGCCAGTGCCTCACGCTTGCTAAGGTGTGGGCTCTCCATCCTAAACCTTCTCTTGAACCTCTCTAGTTCTGTGTTCCACCAGGCTTTGCCATATTTGAAAGATAAACAGTCAGCAAGGCCAGGGGATTAGTTTTTGTTTGGTCTTATCAGTGACAGAAACTTGAGAAAAATTTATGACCTATACTAACCAGCTCATCCTGGAAAAAACATTGAGTAAAGGATTAAGTTTGGGGCCAGCAAAGGTCTCTCACTTGGTTAGTATACTACTTTGCCATGTGTGCAACCCAGGTTTGAGCCTAGCCTCTATTGCACTGATGGAAGCCTTGGTACCATGATCTCTTTTGTTTTCTCTTTGCCTCTGTGTAAAAAAAAAAATAATAATAAGGGTTATTAAGTTTTGGCTAAATTAATAAATTAGTTTTGTTCTTGGATGCACTCATTTCCATCAAATCTCTGTTCAAACATTACCTCATCAACCAGGCCTTTGCTGACTATCCTACATAAAAGAGAAACTTATTTATCCATTAGACTTTCTGCCTCCTTTATCTTAGTTTTTCTCCATAGCATGTATCACCACTGGGCATAAATTTAATTGCCCCTATTTCCTGTGGTTACCTTTCTTCTCCCACACAGAGAAGAATAGTGGTTTAGTGATTGAGACTGGGAATTATAAAGTTAGATTTTATGGCTTTCAATTGCAGCTTTGCCACTTATTACTTGTGAAATCTTGGACAAATGACTTATGCTCTGTGCTTCAGTTTTCAGCTTGTGTTTATTTTAGGATTAAATGAGTTAGTATATTTAAACCATCTAGAACATTGCCTAGTACATTATAAACACTTTATATATAAGTACCAGCTACTAGTAATATTGTAATTAGAACCCCATGAGAGTAGAGGTTATTTTCTGGGACTGAATATTTACTAATGCCTAGTAATACAGTGATCAGTATTCATCCATAATTTAAATATCCATTCCTTTTAAAAATTAATGTCTGATGCATGACAATACAGTAGTGTAGGATTATATATATGTATTTTTTTTCCACCAGGATTTGCGTGGGGATGGGTATTTGATTGATTCCACTGCTCTTGGATTTCTTTTCTTTCCTTTAATCTTTTTTCTTTCTTTTTTCTTTTTTTTTAAATTTTATTTATTTTCCCTTTTGTTGCCCTTGTTATCTTTTTATTGTTGTTGTAGTTATTATTGTTGTTGTTATTTATGTCGTCGTTGTTGGATAGGACAGAGAGAAATGGAGACAGGAGGGGAAGACAGAGAGAGGGAGAGAAAGATAGACACCTGCAGACCTGCTTTACCACCTGTGAAGAGACTCCCCTGCAGGTGGGGAGCCGGGGGGCTTGAACCCGGATGTTTACACAGGTCCTTGCGCTTTAGTTCGAGAGCAAGAAGGAGATAAACTACAACTCTGCTCCGCCACTCATGAAATCTCCCCCAAAATGTGCTCTCATGAGGTGGCCTTGGGCTTGAATTCAGGTGCTCATATGTGCATTCTGTATGGTGAACCATACCTGTCCCCACATTATTAAGAATATTTTGCTTAAAGTATCTTACTTAAAAACATTTTAAAGCTGTATGTCATGATTCCATATTGAGTCATGAAATCTGTGGTGGGCTAAGAGCAGGATGTTTTATTTCTGAGTTTTTATTGGGATTAATAATAGTATATATTACTTCAGGTAAGGATCCATAATTTTAACTTTTTTTAATTTAGTTGATTTAAGTGAGAAAGTGTATATCAGAGGGAAAGATACCAAGAGAAAGAGACCGGAACACTGCTCAGTTGTGGCTTATGGTGATGCTGGGCATTGAACTTCAGAGCCTCAGGCTTAAAGGGTTTTTGCATAACCATTATGCTATCTCCCCAGCCCTGGATCCATATTTTTTTTTGTTTTATTTTTAAACTTTATTTAATTAATTTATTTTTAAAAAGAATTAATTAATTTATTAGAAAGATAGGAGATAAAGAACCAGACATTACTCTGGTACATGTGCAGCATGGTACATGGAGTCAAACTCCTGGTTGAGAATCCAATGCTTTATCCACTGCGCCACCTTCTGGACCACTTAAGCTTTTAGTTTGATAAGACAGTGAGAAACTGAGGGGAAGATAGAAAAAGGGGAAGGGAGAGAGAGAGAGAGAGAGAGAGAGAGAGAGAGAGGAGGAGAGAGAGAGAGAGAAACACCTGCAATATTGCTTCACTGCTTGTGAAGCTTTCCCTTTTCGGGTGGAGACTGAGGGCTTGAACCAGGTTATTTGTGTATGCTAACATGTACACTTAACTAGGTGTGCCACCACCTGGCCATGACTTATAAATTATTATTTCAGTATTTGTATATGTATTTCACATATGCAGAAACATGCATGTGCCTTCTGGGTCTCAGATAAAATAAATCTGCATTTGAGATAATCTTAATTTATAAGACTATAAATGCTTAAGAAGTACAATTTCATACTTCTTCAGAATAATGTTACTTCACCAAACCCAGCACCAAATACCAGTGTTTGCCAAAGTCCACCGATCCATTACAAGACAATACTCTATCCATCTCCACCCTTAATCCCTGTTCTCTCTCTCCCTCAAACCCATTAAACAGAATGACTATACTGGAAGCACTTCCAGTGCCTGCTAGCTGAAATAATTTTCTACATTTTACTATTTTCGTTGTCTACAAATTTGTTTTTTAGATTTCAGCCTTTCCAGAAGAAAAGATCAAGAGGGGATTCTTTTTCTGAATAGTTAAGCCTAAAATGGCCACAGCCGTGTTCCTTCAGACTGCAGAGGTACAAGAGGGACACTTGGCGGTAAAACTAGAAGATAAAGAGGGCAGCCATGCCTGTAGGCAAGATTATGGCTTAACAAGAGATGCTAATCCTCATACCAGAGAGATCTTTCGTAGACGCTTCAGGCAGTTCTGCTATCAGGAGACACCTGGGCCACGAGAGGCTCTTCAAAGACTCAGGGAGCTCTGCCACCAGTGGCTCAGACCAGAGATGCACACCAAAGAGCAAATCCTGGAGCTGCTAGTTCTGGAGCAGTTTCTAACCATCCTGCCTGAGGAGCTACAGGCCTGGGTGAGAGACCACCGCCCACTGAGTGGAGAGGAGGCAGTGACTGTGCTGGAGGATTTGGAGAGAGAACTGGATGTACCAGGAGAGCAGGTGGGAAGATGAAGGAAAAGCAGTTTGGACCTATAGGACAATTGTAAAGGACTGAGGGCTACAAGAGGAAGAGGAGGATTTCTTTACACTTGACTTGATCTGTCCTAGGCTCTTAATCTCTCCTTCTCCCTTCCCTTCCCTTCCCTTCCCTTCCCTTCCCTTCCCTTCCCTTCCCTTCCCTTCCCTTCCCTTCCCTTCCCTTCCCTTCCCTTCCCTTCCCTTCCCTTCCCTTCCCTTCCCTTCCCTTCCCTTCCCTTCCCTTCCCTTCCCTACCCTACCCTACCCTACCCTACCCTACCCTACCCTTTCCTACCCTACCTTTCCCTTCCCTTCCCTTCCCTTCCCTTCCCTTCCCTTCCCTTCCCTTCCCTTCCCTTCCCTTCCCTTCCCTTCCCTTCCCTTCCCTTCCCTTCCCTTCCCTTCCCTTCCCTTCCCTTCCCTTCCCTTCCCTTCCCTTCCCTCTCCATTCCTTTCCCTTCACTTTCCCTTTCCATTCCCTTTCCTCATCCCTCCTTTTACCTACCTTCCTTCTTTGCTGGTTTCTTATTTATTTTTCCTCTCCAGAGGTACTACCCCTTGCAGTGTCTTCTCTGATACATATTTTATTCCCAAATATACTTAATTCCTACCAGGTCTCAACCTATTCTCATGAACGAGAAGAAGAGTCGGTGAAAGAGAAAACAACTTTAAGAGCAACCCAGGACTCATCAAATGGCCAGCCCCAAACCTTGAAAAGGCAGCATCAAAGTAACATTCAAGGGGTGTGCCCAATTCAGGATACTGGTGAGCATTAGATTTCCCCGGAAAACCCATCTCATTTCCTGAATGTTCATCAGTTCAGCACATTTATTTAGAGTGTGATATGTAAAGAAAGGTACTGTGCAATGTATTGGGGATACAATAAAAGCAAAGTTAACATGGTTCTTACCTCAGGAAGTTTATAGTTTGATGAAAGAGGCAGAGAATAAACAGTTAAATATAGCACATCTTCTCTCTGAGGTATGGCCACTGAAATAAAGTAAATATCATAACTAATCAAATGAATCGCACAAATATTTTGGTTTCTTGGGGCATATTAAAAAAATCTACAAACACAGCAGACTGGTAAATGCACGATAGCATTATGGCTGATTAAACAATACATATACTTGAATTTAAAAACACTTTGCTAAAAAATGCTCTCCATTATCTGGGCCTTCATCAAGTCATGATCTTTTTACTGGTGGAGGGTTGTCTGGATGTCAATGGCTACTAATTAATTAAGGTTGTAGTTGCAGAGGACTAGCTATGTCAATTTCCCAAAACAGTGATTCATTCTTCTTTTCATGAAATTTTTTTCCATACCCTACAGTGTTATTTTACAGAGACTCTTTTCTGAAAGTTTTCAATTTACCTGAAAGTAGAAACAACTCCTTGACCTGTCGGATATGAAATGGCATTATATTAGCTGGTGTAAAACAGCATCAATTTTTTTTACATATCCATAAGAGCATTTGGGTGATCAGATACATTGTCAGTGAGCAGTTATATTTTGAATGATTTTTTTTTTCTTTTCTGATCAATAGGCCTCAGTAGTGGGCTTAAAATATTCAGTAGACCAAGTTGTAAATAGATATACTTCTTAAAAAGCTTACTTATTTATTTACTATTAGATAGAGACAGAGATAATTTGAGAGTGGGGAGGGGAGAGAGGGAAAGACCCAGATACTTGCAACTCTGCTTCATCACTTGTAAAGTATTCCCCCTGCAGATGGAGACCAGGGCTTCGAACCCAGGTCCTTGCGTGCTCTAGTGTGTACACTTAACCAGATGCTCCACCACCTGACCCCTAAAGAGGTATACTGTTATCTAGGCTTTATAGTTTTATTTTCAGAACACAGCATAAATTTAATATAACTCCTTTTAATTTTTTTATTTATGTATGTATTTATTTTTTGCCTCCAGGGTTATTGCTGGGGCTCAGTGTCTGCACCATGAATCCACTGCTCCTGGATGCCATTTTCCCCCTCCCTTTGTTGCCCTTGTTGTTGTAGCCTTGTGGTTATTATTGTTGTTGATGTCGTTCATTGTTGGATAGAACAGAGAGAAATGGAGAGAAGAGGGGAAGACAGAGAGGGGGAGAGATAGACACCTGCAGACCTGCTTCACCGCCTGTGAAGCGACTCCCCTGCAGGTGGGGAACCAGGGGCTGGAACCAGGATCCTTACACTGGTCCTGGTGCTTTGCGCCACGCACGCGTAACCCACTGCGCTACCGCTTGATCCCCACTTTTTTATTTTTTAATGACAGAGATGGGAGGAAGAGAACCAAGCATCACTCTGGCACATGTGATGCTGGGGAATGAACGTGTGATCTCATGTTTGAGAGTCCAGCACTTTATCTACTACACCACCTTCTGGATGACAATTTAGTGTAATTCTTAAAGGACCTAGGATTTTTGGGATGGTAAACAAGCATTGTCTTCAACTGTAAGTTAGCAGCTGCATTAGCCTCACGCTAAAGAACCAGACTGCCTTTCTGAAGCTTCAAGGCTAGACATTGATTTCTCCTCTTTGATTATGAAACAAATTTTCAATGTCCTTTTCTGATAAAGAACTGTTTGTCTGCATTTTGTCTGATAATCTGTTATTTAGTATAGCCACCTTCATTAGTGATTGTAGCTAGAGCTTCCAGAAGACTTGCTGCCGTTTCCATATTAGCACTTGCTGAACCACCTTGTGCTGATGTTATGGCTCCTTCAACTTCATGAACAAATCTTTGCTAACTTCAAACCTTTCTTTCACAGATTTCTCCTTTATCAGCCTTCATAGAATATAAAAAAGTCAGGGCCTTTTCTGGATTAGATTTTTGGCTTAAGGGAATGAGTGTAGCTAGTTTGATCATCTATCTAGGTCAGTAAAACTTTCTCCATACCAACAGTCAAGACTTTTTTTCCACATTCATATGATTACTGGAAGAGCACTTTTAATTTCCTTCAGGAACTTGTCGTTTGCATTCATAACTTAGCTATTTGTTGGCAAAGGTCTAAATTTTGAGCTATTTCAACATATCTGACTTTTAAGTTTAATCTTTTTCTAGTTTTTGACTTAAAGTTAGAGATGTGCAACTTTTTCTTTCACTTGAACATTAAGATTCCATTGTAGGGTTACTAACTGACAAATTTCATTATTGTTGTGTTTGAGGGAAAAGGGGAGGTCTGAAGAAAGAGAGAGGGAAATGACAATTTGATAAGAGAAGTCAGAAAGTACACCTTTATCAATTATTTACCATCTTTTAAAAAAAAAATTCTTTAAAAAATATTTATTTATTCCTTCTTGTTGCCCTTATTGCTTTATTGTTGTAGTTATTATTGTTGTTATTGATGTCATTTTTGGATAGAGAGAAATGGAGAGAGGAGGGGAAGACAGAGGGGGAAAGAAAGATAGACACCTGCAGACCTGCTTCACCGCCTGTGAAGCAAACCCGTTGCATGTGGGGAGCCATGGGCTCAAACCTGGATCCTCACTCCAGTCCTTGTGCTTCCTGCCATGTGCACTTAACCTGCTGCGCTACCTCGCAACTCCCCGCTGTTTACCATCTTATATAGGTATGATGCATAGAGCCAATTACAATAGTAACATCAAAGATCATGGGCCATATGTCATCATAACAGATATGATAAGCATAGAAAACTTTGAAATAATGCAAAAATCACCAAAATGTAACACAGTGACATAAAGTGAACACATACTGTTGGAAAAATGGTACCAATAGACTTGCTGGATGCAGTTACCACAAACCTTCAGTTTGTATGAAACATAATATTTGCAAAGGGAAATAAAACAAAGTATGCCTGCGCTTTTTAAAAAAAATTATTTATTTATAAAAAAGAAACACTGACAAAACCACAGGATAAGAGGGGTACAACTCCACACAATTCCCACCACCAGAACTCCATATCCCATCTCCTCCCTTGATAGCTTTCCTATTCTTTAACCCTCTGGGAGTATGGACCCAAGGTCATTGTGGGATGCAGAAGGTGGAAGGTCTGGCTTCTGTAATTGCTTCCCCGATGAACAGGGGTGTTGACAGGTTGATCCATACTCCCAGCTACTTTTTCCCTCTTTTATCTTTGGGAATGATATTCATGACTTATTTATTATTTCAGATGATGAGACTGGGACTTGGAATGTGGAGCTTTCTCCAAAGAAGGAACTTTCTAAAGAAATAAAATCTCTTGTGAAAGTACCTGGTAAACTGAATAGTGAAATTATTCAAATGCCTGAATCTGGAGACACCTGTGAACGTGAAAGTAGACTAGAAAGGCAACAGGTAAGCTCTTCGGTGGAGAGACCCTATATCTGTGGTGAATGTGGGAAAAGCTTCACTCAAAATTCCATCCTTATTGAGCACCAGAGAACACACACTGGTGAGAAGCCCTATGAATGTGATGAGTGTGGGCGGGCTTTCAGTCAACGCTCAGGCCTGTTCCAGCACCAGAGACTCCATACAGGGGAGAAGCGTTATCAGTGCAATGTTTGTGGCAAAGCCTTCAGCCAGAATGCTGGGCTGTTCCATCACCTCAGGATCCACACCGGGGAAAAGCCTTACCAGTGTAATGAGTGCAGTAAGAGTTTTAGTCGACGTTCTGTTCTCATTAAGCATCAGAGAATTCACACTGGAGAAAGACCTTATGTATGTGAAGAATGTGGGAAAAACTTTATTTACCACTGCAACCTCATCCAGCATCGGAAAGTTCATCCTGTCGCTGAATCCAGCTAGCTCCTGGGAACAGGTAGGGCAGAATTTCCTGACATTAGAACACTAGGCTATATAGTAAGATTCCTGGTTCTTTATTTGTTTTTGAGGGAGTAATAGTTTAATCCTCTCGTATAGAAAGCCCCAATCAAAGTCATGAAAATTCCCTTATTTTTATGCTGAGAGAAGTGTAAGCATCTTAAACATATCCATCAAACTCTGTTTGGTCAGTGACATCCATAGTTTTAAATACTGAAGACTGTAATGTTGACTTCATCAACATAGTTTCACAAAACTTGCAATAAGATTTCTAGGTGTACTCCAGGAAAACAACTTCATCCTAGTTTTTAAACCTTTAAAAGTTTGCAGCCAGGGAGATTGCTCCATAAGCAGAGGGCAGGACTTACATACACAAAGCTCTGAATTTGATCCTGTTGGGAAACTGTGCATATGTGGTTGAGTTTGGCAGGACTCATAAACCACCATATTTCCATGTGAGTATTATTATTTACATATCAATCTTCTGCCTTGTTTTAAAAATGACTTCTCTGCCACCACATTATCCCTTCAGGGTATTGCCCATTCCCTCCAGCAAAAACTATAGCAACTGTAACTAAGGAAGTTCCCAGAATGCCTTTTTCTTTTCTCCACCCTCTTCCCTAGCCAATTCTGTCCCGACTTGCCACTTCCGTTTTTACCCTATAAAATCCACTGTTGTTCCTGGTTTTGCCCCTTCTTTTTGTCTTCTGTGTCCCGACCTGGAGACCTGGAGAAGGGCTGGTGTGCATAGCAGGAGGCAGCCATTTTGCTAGCTCCACGTGGCCTAAACCCGCTGTGCTCATACCCGACTCTGGGATGTCCGCATCAATAAAGAATTGTATTACCACACTGCCACGAGTTCCTGGTCTCTCTCTCCCATGATGCAACCCCAGCGTGATCCCTTGTTTTACTTTGGCCTCATTAAGTCCCTATCTCTCATGAAATAAATAAATCATTTAAAAAATTTTTATTTACAAAATGGAAACACAAGACAATAGAATCAAAAGTTCCTAGGGAAAGTCAGAATGTGAACCACTCCGAGCAAATAGGGCGAAGAAGACTCAGACATTATGCCAGACAATTGAATAAATTATCACACTGGATCCATATAATTTAATGAGCTAGAACAATCTTACTGTTGCACACTATCTAAGACAAAAACTTCCCACTCTACACCCACATATTATAGTTGCTTTAGGGTATTCACAGGTAAGTATGTAAAGGGTTTGACAGTTCCCACTACCACCTCTGCTTTCTCATAGTAATTCAGCATAGTTAGGAATCTGTAAACCCAAAACTTTTGTAATTAGGTTATGCAAAGGAAGTTTTTTAAAAAAATATATACTACATATGTTAATTTTTATTTATTATTTTATTGGGGGTTAATTATTTACAGAACAGTTGTTGACACATGGATACAATTTCTCATCTCCCTGTGATAGGTGTCTGCAAAATACTTCAAAAATGAGTTGCTGGGTGTTGGGTGGTAGCGCAGCAGTTTAAGTGCACGTGGCACAAAGCGCAAGGACCAGTGTAAGGATCCTGGTTCGAGCCCCTGGCTCCCCACCTGCAGGGGAGTCACTTCACAGGCGGTGAAGCAGGTCTGCAGGTGTCTATCTTTCTCTCCCCCTCTCTGTCTTCCCCTCCTCTCTCCATTTCTCTCTGTTCTATCCAACAATGAAAACAGACAATAATAGCTACAACAATAAAACAAGGGCAACAAATAAATAAAGGGAATAAATAAATATTTTTAAAACCAAAAAACAAAAAATGAGTTGCTTATAAACAGATTTCAAACAGTTGTCTCTCCTCTGGTGATGGTAACTATGTTTCTGACCTTTCAGGCATAGAAAAGGTAGCAGTAGGATCAAAGCTGTCTTAAATAACAATGAGGGTGACAGACCCAGATGACTGGAGTGCTAGAGAGCACAGGGCTTTGTGTCTTTAGTAGAAGAGAGGTGCACCCACACTGAGGTGCTATTGGACTCCAGAGATAAGAACCCCTGGTGAACTGCTCCCATGAGCCTCTGGGAGGAGGTCACTGAGCATTCAAAAGTGGCTAGTTGTTAGTCCCAACATAGCCACAGAGATGATGGATGCTCCAAGTGTTGTAGAAAAGTAGCCACAAAACTGGCTGAGACACATTGCATATTGTGATGTACTTCCGGGTCTGGTGAGAGCTGTGCTCCTAAAATTATGTCCCCAATTCTGAGTGGGATTAGGTGTGAAGGTTGGTTCTCTCTCTCCGCAGGTGCTCTGTGCCTATGCAGAACTGTTGAGACTTGGCATTAAAGGCGTTCCCCCATTTCTTCAGGCTTGATTCGGGTAGCTTTCCCTTGCATAGATCTTCATAATCCGCCTTCTTTATTCTGCACTGGTGCTTCTGGATGTTTCAGCAACTCAAGAGTTCTTAACCCAGATGTACAGCTGAGCTGGGTTTGTGCTGACCACACTTTTCAGACAGGAAGTCATTCCCAGCTGGGATACTCCTTCATAGTATATCAGCTAAGGAATCCTTAAGACTAAAAGTGATTTTCTGTTACTGTGCTGAGTTCTAAAGCCATCTTACTCAAGGTCTTTTTTTTTTTTTTTTTTTGTAGTTTTCATTAAAATCCCCTGTAGGAATGGTAAGGGTATTGCATGTGTACACTGTAAAGTTTTAGTAATTTTTAAAGTACCATTCTGAATGATTAAGTTGGACTTGGTCTCTGTTAACAATGATGTACTGTACTATACTGTACCTCAGTTCACTGTATTGGTGTATATTGTGTCAGTGTTAGCCTGAAGCACCCCTGCTGTTGTAGTGAGCCTGTCTTCAGAGTTGTTTGGCTTTGGAGTTACAGAAGAACAAAAGGCATGCTCAACAGTTTTTTTTTTTAAAGCTAGCTTCCACAGAAATGCAACTTCTGGTATGAGTTCTTCTGACAAAATAATAGGCACTTCTGCATCACTTAGGTTCAAGAGTACAACTCCAGGCTATTTGCTATCAGTGATGTAGACAAATGATAAACTCTGAGGAGCAGTTCCTGCTGATGTTGGAACAAAGATGTGCATGATCATCATCACTGAAGGCTCCTGACCTGACTGCAGGCTCAGCCAAGCCTATAGGGAAGAGCCCATTTCCATACTGGAGAGGATAGAAAGGAAGCTGGCTAATACAAGATAAAAAAATGAGATAAAGAAAAAAAAATAACCTATCAGAAAGGTTTTTTTAATCTACAGAAAACAAAAAGTTTGGATGTTCTTTCAAGTATAGTGAGAGAATGGCTAACATGTATCTACCAATTATATTCACCTGCACATTTTCTCTCCTTTTTTTTTTTTAAACCCCCTGCTCTTGCAGATTATAAATACTCTGCTTTTTTTTTTTTTTTTTTTTTTTTTTGCCTTCTCATACTGTGCTCCACGGTAGTGTTGGGATCTTAAATTCTAGCTCTCAGTAAATACCACCTCTTATCAAATGGTGTCTATCTCCAGATCCTGGTCTTCCTACAAGATAAGAAGTACATCTGTTCAGTATTCATCTAGGGTCGATCACTAGCCATTAAAAAATCAGCTTAACTCTGAATCTTGAGAGGATAAAGATGTAGAGAGTCCAATGGAGAAAAGATAGGAAATGCTGGTGTTCTTTATGCATGTTTCAAGATGAATTTATTATTATTAAAAGGGAATTGCTTTTTTAATGAGAGAATTCAACTATCAAGTATTTTTGGTGTTAGGAACTTACTGCATAATTTTTTTTTAATATTTACTTATTTATGAGAAAAGAGAGAAAATCAGAGCACTACTCTGATTACAGAGCACCTTGTGCTTGGAGAGTCCAATTATTATCATCATCATTATTATTATTTTACCAGAGCACTGCATAGCTCTGGCATATGGTAGTGCTAGGGATTGAACCTGGGACCTTGGAGCCTCAGGCATAACCATCATGCTGTCTCCCCAGCCAGTGACTCTGATTTAAAAAAATTTTTTTTTAAATATTTATTTTATTTATTTATTCCCTTTTGTTGCCCTTGTTGTTTTATTGTTGTAGTTATTGTTGTTGTCGTTATTGGATAGGACAGAGAGAAATGGAGAGAGGAGGGGAAGACAGAGAGGAGGAGAGAAAGAGAGACACCTGCAGACCTGCTTCACCGCCTGTGAAGCGACTCCCCTGCAGGTGGGGAGCCGGGGTTTGAACCGGGATCCTTATGCCGGTCCTTGTGCTTTGCGCCACCTGCGCTTAACCCGCTGCACTACAGCCCGACTCCCTGATTTTTTTTTTTAAAAGAATTTATTTATTCATGAGAAAGACGGGCGGAGAGAGAGAAAGAAGTAGACATTACTCTGATACATGTGCTGCCAGGGATTGAACTCAGGACCTCATGGTTGAGAATCCAATGCTTTATCCATTGCACCACCTACCGGACCACAAGAGAGTCTGATTCTTTATCCGTGGAGCCACCTCCCAGGTTGTTATATGTAAGTCTTGTATTTTAGTTCTGCACCACCTCCCTGACCATGAAAAGAGACCTCTTTGCTTATCTTTTACTTGATATTTAATAACTATTCAACTTTTTTACAAGCCTTTTTTATTTATTTGAGAGTAGGAGACAGGGAGGGAGGAGAAAGAGACACAGACAGACATGAGTAACATCGGCAGCACTTGTGAAGCTTTCCCCCTGCACCTGTTCTACTTTTAATTTGTTCTTCTAAGCATAATACTTTCACCTTGATTGTGACTCTTTTCTTCTATCCAATAAAATTGTTGAGGACCTTGGTAGGTGACTTTGCAGCCAAGCTCATACCTTTCATACTCAAGACCCTGAGTTCAAGCATAAAATAAAAATAGACAAAAGTATAAAGAACAGTGAGTGGAGAACAGTGCTTTTGTCTGTCATTAAGAACAGTTGTTGAAGGCTGAGGAGATGTGCAGTGGTAGTACTTCCATGCAACACAGTTTTGGTTCAACTCTTGTCACTACAGTATAGCCAGATTGATGTGATGTTCTGGTCGGAAAAAAAACAAAAAACTGCAAATTCTGGTTAACTTCTATCAAATGCTTCTATTTCTCCATTCTATCTTAATATAACCACCAATTTAATATTACACAATAGACTTATTTCCAAGAAAGCTACAAGTAATACATATAGTACAGATACATTTTTCTGTATGGGCATCAAATCATTAAATAAACTTAGTTTTTTTCCTCCCATTAAGATTATCACTGGGTTTAATGCCTGCATGACTCCACTGTTTCTGTTAGTCTTTTTTTTTTCTTTCCTCTAGTGATATGGTAAGAGAGATAGAAAAGGAGAGAGAGAGAATGGAGAGACACCACAGCACTGCTCCATCACTTGTGAAACACCTCCTCCAGGTTCTCTCATGTGGTGACCCAGATCTCAGATTCTGGTCCTTGAACATGGTAAGCCACCTGCCACCTTCCCACTTATCCACCCCCCCCCTTTTTTTAAATACTACCAACTAGTAGCCAGAAATTTTAAAATGCTTTTTTTTTTTATTATGAGAAAAATCTGAAAATCTAAACCAGTATAAAAGTGAAATTGTTCAAAATGCCAACTGAGAGCAGAGTAAATTAATGAAGGCCAACGAGAGTTATCGGTATGCTCCTTAGTGAGTGTTTTATGTCTATTTTACTTCATCTTTATGGTGACTCTTTGAGTCAAACCCAGTCACTCCTATTTCAGAGGAAGAAAGGTTAAGTGACCCATGCAGAAACTGATGAAGTACAAATTTAAACCACAACGGGACTCAGAAACCTGCACTCTAGCTCTGGTTCAGGAGGACATGAGTATCTTATGTAATACTACTACCCAGAATTTACTGGCATGGCCAGTTTTCTTTTAAAAACCATTATTTTAATGAGTGATATAGAGTGAAAGACAGGAGAGAGAGGCAGGGTGCAGGCACCAGATCACTGCTTAGTTCTGGTTTATGGTGGCAGTGGGGATTGAACCTGGGGCCTTAGAATCTCAGGCATGAAAATCTTTTCCATAGTCATTGTGCCATCTCCCTACCTCAGTACTCTTTTAATTTTAATATTCTAATAAAAACATATGCTGAACAAAGTTTGATTTTGTCAGAAGTGGCATTTATTTAGGACCGAAGAGATAACTCAGCATTAGAGAACAGGACTTAGATGTTTGAGGCTCTAGGAACCGCAAGTTTGATCCCTGGCACTGCCATATGCTAGAACTGAATAGTACTATGGTTTCTTGTCCTTTCTCATGAAAATAAATCTTTTTTTTTTTTTTTGTAACATGTGCTAAACCAGGTGTGCTACCACCTAGCCCCTATAATTTTTTTTTTTTTTGCCTCCAGGGTTATTGCTGGGGCTCAGTGCCTGCACCATGAAACCACTGCTGCTGGAGGCCATTTTCCCCCTTTTGTTGCTCTTGCTGTTGTAGCCTTGTTGTGATTATTATTGTTATTGTTGATGTCTTTCTTTGTTGGATAGGACAGAGAGGAATGGAGGGGGGAAGACAGAGAGGAGGAGAGAAAGGTAGACACCTGCAGACTTGCTTCACCGCCTGTGAAGCGACTCCCCTGCAGGTGGGGAGCGGGGGTTTCAAACCGGGATCCTTACTCTGGTCCTTGCGCTTTGCGCCACGTGCAGTTAACCCGCTGTGCTACCGCCCGACCCCCCTATAAATATATATTTTTAAAAAACACGCTATTAGTCCTATTAGATGCTAGATACTTTCTAGTTGCTTTAGAAATTGTATAATCCAGGACTTGGGACATGGCATATATTTATGTAAAGGCTCATGACTGAGGATTTGCGGTCGCAGGTTCCATCCCTGCCACCACCATAAGCTAGAGCTCAATGAGCAGTGATATGGTATATAAAAAAAAAAGGGGGACAGGGCCCTGGAGGTGGTGTGCAGAGTAAAGTGCACATGTTACCATGCTCTGGAACTCAAGTACAAGGCCCTGGCTCCCATTGGTAAGAAGGAAGCTTCACAAGCAGAATCAAGTGGCCGATGTTGTTTTCTTCTCTGCTCTATTTCTCTCTCTTAATCATAATCATAGTAAACATTAATAAGGAAGCAGGGAATTTATAATCCAGTAGTTATTCATTCATGCATATATTCGTGGGTCTGAACTCAATTTTGAAGTATCTTCCCTTTCCCTCTTCATTCCAGTGGCATACAAAGACCCTATGGGCCATTTTTAGTGATTGTTTATAAATGTCTATTTCTTAGATCCTTGGAGGTACTGTTTGGAAGCACTGTCTTCTGTTTTTATCCTGAATTTAGAAATCTAGGCAACTCATTTTTGATGAATAATAATAGTTCCTTAAAGATATCTTTATTGGAAGCTAGATAAGTGGCTCAAGTGATAGAGAATGTTTTTTATACTTTCTTTTTTTTTAAAAAAAATTATCTTTATTTATTGGATAGAGACAGCCAGAAATCGAGAGGGTAGGGGAGATAGAGAGGGAGAGAGAAAGAGCTTCACCACTTGCAAAGCTTTCCCTCCTCAGGTGGGGACTGAGGGCTCGAACATGGATCCTTGAGCACTGTAACGTGTATTCAACCAGGGGCGCCACCACCCAGTCCTGAGAACTGTATTTTCATGCCGGAGGTTCCCAGTTGTTTTCAGCACTGCATGGGTTGGAGTGATGATCTGATTTGTCTGTCTCTTTTTTCTCTGCCTCATGTGAAACTTCCTCTCTTTTTAAAAATATTTATTCATTCCCTTTTATTGCCCTTGTTGTTTTATTATTGTAGTTATTATTGTTACTATTGATGGCATCATTGTTGGATAGGACAAAGAGGAATGGAGAGAGGAGGTGAAGACAGAGGGGGAGAGAAAGATAAACACCTGCAGACCTGCTTCACCACCTGTGAAGCAACTACCCTGCAGGTGGGGAGCAGGGGGCTCAAACCGGGATTCTTAAGCCAGTCCTTGTGCTTTGCGCCGCCTGTGCTTAACCCGCTGTGCTACCGCCCGACTCCCCTCTCTCTCTCTATGTAATAAATAAAAGCTTTGCTTTTACAGAAGGAGCATGGCAGATAGGTAATTAAGGACATTGAAATGGGAGCAGTTAGTCTCAGTGAGTTCACAAGGCTCTTCTAAGAAGGAGTCTGAGGCCCAGTCTCTGAAGGAGATGGGACAGTGGAGCAGACATCAAAGATGCCGTTTCTGAAGGAGAGTCATAAACCAAGGATGCAGGCAGCCTCTGGAAGCTTGGAAGCAGGAGAACATTCCTCTAACCCCCAGAAAGGACCACAGCAATGAAAACATCTTGACCTTAACTCTGTAAGACCTATATTTAAACTTGTGACATTTTATAAATATTTTTTTTAAAAAGGAAACAAACAAAAAACTTGTGACTCCAGAATTGTAGGATATTTTTGTTTTAAGTCACTTGTATGTAATAATTTGTTATATCAGCAATAGAAAACTCAATCTCATCATTAATATTTATCATGGAATCTGAAGTTCTGTGTGACTACAAAATGAAATATAAGAGGCCAGGTGGTGGTGCACCTGGTTGAGTGCATATCTTCCCATGCATAAGAACTCAGGTTCGAGCCTCCTCTCCCCACTAGTAGAGGAGACTCTTCATGAGCTGTGAAACAAGTCTACAGGTATCTATCTTTCTCTTTAGTTTTGTCATCTTTAGTTTTTAGGGGTTTGTGATGTGTCTTGACATGGACTTTTTTGGATTTATCCTGTGTATATAGATATCTTTTCTTTCTAGAAGATATTTAGTAGCTTATCATGTATTAGTAATATTATTAATGTGAAATAAATTACATTACTCCTTTAATCTGTCTTCTTTATGGTATTATGTTATTATTTTAATTAATGATTTAATAATGATTAACAAGATTGTAGGATAAGAGTGGCACAATGCCATACGATTTCCACCACCAGAGTTCTGTATTCCATCACCTCCATTGGAAGCTTTTATTCTTTATCCCTTGGGGGGTGTGGACCAAAATTCCTCAAGGGGTGCAGAAGGTGGAAGGTCTGGCTTCTGTTATTGCTTCTCCCCTGACCGTGGATGTTGGCAGGTTGATCCATACCCACAGCTTTTGACACAGAATAGAAAAACCTGAGAGTGTACAGGTGAAAAGTACCTGGAGGCTGGGCTAAGCAAGTGTTGCAAGTAAGCAGATGAGTAATACAGAAGCAAAAATGAGTATACAGCTTTGGTTACTACAGAGGTGATTAAATACATTTACTTTCCATATTAGGCTTAGCACTTAACTATTCTTATCTGCTACTGCTGCTCAGTGAGGTTCAGTCTGGCCTTCCTTGTCTTGAATTCTTTGTTTCTACCTACTTGACCTTTCTGCCACCTGCACCTGCACAATGTTAAACTCCTGCATATTTTCACTCCCTCCTTTATTGACTCCATCATTTGGCTCTGAATCTCAAACCCACAACACTTGTCTCTAATTTTCTTTAGTGGGATAGGGTTCTGGGAAAGTTAGGTTCCAGGATACATTGGTGAGGTCGTCTGCCCAGTGAATTCAGGTTGAATCTTTATGGTACTTTTTGACGGGCAACACTTTTTTTTTTAAGCTTTGAAAATTATTTAATAGTGATTTGTAAGACTATAAAATGATGAGAGTATAGTTATTTTTTTTTAAATGTTATTTATAAAATGGAAACACTGACAAGACCATAGGATAAGAGGGGCACAATTCCCACCACCAGAACTCTGAATCCCATCCTTTCTCCTGATAGTTTTCCTATTCTTTTTTTTAAATATTTATTTATTTATTCCCTTCTGTTGCTCTTGTTGTTTTATTGTTGTAGTTATTCTTTTTGTCATCGTTGTTGGATAGGACAGAGAGAAATGGAAAGAGGAGGGGAAGACAGAGGGGGAGAGAAAGATAGACACCTGCAGACCTGCTTCACCGCCTGTGAAGCGACTCCCCTGCAGGTGGGGAGCCGGGGGCTCGAACCAGGATCCAGTTTTCCTATTCTTTAACCCTCTGGGAGTATGGACCAGGGTCATTATGGGGTGCAGAAGCTGTGGGTGAGCGAGCCTGTGCCTGGATGCTGCTGATCCTTTCGGGTCCTGAAGTGGACCGAGGTTGCCGTAGGTCTTCACCTGTCCTGCTGGATGGCGAGAAGCTCCTTCATGTCATGCACAGCTCCTCCTCCTCCCCTCCTACTCACCCAGGGCCCTGAAGCACATACTTGTGTGTGAGACCCTGGGTTTGGGCCTTGGCAACACATATGAACATCAAGGATGGCACAGAGAAAGCTTCATAGATAGTGGCCTGGTGCTGTGGTTTCTCTCCTCTTTGTCTGTCTGTCTGTCTCTAAAATAAAGAGTAGAAGTATTGGTCCCAGAAGGCTGCTCAGGGTTAGCATAGTGCAGTTGCAAAGCCCTGGATTCATTCCCTGGAGTAACATTAAAAAAAGAAGAATGAATGAAAAACTTAATTAAGCAATTTATTCTAGGTTAAGCAATATAGATTTCAATTTAGAAAGACTAATGCAGTGAGACATTCCTAACAGAGCTGAGGACTGTAGGCCAGGGGTGAGGAAGATCTGACCCATTTGGTTTGGCCTTGTCAATGCAACTGAAACTTTTATTATAGTAACATTATGTGTTAATTTTTTTAATTTAGCGATTTATGTATTAATTTTTAAGTTGATAGTTTTGTATAATCTGTGAATTATGTTATAAATACTCAAATGACCCTTGGCAGAAAACAGGTCCTCCACCCCTGCTATAGGTTTGTTCTGTCATGTACCAGACACCATTCTTTTATTTATTTATTTATTTATTTATTCTCTTTTGTTGCTTTTTGTTGTTTTATTGTCGTAGTTATTGATGTCATTGTTGTTGGATAGGACAGAGAGAAATGGAGAGAGGAGGGGAAGACAGAGAAGGGGAGAGAAAGACAGACACCTGCAGACCTACTTCACCGCCTGTGAAGCGACTCCCCTGAAGGTTGGGGAGCCGGGGGCTCGAACCGGGATCCTTAGGCCGGTCCTCGTGCTTTGTGCCGCCTGTGCTTAACCCGCTGCGCTACCGCCTGACTCCCACCAGACACCGTTCTAGACCATTCTTGACCTGAGGAATGCAGCAGTGGACAGAGCATAGAAGGTTGCTCTTATGTAGATAGATTCTAATTGACTAAGAGATAACAGATGGCAAACAAAATATCAATAAATAATATGCCAGACAGTCATACATTCTTATTTTTCTTAAATAACTAGGGTGGTCTAGGAGGTGGTGTGGGTAAAATATTTGGTCCTCAAGCATTAGTTCCTGAGTTCAGTCCCCAGCAATACATATTCCAGGGGGATACTCTGTCCTCACTTCCTTTTTCTCTCTAAAAAATAAATAAATGAAATTACAAACAAAACTTCCGTGCAAGAGCCTCCCTCCAAGGACTAAGTTTCAATCTCCAGCACTGCCATAAGCCAGAGCAGAGCAGAGTAGCACTCTGTTTAAAATAAACAAAAGGTAGCTGGTGGCCTGAGTGGTGGCACAGTGCATAAAGCACTGGACTCTCAAGCATGATGTCCCATGTTTCATCCCAGTAATGCTATGGTTCTCTCTCCATTCTCTCATGAGTAAATACAAAAATCTTTTAAAAAATAGTGAATGAAATGGAAAGTATAATATTTTTTATCACTCAGTGGGGGAAATAATGATTTACAAGGTAGTTGTCACATATATACAGTTTCTTATCTCCCAGTGATAGCTATTTGTATGCAAGAGTGTACTATTTTTTTATAGATGCATCAGGGAAGGACTTTCAGATAGAATAACATTTTTCCCCTTTTTTATTTTCTTTTTCTTTTTTTCAAGATGTTTATTTATAGTCAAGATAGAGAGGGTAAAAACTAGAACATCATTCTAGCACATGAGATGCTGAGACTCGAACTCAGAACCTCATGTTTCTAAGTCTAGTGTCTTATTTACTTTGCCATCTCCTGGGCATGTAAGATAATATTTTCATCAGAGGTCTAAAATATTTAACCACCTAGGATAGGAATATTCATAAAGAAGGAACAGTAAAGTTACTGGTCTCAAGGGGAAAATGTTCTTGTCTTGGTCAAATGCATCTATCAAGAGGTGATGAAATCAGGTAGTTATGGGGCCAGATAGTGGCGTATGAGCATACACATGATCTTACTTAGTTATGGGGCCAGGTGGTGGTGTATGAGCATACACCTGATCTTAGTTATGGGGCCAGGTGGTGGTGTATGAGCATACACATGATCTTAGTTATGGGGCCAGGTGGTGGTGTATGAGCATACACATGATCTTAGTTATGGGGCCAGGTGGTGGTGTATGAGCATACATATTACCTTACTCAAGGACTCAATTTCAGTGACGCCAGAATCACCTGCAGAGCTTCTTTAACACGTCTAAATTCCACTCAGATGTTATGTGCTTCTGGGAATGGGGTTGAGAATCTTCATTTTCACAATTACCTCTTATAAGCTAAAACTGGAGTGATACTGTTTTGAATCACAGCTGCCTTTGTGGTTGCTTGTGAATTGAGGAGTCCTGTTAATAGGGAACCACTGCAGATTTAACACAGTTGGAATGTGCCACCTCGTCTTTAGAGCTAATAGGTAACTAGACCCATACTGAGCCTCAAAACCAGGACTTTTGGTGTGGCATTTCTATCCCTTCAAATTTAAAAACATTTTTTCAAAGGGTAAGTGAGAAAGATCTACATTCCCAGGCTTCCAAGAAACTTCTAAATACATAGCTTTGGGGAGTGGTGTGTGTGTGTGTAGTGGAAGGGTACTGATGCTCTTTTTAAAAAATATTTATTCCCTTTTGTTTTTAATTGTAATTATTATAGATGTCGTCCTTATTGGATAGGACAGAGAGAAATGGAGAGAGGAGGGGAAGACAGAGAGGGGGAGAGAAAAACAGACACCTACAGACCTGCTTCACATGAAGGGACTCCCCTGCAGGTAGGGAACCGGGGCTCAAATAGGCATCCTTAGGTCAGTCCTTGTGCTTAACCTGCTGCGCTACTGCCCAGCTCCCGGTGCTGATACTCTTTTGTTTTACTCTTAACCAACCTTCCTTCCTTCCTTCCTTCTTTCCTTCCTTCCTTCCTTCCTTCCTTCCTTCCTTCCTTCCTTCCTCCCTCCCTTCCTTTCTTTTTATTTTTTTATTGATTTAATAATGATTGACAAGATCATAAACTAAGGAGTCCAATTCGCCACTAGAATTCCGTATCCCATCTCCTCCATTGGAAGCTTTCCTGTTCTTTATCCCTCTGAGAGTAGGGACCGAGGATCATTATGGGGGCAGAGGGTGGGAGATTTGGCTTCTGTAATTTCTTCTCCACTGAGCTTTGGTAGGTGGATCCATACCCCCAGTCTGCCACTGTCTCTCCTTAGTTGGGCAGGGCTTTGGAGAGGTTGGGTTCCAGACACACTGGTGAGGTTGTCTGCCCAGGGGCATCAGGTTGGTGTCATGGTAGCATCTGCAATTTGATGGCTGAAAAGCATTAAGATATAATTATAGGGGGCCCAGCGGTAGCACAGTGGGTTAAGCTCATGTGGCATGAGGACTGTTGGAAGGATCCCGGTTCGAGTCCCTGGCTCCCCATCAGCAGGGAGGGTTGCTTCACAAGCTGTGAAGTAGGTCTGCAGGTGTTTATCTTTCTCTGCCTCTTGTCTTCCTCTCCTCTATTTCTCTCTGTCCTAAACAACAACAAAGGCAACAAAATGGAAAAAATGGCCTGCAGGAGCAGTGGTTTCATAGTGCAGGCACTGAGCCCCAGCGATAACCCTGGAGGCAAAAAAAAAAGAGATAATTATAGCAGAATAAATTGTTTAATAATCAGGAACCTATAGGTAAGAATATAGCAGATGAGGGAGTCGGGCGGTAGCGCAGTGGGTTAAGCGCAGGTGGCATAAAACGGGAGGACCACCATTAGGATCCCGGTTTGAGACCCAGGCTCCCCACCTGCAGGGGAGTTGTTTCACAGGTGGTGAAGCAGGTCTGCAGGTGTCTATCTTTCTCTTTCCCCTCTCTGTCTTCCCCTCCTCTCTCCATTTCTCTCTGTTCTAACAATGACCACATCAATAACAACAATAATAGTAACTTCAACAACAATGAAAAACAACAAGGGCAACAAAAGGGAAAATAAAATTTTAAAAAAGTTGTAAAAAGAATATAGCAGATGAGAATTGGGGTCTTCATATTAGGAGGGTCTAGGAAAATCTATTTTTAGGTATATTCCAAGGGGGCCCATGACTTCACTAATTTTTGCCTAAGAGGAAAAAAGAAAGGAAAAAAACAAACAAACAAAAAACCAAAAAAAAAAAAACCCCAAAAAACTAGTATAGTCATAGGCCCTTTGGAATATAACTAAAATAGGCCTACTAACTATCTACAAAACAGAGACCCCCCAACTCTTCATTTGAACTATTCCAGCCTTTAGGTTCATGATTAGTTTCAGTTTGGCTTTATATGTTAACTCTTTTTTCAGCCACCAAGTTCCAGATGCTGATGCCAACCAGACCTCCCTGGGTAGATGACCCCACCAATGTGTCCTGGAGCTCCACTTCTCCAGAGCCCTGCCACACTAGGGAAAGAGACAAGCTGGGTGTATGGACAGATCTGTCAAAGCCCATGTTCAGTGGGGAAGTAATTACAGAAGCTAATAGTTCTGTACCCCATAATGACCCTGGGAATTGTGTGGAGTTGTAACCTTCTTACCCTATGGTTTTTGTCAGTGTTTTCTTTTTATAAATAAATATTAAAAAAATAAGTAAAAATAAAAAAAGAAAGAAAGAAAAACCCTGATAGTGTGATGACCCTGATAGTGTGATAACTTCAAGCAATAGTTGGGCTTTGGGTAAACATCAGTGAATGCATATGGGAGAGGCTCTTGTAAATGAGAGGATTGTGGATAGTTGTATGGACAGAAACCCAAGATTCAGTAACTGGGTATGTTGTATGGGAAGCGGATATTCCAAATTGCCCATTTTAGCTAGTAAAGATATTTCAGTGAATGTCTCATGTTAAGTAAAAGAAAGGTTAGAAGTTCCATGTGAAATAAGATATTAACCTTCTTCCTTGGATTTGAGATGCTATCCTCTGGATAACTATGTATTGGAGTCAGGTTCCCCATGCCCGCTTGCATCTTATATTTTAAATTCATTCAACAATAGTAGGTTATTGTCTACTATCTGATATTATTTTGTTTTATTTATGAGTCCAATAGGCTTGTTTTAAAACTTCAAGATAGAAAAAATAAGTTAAAGTAAATGTAATGAAAGGAGCTATAATTTGTGATTGTTGAACACTTTTCTAAATGTAATCTGAAACACATCTGTGTGTCTTTCAGAGGGTATGTTTTCCAATTTTGGTTTGACTTTCTTATTTTTTTTACCAGCACACAGCTCAGATCTGGCTTATGGTGGTGCCTGAGATTGAATCTGCTTTAACTTGTTTCTTAAAATTATAAATAGTAACAAGAAAGCTAGAGATATGAATTTAGAAATCAAGAAATCAGAACTGAATAGATGAATTTGGTAGTTAGAGGCAGAAATACATAATACAAATCCATAGAGGTGGATGTGATCACATAAACCATGAGTACAAAATTATAAACACAGTATTTTAGTTTCCAAGGGTCAGGAATCTAAGTATAGCTCAGTGGGCTTTCTGCTTCAGAGTCAAGACTGAAATCAAGGTGTTGGCTAGGTGTTGGCTGGTGTCTCCTCTGAAGGTGTGACTGTGAAGAATTCAGTTCTTTAGGTTTCTTGGGATGAGGGCCTCAGTTATTTGCTGACAGCAAGCGTCAGAAGTTCTTTGTCAGACACATCTCTTTAACATGGCAGCTTACTTCATGAAAAACCCCCAAAGAAAGCATCTGCTTGCAAGACAAAAGTCAAAATTTGTTGTAATTTATTCACAAAAGTAACACCCTCTCAAAAATGCTATATTCTGTTGGCTAGACACAGGGTTTTTCCACAGTAGCAGTGTTGAAGAAAATATGAATATGAAGCTTGGCATAAGTACAGAGGAATAGGATGAAGAAAATAGCAAACTGCTTTCTTTCTATTCTCCTTGCAAACAAGAAACCTGAACTCAAGCCGCTCTTGCTTATGTGTTGTTCTTAGATTCTCCCTCAGTTATGGTCACAAAAACATCTGCTTCCTGTGTTCCTGAGCAAAACAGCTTATTCTTGGTATAGATGCATTTGAACTTTTATGTGGCCATGATCCCAATCCCGGTCCCTGGACTGTACACTCACTAAATATGTACTGATGGCAGTCTTTTGAGCTAGTTTAATTAGGACGTGTGGACTTCTACCTACCTCCCCTCCCCGTTTGCACTCTTTCTTTTGCATCTTGGTCATTTTTTCCTTCTTAGTTGTGATCACACTCTCTCCAAGGCTCCCTTCTCCCTTTCAATACAGAACATCACATAGCATTATTTGAGAAGCACCATAAAAGTGGCCAGAAGTATCATAGGAATTAAGTATAATGGTGAAGAGGCAGGGTTGTCAAAAATTTATTCTGTTGGTACATATCTGCAGGAATCTTTCCCAAGGTGTATTTCTTCTCATTTATAGAGATACTTTCTCCTGCAGTGTAACTGATTTGTTTTACTAGAGAAACTGATTTGGTTTACAAAAAGAATAAAAACTAGAGAAAAAAATTAAGTGGATTTCTATCAGCCCCCAGGTCTGTATTTCTTTTTGTAAGGTTATGTGAATTTGGAAAGGATACTTAACCTATAATTATTTTACTGTTTCTAGGATGGGAGTATTAGTAACTACCATCCATACAACTCAGAATAAACAAGTAGATTTTTTAAATTTATAATTTATTATATTTATTTATTATTGGATAGAGACAGAAATTGAGAGGAGGGGAAGATAGAGAGGGAGAGAGACAGAGAGATACCTGCAGTCCTGCTTCACCACTTGTAAAGCTTTCCCCCTGCAGGTGGGGACCAGGGGCATGAACACAGATCCTTGTGCATTATAATGTGTGCACTTAACCAGGCGCACCACCACCCAGCCCCAACACTTAGATTTTTTTTCAGGTAAAGACATAGACTAAAAGGTGGGGGGAGAGAGAGACATCACAGCACTGAAACTTCCTCCAATGCTGTGCTTGGACCTGGGTTACACACAGTATGAAGCAGTGCGCTACCCAAGTGAGCTGTTTTGCCAGCCCAACATTGTTTTAGTTTGTATGTGATAACTAGGAGTCCAAAACTTATTCTCCTGTATTCAAGAGTCATCTCTTAGACTCCTGAAGATTTTGGAGATACAAAGGTCTTTGATCTAGTCTTGTGGAGTCACAGTTCACTTTTATTTTTGGCTATATTGGGGATTGAACCTGGGACCTTTTGTGCTTCAGGCATAAAAGTTTTTACATAACCACAATGCTAACACCTCAGCCCCACATCATTAAATTTTCCCCAAGTATTTCTCCTGGGGATAATATCCTGATGACTGTAATCCTGGACTCCCTTCTCTCTTTAGTTGATTTCAACATGGTTGTAATATCAACTTGATTGTTTTCCTTTCTCCTCATGATGATTTTGTTGCTCTGAATTGCTTCCTATTTCTCCAGTTTTCTTAACTTTTTTGGCTTTATGCTGCCAACTCTCTCAGTTACAAAAGGACATACCTTTCTCTTTATCTCCCCCGCCCCCACGATTTATTATCTTTTGTTTGAGTGAGAGAGACTAACACCAGGACACCATTCCAGTATATGTGGAGCCAGGGATGGAGCCTGAAGTCTCATACATGCAAGTCCTATGCATTACCAGAGCCATCTCCAGGCTACAACGCCTCTCCTTTCATTTCAATATTCAATGTTATTGAGATGTCAGGTCTCACAGTATTCTCCTTAAACATTCTCTCCAGCCCTTCACACCTACAGTCTGATCTAATTCAGCACTATCTGTGTTTAGACCATCCTTACCTCATGGGCTCTGAGTTTTAACAATGGATTAGTGTTGTTACTGCAACACTACCTCGAATTCTCAGTAGAAAAAATTACCCCAAAGGAGATGGGGAAGGATTTTATTATTTAAATATACAAAATAACCAATTCAACAAAAATGGTTTCTCATGTTTGACACCAAAACTATAGACATGAGAAAAGATACCACTTGGAGTTCAATATTTTTCACACATAATTTTAACATTATTTATTATAACAATCTTTAAAACTATATAAATGACTACTTCTAAAATTATTAATTACTTAATTTGACTACACACACCCAGTATGCTTTAGGAAGTTATATTCTGATATACAGTTGCAATTTTTCTTTCTCTCCTCTTTTTTTTTTTTTTTAGAGACATTAAGAAATTGAGGGGAAGTGGGAATAGAGAGATACCTGCTGCACTGCTTCACTGCTTCTGAAGCTTTTCTCTCATAGATGGAGGACCAAGGGCTTGAACCTGGGTCCTTGCATATGGTAATCTGTATGCTCTACAGTGTGTGCCACCACCGATAATGCTATCACCATGCCAATGGCACAAAATTATCTCATCCTTTTCTTCCACTTGGAAATCAAAAATCAAATACCCCTTCTTTGTTTTTTTCATATGTTCTGTATTCATAAAGGGACAATTTTCAGTCCTGTTTTCTTGAATTGTTCCTGTTGCTCTCACACCTTTCTTCTTCAAGGCTGACATTAATTTGACACTTGTAAAGAAGCTATTAAATCACAGGTGATAGGGATATTGACCTCTTTCTAAAAGAACATCAGCAAAATTCATAACTAGATTTCCACTTAAGCCAAGATCAAGATCCTTGTCTGTCATCATAGTTGACTGCTCTTGATAAGGCTCAAACCAAACCAGATAACCCTGTGTGGTTTTGCCATGCCACATTTTATAGCCAATTCTAATAGGTTTCCCACTTAGGAACTGGTCACTAGCAAAGCATTCACACACTGTCTTATCAAAATAAGAATATTCTTCTAGGGGAGAATACAGGAGGAAATGTTTATTTGCTTTATAAGAGGCCTCAATTTTGTAAACTTATCTCTTTGATCTAGGTGGCTATTATCTGCAAAACGCAAGTATGAAAAACATCAACTCAAACCTGTCTCTTTTAATTGCATCTCTAACCTGATTTTGATCAGCATCAGCAATATCCCAATATATCCCTCTTCTGGGATGTCTGACAATTCCACTCAAAAGCAGAACACCAAACACACACTGTATTTCCTGAACTGTGACTTCTAAATTGATATTTTTCTGAGAAGCGTAACTATTGGTTTCATTGACAATCAAGTTGAATGTCTCATCATCAAAAAATAATTCAAAGAGCTCTACTGGGTTCACCTTCTCATTCTTGAGATTCAAAAGTCCAGAATCCAATGCTGACCAGCTTGGAAAAGTTGGGTTTAATGTCTCTTTTGGCCCAGTTCTTCTCTTGGACATTTGACATCTTTAGTTTTTTCTGAGCAGGTTGGATCTCAGATTCCTTACCATCTTCCACATCTGAGTTTCCAGAAAATGTAAGGTCTTGGAGCAGTTGACTCACTCGAGTTTTGTCTTTTTTTCTCCCTTTTCAGGTAATGTCTCCTGCAGCATATTTCAAGGATGAGACATACAACCGGGCCCACAAGTCACCTTGGTGATGGTCCTTCAGAGTGTTCAAATGTACAGCTGTCCTTTCAGAAGGGACAGCAGTACTATAAGGGGCTTGGGGCATACTACCTCCAGGAAAGAAAAAGAATATATTTAATAAAAAAATAAACAAAAAAACCCCTTCAGTTTTACTCAATAGTCCATGATAAATCCAGATGCCCAAAGATTACTAAAAACATCTTATTTTTTTATGCTACTGGGACTTATTGGGCCTTTGTGCCTGTGCAATTCCATTGATCCAGGCAGACCTTATCTTTTTTCCTTTCAATCTCAAATAGAAACAGAGAGGGAGAGAGACAGACACCACAGCGCTGTTTTACCTCCTGTTGAAGCTTTCCCTGTGCATGGTACTATGGTGCTCCTACGTGGTGTTGGAGGGGCTCAAACCTGGGTTCTCATGCACCCTCCCACCACACTGGCCAGGGTTATTTTGAAGAGGTTTCTTTTTCACTTCTCACAAGTTTCCACAGGGAGGGAGGGCTTTGACTAGACCTTATATTTTTTGGTCTCTCACTTGTTTCTCATTACTTAACTACATAATTGTTGACTTCAGGAAAAGAAAGTGGGGGCTAGCCCTTCTCTCAGTTCTTCAGTAGTTAAGTCCCAAACACTTCATGCTCCTTGTAGCCCTAAGTTGTAACATGTAGGCCTAGGCTGGTCTCCTGTACTCTTTTTTTTTTTAATTTTTATATTTATTTATTCATTTATTCCCTTTTGTTCTTGTTGTTTTATTGTTGTAGTTATTATTGATGTCATCATTGTTGGATAGGACAGAGAGAAATGGAGAGAGGAGGAGAGAAAGATAGACACCTGCAGACCTGTCGCTTCACCGCCTGTGAAGCGACTCCCCTGCAGGTGGGGAGCCAGGGGCTCAAACCGGGATCCTTACTCCGGTCCTTGTGCTTTGCGCCACCTGCGCTTAACCCGCTGTGCTACCGCCCGAGTCCCCCTCCTGTACTCTTTCACCACTTTTCCCTCCTGAAGATTTTTCTATGACTGTAAACTGACAGATCACTTTCTTGGCATGGAACTTCCTATGATCACAGAAGTAAAAGTGGTACTCTTAATATCCCAGGGACAATTGGTTTTTCTGAATCTCTTCTCATTTCTTTTAACATCTGTAGGATTTACCTGACTAAGGACCAAGAATACTTACCTGTTGGCTATTCCTGAAACCTCAGCACCTTGTCCCATCTCTTCAGAGGTTTCTTGCTTTGTGTTAATCAATCTATCTTTAGTTATATTTTTTCAGCTAAAATTTACATACATGATTTAAATGGCAGTTGTTACTTGAATTTAGGGGAAAACCCCCCAACAATCACCAGGATATTTCAATTTAAAATAAACGAACAAAAAAAAATCAACAAGTATTCCAGGAGTATAATCTCAGTGTTCATATAGAACACACACATAGCATAAGAAAATATTTAAGAAGGCTAGTTAGCTAAGGAGGGGGCCTAACAAAGCAAAACATCTTCAATAAATGGACGTAGTAGTGTTTTTGGAAAGTTTAATGAATTTCTCCTTGGGTAAAAAAGAAGGATCAGGCATAGGAGATAACAGCACTTTTAGGTAGGAAGGTGTTTCAAAGTGAAACACCTCTGCATATGGAAGAAAAATGAGTGCACCCACTCTCCGAAGGGGGGCTGCCACTCCAGGAAGACTGGTACTGAATTGGGTGTAGCCTAGAATGTTCCTAGCTGTAACCATGGAATGCAAGCTCAGACCTTTAGGGATGTAGAGGTTACACAGGCTCCTGTGCTGAATATGGGCCCCAGATCAGATCAATGGGGCCTATAGTTAATGGTATTTATATACTTTTCTCATATTTGGGAGCTACTTTCTTCCTTGATTCAGCTTTCTAGTCCTATCTCCAACTCTGACACCATCACCCCAGATAATACCTTTAGCTCATCTGCATGTTAGCTCTCAGGATCAGGCAAAAATTAGTAAAGTCATGGGTCCTCTTGGAATATACCTAAAATAGATTTCCTAGAACATTCCAACATGAAGACCTCAATTTTCATCTGCTATATTCTTACCTATAAATCCCTGGTTATTAGACAATTTGTTTTGCTATAATTATATCTTTAAAAAAATTTTTTTATTTAAGAAAGGATTACTTAACAAAACCATAGGGTAGGAGGGGTACAACTCCACACAATTCCCACCACCCAATCTCCATATCCCACCCCCTCCCCTGATAGCTTTCCCATTCTCTATCCCTCTGGGAGCATGGACCCAGGGTCATTGAGGGTTGCAGAAGGTAGAAGGTCTGGCTTCTGTAATTGCTTCCCCGCTGAACATGGGCGTTGACTGGTCAGTCCATACTCCCAGTCTGCCTCTCTCTTTCCCTAGTAGGGTGGGTCTCTGGGGAAGCTTAGCTCCAGGACACATTGGTGGGGTCTTCAATCCAGGGAAGCCTGGCCAGCATCCTGATGACATCTGGAACCTGGTGACTGAAAAGAGAGTTAACATACGAAGCCAAACAAATTGTTGAGCAATCGTGGACCCAAAGCTTGGAATAGAGGAGAGGAAGTGTTAGGGGGTTACTCACTGCAAACTCTAGTGCACTTCTGCTTTCAGGCATATATTTTGCAGTAGTTTACGGATACATGTGAAGATATGCTCTCTCTCACAGAAACTGGTGTATATCTAGGTTTTGGGACTTTGTTAGAAAGTGAACCACCTGAGATGAAATTAGAGTATACTATGAAAGGAAGGTCTCACCCGAGTAATGAAGTTGAAGGGTTGTCATTCCACATGTGAAGTCTCTGGACACAGTCTGAAGTGAAGCATGTTGAGGTGGCAATCGTTGTGTTGGTTAGGTTGTGATCGGCAGATGCAATATTATTTGATATGGATTGGGAGAGGCATATGGGAAAGTGGGCCCTATCCAATGGTTCCAGGACTGGGGGAAGTAGAGGCTCCATAGTGGAGATGTGAGGTTCCTGCTGTCTTAGGGTTCAAAAAGACAATCGATAGTTAATATTATCATCACATTATTTGGTAATTGGGTTAACTTTGAAAAGTCCTTTTGTTAGGGTTTGCTGTACAGTACCCAGTATCTTGTATATAGCTGTGCTATTGGATGCTTCTTATCTACTTGGTCTAGGCTTTTGAGAGAGTCTGTATATCAATTATACAGCCTATATATTGAAGATTCAGTTTGTGTTTTGAAAAACTTTGAGACATACAATTAATTTTCCCCCTCTCGTATTAATTAACTAGTGATTTATATGACTACATTTTACTAGGTGTGTACATAAACACCATTCCCACCACCAAAAGACTGTGACCCATCCCTCCCACCGACTCCCTCCCCCCCCACTGGCCCAGGAAGCTGCATGTCTACCCCTCACCACAGGGTTTTTACTTTGGTGCCCTACTTATAATTTGGTCAGGTCCTGCTTTTAGTTTCCCTTTCAGATCTTCTTAGTCAACTTCTGCTGATGAGTGGGATCATCCCATACTCATCTTTATCTTTCTGACTTAGCTCACTTAACATAATTCCTTCTAGCTCTGTCCAAGATGGGTCAGTGAAGGTGGGTTCATTGTTCTTGATAGCTGCATAGTATTCCATTGTGTATATATACCACAGCTTTCTCAGCCACTCATCTGTTGTTGGGCACCTGGGTTGCTTCCAGGTTTTAGCTATTATGACGAGTGGAACAGAATTGAAAGCCCAGAAATAAATCCCCACACCTATGGACATCTAATCTTTGATAAGGGAGCCCAAAGTATTAAATGGAAAAAGGAGGCTCTCTTCAATAAATGGTGCTGGGAAAACTGGGTTGAAACATGCAGAAGAATGAAATTGAACCACTTTATCTCACCAGAAACAAAAATCAACTCCAAATGGATCAAAGACCTACATGTCAGACCAGAAACAATCAAATACTTAGAGGAAAACATTGGTAAAACACTTTCCCACCTACACCTCAAGGACATCTTTGATGAATCAAACCCAATTGCAAGGAAGACTAAAGCAGAAACAAACCAATGGGACTACATCAAATTGAAAAGCTTCTACACATCCAAAGAAACTATTAAACAAACAAAGAGACCCCTCACAGAATGGGAGAAGATCTTCACATGCCATACATCAGACAAGAAACTAATCACCAAAATATATAAAGAGCTCAGCAAACTTAGCACCAAAAAAGCAAATGACCCCATCCAAAAATGGGCAGAGGATATGAACAAAACATTCACCTCAGAGGAGATCCAAAAGGCTAACAAACATATGAGAAACTGCTCTAGGTCACTGATTGTCAGAGAAATGCAAATTAAGACAACACTAAGATATCACCTCACTCCTGTGAGAATGGCATACATCAAAAAGGACAGCAGCAACAAATGCTGGAGAGGTTGTGGGGACAGAGGAACCCTTTTACATTGCTGGTGGGAATGTAAATTGGCCCAGCCTCTGTGGAGAGCAGTCTGGAAAATTCTCAGAAGGCTAGACATGGACCTTCCATATGATCCAGTAATTCCTCTCCTGGTGTTATACCCCAAGGACTCCATAACACCCAACCAAAAAGAGGTGTGTACTCCTATGTTCATAGCAGCACAATTCATAATAGCTAAAACCTGGAAGCAACCCAGGTGCCCAACAACAGATGAGTGGCTGAAAAAGCTGTGGTATATATACACAATGGAATACTATGCAGCTATCAAGAACAATGAACCCACCTTCTCTGACCCATCTTGGACAGAACTAGAAGGAATTATGTTAAGTGAGCTAAATCAGAAAGATAAAGATGGGCATGGGATGATCCCACTCATCAACAGAAGTTGACTAAGAAGATCTGAAAGGGAAACTAAAAGCAGGACCTGACTAAATTGTAAGTAGGGCACCAAAGTAAAAACCCTGTGGTAAGGGGTAGACATGCAGCTTCCTGGGCCAGTGGGGGGAGGGAGTCGGTGGGAGGGATGGGTCACAGTCTTTTGGTGGTGGGAATGGTGTTTATGTACACTCCTAGTAAAATGTAGTCATATAAATCACTAATTAATTAATTTGAGAGGGGTAAAATTCATTGTATGTCTCAAAGTTTTTCAAAACACAAACTAAATCTTTTTAATACATAGGCTGTGTATTTGATATTCGGACTCTCTCAAAAGCCTAGACCAAGTAGATCAGAAGCATCCAATAGCACAGCTATATACAAGATACTGGGTACTGTACAGCAAACCCTAACAAAAGGACTTTTCAAAGTTAACCCAATTACCAAATAATGTGATGATAATATTAACTATCGATTGTCTTTTTGAACCCTAAGACAGCAGGAACCTCACATCTCCACTATAGAGCCTCTACTTCCCCCAGTCCTGGAACCTTTGGATAGGGCCCACTTTCCTGTATGCCTCTTCTATTCCATATCAAATAATATTGCATCCGCCGATCACAACCTAGCCAACGCAACGATTGCCACCTCAACATGCTTCACTTCAGACTGTGTCCAGAGACTTCATGTGGAATGACAACCCTTCAACTTCATTACTCAGGTGAGACCTTCCTTTCATAGTATACTCTAATTTCATCTCAGGTGGTTCACTTTCTAACAAAGTCCCAAAACCTAGATATACACCAGTTTCTGTGAGAGAGAGCATATCTTCACATGTATCCATAAACTACTGCAAAATATATGCCTGAAAGCAGAAGTGCACTAGAGTTTGCAGTGAGTACCCCCCTAACACTTCCTCTCCTCTATTCCAAGCTTTGGGTCCACGATTGCTCAACAATTTGTTTGGCTTCGTATGTTAACTCTCTTTTCAGTCACCAGGTTCCAGATGTCATCAGGATGCTGGCCAGGCTTCCCTGGATTGAAGACCCCACCAATGTGTCCTGGAGCTAAGCTTCCCCAGAGACCCACCCTACTAGGGAAAGAGAGAGGCAGACTGGGAGTATGGACTGACCAGTCAACGCCCATGTTCAGCGGGGAAGCAATTACAGAAGCCAGACCTTCTACCTTCTGCAACCCTCAATGACCCTGGGTCCATGCTCCCAGAGGGATAGAGAATGGGAAAGCTATCAGGGGAGGGGGTGGGATATGGAGATTGGGTGGTGGGAATTGTGTGGAGTTGTACCCCTCCTACCCTATGGTTTTGTTGATTGATCCTTTCTTAAGTAAATAATAAAATAAAATAAAATAATAAATAAAGATTCAAAAAAAATTTTAAAACTACCTTTATTTTACTTATTGGATAGACATCCAGAAATCGAGAGGGAAGGGTGTTGTAGAGAGGGAGAGACAGAGAGACACCTGCAACACAGCTTCACCACTTGCAAAGTATTCTACCTGCAGGTGGGGACTGAGGGCTCAAACCCGGCTCCTTTCATTGTAACATGTGTTCAACCAGGTGTGCCACCACCTGTACCCAAATAAATAAATATCTTTAAAAGGAAGATTATTTCCAATACTTACAATGATAATGAAAGTTCCAATTATCATCTCTTTCTATCCTAGGTAGACTCATAGTGATTGGAGTCAGAGAAGTATTGACTGCACAACTGAATGACATATTAATAACTTGTTCAAGATCACACTGTTAAGAGTGGCAGTGTTGTGGATCAAGCTTTTTTTTTTTTTGTTATAATTTTTCTTTCCCTCCTACCCTGGAGTTTGGGGAGATAATGCTTTTCTTAGCTGCAGGATGGCATTATGGGTCACAAAGGGCCTCTTTTCAGGTTCCCAGTTTACACATTCTTTATGTGCTTTTTGGTTTCTACCATGAAGAACAATTCTAAGATTTGGGAAATTGTCTTCAGTTCACTTGGTCTCAAGTAACCTCGAGAAATGTATTAGACGTATAAGTAATAGGCTAAATTACTTAGAATTATTGAGGCTTGATATCTGAAATCTCAAATGGTTCAAGAAAAAATGTGTACAAGTGTACATATGCATACAGAAAGTATTTGTTTTTTGAAGTGTATTTTTATTTTAATTTATTTATAAAACAAAACATTGTCAAAACCATAGGATAAGAAGGATACAACTTCACGCAATTCTCACTACCAGAACTCCATATCCCATCCCCTCCCCCGGCAGCTTTCGTATTCTTTAACCCTCTGGGAGTATGGACCCAAGGTCATCGTGGAATGCAGAAGGTGGAAGGTCTGGCTTCTGTAACTGCTTCCCCAATGAACATGGGCATTGACAGGTCAATCCATACTCCCAGCCTGCCAAGAGATCACATAAGAGTGGAGTACACTAGAAGTAAATGTGAACAATTGTGTATCTGTGCACTACTCTCCCAATACTTCAAGTAATAAATTATTTTGAAACAAAAAGTTAAAAATTAAGGGTGGTGTTAGATAGCATTATGGTTATGCAAAAAGACTCTCAGGCTTTAGGCTTCAAAGCCCCAGGTTCAGTCCCCCACACCATAATAAATTAGAACTAAGCAGTGCTCTGGTTAAAAAAAAAAGTTTAAAATTAATAAACAGGGTGGAGAAGGTAGCATAATGGTTATGCAAAAAGATTCTCCTACCTGAGACTCAGGGCCCACGTTCAACCCCATATACCACCACAAGCCAGAGCTAACCAGTGCTTTGGTAAATAAATAAAATTAAGAAATGTCCCCCACTTCTACTCCCATACACCACATACATTCTCTTATCACCTGCTGTCTTGTGTCTCCAATATTTGTCCCTAGATTCTCCAGCACTGTCACTACCTCCTCTCCATTATCCAGCAGATAAGCTGGCTCCTGGGTCCGCAGCTCCTCAGGCAGAATGGTCAGGAACTGTTCCAACACCAGCAACTCCAAGATTTGTTTCTTGGTGTGAGCCATTGATGGCAAAGTTCTTGGAGTTGGATCAGAGCCTCCTGATAGCAGAACTGTCTGAAATGCAGGCGACAAAGCTCCCTAGTGCGCTTGCTACTCTCCTGTGAGCTGCCCATCTGCTCCCATTTAGGATCTTCCTCCTTCACTTTCACAAGGCCATCTTTATTTTCAGGAAAGGGATCCAGCAAAGCTTCATCCCTGTTGGGCTTAAAGGTCAGGAAAAAGTTCAGTTAGTGTGTGGGGGGAGAGTCTGTGTTTCAGGCATGCTTTTCCAAATGTACAAGTGCAAGCATAAAGATTGACTGGTGATAGGAAAATTATAAGAGCTCAAAACTTTATGTAACATATTATCTTGTACCCATTAAAGTCATGCTAAAGGAAAAAAAAAAGACCAAAAAAAGACCCCCCCCCAATAAAACCAAACAACAAAAAACCAAAAAAACCGGAGACTGATTGCTTATATCAGAAGTATATCCTGATAATCAGAAGTATATCCTGAATTAATCAGAAGTATATCCTGAATCAGAAGTATATCCTGAATCAGAAGTATATCCTGAATCAGAAGTATATCCTGAATCCTAAGGGGAGAGGGGCTAGTGTTGAGATAAAGGATAAGAGGGAAGAAGATTAACAATAAGGATGTTTGAGCATCTTGTACTTTAGCTGGGGAGAAAGAACAATTGCACTAGTGGTGGAGCTCAATGGCTGGCTGCCTTTATGGACAGATAAAGGTAATCTGTCTTTGGGACATCTTACTGATTAGTCTACCTTCAATGTAAATTTGGTGAACTGTTCCTGAAGCGTCCTGTTCAAATACCTGATCTTATTTTTCTCATCAAGCAATGAAAAATTAGTGTTTTTTTAATTTAAATTTTATTTTTATTAATTTTTTAATATTTATTTTCCCTTTTGTTGCCCCTTTTTTTTTTCCATTGTTGTTGTAGTTATTACTGTTGTTGTTATTGATGTTGTTGGATAGGACAGAGAAAAATGGAGAGAGGAGGGGAAGACAGAGAGGGGTAGAGAAAAACAGACACCTGCAGACTTGCTTCATTGCCTGTGAAGTGACTCCCCTGCAGCTGGCTCAAACCAGGATCCTTAAGCTGGTCCTTGCGCTTTGCGTGGTCACGTGTGCTTAACCCACTGTGGTACCACCTGACTCCCAAAATCAGTGTTTTCTTTCCATTAAAACTATGCTAGCCTTCATTTGCAAAACTTGTTTTGCTTGACAGAAAAAAACAAAACATAAATACTGTAAAGTACTAATCCCCAATAAAGAAATTAATAAAAAAAAAAAAAAAAAAGAAAGAAAAGAAAAAAGCAGAAATAGCACAGTGGCTTACACTGCCATGCTGTGAGCCAGTTATGCAGGAAGGTCATGTGGATGAGAAAATCCAGTTACTTAAGACTTCTTTTTTTTTTTTTTTTTGACCGAGATACACGCAGCGTTTATTTTGGGGGGGTGGGGTGGGGGCTCAGTCCTTCTTGGCTGCAGCCTTGCGCATGGCGGCCAGCACTTTGCTCAGCTCCTCGCGCTTCCTCTTGGCGCGAATGTGGGTCCCGACCCGCTTCTTTGATGAACTTGGGCGCGCGCTTGTCCTTGGAGACCTTGAGCAGCTCCCTGGCGCGGCGCTCTTACGGGGCGAAGCCGCAAACCTCGCGGATCATGTCCCGCACGAACTTGGTGTGCTTGGTGAGGCGCCCGCGCTGGCGGCTGTGCCTCGGCTGGCTCACGTTCTTGGTCACCTTGTGGCCCTTGTGGAAGCCGACGGCCATCCGGTAGCGCACGGCCATGGCTGCCACTCTGCTCGGACTGCCTGGGCGGTACTTAAGACTTCTTTGGGTCTAGTTTCTAGATGACTCATCACAAAAATGTAGTCACATGAATAACTCCAGGTAAGACCAAGAGTAGAACTGCCTAGTACCCACAGAATTATAAGAATTACACCCCTCTTACACCAAAATCTTTTCAATCATTATTGAATCACTAATAAAAATAATAATAGTAAAATAACAACCAGAGGATGAAGGAGATAATATTATGGTTATGCAAAGACTTTCATGCCTGAGGCTCCAAAGTCCTAGGTTGAATCCCAGCACCATCATATAAGTCAAGTTGAACAGTGCTTTGGTGAAGAAAGACAGACCTGAAATTGTTTTAAGCTTGCACAAAGCTTGAGATTTTTATTTATTTTATCTTTAATTTAACAATAGGTATTTGAAACAGCAGGCATAGTTACATTTTATTGTTATTGCTGTGTTGTTTTTGTTTTTAAGTTTCAATATATATATATTTTAGCTTATCCTTTTTGAAATGTCTTTATTGGAGGATTAATGGTTTACAGTCAACAGTAAAATACAATAGCTTGTACATGTGTAACATTTCTCGGTTTTCCATATAACAATTCAACCACCACTAGGTCCTCCTCCACCATCATGTTCCAAGACCTGAAGCCTTCCCCAACCCAGAGTCTTTTATTTTGTTGCAATACACCAACTCCAGTCCAAGTTCTACTTTGTGCTTTCCTCTGTTCATAGTTTTTTCAACTACTGTCTATGAGTGAGATCATCCCATATTCTTCCTTCTCTTTCTGGCTGATCTCACTTAACATAATTCAGCCAAGCTCCATCCAAGATGAAGTGTAGAAGGTGAATTCACCATTTTAATAGCTCAGTAGTATTCCATTGTGTATATATACCTGACTTACTCAGCCACTCATCTGTTGTTGGTCACCTGGGTTGCTTCCAGGTTTTGGCTATTACAAATTGTGCTGCTATGAACACAGGCATACACAAATATTTTTGGATGGTTGTGTTTGGTTAAGTTTCAATATATCTTTATTCTAAAGACACTCAAATCTCTGGCTCCAGTGTGCCTTTCACATTTTAAACTCACTTCTTGAAATGCCTCCAGCTTTCAGTCCCATTAATCTCTTTCTGTTGAAACCTATCACAATTTCAACACATCTCAAAAATGAAATCAGAGTCCCCTTAAAGCTGAGCTCAGTCTGTATATCCTCATTTCTATTCACACCACCATCTTCCAGGCATTAGTTTTAAATTAGCCCTATATGTGATCACTCTCCGTCCAATCAATTTTTCCTCCAACATGCCACATGGGGACATTCTTTCTTTCCCTCCCATCACCCCTTTATAAAAATTTACACAAACCAGTATAGTATTTTTGTGTGTGGTAGTTCTTTCATCATCTATCATCATTAGATTACAATTTCCTAAACATAATTCGAACCATATTCAGAAAAATCTACAAAACCCCCACTTTTCTCAAAGCTGGCTGAGGTTTCAGTTTACTGAAATTCCTCACGTCTGATTTTTTTTTTTTTTTAATCACCGACTTGTTACTTAAACAATTTGGGCCTGGTTATTATCTTACAATCATTACATGAATTCTGGAATTAAAGACAATCCCTCTCTTCAAGAATGTCAGGGTCTTCCCAAATCCATCATGCCACTGCTATGCTGATTACTCATTTTTTGTTTGTTTTGTTATTGGTGCTTGGTACCGAACGTGACCCTTTAACTACTTACTCAACTGGTCTGACCTTCTAACGGAATAAATTCCGAAGGCCCAGAGTAAATACTATCCCAAACCTCATGTACTGACAGGGAAAACTCTTCTGTCCTTTAAGCCACAAGGGTGGAGGTGGGTGTTCCTGTGGAAATGAAAGCTGAAGTCAACAGCCACTATTCCCTTCCCTCTCGGGAGATCAGTATTTCAGATCATGTACCTCCATCGCACCCAATAACCCCACCATTATTCCAGTTCCTAAAGGACTGAGCCTGGTACGTACCCAATATTCACCAAATAGCTGCAGGCTTTCTGGATGCGAGCATGCAAAATGTACCTGAGATGCCAGCAGCCAGGATGCTCTGGAGCGACCAGGACATTTATTTCCGAGACTGCACCCCATGAAAGTGGCTCACTGCCAATTAAGGGACCAAAAGTTCAGGACAAGTGGACAACAAAGACTTGGCCATCCTTGAAAAAAGCTCCTGCCTGGCTGCCTGGGTCCCAAAGACAAATTACCCACCATAACGTAGCCAGCCTTCTAAGCATCTGGGGGTCGCAGTGCCTCTCGGGATACATGAGTCTTGCAAGCGCTTCTGGAAAAGAACTGGAAAAGACCTAGAATTGCCAAAACAATCTTGAGTAAAAAGAACAGAACCGGAGTCATCACACCCAGGTCTCAAATTGTATTATAGGTCCATTGTCATCAAAACTGCTTGGCCTGGAACATGAATAGACACACTGACCAGTGGAATAGAAATGAGAGCCCAGAAGTAAGCCCCCACACCTATGGACATTTAATCTTTGACAAAGGTGCTCAGACTATTAAATGGGGAAAGCAGAGTCTCTTCAACAAATGGTGTTGGAACAAATGGGTTAAAACATGCAGAAGAATGAAACTGAACCACTCTGTTTCACCAAATACAAAAGTAAATTCCAAGTGGATCAAGGACTTGGATGTTAGACCACAAACTATCAGATACTTAGAGGAAAGTATTGGCAGAACTCTTTCTGCATAAATTTTAAAGACATCTTCAGTGAAACAAATCCAATTACAAAGAAGACTAAGACAAGCATAAACCTATGGGACTACATAAAATTAAAAAGCTTCTGCACAGCTATAGAAACTACTACCCCGCTGCTGGTTTTTCAAAGACTGATCCACACTAGTTCATGAACTTTACAGCCTGTTGCCTTGAGAGCTATACAATGACAAATAGCACCTCCACTTGGCAGGTCATGCCCTCCCGCCTACAGGTCCTGACCTTTGAGGTAGGAAACGCCCTCATTACGAAGCCTTGCCCCCCCCCACAGGAGATGCCCTGAGGCAGAACCCCCCACCTCATTACTAAGCCCTGGCCCAGAGGCAAGGGAACGCCCCCAGAGACAGGAAATGCCCCTTTGCACACCAAGCCTCCCCTTGGCATCACACTGGCTCTTACTGCTCCCCTACTTGTCCCTTCCTGTTTTGTTATAGCATTCAGGTTTATGCCCAGAAGGTTTCTGCTCACCCCTACACTACTATTCCTCTGTCACAGGTAGAGTCTTTTACAGACATCTTAATGCGATGACTAGATAAAAAGATAGAAAAAGATGTAAAGAAAAATTGTGAGGAGATCGGTGGAGCCTGGCAGAGCTTAACCTATGAGATGAGTCCCTCCAGGTAAGTCTCTCTCTCTAAAGAGGGGTTGAGCACGGGGGGGGGGGCACATGAATCTCACAAGGTTGGCGGCCATGTAAGTCTTCCTCCCCCACAAAACATCCTACATCTTACCACCTGAGCACCGCATTCCTTAAAAATATTTAAGCCTGCTCCACTCTATATTTCTGATACTGCGTCCATTAGATATAAAGGAAAAGGGGGAGAAGCTGGGGAATTATGCAGATGCAGTCACATCTGCCAAGCTGTCCCCTCAGGCTTTGCCACTTTCCGCGATATTCTCACAGTGCCTTTTTCAACCAATTCTGTCCCGACACGTCACTCCTAGTTGTTGCCCTATAAAGCCCTTCTCCTTCCGCCCCTCGTCTCTCTTGCCCACTTTTCACTTTGGCAAACGGATGCAAGGTACGGTGCTGCACGTAGCAGGAGGCGGCCATTTTTGCTACCTCCTTGTGGCCCGAACCACTGTGCTCTCATCCAACTCTGAGGTGTCCATGCGAATAAAGATTTGTGTTCCCTCTTCGCTCCGGATCTCCTCTCTCTCTTCTCCATGGCACAGCTAACACTACCCAAACCAAGAGACCCCTCACAGAATGGGAGAAGATTTTTACATGCCATACATCAGACAAGTTTAATAACCAACATATATAAAGAGCTTGCCAAACCCAACAACAAGACAACAAATAACCCCACCCAAAAATGGGGGGAAGACATGGGCAGAATATTCACCACAGAAGAGATCCAAAAGGCCGAGAAACACATGAAAAAATGTTCCAAATCTCTGTCAGAGAAATGCAAATCAAGACAACAGTGAGATACCACTTCACTCCTGTGAGAATGTCATACATCAGAAAGGTAACAGCAGCAAATGCTGGAGAGGGTGTGGGGTCAAAGGAACCCTCCTACACTGCTGGTGGGAATGTAAATTGGTCCAAGCTCTGTGGAGAATAGTCTTGAGAACTCTCAGAAGGCTAGAAATAGACCTACCCTATGTTCCTGCAATTTCTCTCCTGGAGATATATTCTAAGGAACCCAACACACCCATCCAAAAAGACCTGTGTACACATATGCTTTTAGCAGCACAATTTGTAATAGCCAAAACCTGGAAGCAACCCAGGTGTCCAACAACAGATGAGTGGCTGAGCAAGTTGTGGCATATATATATCTATATATCTATATCTCTGTATCTCTATCTATATATATACAATGGAATACTACTCAGCTATAAAATATGGTGATTTCACTGTTTTCAGCCGATCTTGGATGGAGCTTGAAGAAATCATGTTAAGTAAAATAAGTCAGAAACAGAAGGATGAATATGGGATGATCTCACTCTCAGGCAGAAGTTGAAAAACAAGATCAGAAAAGAAAACACAAGTAGAACCTGAACTGGAATTGGCATATGGCCCCAAAGTAAAAGACTCTGGTTGGGTGGGGAGAATACAGATCCAAGAATGACAGAGGACCTAGTGGGGGTTGTATTGTTATATGGAAAACTGGGAAATGTTATGCATGTACAAACTATTGTATTTACTGTTGAATGTAAAACATTAATTCCCCAATAAAGAAATTTAAAAAAAAAGTTAAAAAAAAAAGAATAGGAAAGCTACCAGGGGAGGGGATGGGATATGAAGATCTGGTGGTCAGAATTGTGTGGAGTTGTACCCCTCTTGTCCTATGGTTTTGTTAATATCTCCTTTTATAAATAAATTAATTAATAAAATTTAAAAATTAAAAATGTAAAAAAGAAAAAATCATTATTCTTTCTACAAAATCCAATAAGAAAAGGGCACTATGTTTAATCACTCTCTTGCCTCTGATGGTGCTTACTTTCTATTTATTTTTATGTTCACAACACCGTGCAATAAAGAATATTTTTTTATTAAGAAAAAATCAGCCAGGGGTTAAGTGGGCGCTGGGGCATTTGTCTTGTGTGGTCTATTTCACTACTTTGTTTCTAGTTAAAAAAAGGGTTGATGGGAGTCGGGCTGTAGCGCAGCGGGTTAAGCGCAGGTGGCGCAAAGCACAAGGACCGGCATAAGGATCCCAGTTCGAACCCCAGCTCCCCACCTGCAGGGGAGTCGCTTCACAGGCGGTGAAGCAGGTCTGGAGGTGTCTATCTTTCTCTCCTCCTCTCTGTCTTCCCCTCCTCTCTCCATTTCTCTCTGTCCTATCCAACAATGACAACAACAATAATAATAACTACAACAATAAAACAACAAGGGCAACAAAAGGGAATAAATAAATAAAATAAATATTAAAAAAAGGATTGAGTCACACAAATTATAGAAATAATTTGCCTTTTTTATTTTTATTTTTATTTATTTATTTTTTTACCAGAGCACTGCTCAGCTCTGGCTTATGGTGGTGCAGGGGATTAAACCTGGGACTTTGGAGCCTCAGGCATGAGAGACTGTTTGCATAACCATTATGCTATCTACCCCTGTCAAATTATAGAAATAATTTATACACCATAAGACTCAAGTTGTATAGAGACTGTATAATGTCTTATCTCCCCACACCCCCAGTTAGCCGTTGTTCATATCTTGTGTGTACCTTCCTAGGACAGTCATAGCAGCATGGCAAAAAAAAATTTCTTTAGTGAGTTTTTAATCCTTTAAAGTATGCAGTGTCAAAGTTCAGTTGCTTGCCACCTGAAGGACAGTATTCAAGAGACAAGATAAGTGGGAAAATAGGTTAATCAATAGCCTGAGAACATGGCAGACTCACAGTTCCACCCCCCCACCACACTGAGAATTAGGGTTTTTTTTTTTTCATTTCTTAAATTTTAACCGATGTTTAATAGTTATTTAAAAATCGCTTACATATGTTTTTCCTTTTTTAAAATGTTTATTTATAAAATAGAAACACTGACAAAAAACATAGGGTAAGAGGGGTACAATTCCCACCACTCTGTATCCCATCCCCTCCCCTGATAGCTTTCCTATTCTTTATCCCTCTGGGAGTATGGACCCAAGGTCATTGTGGGATGCAGAAGGTGGGAGGTCTGGCTTCTGTAATTGCTTCCCCTCTGAAGTGGGCATTGACAGGTCAATCCATACTCCCAGCCTGTCTCTCTCTTTTCCTAGTGGGACGGGGCTCTGGGGAATTGGGGCTCCAGGACATATTGGTGGGATTGTCTGCCCAGGGAAGTCCGGTTGGCATTATCTGGAACTTGGTGGCTAAAAAAGAGTTAATACATAAAGCAGAACAAATTGTTGACTCATCATGAACCTAAAGGCTGGAATATTGCAGATGAAGATTTGGGGTCTCCATTTTGGAAATAGCTAGTTAGGTCTATTTTAGGTATATTCCAAAAGGCCCCATGACTTTATTAGTTTTTGCCTGATCCTGGCATCTGATATGCAGGTGGACATAAGTTATTGTCTGGGGAGATGATGATGTCATTTCTTGGAAAAAGGGCTAGAAAGCTGGATCAAGGAAGAGAGTAGCTTCCAAATATGGGAAAAGTGTATAAATATTGTTGACTGTAGACCCCATCAATTTGCATTGTAAAGTTCAGTTGCTTGCCACCTGAAAGACAGTATTCAAGAGATAAGATTAGTGGAAAATAGGTTAACCAGGTGCTAATAGCCAAAGAAGGCCGACTCACAACTGCATTCTCCACCCCTGCCACACATCCTCCATCCCCCTCGAGCTCAGGAATTAGGTTTTTTAAAGGTAAGGAGCAGACAGTTGGAGTTAGGGAGAGTTTGAGACAGAGATGAGGTGAGAATATTTCAGAATCTGATGCACAATGACTGGTGCATGTGGGTTTGTTTATTCAGCAGGCCATGCTGATTTTTCTGAGTTACTATAAATTCTTTATTTTTAAAATTGTTGTGGCTATTATTGATGTTGTTGTTGGATAGGACAGAGAGAAATGGAGAGAGGAGGGGAAGACAGAGAGGGGAAGAGAAAGATAGACACCTGCAGATCTGCTTCTCCGATTGTGAAGCAACTCCACTGCAGGTGGAGAGCTGGGGGCTCCAACCGGGATCCCTAATTATGCTGGTCCTTATGCTTTGTGCCATGTGCACTTAACCGGCTGCGCTTATTATAAATTCTTACCATACAGTTTCAGTTAAACATTTGTAAACATAAGGAAGCATAAGGATGAGACAAAAGTGCAAAAGGAAGAGAACTATGCACAGAACAGTATAGTCAGCTCAATCTTAAATTTTGATACATAGTGGTCTGGTCAATGTCATCCCATCCTCAGGGGTGGGTTCAGTTCCACAATTAATATATTAGCTTCCACCTGGAATTCCATTCACCACCATCATTATCACCACATTCTCCTCTTCCTCCTTCTTCAAATTTTTTTATTGAGTTAATGCTTCTTTTTATGAGACAAGCTCCTGAATTCTTAATCAAACATCATTCCTTTGTAAGTGAATCATTATTTATTTATTTTCTTTTAAAAAATTTCCTTATTGGGGGATTAATGGTTACAGCTGAAAGACAGTAAAATCCAATATGTTTGTACATGCGCAACACTGCCCAGTTTTCCACATGACAGTTCAACCCCCACTAGGTCCTCCTCTGCCATCATGTTCCAGGACCTGAACCCTCCCCCCACCACCCCAGAGTCTTTTACTCAGATGCAGTACACCAACTCCAGTCTGACTGCTGCTTAGTATTTCCCCCTCTTCCTGTTTTTGAACTTCTATGAGTGAGATCATCCCATAGTCATCCTTTTGTTTCTGACTTAATCTCACTTCATACGGTTCCTTCAAGCTCCATCCAAGATAGGGTGAAGAAGGTGAAATCACTACCATACAGAGTATTTTTGCCAAAAGAAGTATTCATTGTAACAAAGATATATAATGATAGTTTGATTCTGAAAATTCTTGAAGGAAACAGAGACTAGATACTGTAAAGTCTACGGTATAGGCGAGGCAATACAACTCCATAGAATAGCAGCAGCTATATGTAACTTCTGTGTGTGAGCTGGCTGGTGATCATTATTCATTATTTTTATTTAATGATTTATTCCCTTTTATTGCCCTTGTTTTATTGTTGTAGTTATTATGTTGTTGTTGGACAAGACAGAGAGAAATGGAGAGAAGAGGGGAAGACAGAGAGGGGGAAAGAAAGATAGACACCTGCAGACCTGCTTCACTGCTTGTGAAGCGACTCCCCTGCAGGTGGGGAGCCGGGGGCTCCAACTAGATCCTTACGCTGGTCCTTGTGCTTTGCACCACATGCGCTTAACCTGCTGCTCTATCACCCGACTCCCAGTGAATCATTATTTAATAGTTAAAGGTTATAACAAAGTCAGCATTCACAGTGGTTAAGTACAAATTGGAAAGTGTAGGTGGTATTTGTTTTTTCACAAAATGGAGTTTCATGTGTTTGGTTCCAACAGAGTCACAGTATAATGTGCACGTTAGTTTTCTTCAGTTAGAATAACTCGGAGATGTGTTTATTCTAGCTTATTCTCTAAAACCAAACTACGGCATGACAATCTGTTGTGCTAGTAATGGTACTAATATGGTAGCAAGATCCTATTCTCATTCTTTTACATGGTTATTACTACTGTAGATAGTATGTTGAAATTGACTTGTCAAGTGGTGTGAACACTTAAACTTTTATGGTTCCCTCATTTAAAAAATTTTTTGCTACCTCAGCTTTGGTGGGACTCTGCACCTGAGTAATTCCGTTGTTCTTGGGAGATCATTTTTTCTCTTTTTCTTTTCTTTTTTTGCCTCCCGGGTTATTGCTGGAGCTCAGTGCCTGCACCATGAATTCACTGATCCTGGAGGCCATCCCCCCTTTTTTTTGCCCTTATTGTGGTTATTATTGTTGTTGATGCTGTTTGTTGCTGGACAGGACAGAGAGAAATCGAGAGAGGATGGGAAGACAGGGAGGGGGAGAGAAAGATAAACACCTGCAGGCCTTCTCTACCACCTGCAGGAACCCCGATCCCTATGCTGGTCCTTGCACTTTGCGCCACGTGCGCTTAACCCGCTACCTCCCGTCACCCCTATTTTTTCTCTTTTTCTAAATAGATGGTGAGAGACAGAGGGTCAAAGAGGCTGAGAGGAGAGACACCCAGCTTTACGCCACCACTTGTGAAGTTTCCTCTTTGTGTAATCCTCCCATGTGGTGGCCAGGGGCTAGAAGTTAGGTTCTTGCACATGGTAAAATGTGTACTTTATGGGTGAGCTATCTCCCTGGCTGCCCGCTTTGAATTTTATTTCTTTACTTACTTGTTTATTTATTTTGAATAGATGCACAGAGAAAGAGTGAAAGAGGCCACAACATCAACACCTCTTTCAGTGCAGTGGAAGCACGACTTGAACCTGGGTCATACCCATGCCAAAGTAACGCACTGTCCAAGTGAGCTATTTCACCAGTCTTCTCTTTAATTTTGAAAGGTACTTGCTTAAGAATGCAAGGAGAATTGAACAGAAATTTGAGTAAAAATGAACATGACTATTCACAAAATCAGGGTTATAAATGACCAATTAAAGTATGGAAAGATGTTTAACTTTGATAGTAAAAATTTAAAAAAAAAACATCCATTTTTATACATATCAAATTGTCAAAAGAACAACAAATGTGTATATTTGTATAATGTATGTGTACATGCAGTACAGAACTGCCGTGAAGAATGTCCGGAAACATTTTTCAGATATTTAATGGTGCACTGTTCTTTAAACTTTGAATCCTCTTGCGTCGCCCCATCACGAACGTCAGGGAGCCTGACATGGTCATCTCCTCTGGACCTGCATTCAGAATTCAAGGAAGCTGGGCAGGAGGACAAGAATGGGTCGACGCATTCTCCCCCCCGTTATTGCTACAAATAATTATACTGTCACAATTGATTAATAGTGCTTTGGCAGTGCCTGGTGGGAATGGATAGTCAGAAGCACCCCCTCTCCCTTACACAGGGGCATATTTGAAAGTTACATTATGAAAGTGGGGAAGGTGGGTCAACATAAGAGGACGGACAAAACAAGTCATGTTATGACCTGCCCCTCAAAGAAAGAATGCAGAGATTGAGGCCTCCCTGGTACAAGTTGACATATTGAAACAAAGAAAGATTAATAGTTAAACTGTACCAGACCTAGATGAGCAGTGGTCCACGACTAGGCAAAGATCTGTATGCCCCCCATAGAAGATTAATGATAGAAATAGCCCTCTGCAAAAGTCAAAAACAATTCTGGGTATGACCTCCCCTGAGAACAGGGTGATATTAAATATTGTACCATTCTTTACAGTTATAGGGGAGTAACATGTAGCCTGCCAAAGCCACAAGACTAAGCTGGTTGTTTAGGCAACCTAAATGTAACCTGAAAAAAGTATAAAAGCTAAAGCAGTTTAACTATTAAAATGAGTCCAGGTTCACCCTCCAATAGAGTGTGGTGTCTATCTGTTCTCCCTCGCGCCGACTCCTGACCCACCGGGGAGGTTGCCTTCAAGACCCCTGACCCTCCTGCTGCTCATCCACTGTGGATTGTTATTATTCTTTAGCAAGAATAAGGAAGACATTCTATTCTCTTTCCCTCTTCAGTATCATAGTCAATTATATGAAATTATGACTTGGGAGCTAAATGGTTAGGTACCGAGTTAAGCTCAGATCTCAGAATACTGGGGGAAAAAATTCCTGGTGTCAAATTTGATGTAATCATAAGGGCAGAAGAAAACACACAAATGAACTAAATCCTTAGCAAAATATAAACATTCACCAACTGTGCCATAATGGTAATCTTTTTAAATTTTATTATTCTTATAACATATCCATCAGCAGACTTAATTACATTTACTATTTTATTTACATTTAACTAAATATTATATTTAATATTTAAAATCAATATCATGACCTTTTGGTATTTACAGCATAAAAATCACAATTTCCTTCAAGATAACTTTATTTTTAAAGACTTCCCAAAGAAGCAACAGTTACAAATCACATCATTAGTGTTACAGAGGAAAAGTCTAATTTCAATCTTCCAGACATTTACTGAACAGGTGTGTGCAGCAGTCACTACATGGCACTGGAGTATTAGAGTTACCAAAACAGACCATTGCCACTTGTATAAACTAAGCACAGTTCACCCTAATGACTAGAAGTCTCTTCCACAATCTGAATAAAATCTTGAATTCTAAGCCGAATTAAAGCAGTACTGTGCAAAGATGGGGGGTGTAAAAAATAGATCATCTTTGCTTTCCAAAACACTTATGCTGACTGGGAGTGAAAGGAGATAGGTGATATTACCAGAAAGGGATCCTGGGCATTAGTGTGGCATGTTTCTAAATATCCTGAGTTTTATGGTATAGGAGTCTGTTGCTATAGCGCATACTAAAATAACCAGCTCTCATTTTGGTTAACCCTCTAAAGCTACAAATATTTGATTCGATGCTATTTCCAAAGCTACCTGGAGCTAGATACCATGTATTTGCCATGTTAAAGGCTTTCAATACGCAGGAAAGAATGGTGCTTACCTTTCATTCTACAGTCACATCTAGGGCCAAATGACTGTGGTTCAGACTGACTTCAAGGAAAACAAAGAAGAGAGGATGAAGGTAGACAGCAAGCAGTGTGGCCCTCAAGAGTTCTTTCATGCAAGAGTTGTGACTTTTCTTAAAATGATGATTGTTGGCTAACGCACTATCTCTGATGTACCATAAGAAATAGACACTTTAAGCCAGTTTATCTTTGTGGTGATATCTTTGATGTTGAAACAAACCCGACCTTTGCCTGAAGGCTTCTCCACATATATTACACTCATAGGATTTTTCTTCATTGTGTATTCTTACATGCTGAGATAGGTGTGAGTTCAGTCGGAAGGCTTTCTGGCATATACTACACTTGAAAGGTTTTTCTCCAGTGTGAATCCTGTGATGTCGAATAAGGTCTGAGGTCAAACTGAAGGACTTCCCACATTCATTACATAGGTGGCTTTTGGAATGACTGTGGATTCTCTGGTGGTGGGTGAGGAGGAGGGCCTGACTAAAAGTTTTTCCACAATCCTTGCATTCACAGGGCTCCTCTTGACTGTGAATTCTCTGATGTCTATTGAGGTGAGAGCTGCGCCGAAAGTTCTTTCCACAGTGAATACACAGATAAGGTTTCTCTCCAGTATGAATTCTGAGATGTTCTAAGAGGCCAGCATTCTGGCTAAAGACTTTTCCACATTCCTTGCACTGATAAGGCTTCTCACCAAGATGAATTTTCTGATGTCTGACAAGGTGTGAACTTCTCTGAAAGGCTTTTCCACACTCTTGACACTTATGACCTTTTTCTCCAGAGCAGATTTTTTTATGTCCAGTATGACAAGAATTCTGACCAATTTGGGATTCACAGAGCTTTTGCCCTGTGTGTACATCTTCATGCTTTACCAGATCTGAGTGCTGAACGAATTCCTCCCCACATTCTGAGCACTTATAGTAATTCTTCTCCTTGGGCTTGGTCTGCTGCCTTTCCAAGTTAGAGTCCTCACAATGAGCCTTTATGGGTTTGGATACCTTCCCAGATGACTCCACCCCTCTATCAGAAGCTGTCTCTGCAACCAGCTTTCCATTATCAATCCTTGCCTCCTCACCTGAAACATTAGACATTACACTAGTTACATTCCTTTTCATTGTGTGTGTGTGTGTGTGTGTGTAGAAAGAATATGTATTTAAGAAAAAACATTTATATCAGCCCATGTATACAAAGTGGAAATGTTGCCAGATGCTTTGGCTTGTACAAAACATATATAAAATAATATGTAAGACATTTTTTTTGTTTTTCTTATACTTATTTATTTTCCCTTTTTGTTGCCCTTGTTTTTCATTGTTGTTGTTGATGTTGTTCTTGTTAGATAGGACAGAGAGGAATGGAAAGAGGAGGGGAAGACAGAGAGGGGGAGAGAAAGATAGACACCTGCAGACCTAATTCACCGCCTGTGAAGTGACTTCCCTGTAGGTAGAGAGCCGGGGGCTTGAACTGGGATTCTTACACCAGTACTTGCACTTTGCGCCACGTGCGCTTAACTGGCTGCACTACCACCGGACTCCCATGTAAGACATTTTTAGCAGTGGCTGACTTTGGTAAAGAATGGGGGAGTGTGGCAGGAGATCACTTATTTTAAACAGTTTGAATTTTATCATGTGACACACACATACACAAGTAAGCAAGCAAGCCAACTGTCTTTTAAAGGGCATATCTATATGTTATAGTAGGATATTTTCTGACTTGCATATTAAAATTCATCTAGCAAATAGGATTCATCTCTCATAAAGCCAACTGAGACTAGAAACAGTTTTATACTGGTGAGCAGGAACAGGTCTGAATCTTTTATTTAAAATAAATACCTCATTTAATTTAAATTAATAAATGGCATAGTTATATGTTCTTGAAAATGATTTGTCATGCAGGAAAGCAGAATACTAGGTTATTTGAGGATTGGGGGTGTTATAAAAAAAAGAATTTTAACTGGAAGTTAAGAAATGTAGATATCATTGCCAATTTTGCCATTGACTATCTATGCAATCTTAGAAAGGTAATTAAAACCCTTTGGGCTCGGGCTGGGAAGACAGCATAATGGTTATGCAAAAAAAATTTCATGCCTGAGGTTCTGAGGTCCTAGTTTCAATCCCTAGCACCATCATAAGCCAGAGCTGAGCAGTGCTCTGGTCTCTCTCTTTCTTTCTTTCATTAAAAATAAGTACATAAAATATTAAAAAATAGTTAAAAACCAAAAACTCTTTGGGCTTAGTAGACTCACAAATAAGTCCATTGGATAACAAGTCCTTGAAAGTAACATGAAGTTCACAAAAGCATCTAAGCCTTTGTGCTTGGTTCAACAGGTTTGTTATACCAGCGCTGGACTTATTTGTTCACATATTATTCTTCCTCCTGCCCTTAATGTTCCAAGAGATTGTAAGTGCATGTACAGAAGAGTTTGTTTTCTCTACATAGGAGACAATAAACAGTATTTGTTGAATAAAATCTAAGTTCAGACATTCAGGCAGAAAGGTGAGAAGGAAGGATAGATAGGATATCTCTGTAGGTCAACTACATGAATGGGGGTGCGAAGTCAGAATGAGTGAAAGGAGAAGCAAATTTGAAAACAGAAAAGGAAGAACCCAAGTAGCACCATTAATGAAAAAAATGAAGGTTACTCAGTGTGAACAAGATAAAGGTACTTGGGACAGGGAAGGTGGCTATCAGTAGAGTACATTGTGTAAGGTGTCAAGCAAGCCCTAGCAACCCCCAGGATCACCATGGAAAGCACAAAGGGGAACTCCATGAATGGTTGAGTGGTGCTTTGGGAAGTTGCTTGGCATTATAGTGTATGTATTAGGCCCTCAGTTTATTCCAAGTACTACATTAAAAAAAAAACGGCAAAGTGGTGTACTGATTTCTCTCTCTTAATTAAACTAAATAATAAAGTTATTGGATAGTTAAAAATGAGAAAATAGAAAAAGTATAGAAAGTAAAATCAAAGGTGAAATTGGTGAGGAGACACAAGAAAACGTAAAGATATATGTGTGATACTGTGTGTGCATGTGTGTGATTGTCAAAACACGGTAAAGAGTGTACTGTGTATAAAAGCCCTGTGCAAAGAATGAATAGTGAATGAGGGAATACAAGAGGAGTGATTCTTTTTCAGCAGTAATTAATAAAGGGAGTTGGGGGAAAAGGTGTCTAGGAAACCAAAAAACAATCTTACTATTATTTTATATTGAATATAAAATAACATTTTCAACAGACTTGGAGAATATGAGTAAGATTTAGAGGATAAGGAATAGTCTGTACATATACTTACTTTCTGTTAAAATATATTTTATTTATTTATTAATGAGAGGAGTAGGAGGAGAGAGAGAGAAAGAACCAGATGTCACTCTGCTATATATGCTGTTAGGAATCAAACTCAGCACCTCATGTGTGAGAGTCCAACACTTTATCCACTGTACCACCTCCCAGACAACTGTACATTTACTTTCTAAATGTAAAATATATACCTATAACTGATTATGCTACAAAATTTACTTCTACAAGACTATTTAGAAAAGGGAAGACCCTCTTTTTTATTGCTTCCTCTCTAGCTGCAAATATTTATTTATTTACTACTATAGAGAAAGACAGAACAGATTAGATCATCACTCAGTTATGGTGTCTCTAGTACAAGGGTTTGAACCTGAGACTTCACACATGCAAGTCCTGTGCTCTATCACCCAGTATCTCCCCATCCCCATTTATAATCTTTGATAGAGACATGAAAAAAAAAAATAGTGTAGCTAGGATTCTTTGTCTTGGGTTAGAAACCGCTGTCCCTTTCTTAATTTTCCACTAGCAGAAAGAAAAAAGAAGTGTAAAGGGCTTCGGGCGAGAAGATAGCATAATGGCTTACAAAAGCTTTTTCATACCTGAGGCTCTGAGGCTGAGGCTGCAATCCTGGTTCAGTCCCTGACACCATCATAAGCCAGAGCTGATCAGTGCTCTGGTGAAGGAGAGGAAGGTGGTAGTGGTGTGTGTGTGTGTGTGTGTGTGTGTGTGTGTGTAAGACTTTGATTTTAGTTAAAATATCAAGGAAAAGATACAGAGAAATGTTCAAGGCTTCTATATTCTGATTGTGGCAGTGGGTAGATGACTATCATTTCTTACCTTCCTCTTCTTTCTCAGGCCTTGCAATTTCATACTTTTGCAGGGCCTGTGGGGGCTGTGCTGCTTTTTCGGGGACTGAGTCCTCTACATGCAGTTTCTGCTTCTTTTTTTGGTCTGGGTCCTAGAGAGAATAAAATATATGCAGGGACAAATAAGTATTAGTATGAGGGTTTAGAAGGAATTTGCTGTTCAGGAAAAAAAAAAGGTTAAGATAGAAAGAGAAGGGGCTGGGCAGTGGTATACTTAGTACAGTGTTGATGCTAGAATGTTCAAGGAACTGTGTTTGAGTCTCTAGTCCCCACCTGCAAGGGGGAAAGCTTCACTAGGGGTGGAGTAGTGCTGCAGGTGTGTCTCTTTCTCCATTTCTATTTCCCCATTCCCTCTCAGGTTCTCCCTGTCTCTTTTAAAAATAAATAAGTTTAAAAAAGATAGAGAAGAGAAACTCCAGAGAAGCAAATAAGAAAGCTGGGGGACTCTGGGATGCATTCTGCTTCCTCCCAGCATAGAATAGGTCAGGTTGGGCTAAGACCTATAGCAGTGATCAACTAGCTAGCTAGAATAGACTAGCAATTCTCTTCTGTCTATGCATTTCTGGCTAGAGGCCTCAACTTCTATTTTTCTGCAAAAGAGCACATCTACCCCTTATCACCTGTTGTTCTGTTTCTCCCAGTTTTGACTGCAAATCTTCCAGCATAACAACCACTTCCTCCCCACTTGCTGGGTGATGCTCCCGCACCCGTGCCTGTAGCTCTCCAGGGAGGATGGTCAGGAACTGCTCCAGCACCAGCAGCTCTAAGATCTGCTCCTTGGTGTGGGTCTCAGGCTGCAGCCAAAGTCGGCAGAGCTCTTGGAGCTGATTCCATGCACCCCGAGGTCCTGTAGTCTCTTCATAGCGCAGCTGCCTGAACTGTTTGCACAGCAACTCCAGTCTGAGGCCTTTGCTGTTCCCTTGCAGCTTGATTCCTCGTAGGCCAGGTGAGGTGGGATCCTCTCTCACAACCGGAAACACCTCCTTCTTTAGATTCAGAGGAGCTGGCGAGTGAGCCTTTTCTAATGCTGCGGCCATCACTAGCTCCAGACAGCTCTGTCTGGGAGAATGTTCTTTTGACTGTATTCCAGGGATACTCCTGCAAATTTAATAACAAGAATCACAGAAGCGGGAGTCGGGCTGTAGCGCAGCGGGTTAAGCGCAGGTGGCGCAAAGCGCAAGGACTGGCCTAAGGATCGCGGTTCGAGCCCCAGGCTCCCCACAAGGGGTGAAACAGGTCTGCAGGTGTCCATCTTTCTCTCCCTTTCTCTGTCTTCCCCTCCTCTCTCCATTTCTCTCTGTCCTATTCAACAATGAAGCACAAGTGGTGAAGCAGGTATGCAGGTGTCTATCTTTCTCTCCCCTTGTCTGTCTTCCCCTCCTCTCTCCATTTCTCTCTGTCCTATTCAACAATGAAGCAGTTCTGCAGGTGTCTATCTTTCTCTCCCCCTCTCTGTCTTCCCCCTCCTCTCTCCATTTCTCTCTGTCCTATTCAACAATGATGACAACAATAATAACTACAACAATAAAACAAGGGCAACAAAAAAGAATAAATAAATAAATATTTTTTAAAAAATTTTGAAAAAAGAATCACAGAAGCAGAAGAGTTGTAATTATAATCCTAACAACAGGAAATAATATCCCTTTGCAGAGTTTACACATTTCTAATAGTGACTTTTTTCCTTACCTGAAACTTCTATTTCCCAGAAGAAACATGTAAAAAATGAAAAACTCTGCTTTGCAGAAGACTTCCTGTTAGCATAACAGAGATAACATATTTATAAACAAAAACAAGTGATTTACTCAAGTGATTTACCACAAATGAGGGAAAGGAAATCTGTATAAACTCAAAGAATCTGCTTTTGATCAGAAAAGAGAAAGTAGAACTAATCAAGCCAGTTAACCAGCTAACCAACCAACCAATATCAACATTACGACAACTCATCTTTTTTTTTTTTTTTTTTAATTTTTTATTTAAGAAAGGATTAGTGAACAAAAGCATAAGGTAGGAGGGGTACAACTCCACACAATTCCCAACACCCAATCCCCATAACCCACCCCCTCCCCTGATAGCTTTCCCATTCTCTATCCCTCTGGGAGCATGGACCCAGGGTCGTTGAGGGATGCAGAAGGTAGAAGGTCAACCCTTCAGCTTCATTACTCGGGTGAGACCTTTCCTTTAATAGTACACTCTAATTTCATCTCAGGTAGTTCACTTTCTATGACAACTCATCTTATGCTTTCCAAACTTTCTAGTATTTTTACTAAATATGTTCTCCATGAATATAAAGAAACTTTCAGATAAATCCAGAATCTAGTTACTTACAACAGGCATGGACTGAAATAACTTCATAAAAGCAAAAAAAGATGTGAGAAAGATACTGTTATAGATTAAAAAGACAGCAAAATGCACTGTGTAAAATTTGCTCTTGAGTTACCTAAAAGCATATATATTTGAGGTCTGCATAAATCTGAACGCAAATAACACATAAACAAACTATAGTTTATCAGATGAAGAGAGCCTAACACCTGTTTTCATTGATTAGACACTGGAATATACTTCTCATTTAGATATTGTCAAATCTTCCCCCTAAGTAATGGAACTATCCTTCTCTAATCACCTTCACTTGGGATATTGGCTTTCCCTAATTGCAGACTCCAAATGGGAGGATCAATTCTTTCTGGGTCTCAAGCTTGTTGGCTTTATAACTGTAAGGACACCATCAGGCCTCTCAGTTCTCAGGTATTTGGACTTGAAATAGAACTAAAACATAGGCATTCTTTGGTTTCTGTCTTGTGGAATTCTATCTGGGGACTTGCCAGTCTCTGTAATTATGTGAGCCAACCTATTCCTTACAACAAATCTATGTGTTTATATGTCTATGTTTATTTTCTGTGGCTATATATTTCTTTTAAATCTTATTATATTCATTTATTTATTGGATAGAGCCAGTCAGAAATCAGGAGGGAAAGGGGAGATAGAGAGGAAGAGAGGCAGAGACACCTGAAGTGCTGCTTCACCACTTTCAAAGCTTTCCCTCTGCAGGTAGGGACTGGGGGCTTGAAGCCGGGTCCTTGTATATTGTAACATGTGCGCTCAACCAGGTATGCCACCACCCAGCCCTAGCTATTATCTCTTACTGGTTCCGCTTCTCTGGAGAACCCTGTCTATTATAGGTCTATAATATATTATATTATATTATATTAATTCAGACTGCTGAATTAATGGTGGCTCATTCCTATGATGTGACTAAAACTATCAAACACAATGTTGATAAACCAGCCCTTTCATTTTCAAAATATAAAAGGTTAGAGAAAGACATATGTCATCTTCTGCTCAGATGTCTCAGTTAGAACGTGATCTCAGCTAGCTTGTACAAAGAGCTTATCAAACTGCAGTTTCTGAAAAATAATTCTTTGCCTCCCCCATCCCCAGCTGCTTAATCCCAGATTAGAAGGCTAATAAGGACCCTCTGATAGCTATGTCAGAGGGGTCACATCTACATGAGACTACATGCTTCAGAACATGGGTCCCTAACCTTGAAAGGAAAGAGTTTCCTTCCAGTTGCTAAGTGCCACTAAAACAAAACTGTTAACCTGCTAAGTATCCAAATATTGGGGGACTGGAGGAGGGATATTTTACATTGTGATCTCAAGTCTGAATGGCCCTTTTGCAGGACTGCCAGGATAGCATCCAATTTTGCAAAATCGAATAAAATCCCACTTCCTGCCTTTCTAGTCAATTGTTGAGTTTGGATAGGTAGGCTTATCTCCAACACTTTCTAGTCTTTTTTCATATCTCATGCCCCAGATCATTACAATTCTATTATTATTGCCTATCTCTCAAGTTCACTCAATTCTTTTCATCCACTTTGCCACCGTGTTTTTGTATCCAGACTACTGAAACTGGGCTTTCTAACGCAATCTATTTTTCCACACGGAAAGAGTGCCCTTTCTAAAAAGGAAATAGGACTATGTCTCTTCTGTGCATATTGCACATAATGGCTCATCAGAACTCTGAGGGATCAAATTTGAAATATTTAATATGGCTTACATTTTTCTTATGATGTAATGAATTTTTAGTTGCTCAAACTAACAATATTCTTCCCTGCTCCTAGGTCTTTCCACATCTTATTCCTTCTTCCAAGAATACTCTTGATCCCTTCAACTTTCTTGAAATGTTAATGTTTCAGCACAATAAACTAGCTCCACTATGTTTTTAATATGTTTTAATGGATTTAGTTCTCACACAAGAATAGGAAGATATTATTAATAAACTCATTGTACAAAATAGGGAACAGACATAGTTAAATAATTTATACATAATATCCCAAAGCTGAACCTTGCATCTTTCCTTCAATATCTCTGTAAACCCTAGATTTATCTTTATTTTATCTCTTAATCTCATTCCACTTCAAAGCCAATACCAAATCCTACCTTTAAAGCAGCTCTCTACTCAGACTACTACTAGCCAGTAGTACTAGTCCAAAATAACCTTATCTCCTACCAGATTACTTACAACAGCCTCCTTTTATGTTCCTTTGATCTCATCCTTGCCTTTTAACTGTTTATTCATATCAGGAGTTCCTATCGATAAATTAGACAGATCATGCTTTTTCTTTGTTGAGTTTTTTTCTCAAAAAATTCCTTTCACACTAAGAAGTCACCAAATTTCTGGGCTGGCATGATAGTATAATGGTTATGCAAAAAGACTCATTTCTAAAGCACCAAAGGTCCCAGGTTAAATCCCCAGCGCCACCATAAACCAGAGCTGAGCCGTGTCCTGGTTTAAACAACAACAAATATCTTATATAATTATTCCCATTTATTCTACAAGCCTCCTTCCACTCCCCTTCTCCCAGTTTCTCCTATACCATGCTCTACAAACTCCACCTTTGTTCTCTATGCTTCATCCAACCTGGTCTTCCTGCTAGTCCTTGAATACATCAAATGAGCAACCACTCTAGAGCCTCTGTACTTTACTTCTCCTGCCTAGGAAGTTCATGCCTCCAAAAGTCACAAAAGTCTTTTCACCTCCTTCAGTTTCCACTCAAGTATTAGCTTCCAGCGCTTACCTTTGATACATATTTGAATGTGCCTTCAGTGGATGAAAAATACACAGCAGAAAGATGGTCCTGTTACCTAGTAACAAACTATAGAAATGATCACTGAAAGTACAGTCTGTCTAGTCCCGTTACCCAGTCACAGTTTTCTCGCTGATAGGCCCCAAGACTGACACCGCCCACCCCGCCCCCATTCCTGTTGTAGGTGGCGTCTAGGCATCGCCTCCACCCCCCCACAGCCCTGCAACCAGTTGCTCCATCCATGATTGCGATGCCTCCCTAACCCGTAGTACAGTTACTACTCACCCCACTAAAGACTCGCAAGAGCAGCCAGACCTCTCATCACCCTCTTACCACTTGGTGGAATGCCAGCCCCCACCCTCGCTATCCACCCCCAGTCCCTTGAGCACTTTCGTCTCCGCTCTAGGAATGCGGGAGGACCAGGGCTCAATGGTTTCCTAGACCTTGGGGCCCGAAGGGCGCGGAGCTAGTTCGCTTGGTACCCACGAAGGGTTTTGCCCGTGACAGTTCATTTTTTCATAATTAAGTCGAACTTTATTCAAGTAAAAATAAGCCAGCTCACTATGGGGTTATCACAAACTGACAGCATTTCCACTCTACTTAGTCACATATTTACAACACGGAATATACTTACCATTCCTAATATAGAGAGAATAAAAATTAGGCTGGGAGTTCTCCAGATTGCTCTCCACAACGGTTGGGCCAATTCACATTCCCACCAGCAATGCAGGAGGATTCTTTTTACTCCTGCAACTTCTCTTACATTTGTCGTTACTATCCTGATATAACACATTCTCACAGGAATGAAATGACATCTCAACTGTCTCACTGTTGTCTTTCTTTGCATTTCTCTGATAACCAGTGACTTAAAGCATTCCTTTTTTTTTTTTTTTTACACATATCTGTTGATCCTTTGGTGCTCTTCTTTAATTTTTTTTTTATTATCCTTATTTATTTATTTATTGGATAGAGGCAGTCAGAAATCAAGAGGGAAAGGGAAGGTAGGTTGAGAGACAGAGAGACACCTGCAGTACTGCCTCACCACTTGTGAAGCTCAGCTCTCCCCCTGCAGGTGGGGACTGGGGACTCGAACCTGGGTTCTTGTGCATTGTAACATGTGCGCTACCACCCTGGAGCTCTTCTTTGATAAATATTCTCTCTCTCTCTCTCTCTCTCTCTCTATATATATATATATATATATATATATATATATATATATACATATATATATATATATATATTCTCTCCACTTATGGATGGAGTAATTTGTTTTTTGTTAGTTTGGTGAGCTCTATTATACTTAGCCTTTTGCCTGACATATGACATAAAAATATCTTCTCCCTGGAAAAGGGCAAAACACAGACTCACTTAATGATGGCCTTTTTGGTCACTACCTTGCCATCCTTTTCCCTGGGGCCCAAGTCAGGGAGTCCTAGTATTCCCCCAAAGATATGATGAGCCTAGACCTCTAATAGACTCCTCTTCCCACCATCACTTATCACTTTCATCAGGAACATCATCATAAGCCCTTTTAAGGGCTTCTCTGGACCCTTGCTTCACTATAAAGCAGCAATGGTAGGGACTACCCCACTCCCGAAGGGAGGCTGGATCCTTTTATTCTGCCACTTGAGGAAGACTGGTCCTGAAATGAGTGCACCTAGAATGTTTCCAGCTGTGACCATAGAACGCCAGCTCAGTCTGACAGGGTCTTGGAGATTATACAGGCTCCTATGCTAAATATGAATATACATGAACCCTGGGTCAAATTGATGTGATAAACAGTTAATTGTATTTATATATCTTCTTCAGGCTTGGGAGCTACTCTTTGTCCTAATTCAGCTTTCTAATCCCATTCTTAACTCTGATACCATCTTCCCAGACAATATTTTTAGCCCACTTCCATGTTAACTATCAAACTCAAGAAAAAATTAATTAAGACATGGGCCCCTAGAAACATACCTTAAATAGATTTTGGGCACCCTAAAATCCCTATTCTCACCTGCTCTATTTCTACTTTCGGGTTCCTATTTACTAGATGTTTTGTCCTGCCTCAAAACTTACTGCCTTTTAGACATCAAATTTCAGATAATGTTATGATTCTATCCTGAACTCAATGGGAACCCCACCTCTCCAGAGCCCTACTCCACTAGGGAAAGATAGAAATAGGCTGGGGGTATAAACTGACATGCCAATGCCCATGTCCAGCAGAGAGGCAATTACAGAAGCCAGAACTCCCACCTTCTGTACCCCAAAAAGAATTTTGGTCCATACTCCCAAAGGCAGAGACATGTTAGGGCAAGATGACTACAGGGCTCTGAAACCCGGTTCCATCAGGACCCAGAAAGAGAAGAGGAAAAAAGGAAAAAAAAAAAAAAAAAGAAAACATTTGGAAGTAGTAATAGGTCTCGTAGGTGTGACTTAAAAAGGAAGAGAAGACAGAACTGTAGAAAAAAATGAGCAAAATGTAAGTAGACAGATAGTTATTTTTATATATTGGATAGAGACAGCCAGAAATGGAGAGGGAAGGTGGTAATAGAGAGACTCCTGCAATACTGCTTCATCACTCGCAAAGGTTTCTCCTTGCAGGTGTCTCAAACCCAGGCCCTTGTGCATTGTAACATATGTACTTAACCCAGTTCACCACCACCCAGCCCCAGATAGATATAGAAATAATAGTCAAGGGAGTCAGGTGGTGACGCAGCAGGTTAAGTGCACGTGGCTCAAAGCAATAGGACCAGCATAAGGATCCAGGTTCGAGCCCCCATCTCCCCACCTGCAGGGGAGTTGCTTCACAGGCAGTGAAGCAGGTCTACAAGTGTCTTATCTTTCTCTACCCCTCTCTGTCTTCCCCTCCTCTCTCCATTTCTCTCTGTCCTATCCACCAGCAATGACATCAATAACCACAACAATGTTAAACAACAAGGGCAACAAAAGGGAAAATAAATTAAATATATGTCCCGTCTCATGGGACCTCCAACGTGGGTTAACCTAGGAGAGGGAGTGAGGACAAGGAAAGAAGGGAGAGGGAAGGGGACAAGACACGCGAGAGGAATGAGACAAGTCAAGATTCTGATCAAGTCTGTTTATTAGCACCAAAGATGCTGTTTTTAAGGCTGGGGCAAGGGGGGAGTTAGCAGCTGGGGACTGTTGATTGAAGTGGTGTGTTGTTATGGTAATCAGCCTTATCTGGAAGGTCCTGGGTGATTCATGGGGAAGTGGAATTGGGAGACAGGAACTTATCTTGTCTGTGAACAAAGACTCTAAGGTGTAAAGAAGCAGGAACTTAACTTTTAAGCAAGGCCAGTCTGTGAACAAAGACTCTGTGGTCATGCCAATAGCAACCTTGAGGACACATGTGGCTCCCCACAAATATATATAAAAAAGAAAGAAATAATAGTCAACTCATATCTATGACCTTGGGAGAATCACTGCAGTTTCCATTGGAGGGGAATGAGGACACAGTACTCTAGTGGTGGGAACAGTGTGGAATTGTACCTGTGTTATTTTGTAGTTTTGTAAAACACTAATAAAGAAAAATCTTCTCAGGAGTTGGGCTATAGCACAGCAGGTTAAGTGCACGTGGCTCAGAGCGCAAGGACCAGTGTAAGGATCCTGGTTTGAGCCCTCTGGCTCCCCACCTGCAGGGGAGTCGCTTCACAGGCAGTGAAGCAGGTCTGCAGGTGTCTGTCTTTCTCTCCTCCTCTCTGTCTTCCCCTCCTCTCTCCATTTCTCTCTGTCCTATCCAACAATGACGACATCAATAACAACAATAATAACTACAACAATAAAAACCAAGGACAACAAAAGGGAAATAAATGAATATAAAAAAACAATGAGAAAAAAAAGAAAATCAAATCCTGTCAGTTAAGTAAAACTGGAGCAAGTCTTGTCAACCCAAAGTTACTTTAAATATATTTTCTGTCAAGCTCAGATCCTGTGTAATGTGGAATCTTGCCACTCTGGGCCACTTTTTCAACCAGAGAGAGGAAGAAAAAAGAAAGAAAAAAAAAAGAAAGAAAACAAACAAACAAACAAAAAACTTCTCCAGTCCCATAAGGGTATTTGGGTAGTGTTTTCATTTGGAGAACTCCCAGTATGCTAGAAATGAACATACCTTATGACCCAGCAGTTCCTCTCCTAGAGCTATAACCTAAGGAAACAAACACATCCATCAAAGCAATCTACGTATACCCATGTTCATAGCAGCACAAACTGTAATAGCAATCTAGGTGTCCAACAACAACAGATGAGTGGCCAAGAAAGTTGTGACATATATACACAGTGGAGTCCTACTCAGCTACTAAGAATTATGAAGTGACCTTTTTCACCTCATCTTGGATAGAACTTGAAGGAATCATACTGAGATAAACTAAAAAGAGAAGGATGAATATGGGATGATCTCACTCATATACAGAATAGAATAGAAAAGGGGAACTCAAAGTAAAACTTGGACTCATTTGGTGATTGTACCAAAGCAAAGGATTCTGGAGAAGGCGGATAGGGAGATGCCTGGGAATTGGGTTTGGGGAGCTTTGAGGTTCTTGTCCATAATGATGTAAAAGAACCCAAGTTGAGGGTGAGAGTGTTTTTGCAAACATGTATCATGGTAAGATGATAAATTGTGCCCATGTGTCAACAACTGTAATGTGAAGCACTAACCTCCTCCAAATAAATAAATAAATAAATGATCTGGAGAGGTGGGTCAGTGGTGTCATGTTTCTGTTAGGTCTTGGCTATTTTCCCCTAACACCACATTTAAAAAAATGCTAGAGATGGCACCTCAGGTGGTGGCACAATGAATAAAATACTAGGCTCTCAAGCATAAGGTCCCCAGTTCCATCCCTTGCATCTGAATGGTACTTTTATCTCTCTCATAATAAAGGAAATGTTATAATATTTTTAAATCATCAAAGCACACAGAGTAATATTCTGGTTTGCTTTTCTCTCTCATTAACAAATATGCTAGGAAGCAGGGGTAGATAGCATAATGGTCATGCAAAGAGACTCTCATGCCTGAGTCTCCAAGGTCCTGGGTTCAATCCCCCACACCACCATAAGCAGAGCCGAGTGGTGAGTACTCTGGTAAAAAAAAAAAAACCAAAGAAAAAAAAGGACTTGCATGTGTGAGGATCCACATCAGAGCACAATGGCACATGTCAGCTCTGAATGGTATCCTCATGTCTCTCATAAAAAAGGAAATGTTATAATATTTTAAAATTATCAAAGCACACAGAGCTTAAATGAGACATTCATAGGCTTTCCTTGACTATCCTCTTCTCTCATGTTATCTTCCCAGGATACTACAATATATAACTACTTGTCAGTTCACTTTTTTAAAAAAAGATTTTATTTATTTATAAGAAAGACAGGAGGAGAGAGAAAGAACCAGACATCACTCTGGTACATGTGCTGACGGGGATCAAACTCAGGATCTCATGCTTGAGAGTCCAAAGCTTTATCACTGCACTACCTCCTGGACCACATCAGTTCACTTTTAAAAGTCTATCAGCCTCAGCAGAATATAAAATTTTGTGATGTTAGGGCTCAAGTCTAACTTATTCGCTGGTTTATTTATTTTCTGGGGGTTCAGTGTTTTACAGTCAACAGTAAATACAATAGTTTGTACAAGCATAACATTTCCCAGTTTTCCACATAACAATACAACCCTCACTAGGTCATCTGCTATCATGTTCCAGAACCTGAAACCTTCTCCCAACCCACCCCAGCGCTGTTTTATTTTTAACAGCTGCCATAGGGCCTAGCACATAGAAAACAATAGGGTTGGTTCTCTTTCCACAGCTATACAGCTTTCATTCTGAGATGCCTGTTACCATTCATGATATAACCTGAACATTCCAATGAAGCAATCTCTTTACTTGTGAGGCCAATTTCACCTTTTCACGGGATGCTCTTTCTAGCTTTGACATACTCAGCCATCGATGCACCTTCATCTGAGAGCAGAGCATGACCACAGTTTAGAGGTTTCTTGTGAGTTAGGTATTTTATAGGTGCTTCTGGACCTACTAAACCCATTGTATCTGTTACGTGTGATTGTGCAATCCAGATATCTTCTGGAAACTCTCTATCTGAATACTTTACTGCTTTAGTCACTAGATTCTTTTCTTCTTTAGTTCTCTCTCTCTCTCTCCCTCTCTGTCTCTCTCTCTCTGTGTGTGTTCCATGCTTATTCTTTTTTGCTTACCATTTCTCTCCCTAACACTTTTGTTTCTCTTTTTATCATCACCAGAGCTAGAATTAGTGTCAGAGTCTGACGTCTGATTACTGTCACTACTAGAGTCTTTCCCCTTTCATGTTCATCAGAATCTAAAACTTAGAGACAGTCCCCACAATTCAAGAGTTCCCAACAACCCAATCCTCTCTCTTTCAGTCTCCTGATAGCTCTCCTGCTTATCCTTTTTCACAATCTTCTGTTCACTGTCAGTTGTCTGACTGGTGGTGATGATGGTAGTGAAATGAAAAGTCCATAGACTGCTAGAGGACCCCCACTTCCACATTCCAGTATCCCGAGTGGTGGGCTCTAATTATAGTCAACCTGCTTTCACCTTCACTTTTTTTTATTATTTATTTTTTTACCAGAGCACTGCTCAGCTCTGGTTTATGGTGGTGTGGGGGATTGAACCTGGGACTTGAGAGCCTCAGGCACGAAAGTCTCTTTGCATAACCATTATGCTATATCTCCACCCCGCTCTCACCTTTATTGTCAGACTCTTGATGGACTCTGTAACCAATCAGCTTGTGCCATGCCAAATTTGAAACTGATAAAAGCTGGGTACTACAGTACAAGCATGTGCAGGTCTGGCAGGAATCGGCCTGTAACCCGTTAACGTGAAATGTAACTCCTTGCCCTCCATGTGGCCCCAGATCTCATTCTTTCATCACTTTTGAGCTATAATACGGAATTTCTACTACAGTAGTGGTAACTTCCATGACAGATGCCAGAGGAATATTTTGGTTTGCCTTTCTCTCTCATTAATAAATATACTAGGAGGCGGGGCCATTTTTTAATGGCCACCCCATGGGAAGTGTCCTCCCTGAAAAGGTAGTGGAAGTCTCCCTGATGAGCAATGACATCTAGAGCTCAGGTTGTCCTCAGGATGGTATCACCTCAGGATGGTGATACTGGAGCTACTAAATGGCTACTAGATTACTAGAGAGATCCTGGTGAGGCTATTAATCTGCCCGCTCAGACAAGCTGCCACAGCCCAGTACACGACTTCCATTTCCAGCAAGTTGCTAGGTGAAGAGCCAAGAAGTTCATGGGCAAGAAGCATCTGCTTGGACTGAGATTAGTAGGAGGCTTACAGTGGGGAGTAGGTAGAGGGGCACAGCTCCACCTGTATTTAGTATTTACAGTCCTTACCGCCACCTGAGTCCCATAGAATCATGTAAAGAATAATGTGCACCAGTGAATCCCCTCTAGTGTTCAAACACCCTTTTGTCCAGTTGATATTTACCATTAGTCATCTTGATACTTGCCCTACATTTCCCAGTCCCATTCTCATTTCCTCCCTCTATCTTTTGTTACCATTGGTTGAGGGCTCTTAACGTCCTCTCTCCTCCTCCTTTCTCCCTCTTCCTGTCCTTTAAAAGGAACTTGCTCGTCTACCGTCTGCATGGTAGAAATAGTTATTAATGACTTCCAAATCCTGCTTGTTCCTACCCTTAGCAGGAATCAGAACTTCTTTCGGAATCAAAATTTAAATGACCTTGGGGTCACAATTTTAATTACTCCTCTCTCTCTCTTTTAAACTAATAATTTAACAAAATTTTACAAAATTATAAGAGTTTGGGGTATAATGTCACACTTATACATATCAAGTGCAAATTACCATACCCTCCATATGATTTTAATGATTAAATCTGAGACAGAATAGGATTAGGGTTTGTACTACTGCTAGTCAAAATAAAGTAGTTACATAGGCATCATTTCCTTTCAAGTCAAAATGAGGGCTTTTCTGCAGGAAACTTGTACATAGGTACCATCAGAAGGCATAACAGGCATAACAAAATTATTCTACCATAAGTCAGTCTTGTGAAAAAGACCAAAAAAACAAAAAAAGGCAGCCAAAGTAGCTGCTCAGGTTGATGTCTGCTAACTCACTCGGGGTTGTTCCTAGTTGATGAGCACAATTGACTCACTGTCTCCCATAGGACTTCAGAAATTCCTAAGGAAAAATTTTAAATGTGATAAATCTTTAGCTATCTTTAAATATTTTTTTATTGAGGGTGAACTATTAGTTTATAAACAGTAAATACAGTTGTTGCTACATGTGTAACATTTCTCAGTTTTCTGCAAAATACTCTCACCTCCAGCCTAGGTCCTCCTCCAATCACACACCAGGATCTTTACTTGGTGCAATATACCAAACCTAGTCCAAGTTATGTTTTCTGTTTCCCCTTCTTTTCTTATTTCTCAACTTTTTTTAATTTAATTTTTTATTTATAAAAAGAAAACATTGACTAAACCATAGGATAAGAGGGGTACAACTTCACACAATTCCCACCACCAGAACTCCATATCCCATCCCCTTCCTTGACAGTTTTCCTACTCTTCAACCTTCTGGGAGTATGGACCCAAGGTCACTGTGGGATGCAGAAGGTGGAAGGTCTGGCTTCTGTAATTGCTTCCCCACTGAACATGGGTGTTCATAGGTCGATCCATACTCCCAGCCTGTCTCTCTCTTTCCCTAGTGGGGAAGAGCTCTGGGGAAGCGGCGCTCCAGGACATATTGGTGGGGTTGTCTGTCCAGGGAAGTCTGGTAGGCATCATGCTAGCATCTGGAACCTGGTGGTTAAAGTGAGAGTTAACATACAAAGCCAAACAAATTGTTGACCAATCATGGACCTAAAGGCTGGAATAGTGCAGATGAAGAGTTGGGGGGGGGTCCCTCCATTTTGTAGATAGCTAGTAGGCATATTTTAGTTATATTCCAAAGGGCCCATGACTATATTAGTTTTTTCTCTTTTTGCCTGAGCCTGAAATCTGATATGCAAGTGGACCCTAATTATTACCTGGGGAGGTGATGTTATAGCTGGCAGAAGGACCAGAAAGCTGGATCAGGGAAGGAGTAGCTCCCAAATATGGGAAAGGTGTATAAATATTGTTGACTATAAACCCCACTGATTTGATGTAATCCAGGGCCCATATTCATCTTAGCAGCCTATGTGACCTCTGAATCCCTGTAGATCTGAGCTCACATTCTGTGGTCATAAGTAGGAACGTTTCAAGCTACCCCAATATCAGGATCTATCTATCTAAGGTGTAGCATAGAGTATATTGTCCAGCCTCCTTTCGGAGGATGGGACATTCTCTGCCATTGTTGATCCAAGTTGAGGGCAAGGTCCTATGGGGGCCCACAAAGGGGTCTATTGTGTTGTTCCTGATAGAGATGACCAGTAACAATGGAGAGAGGGATTTATTCAAGGTCTAGGCCCATCATGTCTGTTTGGGAATCTCAGGATTCCCCAAATAGGGCCCCAGCTGATGGGGTGGCCTGATAGTGACTAAAGATTCATTGTTAAAGTATACCAGTCTCTTGCCCTTATTCAGCTTTTGCAGTCCTTGCTTTGATGAGGTTAGCTTTGGAGTGAGTGAGAGAATTGTAATAGGAAGTAGGTGAGGAGGGTATTAAGTTTAAGTAGACACTATTTCATTATGAACTTTATACTGGCTCACTATAGACTATTGTGTATTTTTGCTGTCAGGTATATATTTTGCCCTAATTTATGGATACATGTGAACATATGCTCTATCTCACGGGACCTGGTCTATATCTAGGTTTTGGGATTTTTGTTAGGAAGTGAACCTCCTGGAATGGAATTTGAGTATACTATGAAAGGAAAGGTTTCAACTGAGTAATGAGGGTGAAGGATTGACATTCTATGCCTGACGTCTCTGGAAACAATCTGAAGTGAGGCATGCTGAGGTGTTACTCCTTGTGTTGATTATGCTGGGATCAGCAGATGCAGTATCAGTTGATAGGAATTGAGAGAAGCATGCAGGAAAGTGAGCCCCACCCTAGAGATTCCAGGGTGGGAGGATCCTGCTGTCTTAGGGTTTAAGAAGACAATAGATAGTTATTGCTATAATCACATTATTTAGCAATTGGGTTAACTTTGAAATACCCCATTGTTAGGATTTGCTGTATCATACACAACATCAATTATTTCTCAACTTCTATGAGTGAGATCATCTCATTTTCATTCTTCTCTTTCTGGCTTATTGTAACATGATTCCTTCAAGCTCCACCCAGGATGTGATGAAGTTGACTTCATAATTTTTAATTTTAATCCAGTGTGTATATATACCATAACTTTATGTATATATACCATAACTTTCTTAGTCATTCATCTGTTGTTGGATACCTAGGTTGCTTCCAGGTTTTGGCTGTAAGAAATTGTGCTGCTACCCTAGAGCCCTACAATTCTTCTTTACTTTTGTAGAAATAATCTCAATGGCTTTGTGATAGCTCACTGTCTGCAGTCTGCCAAGAATGAATGGAAGGGGAGGACTAGAGTCAGGGACAGGAGGGTTTTTTCCTTCTTTGGTGGCTTTAAAGGGGAAGCAAGGCAAAGGAACTTCCACTATCCTCTCTAAGGATTTGTCTTGAGACAGAATAGAAAATGAAGTTTGGATAGTTCCTTCCTAAACACCCATATAGTTTAAATCAAGATAGATACGTCTCTGGCCACCCATTTCACATTAAGCCAAACTGAGGAGGGCTTCCCAGCTAAAGTCAGTGCATAAACTCTACTGCTGACCCTCCCTCCTAGATAGGCATACTAAGACCCACCCCCACCTGAGCCAAGCCATCTAAGCTTTGATCCTGTTGTGCCAGCTTGTAAACTAACTCCAAGACAAATAACCTTATCACAAGTGGTATGCAGTGAATGGAGGATCTTTCTTGAGCACACATGCAGTCTATGTGCTAACTGAAAGATCATGCTCTTGCACACCTTATACTGTAATATGGAATCAGGTTGAGCTGTCTGGTGCTGGCTCCCCTATGTTTCAACTTAGACCCTTAATAAAAATTTTGTCTGGGAATTAACTGACCTGCTGTCAATTTCTACTTGCATGAGAGCCTGGGAACCTATGGCTTGTAACAGCTTTCTCAGAACTTCTGAGAGCTTACCTAGAATTCTACAAACTTTGAGATAGCCCCACTTTATTCTGAATTTTGGTGTTAATTTTTATGCCACTTGTCTAGTCAAGCTTGCATCAGAGAAATGGATATCCCATCACTATCCTACCAGGCTGTAAAAATTTAGTTTTATTTCTTATGACCTGTCACCCTTTTTTTCTCATCCCAATCACTGCCTTCCTTTGAGTGCAAGGTCACGGTTGCTAATGCGTTAACTAGTGCACAACCACAGAGAGCGTTTTCCTAGAGAGCACAGGAAGTGGCTTTGATTCCCACTGAGGCTTCCCGTGCTCTATACTCACTCCAGTCCCCCCAATTTGTAAATTTATTGTGCCATTCAGAGTGAGGGTGCACAGGGATACCCTGCAAAGGCACTGATGTAGGGAGAAATTTGCGCAGTTGCACCCCAGGAGTGTCCTGGATCAGTGGGCACGTGGAGACCGCTTGCAGTTTTCTTGGTTATTGGCGAGTTCACCCCTCTCAAGAATTTTCTGCACAACTATAGTTCCCAGCTGGCTTAAGTGTTACCTTGGCCTAGGATGGCGAGAGAATCAAAAGAAAACGAAACCCTAGAATCACATCCTGCAGAGGATCAGGCTGGGATCCTCATGGTGAAGGTGGAGGAGGAGGACGCCTCCACTCTGGCTGCAGAGACTGGAGCGACCCACAGCCTCTCTCCAGGTCCGGAGCGCTTACGTCAGCGCTTCAGAGGCTTTCGCTACCCGGAGGCGGAGGGTCCCCGCGAAGCACTGAGCCAGCTCAGTGAGCGCTGCAGACTGTGGCTGTGACCGGAGATGCATAGCAAGGAGCAGATCCTGGAGCTGCTGGTACTGGAGCAGTTCCTGACCATCCTGCCCGGGGTGCTGCAGAGGTGGGTGCGGAAGCAGCATCCAGAGAGCGGGGAGGAGGCTGTGGTGCTACTGGAATATTTGGAGAGGCATCTGGACCAGCAGATGTCACAGGTAGAAAGAACAGGTTTAGTATCTAAGAGTTTCTATCTACCTGAAATCTAAAGACTTTAAGATCTAGAACTTCTCAAGTGTCTCATACCATGATTCTCCACAACAGTGAAGTCCTTGAAATCTGTCTCATAATATCTTTTAAACAAATATATACAGAAAAAAGTGTAAAGGGTTACAAAAATCCCTCAATTATATTATTATATAATTAGCAAAGTATGAGACAAATTTGTCATAATTTTTTTTTATATATATCTGTGCTTTTGACGGGTGAGGTAGCCCACCTGTTTGGCCATTGGATTGTTAATTTTATTCTTTTTCAAATATTTATTTATTTCCTTTTGTTGCAGTTATTATTACTGTTGTTACTGATGTCGTCGTTGTTGGATAGGACAGAGAGAAATGGAGAGAGGAGGGGAAGACAAAGACACCTGCAGACCTGCTTCACCGCCTGTGAAGCGACTCTGCTGCAGGTAGGGAGTCGGGAAGTCCTTCCGCTGGTCCTTGCGCTTTGCGCCACTTGCACTTAACCGGGGGCGCTACCGCCCGACTCCCTGTTAATTTTATTCTTATATTTTCCCTTCTAATTTTTATTAGATAGGACAGTGAAAAATTGAGAGAGGAAGGGAAGATAGGGAGAGAGACAGACAGACACCTGTAGACCTGCTTCATTGCTTGTGAAGCGTACTAAGGGCTCAGACCCCAGTGCCTGCACGTGGTAATATATGCACTTAATTGGGTAGGACACTTCCCAACCCTGTTTGGCCATCGGCACAATCCAGGTTCAAGCTCCTTCCCCAGCCCAATATAGAAATAATATGTACTGGAGGAAGTTTAGGTACTATGGTGTCTTTCCCTTCCTCCCTTTCTGCATCCCTGTCTCTCCATCTCAAAAAGTCACTCAGATATGGTTATAGAAATGATAGTAATGGCGGTGGTGCACCCGGTTAAGCACACCTAGTACTATGCGAAAGGACGGGAGTAAGGACCCGGGTTTGAGCCCCTACTTCCCATCTACAAGCGGGGACGCTTCATGAACAGTGAAGCAGGTTTTAAGTGTTTCTTCTCTCTCCCTCCCTATTTTCCCTTCCCTCTCAGTTTCTCTCTGTCCTATTGAATTAAAAAACATTATCAACCTGTATCTGTGATCTTGGGAGAACTACTACAGTTTCCAAAGAAGGGAATGAGGACACAGAACTCTGGTGGTGGGAAAAATGTGCAATTATATCCCTGTTCTTATAATTTTGTAAGTCAATATTAAATCATTTTTTTCTGTAAATCACCCCGAGTGGTGAAATTCTAGTGATAAACAAATTACTCCAACTTCAGTGCACTAGGTAGTGACATAGGGATAGGTCTGATAACTCCCATAGTTTTTTCTTCTTTGCTAGATTACTACCCAGCTCTAACTTATAGTAGTGTGTCTGTATGTCGGGTTGGGTTGGGGTGGGGAGGGTGAGGTGTTGAACCTGGGAACTCTGGTGTTGCAGGAGTGAAAGTCTGTTGTGTAACTGTACTATTTCTTCAGGCACTCCCATGAAAAATTTTAAAGTGGTGATAAGTGACTTTGACAATATTTGGATGTAAAGTGATGTGAAAAAACTTGCTTTTCTATTTGGTAACAAAGCCCTGGGTAATGTTAAGCCATATTGGTTTGTTGTTTTCATTCATAATTGAAAGATATGCTAAATTTCACTTGAGGGTAGTGATAATCTTTCTGTCTGTCTGTCTGTCTATCTATCACAATTTCTTTTTTCATATTCATTGGATACTTGGGAGTCCGTAGATCCCTGGGTTCATTTGCATCTCTTTGTTCCTGCCTGGCCTATGAGATCATTTTTCCTTTGTATTCTCCTGTGCTCTTGCGGTCTCTTTTTAGGGAATATAAACTAAGGACTTCTGATGATTGGGAGTCTGCTCTTGAATTGGCTTTAGTGCTTCCTAGCCTTGCGACTTGAAAACTCATTTCAAGTTTTTTAGCTTCAGCTCTTCATTCTTTATAGGAAAATTGGGAAATTTATAGGACATACTGTGTTCCATACTCTGTGTTAACAGTGACTTTACATACTGTGATCATCTACTAGTTCCCCAAACCCTTTAAACTGGAAATTATATATATATACTCCCAGATAAAGGTATTAGTATTCTTTTTTTTTTTTATATCCAAGGTTATTGCTGGGGCTTGGTGCCTGCACTATGAGTCCACTGCTCCTAGAGGCTATTTTTCCCTTTTGTTGCCCTTGTTGTTTATTGTTGTTATTATTGTTGTTGCTATTGCTAGATAGGATAGAGAGAAATCAAGGGAGGACAGGAAGAAAGAGAGGGGGGAGAGAAAGACAGACATCTGCAGACCTGTTTCACCACCTGTGAAGCGAATCCCTGCAGGTGGGGAGCCAGGGGCTCCAACCCTGATCCTTATGCTAGTCCTTGCGCTTTACACCACATGCGCTTAACCTGCTGCGCTACCTCCCTGCCCCCAGGTATTAGTATTCTGTAAGAATTAGCACCAGTACTCAAGTTTTTTTTCTTTTTCTTTTTCCTTTTCTTTCCTCTCCTCTCCTCTCTTTTTCTTTCTTTCCTTCCTTCCTTCTTTCTTTCTTTCTTTCCTACAAAACCACAAATCTTTAATGGAAGAATGCAGAATAATAAAAAGCATGGGTCCTGGACTCATTCTGCCTAATCTCCAGCCTAGCATTGCAATTTATTAGCAAATGAAAGTTTGAATAGATTAAGCTTGGTCAAACTGCTTAAAATCACTGTCTGTGCTTCAGTTCCACAATACATACTGCATACTGCTGGTACCACTTCCACGACAGAGTTGTCTGCATTTTGATGATATTTGTAAAACTCATAGAAACAGTTCCTAGAAAATAGAAAATGACTACACAGAAAAAAATTAAATGTTTTTAATGAGTAAACAGATAAATGACTTCCAGGTCCCAACCAGGGACCAGGGTCAAGAACTACTTTCTTGCAATATGGCAATGTGGACACCAGCTGGGTCACAAAATACCCAGTTCCAATTGATGAAGTCTTTACTCAAACATGACTTTCTGGAGCCCCAGCCTTTACCAGAAAGAGGTGAGGATTTGCTTTTCTCAGTATAAATTCTGCAAACTTCATCCAATTTTAAAGATTAAAAGACAAATCTTTTACAGTTGTTTTGTTTGCCAAAAACACTTCTGCCTTTCTTTGAAACTGAAACTAAAGGCAAAATTTAACACAATGGTTGAAAGTTTTTCTAACTAAACTCAGATGTAGTAAATAAGACTTTATTAAAATTGGTGTTTGGGCCGCTGGGGAGGTGGCACATTGGATAAGTCATGTCCCAGAATCAATGACCAGTATTGCATGTGTCAAAGTGATGCTCTGGTTCTATCTACTTCCTCACTCATAAGTAAAATAATTAAATCTTAAAAAGAAGGTGCTTGTCAGGTTTGGGTAGTAGCTTACCTGACAGAGCATACCAGTTAACCATGCCCAAAAACCCAGGTTCAAATTCCTGGTCTCTACTTACAGGAGGGAAACTTCACGAGTGCCGGAGCACTGCTTCAGGTGTCTCTCTCCCTCTCTCTCTCTCTTTCTTGTCTCTTGTTCTCAAAAAGAAAAAGATAAAAATGGCCTCTGGAAGCAGTGGAACAATGCAGGCACTGATCCCCAAATAACCCTGGTGGAAAATAATAAATAAAAATGGCATTCAGAATTGCTTTTTAAAAACAGTATGGTGACATTTATTAAATCAATATGTATTTGTGAAAGTGCCAATGTAGTTGTAGGCGCCAGGAATAGATTTGTCAGTAAGATAGTTTTCTTGCTTCAGTAGGACTGACATTCTAGTTAGGGAAATTAGCAAATAAATTACCATGCAATTTTAGATATTGTTAAGTTCTTTGGAGAATATAAGTTAAAATACATAGAGCTAGTGAGAGTATTCCAGATATTGTAGGTCTGTGACAAATTGATGAGTATAAATCTTTGAAACCATTGGTCTGCAACTAACAAGCTAGAAATCACTCAGTGGAATACTACCTTCAGTTCCCTTGTGCTGTCCAATGTACTGTGAGAATTTGAGATTTCCATGACATACAACATTGGACATGCCAGCCAACAATCTTTATTTACCACTTGAAGTTACAGGCTGAACTAGTTTGTTTTCTGCTTTTTGTAAGGTTGACCTTTTATAGGAATATTTGAAGTTCTTTACTTCTTTGGAATCTGAGTGAGTTCTAGATATGCAGATAGTTGTCTGGATCCAATGTCAACTGATTTTTTTTTTTTTAAAGATTAATTACTAGTGAGAGAGGAAGAAAAAGAGATAACCAGAGCATCACTCTGGTACATCTGATGCTGGGAATTGAATGCAATGGGATCCTGGCATTTTGGCCACTATAACACTTCTTTGGCCACTTATTTTAGTATTTTAAAAAATATTTAATAGGACAGAAAGAGATTGAGGGGGAAGGTGAGAGAGAAAGGGATATACCTGCACCTCTGCTTTGCTGCTCATGAAGTTTCCCCCTGCAGGTGGGGACTTGGAGCTTGAATTTGGGTCCTTGAGCATGGTAATGTGTGCACACAACTGTGTGCATCACTGCCCAGACCTTTTAGTATTTTAAAATGAAAGTAGAAAGTCTCCTAACAGATACTAAGGAGATTTTAAGAATAACAAAATCCATTCTTATCCCCTCACTGAAAAAATGTAAGACTAAACGGTTTATAGGGGGTCAGGCAGTGGCACACCTGGCTAAGTGCTCACATTTAGAGTGTACAAGGACCCATGTTCAAGCCCCTGGTCCCCATCTGAAGGGGGAAAGCTTCATGGGTGGTGAAGCAGGGCTGCAGGTGTCTTTGTTTCTCTCCTTATCTCCTCCTCCCCTCTCAATTCTGTCTCTAGGAATAAATAGAAAAAATTGTTTTATGTCACTTTCATGAGACTATTCTACTAAGCATCTTGCCCTTTTATATAGTTTTTGCATGTGTACAGAGCATGCCATGTCCTGTTTAGATTTTAGGAATGAAGCTGGTAGAAATCAAGCTTTTTGAAAGTTTATACAGAGCTTATAAAGTTTTTTGTAGGAGGGAGTCAGGCAGTAACGCAGTGGGTTAAGCACAGGTGACACAAAGCTCAAGGACCGGTGGAAGGATCCTGGTTCGAGCCCCTGACTCCCCCACCTGCAGGGGAGTCGCTTCACAGGCAGTGAAGCAGGTCTCCAGTTGTCTTTCTCTCCCTGTCTTCCCCTCCTCTCTCCATTTCTCTCTGTCCTACCCAACAACGATGACAGCAATAATAACTATAATAATAAAACAACAAAGGTAGCAAAAGGGAATAAGTAAATACTTAAAAAATTATAAAGTTCTTCGTAGGACTTTATTAATCTAGACTTTGAACTTGGATTTTTTAGGACAGGGAAGTTGAATGGCAGGACAATCTCATCCAGACCTTTTCTTCTTAGTTCTCCAGGTATCTGAACTTACCCCAGGACAGCATTGCGGAGAAGGTGGGATGATAGCTGCCAGCTTCACCTCTGATCCCCAGGTAAGCTGGAGCTCTCCATCCTCAAGCCCAACATTCCCTAGCACCAGTGTGCCTCCCACTAGATCTCTTTACTCTTATGCCCTTATCTCTGAGTTTTCTTATGGATCCCAAGATTGTTTATCATTGTTTGCCTCCTTTGGTGCCCACTTAAAATTTTTCTGTTTTACTCCAATATGGACACTTATTCCTTTCCTCAATCTGACTGGCCTATTCCTTTGGCAATGGAATTTTCTACTTCAATAAGGGAAATTTAGCAAACAGAAAACATTCTTATGATGTAATTCTATTAAAATATGTCATATAGTTAACATGAATGTAAAGTCACAATTTCTGCTCTCTCAGAACTTAGATTTGAAAAGAATGAGTTAAAGCATGCTCTTTTCTTTTTTTTGTTACTGAGGCTTCATTATGGTAGACCAACCTTGACAAGGGAGAGAGGAAAAAAGGGAGAGGGGGAGGAGGAGGGGGAGGAGGAGAGAGGAAGAGAAACACAGATCATAGTACAGAAACTTTCTCCAGGGGCTCCAACCTGGGTAAGTGCACACAACAAAACAGACACCTTCCCAGGTGAGCTAGCTTGCTGACTGATCCAAAACATGTTCTTTTAGTCTAAAGTTTGATATTGGGCTGGGGAGATAGCATAATGATTATGCAAATGACTTTCATACCTGAGGCTCTGAGCTCCCAGGTTCACTCCCCAGCACCACCAAAAGCCAGAGCTGAGCAGTGCTCTGGTTTCTCTCTCTCTCTTTTATGAAAATAAATATAAAAAAAATATAATGTTTAATATTTTAGTTTGGATAAGTTTTACATCACTTGTATTTTAATTTCTTACCCAGTTTTTCATGCTGTACTTGGGAGATTTTGGTGTTTAATAAGGCTCTGTAGTGGTAACATTTCTTCTATTTTTCTTACTCATACCTAAATTTCATTGTATTTTTAAAACAATTAATATATATATATATATAAATATAAATATTAGTCAACCCATATCTGTCATCGAGGGAGAACTAATAAAGTTTCCACTAGAGGGAATGGGGACACAGATATCTGGTGGTGGGATTTCCCTGTTACCTTATAATTTTGTAAATCAATATTAAATCACTATTAAAATACTTAATATAAATGAGGTCCCTCCCCAGATTTGGCGAAATACACCACAAATATATTATTTATTTATTATTGGATAGAGACAGCCAAAAATCAAGAGGGAAGGGGAGATAGAGAGGGAGAGAGACAGAGAGACACTTGTAGCACTGCTTCACCACTTGTGAAGCTTTGCCCCTACAGGTGGGGACCAGGGCTTGAACCAGGGTCCTTGTGCACTGTAATGTGTGCGTTTAACCAGGTGTACCACCACCTGGCCCCAAAAAATATTTTAAAAGGTTTTGATATGGTTTCATTTCTTTCACTATTTTAACCCTTATTTTTCTGTGATTCATTTTTCTGGACTATAGTTAAAAGAAAGTATTTATTTTAGCATACATATTATTTCATTCTTTTAGTGGTGTTGTTTTGGACAACAGTGCTATTTGAAGTAAAGATAAGTAGGTACAAGTGTTTCATACTTGGTGTTTTGTATAAAGAGTTTCATGAGAGGGAATGCTCCCAGCATATACCCATTTTGGGGAGAGGTTTTAGGGAAGAACAACAAGGCAGAATTATTCATTGTTTTAGGGACTGCTGAAAATGGAAGATGAGATACTGACTCTCTCTTCTGGATGGACACAGTTGGATTCATCTCAGTTGAACTTCTACAAGGGTGAAAGGCAGGAGAAATGTGGCAGCCTCATCTCTCTAGGTAAGACTGAGGGGCACAGATTCCTCATAAGCTTTCTTGGCTTCCTTTGTATATTCAAGCCCTTTGGATTGTTAGACATGGTTTTGATTTTGAAATTTTTTTTTTTTAATTCCATGAGAATACTGCTCAGCTCTATTTATTGGTGAGTGAAACTGGCATCTCTCTTGTGAAGACCCTGTGAGCTACCGCTGAACTATCTGATTTGCCCAGAAGTGGTTTGAATTTTGATTGAACTCCAGTCACTACTTCTGAACTCCAGCTATGATCCCTCTATGCGACTGGTTTATTAACTGTGTGGGCCTTGCTCTGCTAGCTGTCTGGCTAGTGTTCTGCTCAGAGTAACTAACCAGAGGTAGCTTCAACCCTAGTAGAGATTTGGCTAATATTAGGTGCTCAGTGAATATTGATTCTTTCCCTGTTGCTGGCCTGATGTAGAAGGAAAACTAAGGGATCTACTAGGAACTGTGCCAAGGACAATAGAGTGAGAGAGAGGGAGAAGTGAGCTAGAGAAGACCACACAGCCTGAACTGAACAATGAGACATACAGGATTAGATGAGTTCACATACCTCACTGGGGACTCCAATTCAAATCGCTGTCAAAGCCAGTTCTGTTTGTAGACTCTTGTCTCTGTCTGGTGCACAGAGACAACTGCACTTTCCATTGCTCTGTGACTAGTTTCTGAATCCTTACCTGCTTCTTATAGAGTCATTAAAATATGATTTGACTTATTAAAATATTTGACCCTGTTACTGTTATCTCCTGCCCTGCTCCTTTTAGTAGGTGCACAGCCCTGCCTTAGTAGTTTTACAGTTTCTGCAGATCTCCCCAGCACAGTCTTTCTTCTTTATCTGCCATCTCAGTTCACACTTTTCTTCCAATGACCTTGTTTCTATTTTCAAATCTCCCCTGAAGTTCCTGTTCTATTTCTGCCATTGTCCTTGTACCTCAGTCTTCATCCATGGTGTACTGAGACCTCCACTCACTACCTTGCCAATACATAGAGTTTTCCTGTGTGACGTAATTGACTGTTGCTGACCATTTGTCATTTCAGGTGGTAAAATACAGAGTAAGAACCGGGACTTGTCTCCAGATGGGGAACATCCAGAACAGGACGAAGGTCAGACACAATGCCCTCTGGGTGAAGACATTGCCCAGATTTCTGAACAAGAGGCCAGGTTACAAAGAAAGCAGAAAAATGCCACAGGAGGTAGGCGGCACTATTGTCATGAGTGCGGAAAGAGTTTTACGCAGAGTTCGGGTCTGACTAAGCACAGGAGAATCCACACTGGAGAGAAACCCTATGAATGTGAGGACTGTGGCAAAACCTTCATTAGGAGCTCAGCACTTGTCATCCATCAGCGAGTCCACACTGGTGAGAAGCCATATGCATGTGATGAATGTGGCAAGGTCTTTAGTCACAGTTCAAACCTTATCAAACACCAAAGAACTCACACCGGAGAAAAACCCTATGAGTGTGATGACTGTGGGAAGACTTTCAGTCAGAGTTGTAGCCTCCTAGAACATCACAAAATTCACACTGGGGAGAAACCATACCAGTGCTACATGTGTGGCAAATCTTTTCGGCGGAATTCACATCTCCTGAGACACCAGAGGATCCATAGTGATAAAAGTGTTCAAAATCCTAAACCTGAGGAGACTTGGGAGTGTCAAGGTAGAAAGGGAGGTCAGGAGGAAAATGCTGAGGTTCCCATGTCATATAAATGTAGTGAGTGTGAGAGAAGTTTCACTCAAAAAATTTCTGAGGTTCACTCACTGAACCTCAGAAAATTCACATGGATGAGAAACCTTATCAGTGTGATGCATGTGGAAAAGGCTTCACCCGAACTTCATACCTTGCCCAACATCAGAGAAGCCATGTTGGGAAAAAAGGTCTATCACATTGATTCATATCTTCTTATATGCTAAAGTTGGTGCTCATTCTTCATTGAATGGATGCCTTCTTCAAGCCCTTCCTGACTGAGAAAGTGTCTGCTTGGGCGAGCTTTACATACCACTTACACTTCCTCAGGTTTTAAAAAATGTAGAGTCTGACTGAGAGGAGTTAGTCTCAACATCCTAGAAGATGAGCAGAAAACTTGTTTGATAGAAGGCTGAGAGTTGTTTGGAAGAGGTATAAACTTACATAATTTGTTCTTACTCATTACACATCAGTTGGCTTTAGGACTAGCTAATTACCCTCAGTGTGCACTTAGTGGTGTCTTCTGGTTAATGGCTGCAGTGTTAACAATTCATTTTGTCTACAGTAAATCCTCTACCAGTTTGAATGATGGAACAATGCCACTCCACTTTGTGCCTTGCTTATAGGTGCTACTAACACTTATTAAAAGTGCTAGTGAAATGATCTTTGTAACTCTGAAAATCCAATGTTTTCTTGACTTTGGAGGAACTTTTTTCTTTTTTTTTTTTTAAATTTCTTTATTGGGGGTTAATGGCTTATAGTCGACAGTAAAATACAATAGTTATTTTAAATGGATAACATTTCCCAGTGGAGGAACTTTTTTTTTAATATTTATTTATTCCCTTTTTTTGTTGCCCTTGTTTTTTTTTTTTTTTTTTTTACTGTTGTAGCTATTGAAGTCGTCGTTGTTGGATAGGATAGAGAGAAATGAAATGAGGAGGGGAAGACAGAGAGGGGGAGAAAAAGATAAACACTTGCAGATCTGCTTCACTGCTTGTGAAGTGACTCCCCTGCAGGTGGGAAGCCAGGGGCTCAAACTGGAATCTTTCTGCTGGTCCTTGCACTTTGTGCTACCTGCGCTTAACCCGCTGTGCTACCGCCCAACTCCCTAGGAACTTCTCATTAAGGCCATTTGTGTTTGTATAAGTACCTTGTGCTAACCGATCGCGCCACTGGAGCTCCAAGCCATTTGTATTTGTGTCTAGTTATCCGAGGTTTTAGATTTTTGGGTCAACCTGCATTTATTGCCAGATACATATATGATCATTAGGATTTAAGGCTACTTTATCCCTAGAAGTCCATTCTTTAGTGTTAATCACGTTATTCTACATTTATTTTCTTACTCTGTAGGAAATCTTTCATATTCTGGTAAGCAAAAATCAATTCACTAACTCAAGAGTAAAATGACTATGAGTTTTTGTTATCACAGACCCAGTTTTGCATTGTGTACCTGATATAAAGTTGAAGTTAAATAGTAGCAGAGAGAAAGAGAGAGAGAGAGAGAGTTAATATTTACAATTGGCCAAAAATAAGAATGGGAGACCAAAATCTCATATCCACTATCTAGGGGAGAACAAAAGCACAATGTTTCATAGGGCTAGGAAATGAGGAAGGTGAGCTTTATGGAAGAAGGGAAATATATATATATATATATATATATCACATCAGACTTTTTACATCAGCTGCAGTGAGACTGTATTATATGTGAAATCAGATCTCTTGACATCACCTTCACCCAGAACTAGTTAATGTGAATGTCAACCATAAAAGCCTAATGACTTTAGTGACATCTGAAAGGAGGTATTAAACACCCATCACTGGGACTCAGTTACATTTTGATATAATAAGTTCTGTGATGCTCAGTGGCTTCTCACCTAACTATCCTGGGCCTAACCAAGTGCCAAGACATCACCTGTGTTGCTCTTCTCCAACTTTGGTTATTTTTTATTTTTTACTATTTTCTCTTTATCTTTATTATTTATTGGATAGAGACAGTCAGAAATCAACCAGAAGGGAGAGATAGAAAGAGACAGAAAGACACCTGCAACCCTGCTTTACCACTCGTAATGCCTTCCCCCTGCAGGTGGGGCCCGGGGACTCGAACCTGGGTCCTTGAGCATATTGCAACATGTGCTCTCAACCAAGTGCGCCACCACCTGGCCCCTCTTCTCCAACTTTGAACCAGTTGTGAATTAAGTCTTTATTTTTTATTTTATTATTTTTTTGTGAATTAAGTATTATGCCAGCTAAGAATACACTTCCTAAGAGATGTTTATAATAAATATGATTCATGTTGTCAGAACTTACGGGTTAAGAGTAAAAAGATAGGATCAAGGGAAAACAATGAGGTTAAACACCAAGTACGGAGTGTAAGAGAAAAAAGCTAGGACATGGGAACCCTGAATATCAGACAAAAAATTCTACAATATCCAGATTACCAATGTGCCATTAATATATGGTTTGAGTTAAAAGTAAGACTTTTGTGAGGTTGAGCAGCTGGCTTAATGCTGGAATACATGCCTTGCATGTGTGAGGCCCTACATTAGATCCCCAACACCACCAACAATGGCATCGTGGTACTCTGATTTCTCTCTCAAAATCAAGCAAGCAAACAAACAACAACAAGAAAGCCAGCAACAAAACAGTCTACTGTTTTCACCCAAATCACCTTCTACTAAGTTAACCAAAAACTAGTATTTTCTTCATAGGTGCCTGAGTGCCCACTGCCAACTTCCAGTTTTTTTTTTTTTAATTTGCTCCCCTAAATGGATTTTCCTTCCAGTAAGATCCCTGACAGCTTTCTGTTCTGTCACCAGCATAGCTATCTCATCTATTTTAAGCACCTTTTCTGGATTCTTGCATTGAAGCATCGCAGGGATAGTGCAAGGCTTTTCCTACATCAAAATCAGTTAATTAATTCAATTTTAGCTCAAGAAATCGAGAGGGGAAGGGGAGTTGGGGGGAGAAAAGAAAAACATCTAGAGCACAGCTTCACTGCTCATAAAACTTCTTCTTGCAAGTGGGGACCAGGAGTTTGATCCAGTGTTCATGTGCACTGCACCTGCTTCCAATTCCCTTCAGGGTTTAATTGTTTTCATTCTTGCTGCATTGCAGTCTAATTGAAAACGTCTTCATAGGCTAGGAGTTGGCTCATTTGGTAGAATATATATTTCTCACCATGTAAGAAATAGGTATGTAGGGGACTTCAGTGCTAGAGCAGGGAGTTTGTCTTTTTTTTTTTTTTTTTTTTAGTTTAAATTGTATTCAGCCAACACCATAGCATCTTAGACATTTTATGATCAAAATGCTGTCTAGAAAACCATCTGCAATATTATGTGATTTCATGTATTTCTCTGGAATAGGAAGTGCAAGGGATTAACTTTAGGTCCTGATGCACACAAATCCTGATCTCTACCTCTACCTTCCAGGCCACTAAATCTCATATATTCCTATGGGATCAAGTCTACCATTGTGTTTAACTTCTCATTAACAAGTTAAACAGACCTGGAACACATTCTCATACAGTGGATGAGCCATATTAAATTATTCCTTATTGTAAATAAACCCGGTACTCAGAAAAGAAAAAATAAAGACTTTCTTTAGTACTTAAGAATGAAAAGCTGAGTAAAAGCAAGTACAAATGTCACACAACCTGACTGGGAATTTGATGAAGTTTCAATTTCTGTCAGCATAACTCCTCACACCTGGGGAAGGTCCACAAGAGGGAAGTGTTGTTAAGGATGCAGTTAACCTCAGGGTGAGCACTGAATAGAATCATCTGACATCATAAAAAGTTTAGAATCAAACCTACAATGCCATTCTTTAACAGTTACCAAGGATACCATGAAGACGAAGGAGTAGATATTCATAAAAAGGTAGAAGTGTCTAGTTACTATCTTCAATGTCACAAATTTCCTGCAGTGAAATTTCATTTTTAACATCCAGCACACAAATCAGTAAAACCTCTGCTGTTAATTGGGAGACTGAGGTTGCTGCAGTGGCTATCTTTTGTGGGTGGGTGGGTAGGGTGGTCTTCCTGATCAAGTGCTGACTGTTCACCCATGAAAGATACATTATTGATTAATCTCTAACCAGGGATAAACCTTTTCTCCCCTTCTTTCCCCCCCTTGCTATGGGCTATTTAGATATTTATAACATCAATGGTGAGTCATAAAAAACTATCAAAAGTAGCACTTAGTAGTTTATGAAAAGAGCTCCTAATCTGTTAAATTTTGAGTCACACCTGCAGTTGCCTTGGCAGGGCCAGACCAAATGATTTCATGGGCCATATATGGCCCATAGGCCACATGTTTCCTAACCCTGAATTAGAGGATCTTTCTATATAGAGAGTAAAGTCAATCTTTTTGGTTTATTATTTTATTTTATAGTAATCCACACACCACATAATAAGGGTGATGTGTCTTTTATCATACAATGGAGACTTAAGTTCAAAAACTAAATATTGTTCCCTTTTCCATACAGAATCTTCCTGGAAGGTATAAGTGTTTTTGTCTTAAATGTTGAATTTCCTGAGTTCAGGTAATTCACAAAATGAGAATGTACTTCAATAAAAATGGATGTTCATATTTTTATTGGCATAAGCTGCCTTTTAAATCATACTTTACATAGTTATTGTTTTCAAATATTTCTAGTAAATTTCCATGTAAATTTTGTATGTGTACACACATAATTAGTCATGTCTATATATTATATATATCTATATGGCATACCATATATATAATACATAACATACATATGTATATGAATTCCATATTATTTTGCATCAGCTGTCTTTTTGGCAGACATCACAAACACAAATAGGAAGTTAATAAATTTTTTCATCCATCCCTTTTTCAAAGTTGTATTTGCCAAAAATTAGCACAATGGCTCAGTTTCTATGAAGTCTCTACTGAGTCGTTCAGTTAGAATTAACATGCCTTAACATTATTTGGACCTTCTAATTACTTGTTACCAGTTTATGAAGCCTATTCTGCTTCAATAGATTACATCTTTGAAATGCAATTTTATTTTCTCGTCTCCACCTCTGTTCATTATTGCAAACTGAAATGATATGTGCATTGCGCGTGCACGCACGCACACACAGACACACACACATACACAGAAAAGATGTCTTCCCTAAATTTAAATATCATATTTATTTCCCATTATTTGTAGCTTCTCTGGTTTTTTTTTTTTTTGCCTCTAGGGTTATTGGTGGGGCTCGGTCCCTGCACTATGAATCCACTGCTCCTGGAGGCTATTTTTTCCTCTTTTGTTGCCCTTATTTATTGCTATTGTTGCTATTATTATTGCTGTTGTTGTCGGATAGGACAGAGATAAATCAAGAGAGGAGGGGAAGACAGAAGGGGGAGAGACTCCCTGCAGGTAGGGAGGCAGAGGCTAAAACCAGGATCCTTACATGGTCCTTGCACTTTGCACCACATACACTTAATCCTCTGTGCTATCCCCTACCCCCCAGCTTCCCTCTTTGTATAGGAAGGTTAGCTGAGGGTCTGGTGGGCAATGAAACCGAATATAGGGGCCAGGTGATGGCGCACCTGGTTAAGTGCACACATTACAATGCACAGGGACACAGGTTCAAGCCCCTAGTCCCCACCTGCAGGGGGAAAGCTTCATGAGTGGTGAAGCAGGGCTACAGGTGTCTCTCCCTCTCTATCTCCCTTTCCCCTTTCAATTTCTCTGTCTCTACCCAATAATATTAAAAAAAAAAAAAAAAAGAAACCAAATATACAAGAGTACATAGTCATTCTGGTTCAGTAAAACTCTGAAGATCGTAAGAATGAGTGAGGTTACTCTAAAGAATGGAGCAGTTCTGCTTCACCGCTCCAGAGCCCTCCCTACTTGACTAGGGAAAGACATAAGTAGGCTGGGGTATGGATCAACCTGCCAATGCCCAATTTCAGTGGAGAAGCAATTACAGAAGCCAGAACTCTTACCTTCTGCACCACCAAAGTAACTTTGATCCATACTCCCAGTGGGGAAGAAGTGATAGGAAGAAGAGGATAAGAGGGCTCTGAACTCCATCAGGTCCCAGAGAGAGGAAACGAAAAGGAGAGAATTATTTGGATGTAGTAATAGGGTAACGTGCGGCTTAGAGGGGAAGAGAGGATTGAACCTGGAAGAAAAAGGGGGGCAAATATGCACAAATGTAGACAGTTGCAGAGATGACAGTTATCCTCTATCTGCAACCTTTGGAGAACTGTGGTGATTTACAATGGAGGGACCTGGGATTCATAACTCTGGTGGTATGAATGTTGTGGAATTATACCCCTATTGACATGTAATTTTGTAAATCAATATGGAATCACTAATAAAAAAATAAAGAGATGGAAAAAAAATGGAGCAGTTCTGAATGTGAACACCAGCAGTACTGAATATCAAGGACAAACCCTTTCTTGGGAGACTGTATTTGAATGTAATGAAAATGAAGGGGCTTCCAGCACATATTCTACTCAAGGAACTGTAGCCTCCCAAGGCCTGAATGCAGGTCTGTCTGCAGGAAACAATGATAGCTTCTTCCACACCTCCTAATCCAATGCATGGCGCCTCTGGTAAAACTACAGGAGTTGGTACTCTACCTGATTTAACCTCAGGCTAGTATTCAGTGGTCACCACTTGTTTCAGTTTAGGAATTCCTGGACCATCTATTTCACTTGGGTTTTCATATATGTACATAAATATATATTTATTTTCCTTTTTTACTGCCCTTGTTTTTATCATTGTTGTGGTTCTTTATTGTTATTATTGATGATGTTGTTGCCAGACATGACAGAGAGAAATGGAGAAAGGAGGGGAAGATAGAGATGGGGAGACCTGCTTCACTGCTTGTGAAGTAAACCCCCTGCAGGTGAGGAGCCAGGGGTTCGAACCCGGATCCTTACTCCAGTCCTTGAGTTTTGTGCTATGTGCGCTTAACCTGCTGTGCTACAGTCTGGCCCCACTTACTTGGGTTTTCTATGTCACCCTATGGAAGTTGATTTTTGCATCCTGATTTTGTCTAGGGCCTTGACCTGCCAAGGGCCACCCTTGAATCCTGAAATTTAAAGATAATGTAGCTAACAAAAGAAAGTTATCTTCAGTGTGGGCCCAATAGGATGTCTAAAACTGACCCATGGGTGGGACAACAAGAACTCAGATTTTCATTAATGTCCTGAAAGTCAACTGCATATACTATGTGTTATCTTTAAGACTAGGAACTAGACCCAACAGAGAAGGACTTTCAATGTTACAAAATCTTTTGAATTACTGTCATTTGCAAATGGTTTTGATTCTAACCATCAGTCTGTATACTGGTTTGACTACACAAGCTGACATATAATTCCTTAAATGAAACATTACAGGTAGAGGCACTAAGTATATTTTCAACTTAAGGCAGAAAACCTAGTACAATATAGACTGAATAACTGAACACAACAGAACTATGCAGTTCTCTGACATGACATTTTGAAATTAATTTTCTTTTTTAATATTTTATTTATTTATTCCCTTTGTTGCCCTTGTTGTTTTATTGTTGTAGTTATTATTGTCACTGTTGGATAGGACAGAGAGAAACGGAGAGAGGAGGGGAAGACAGAGAGGAGGAGAGAAAGACAGACACCTGCAGACCTGCTTCACCGCCTGTGAAGCAACTCCCCTGCAGGTGGGGAGCCGGGGCTCGAACCGGGATCCTTATGCCGGTCCTTGTGCTTTGCGCCACCTGCGCTTAACCTGCTGCGCTACAGCCCGACTCCCTGAAATTAATTTTCTAAAGATCTGTTGAAAGCACCACTAAGCTGAAAAAGACTAGTGTTTTTTTCTTTTAAGACTCTAAGCTCTTACTGTATACAAATATTTATTTCTAATAGAGAAAGAAATTAAGAGGGAAGGGGGAGATAGAGAGGGAAAGAGGAAGAGGCACCTGCAGTACTGTTTCACCACTTGTGAAGTTTTCCTCCAAGTGGGGACTATGGCATGAACCTGAGTCCCTGAACACTGTAATATGTGCACTCTACCAGATGTGCCGCCACTCCTCCAGCTTTTATTTTTTTATTGCCTTAATAGTGTTATATAAGATTATAATAGGGACATAATTCCATACCACTCTCACCATCCAAGTTCTGTGCCCCCGGCCTCCAATGATAAGCATCATAGTACTCATAAGGTTCTAGAAATCATTTTTTTTAAGTTTATGTCTTAAAAAAAAAAATATATATATATATATATAGCCTTCAGTTGCTTGGGCTTGGAGCCAGAACTATGAATCCACTACTCCTGGTGTTTGTTTTTCCTCCCTCTATTTTATTCAGTTGGACAGAAAGAAACTGAGAGGGGAAGAGGAAATGGAGAGAAAAATAGACACTTGCATTCCTGCTGTAGGTGGGGAGTGGGGGCTCGAACCCAAATCCTTGCACATGGTACTACTATGTGTGCTTAGATGGGTGCATCACTGCCAGCCCCATGTCTCAACTTTTTTTTTTTTGCCTCCAGGGTTATTGCTGGTGCTCAGTGCCTGTACTACGAATCCACTGCTCCTGGAGGCCATTTTTCCCATTTTGTTGCCCTTGTTGTTATTGTTGCCATTGCTGTTGTTGTTGTTGGATGGACACAGAAATGGAGAGAGGAGGGGAAGAAAGAGAAGGGGAGAGAAAGACAGACATCACAGACCTGCTTCACCGTTTGTGAAGTGACTCCCCTGCAGGTGGGGAGTCGGGGGCACAAACCAAGATCCTGATGTAGTTCCTTGTGCTTTGTGCCACATGAGCTTAACCTGCTGTGCTACTGCCTGGCACCCATGTGTCAATTTCTATATTCCACATATGATAGAAACAATCCAATAGCTCTTTCATCTTCTTATTTATTTCAATAATCATAATCTCCTCTTGTCCCATCCATTTTCCCCAAAGGTTATATAATATCATCTTTTTAAGTTACTGAGTAGTACTCCATTGATATATGTCCTGTAACTTCTTTTTCAAACTATTTTTACTGGGGGGATTAATAGTTTACAGGGAGTATAGCTGTTGGTACATGTGTAAAATTTGTTTTCTGCAAAACACTCACCCCTACTCTAGGTCCTCCTCTGCCATCATGTAGGACCTGAAAGTGCCCCACCCCTCCAGAATCCTTTACTTTGGTGCAATGTCCTGTCACTTCTTTATCCAGTTGCCTTGTCAATGGGTACTGAGGTTGCTTCCATATTCTGGCTATTGTGAATAATGTAGTTATGAACATGGGCCATGGTGCATATGTCCCTTAAAATTAGTGTTTTTGTGTAAAAGATGATAGTGCTTTTAAAGATTCTTTGCAAACTATTTAATTTAGCAAATCAGATTTCCCCTTACCTATTAACCTGTTTTCCTAAGGACTAACTGAACATACTAAAAAATGTTTTAAGTAGGAATATGCTACTTGGCAAACTGATAAGATTCTGGCTTGTGGTTTACTTGGAAAGTTGGTAATTATTCCTGTCAAGTTGGTGTCTAAGGGATGAGCTGTGCTGTCCTTACATGCTGTCTTCAAAGAGAAATATCTGATAAGAGATAGTTCTGTTAAGAGATAACCCCGAGAGGCTGAGTGGTGGCGCACCCCGTAGAGTGCACGCTACCAAGCACAGGACTTGGGTTTATGCCCCTCATCCCCACCTGCAGGATGGGAAACATGAGGGTGAAGCAGTGCTGCAGGCATCTCTCTTCCTTCCTCTCTATGCCCCCTTCCCTCTTAATTTCTCTATGTCCTATAAAAATTTTTTAAAATAAATGTAAAGAAAAAGTTAACCTTGTGTTTTATATAATGAACCAAAAATGTGGCAAATTAAAACTAGGTTTGTGGGAGTCGGGCAGAAGGATCCCGGTTCGAGCCCCCAGCTTCACAGGTGGTAAAGCAGGTCTGCAGGTGTCTTTCTCTCCCCCTCCTCTTTCCATTTCTCTCTGTCCTATCCAACAATGGTGACATCAAAAACCACAACCATAATAATAATAACGACAGCAATAAAAAACAAGGGCAAAGGGAGTTGGGCAGTGGCACAGCGGGTTAAGCGCCCATGGCACAAAGCGCAAGGACCGGCATAAGGATCCCGGTTCCAGGGCCCCGGCTCCCCACCTGCAGGGGAGTCCCTTCCTAGGTGGTGAAGCAGGTCTGCAGGTCTGTCTTTCTCTCCCCCTCTCTGTCTTCCCCTCTTCTCTCCATTTCTCTCTGTCCTATCCAACAACAATGACATCAATAACCACAACAATGTTAAATAACAAGGGCAACAAAAGGGTAAATACTTAAAAAAAAGGGCAACAAAAGGAAATAAATAGTAAATAAATATAATTAAAAAAAAAAACAACTAGGTTTGTGTTCCTGTAATACCTTCCATTTAGTATAAGGATGTAGGCAAAAGCAACCGTAACACATCAGTTCTGTTTTTTTTTTACTATTACCCTGACATGGGTAGTATTGTGAACTCCACACATTTAAGACTTTTTTTTTCTTTTTTCATTTTTACAAACTACAAGGTATATATATATATACACACACACACACATTTAGGATTCTATTAAGGCTCAGCATCAGTGATTTTTCTAATAGTAAATTATAATTCATGTCTTCTTTTCCTTGTGTGCTTTAAATATATCTAGTATTTCTCAATCTCAGTACTACTGGACATGAAACTGGCTATTTTTATTGTGGGGACTGTCACATTTATATAGACTGTTTAGCAGTCTCCCTAATCTCTTATCTAATAGGTGCTAGTGATAATGTAACTGTCTACTGATGGTACAACCAAAAATGTCTTTGGACACTGCCAAGTTTCTCCATTTGAGAATCACTATAATTTCCGATATACAATCTATTTTGAGTTCATTTACAACAATAACTTTAATAGCTACATTTAAATAGTAACATTTCTATTTGTTTCTTTTGTATTATTGTTTTTAACTTATTTTGTATACAGATAGAGAAATTGAGAGGGAAGGTGAGATGGAGAGGGAGACAGACACCTACAGTACTGGTGCTTGAACCCTGGTCCTTGCACACTATAATGAGTGCACTCAAGCAGGTATACCACCAGCTAGCTCCTTTTTCTTTACTTTTAACTAATAAGTAAATCTGGCCAAACAAATGGAGTGCTTCAATGCCTGGGGAAGTAGATCTGGTGGAGTGCATAAGCTGAACATGTGAAGCACTGGACTCAAATAAATGATATTACAAATGACTTTTAAAAATCTTCAAAACAAAAACAAAGTAAATGGATAGATTCATATTTCAGTTTTCCACATACCATCCTGAAATTACTTTTTTTGGTCTTAATCTTAGATACTTGAAGTTACTGATGAATATGAAAACAAATCTGTGAACACATTGGTAAAAGAGACATATTTCTTCAGAAAAGCTCAATAATTCCCATAAATAACACCATAAACAATCCCATAAATAATTCCCATAAATAACACCATAATACAATAAAGTGACAAGCATTTATTAAATGCCTACTGTGTGCTCAGCACTGCACTAGGCACTAGGGGGTGCAGAGGTACAAATGTAAAAGTTGTTCCTGCCCTCAAGGAGCTTACAATTTAATTTTAGAAATAAATACAAATGTGACACTACAGTGCAGAATTCTAGAAAATAACTATAAAGCAAGATATTAGTAACTGCATGGGCCACAATACAAACTCAAAGGATAGGTTCTGAGGCAGCAAAGAATAAGGGAGGTTTCAATGTGAAGTGGCTTGACTCAGGGAGAGCTCACTCAGAATATACACAGAAGTGGGGTTTTGAAGAGAATGGTGAAAGTGAGCTGGGGTCTGAGCATGGGGTCTGAGCAATCTAAGTGAAAGGAATAGCATGAGAAAGGCACCGAAGCAAGGGCTTATAAGACCATAGTGGAAGGCTGCAAGAAGTTTGTATGTGATGAATCAAGTTGGACAAGCTAGAAAGTAAGGTAACTGAGGCATCTTGAGAATGAAAGGCAAAATAATGGAGAACCTGGAATACCACTGCTCTGGTAAGAATTATGAGGGAAATGGCACAGTGGACAAAGCATTGGACTCTCCAACATGAGGCCCTGAGTTTAATCCTGGTCATTTTTGTACCAGCTTGATCCTCTGGTTCTTTTTATCCTACTCATTACTACTAAATAAATCTTTTTTTTTTTTTTTAAGAGAAGAAAATGGTGGATAGTCATGTGAAAATGAAAAGTCATGAAAACTGAGTTGAGCAGAATCATTTTAGATGCATATAAGATGAAGATGCAGAATGCAAGCAAATTGGAAAAGACTCACAATGACCTTGACTTCATATGCTATGTATGGACTAACACAAAAGGCTATGAGGGACAAGAAAGGGGGAAGAGAGGATGGCAGGAATGTAAAAGATCCAGCTTCAAGAAAGACTTACAGTTTGGAACAACTTAGCAAGACTGGGATAAGAAATTCATAAGATGGCTTAGGATGACGTAAAAAAAAAAATAAAAAAGAAAGTGAAACAAAAATAGAAGAGTGATGAGCTCTGTTTTCAAATACCATGTCGAATAGGTACCTATGGAAAGTCTACACATTGAGCAATAACCTTTATGTTGGGAAATATTACATTATTAAAACACAGAAGATAAGTATAAATAATCAAAACAGGAATACAGAACAAACAGTGAATAAAGTCAGGATAGAGGACTATTCTGAAGAAAGCAAAGAAAACAAATGTTAATAAAGAAAAGCTAGAAACTTGAGAAAAAAAAAAACCCAGATAGGACTCCATAAGCTGAGTAAGAAGAGAATTCCTGAGGTGTAGAGGAAACTCAACAGTATGAAAGATAGCTCAAGAAGGACAAGAACTAAGAAAAGAACTTAATATTTATCTACCAGTGGTTTTGAGAATATTACATTGTGGTGCCAAATACAAAAGTCAGGAAGAAGTTTTAAGAATAGATTAATGAAGAAATAGGGTTGATCTGTTTGAAAAATCATGAAAGACAGAAAAAAAAAGAGAGTGGGAGTTGGAAACGGGCAATGAGGCTGAAGATTTGTTCCACTTTATACTGTAAATGAACTTAATACTGACATCTTATCTATCTGCCTGGTGTGTTGTATGGATATCTTTCCACAATACTATTTTCACTTGTCCAATTAAGAGAGAATTGCATTTGAATCTGTGTTATTGCCTTATCCTCCCAGTTAGTGGATTAAATGTTTTATGTGCACAATTTATCTTATTCCAAAAAATCAACATGATTGCAGATTAAAGATGATAAAATTATAAGTCAAAATGTCACTTTCAATCAATTTTCCAGTAATTTTAATGGATTTAACACTTTACTGCACTTTCCCTTCCCCCAAATCTCTTATTATCAGGGAAACATAATTTTTAAACAGTCAGTGGTAGGTATTCATTAGATACATGCATCACTGTGCTCAGAAGCACTGACTCAAGAATCATACTGAAGGTTAGAATTCCTGATCTATCACTTCACCATGTGATTTTGGTGAGCTCCTACAACTTTCTAATTCTTCTTTCTTCATCTGCAAAATAGGGGATATACTACCATTTGTCATAAACACAAGAAATACTTAATATAGGGTTTGATACACACAGAGTGCTCAATAAATGCTAGCTATTATTGACTAGAACCTCAGAACCAAGAGTAAAGTTAATTGCTCTGTATGACAATCAACTACCACATTTGAGTACTGCCACTTTGATCCATGAAAGAAGTCTTCAAAACCAAACATGTGGGGCGGGGGTAGATAGCATAATGGTTATACAAAGAGACACTCATGCCTGAGGCTCCAAAGTCCCAGGTTTAACCCCTTTTACCACCATAAGCCAGAGCTAAGCAGTGCTCTGGTAAGGGGGAAAAAAATTAACAAAACAAAACAACCTAATATGTCTGTCATTAGACAGCAAAAGTTACAGAAAAATCACTTTATCATTCCAGGTCCTAAAACAAGAAGCTGAGGATAGTAAAAAAGAAAGTATTGGTAAATAGTTCATTTTAAGAATACAAAAATAGTAGCTGCATTATAAAGGAATCTAGTGCATTTCACTTGTAGTTAGGGGCTTAAAATATGGTCCACTACCAGAAGTGGAGAACAAGAATGAACTTCTAGTTATGTCTCCAAATGACAGCCATATCTACTATTTTACTCAGCATGTTACTTGTGCTGAATCAACCTTTACAGTTCTTTTGAGTCACAATCTTTTCTCATGTTCAATCCAGAATAATAATAATCTTTATACTCCTATTGCTTTTCTTTGAAATTTTTCCAGATGTTTAGTAAATTAGTGAATCTGATCATTCTGGGTAGAGAGATGTTAGTTGTTATCTCTCCAGTTAATTAAATATATACTCTACCTAAAGAATTTTCTGTGGAAATGGAGATAAGTGTGAAAGGGTAGCATGTGTGAGGGTACATGTATATATGTAGTCTCATGACGATGTAACTATCCTGTGTGACAGTTATACCCATCATAGTACTGGCTTCAGGCAAAGTTACTACCTTACATGGGGCAAGGCACAATGAAACAGAGAACAAGGATTTAGAGACAAAGAGATTTACATGTCCTTGGCTTTTTTTTTTTAAATCTGATGTACAGGTGGCTTAGGAACAATACTCTATGGGGAGAAAGAGAAATTACTATTTTAAAAAGTTAAAAAAATAAGGATGATAAATGACAGGTGAGACACAATGACTCAAAGAAATAGGTGTAGATAACCTTGATTATGGCATTAAAGTGGGTAATTAGCACGCGGGTGTGTGTGTGTGTGTGTGTGTGTGTGTGTGTGTGTTTCCCCAGAAGTTATAGGGAAGAAAGTTGTGATCCAAACGGCAGATCTCTAAAATGTAAGACTATTTTTTTTTTTTTGCTCACTTAAATCAGTAAAAGAAAATCATGATTATAAGCATCGTTCATTTTAAGATAATCAGAGTTAAGCTGTTAACTTTTTCTGGAGTTTTTTTTTTTATTTTATCAAAATGTATATCATATTATCTGAGTAGGGTTAATGGACTGAATTTCAATTCTGAAAGTCAATTTGGAAACAGCCAACATAATCAAATAAGTCTGATGGAAAAGTGCATAATCAAATGGTAAAATGGTAAAAAAATTGTATATAGGACAGGTGAAATAGGTCACTTGGATAGTATGTTGCTTTGCCATGTATGTGACTCAGGTGAGAGTCTGGTCCCCACCACATTAAAGGAAGCTTTGGTGTTGTGGTCTCTTTTACCCTTTCTCTTTGTCTCTATCTTAAAAAAGAAAAATGAAATCAATAATAGTTTATAAGAAACTAGTAATTTTGTCATTTATCAAATCTAATAAATGTCAGATTTGTTTATATATGGTCATAAATAGGACCAAAATAAATCAAAATTTCAAAGTGTTTGAATAATAAAATAAAGAGAAAAAATTATATGTGATTCAAGCGTAATAAACTTATCTTGTATAGTTCATTATAAACAGAAATTCTGAATGTTCCAAATACTTGGAGGAATGGTAGCATTGTTAAGATTAACAGCACTACTGGCTAACTAGAAATGCTCAATGTAAATAACAACCTACCTTCTGGTGTGCTACCTTAAACCAGACTCGTTACTTTATACAATGTCTCACTATACTGAAAGTTTCAACGATAAAACACAGTGCTTGGTAATAACTTTAGCATTGTGTCTAATGTATTACACCAAAGTTCAGAAGAATAAGGGATTATGAATTGTATACTTTAACACAGCAGATTACCTTTGTGCCTATTAATGCTATTAATGTCAGAAAAAAAATGAGGATAAGGGAGTTGCTGAATCATCTATGGTAGTGGGTGCAGGGTAATGATGAAAATCAGAAACTACTTAGAGAATGTGCAGATAGATAAGAACCTAAGAGAACAGCACTATAATTGGTCAAGAGGAATGTGTATACATTTTTTGTAAGGGCTTTTATGTCTTCAAGTACCCATTTCCAATTTCTCCCATGGGATGCAATAACGAGGGTAGTGTAAATACTTATAGTATATAGTGAGAAGGTGGAAAGGAGAGCCAGAAGTCACCGAAAGGTATAACCATCCAAGCTCAAGAGCAGCCAGGCTGGGTCTCCACTCACCTCTTTCTCTGCATCATTCCCACAACCATCACTAATTCGTCCACTTCCTTTGCTGACACAGGTACTGAGACTGGGAGTGGTGAAGAATACGTATAGGCGCTCAGTGACTCAGTGGAGTCAGTGAAGGTGACTTATGAAGAAAAATTCTGGAGTTCTGTTAAAAATATAGCATTCTGAGTTTTGCGTGGGAACATGAATTTCCACTTACTATAAGGAACATTAGTATAAAATAAAATGCACACTTAAGCATAAATGTTAAGTGCCTACAAAATCTTAGACCTAGGATCTTAGAAAGTTAAATGCATGCAGTCCAGGAGGTGGTGCAGTGGCCTGAGCACCAGACTTACAAGCCTAAGGTCCCAAGTTGATCCTCAGCATTGCATGTGCCAGAGTGATGCTCTCGTTCTCTCTCTTCCCTTCTATCTTTCAATAAATCTTTATTAATAAAAAAGAATATTAAATTCAAATGGAGCTTCATACACAGAGGTTTTTCCTAACTCCAAAGCAGCTTCTTAGACCAAATTATGAGCACAAACACATCTTTATGGGAATATATGGAAGAAAGGGATCAAAGAATATGGGAAGAAGTAGAGGAACTAAGTAAAGTACCCTCTCAAACTTAAAGCTACTCACCCAACAAACAAAATTAAGTGCCATAAGTCACAGTAAGCAGCCTTCTCCAATACTATTTAAGTTCCAAAATGATACATCAGGCATTCCACTCCATCAGATAACTCCAAGATAGTTAATTAACCTCCGTCAAGGCACTCGGCTAAAACTACTGAAGTCTAACCTTGCCACCACAATTGATTGTGACACTAGGTAAGGTTACAAATGATGATCAACTTTCTGCCTTTTTACTACACTGAAAACTCTCTCACCAGCATGTGGTTTCTCTAATGTAGAATAATGCCCTAGTAATTACCAAAGTCTTTTCTTATACTCCTGTGGATTCAGATTTTTCTCCACTGTGGATTCTCTGATGTCGAATGAGACTGGACCTCTGTATAAAGGCTTTCCCACACTCATTACACTGATAGGGCTTCTCCCCTGTATGAATTCTCAGATGCTGAATAAGGCCAGTGTTCCCATTGAAAGCTTTCCCACATTCTTTACATTTATAGGGTCTTTCTCCAGTGTGAATTCTTTGATGTTCAATAAGGCCCGACTTTTGACTGAAGGCCCTCCCACACTCATTGCATTTGTAGGGTTTCTCCCCTGTATGGCTTCTCTGATGGCCAATAAGATGTGAGCTCCTCCTGAAGGTTTTCCCACACTCATCACACTCATAAGGTTTCTCTCCAGTGTGGATTCTCTGATGTCCAATGAGATGTGAACTATGACTGAATGCTTTCCCACACTCATTACATTCATAGGGTCTCTCCCCACTGTGGATTCTCTGGTGCAGAATAAGGCCTGCACTCTGACTGAAAGCCTTCCCACATTGGTTGCACTGATAGGGCTTCTCCCCGGTATGGATTCTCTGGTGTAGAATCAGGCCTGTGTTTTGACTGAAGGCTTTACCACATTCCTTACAGTGATAACGTTTTACTTTGTTGTGGATATCCTGATGGGAAAGAAGGGCAGACCTATAACTGAAGGCTTTACCACACACATTACATTGATAGGGTTTCTCCCCAGTGTGGATTCTCCAGTGACGAACAAGGCCTGAACTCTGAGCAAAGCTCTTCCCACATTCATCACATTTATGTCGTCTCTCTTGGGTGGGATTTCCTCGCTGCCTCTCTAATCTGCCCAGAAGGTCTTTAGATTCTCCTTGCTCAAGACCCCTGATAACATCCCCGTTGCATCTGACAGCTGCTTCTCCATGTGGTTGGATTCCAGTAGATGTTACCTGTTTTGAAGCTATTTCCTTGTTCTCATTCCTGGTTTCACCACCTGAAACAAAAGTATAACAAACATCAAGCTAACATTACTTCCTACATTTTATACTAGCACAGGGGGTGGGGGGAGGAAAATACAGTTGGTAAAGTGATAGGAAGTTTCCACCTGGCTCTAAATTATCTTCATAATATGTGGTGATATGGACAAGGTCAAACAGAAGTGACCCAGGCTAACTAGAAGTGTTATGAAGAGGGCTACTGGAAGAAGAACTAAAGTAGGGGTAATTAAGAGAAGCAGAAGTTATGGGGTGGGGCCAGATGGTGGTGCACTTGGTTGAGCACATGTTACAATGCACAAGGACCTAGGTTCAACCCCTGATCCCCACCTGCAAGGGGAAAGCTTTGTAGGTGGTGAAGCAGTGTTGTAGGTGTCTGTCTCTCTCCATCTCTATCACCTGCTTCCCTCTTAATTTCTGGCTTGTCTCTATCCAATAAAGATAATACAAAATAATAATAAAAAAAGAAGTTGTGGGGTGGGGGTAGGAAAGAATATGTTGGATAGTATGCCAGCTCCCCCCTGGATTCTGCTTAACCATATGCCTATATAGGGATAGATTTAATCCCATTCAAAGCTTTGGTCTATTTACATAAATCACTTTTACATTTACATAAAGCACCACACTCCCTCCAGGGCATTGGTGGTTTAGTGGTAGAATTCTCACCTGCTCCATCCCCTCTCCTTGTCACACCCTGATCCTCTCCTTGTCACACTCTGATTTTCACCAGTCACTTTTCGCTCCATCCTCTCTATATCACATCCTGTTTCCACCCTACTTGGAGAGTATAAAAACAGCTGCTCTTCTGATTAAAGACACTTGGAAATTGCTTTCCGGCTCCGAGAGTTCCAGAGTGTATCTCCTGCGAAGTTAGTGCTGCACGAGTTCCTGATCCCTCTCCCACACAGCAGCCTAGATCGGCTCCAGTTGAGTTCTCTCCAACCCAGAGAGCACTAGCTCGGGGGAAAAAGTACCCTCAGGCTATCCCGGCAAGAATACAGATCAAATGAGTGGTATAGAAATAGGCAAAAGCCCCTAGTCATTAAAGGGAGGAGTGTAAAAGATCTACCTGAAGAAATCTACGTAAAGGTCTTATGGGAAGTGAAATCAGATAAAACGAGTGAACTAGAGCTAGAGACATATTTCAATTTCCAACTAGCAAACAGACCAGTAACATTACAGATTGTATGATAAATCCTGGAAAGAATAACAGAAGTTTCATTTTAGACCTCTAGATGTCTTAACATTATATCTGCTTGGTGGATCCTGTTTTTAAACTAGACTACATCTTTTAGAAAGCTGAATGCTACTATGAATCTATAGCAAGAAGACAAATGGACAATTATAATAATAACCTGAGTTCTGCTTACCCAGGGAGAACACACTTCTTAAATTCTCTGGCCTGTTGTCTCTACTCAGATCCTTCTGTGATGAATTAAGAAGCCATTCTTCTTGAATTAGGGACACAGCCATGTCTTCAATCTTCTCCAGGGTCTGAAACAAAACAAGATAATCATTTCAGTGCTGGGATTATTCCACAGCCTCAAACCAGAGTATCAGCAAAAACCATTAATATTGAAGAGGATCAAGAGGTATGAGACTACCATGTAAAGAGAAGGAATAACTGGGAAGAAAAAAAATTGCACTAGGTTTCTTAAAGGAAAACTAAGGGTGGTTCTATCTCTATGCAAAATAATTTTGAAAAAGTTCTTAGGTGAGTATGACTATTGATGGTTCAGATGCCAAAAATACTACCAAGCAGAATAATGGGTCTTCATGATGATATGGAACAAGCTCACCTGGAACCCTGCCGTGAGAAGTGTAGCAGTCATCTCCTGGTCTCTAGGACTTCTTTCCTGGGAAGGAGCTGAACTTTGAGAAGTAGATATGGCTGAAAGAGAAGAGAGAAGCCAATGAATGAGACAAGTTCATGTCCGGTGGTCATGAAAGCCAAAATCCATTATAAAATTATTTGTGCTTCAGTATGTTGCATGCCAGGGATTTTACGTATGAAATGCTGATATCTTGAACAACAGGTCTATTACCTGTTTTTGTCCACAAAACACCTATACTTTGAAGTCCTACTTAGTTAGAAATTACAAGTCAAAGACATAAGTATACTGGTTTCTTCCTATGAATTATTTTATTACAATTTCTTCTTTACCATCAAGGCCATATATTATATATATGCTGTGGATGATATTCCTTTAGATATAGATTCCTTTAGATCTCCTGGTATACTAAATGAGAACCAATGCACCTGAATTAGCACGATTACATTTATGAAATGTCTGCCATGACTGGCAGCATTTAGACCTTACAGATTCCAAACAATACATTACCAAATTAACATAGATTACTGTGTCTTTAATAATAGGATTCAGAACTTTAGACAAGAATTATAGTCATGCGCTGAATAACATTTTTGGTTAGTAGTGGACTCACATACAACAGTGATCCCTAGATATACACCTAGTGTGTTGTAGGGGATACCATCTAGGGTTGTGCAAATATACTCTATGATGTCTACATGACAAGCCACTTAAAAAGCATTCCTCTGAACATATCCCCATTGTTGAGTGGCATGATTGTAATTTAAAATGTTTCTGGGGCCAGGTAGTGGCATATCTAGTAAAGTGTGCAAGTTACCATGCCCAAGGACTAGAGTTTAAGCCCCTGGTCCTCACTAGCAAGGGAGGTGGGGGGGGGAATTGTGAGCAGTGAAGCAATGCTGTGGATGTCTTTTTATCTCCCCCTTCCCTAAACTACTCTTTGTCTCTATTCAAAAATAAATGAATAAATTAAAAGAAATCTTAAAACAAAAAATCAAGGCAAGGGTCTAAAGTCATTTGTATACAATTCTAGTTACCTTGAAAAATAAAAACATTAACAGGGAAAAAAATAAAGAAAATAATGACAGTAAGAAGTAAATACAAGGGCTGGGCAGTGGTGTACCGGGTTAAGTGCACAGAGTATGAAGCACAAGAATCCCTGTTCAAGCCCTGGGCTCCCCACCTGCAGGGGAGCTGCTTTACAAGCGGTGAAGCAGGTTTTCAGGTGTTTATCTTTCTCTCTCCCTCTGTATCTTCTTCCCCTCCTCTCTCAATTCCTCTGTCCTACCTCCAAAAAAAAAAAAAAAAAAAAAAAAGACCACAGGAGCAGTGGTTTCATAGTGCAGGCACTGAGCCCCAACAATAACCCTGGAGGCAAAAAAAAAAAAGGGGGAAATATAAATGTGACTGGGGAAATATCCAATGGTTAGGTCATTAGACTTTCATGACTGAAATTCCTGTTTAATTCCTGACACTGAATGTATTGTAGTGGTACTCTTGCTTTTCTCTCTTTCTCTCTTTTTTTTTTCCCTCTTCCTTTCCTAAGTGAAAAACTCTCTTACACATGTAATAAATCTTAAAAAAAAAAAAAGAAAAACAAGATGATATCTTTGTAAATAAGCACATTTTATAATAAACTTATGGAAAAACTGAGTTGGAAGAAAAACATTTTAATTATACATGACAAATAATAGCAGACAAGGTGTTGTAGCAGATAGTGTTGGTAGAGTTCAATAGCCAGTACTGCATATGCCAGTGATATTCTAGTTCTCCTTCCCCCTATAAATAAATAAGTTATTTAATAATGGAAGAGAGACAAAGAGACATAACTAGAGCATCATTGGCCCATATTATACCAGGGAGTGACTTGGGTGTCCAACATTTTATCCACTTCCTGGGCCACTAAATAAACACATCTTAATTAAAAAAAAAAAAAAAAAAAGCAGGATTGGGGGAAATAGTAGACTGTTTATACAGAAAGACTTTCATGCCTGAGGCTCCAAGGTCCCCAGTTCAATCCCAAGAATTGAGCAGTGCCCTGGGGGAAAAAATAATAAAACAAAGTAAAACCCAATCAGGGGATGAGGACATGGCACACTCATTTGAGCAGACACATTACCATGTGCAAGTACCTATGTTCAAGTTACTGGCTCTCTCCTGCAGGGGGAGAATCTTCTCCAGTGATGAAGCAGTGCCACAGGTGTCTCTTTCTCTCTTCCTCTCTATCTCCCACATCCCCCAGTTTCTTCTGTTCTATCAAATACAAGAAAAAAAAAAAGACAAGTCAAATCTATGTATGTAAAACAAACGACCACAAGTTGTATAAATTAAAAAACATGAAATATTTTGTTTGCCAAAAGAAATTTTCTAAAAAATGAAGAAATGTCAAAAGAACACAGGAGCCAAACTGAGAGTCCTCTGGCTAAATCTGAGAAAATTTAGACATCAAAATAAAGATAGTGGGCCTGCAAAATATCTCTTTTGGAGAGAGCACTGCTTTGCCATGTGTGTGACCCAGGTGTAAGCCTACACCCATTGCACTGAAGGAAGCTTCAGTGGTATGGTCTCTTTTCTCCCGGTCTTTCTCTCTCTGCCTCTCCATTTTTGTGTTAAAAAAAATCTCGGGATAGCCCGAGTGTCTCCCTATTGTTTTGAGAATTGAACAGTTTTTCGAGGAACTTAACACTGACCAACTATATATATATAAAAAAAAAATCAAATTAATTTTCAAATAAAGACTGTAACAGAATATTTATGCAGTAAGAATCTATGGGTCCATACTTATTATTTCTTTCCTTTCTTTTTTTATTTTTTAAATTTTTATTTATTTATTCCCTTTTGTTGCCCTTGTTGTTTTATTGTTGTAGTTCTTATTGTTGGATAGGACAGACAGAAATGGAAAGAGGAGGGGAAGACAGAGGAGGGAGAGAAAGACAGATACCTGCAGACCTGCTTCACCGCTTGTGAGGTGACTCCCCTGCAGGTGGGGAGCCAGGGGCTGGAACCGGGATCCTTATGCTGGTCCTTGTGCTTTGTACCGTGTGTGCTTAACCTGCTACGCTACAGCCTGACTCCCTCTTTTTATTTATTTATTTATTTATTTATTTATTTATTTATTTATTTATTTATTTTTATCAGAGCACTGCACATCACTGGCTTATGTGGTACTGGAGATTGAACCTGGGACCTCGGAGCCTCACGCATGAAAATCTTGCATAACCATTTTGCTGTCTTCCCTGTCCACTCACAAAAATTTAAATAGGACAAAGAGAACATGCTCTTGTGCAGTAAAAATTAATGAAGAACAAATGACAGAATTAGAAAATCATTTTGTTATACTATCTTAGTAAGCACTGATTCAATTAAGATGCATTAATGAATGTTAAAGCTGGTGCTTTAGCAATAAAAGCTTGACGAGAACCAGAATATTTTGAAAAGACTCAAGAGAATCTTCCTACAAATTAATTGCAAAGGGCAAATGGTAACTAACTTCACAACAGATAACTTAACAGGCATAATCTAACCTAAATCTACCACTTTTTTTTTCTTAACCAGAGCACTGCTCAGCTCTGGTTTATGATGATGTGGGGCATTGAACCTGGGGCTTTGGAGCCTCAGGCCTGAGAGTCTCTTTGCATACCTATTATACTATCTACCTGTGTCCCCTAACCTAAGTCATCAAATATGACATTATCAATAATACAGCAAATTCCAGCTGCATTCCTGAGGACACATGATCACTTCTGGACTATTGTGCCAAACATAACACAGACTTAAATTACAAACCCATTCTATAAAATACTGAATATGTATTCTTAAAAAAAAATGTGAGGGAGTTGGGCGGTAGCGCAGTGGGTTAAGCACAGGTGGCGCAAAATGCAAGGACCAGCATAAGGATCCCAGTTCAAGCCCCCAGCTCCCCACCTGCAGGGGAGTCACTTCACAAGCGGTGAAGCAGGTCTGCAGGCGTCTATCTTTCTCTCCCCCTCTGTCTTCCCCTCCTCTCTCCATTTCTCTCGGTCCTATCTGACAATGACATCAATAACAACAACGATAATGACTACAACAATTAAACAACAAGGGCAACAAAAGGGAATAAATAAAATAAATATTAAAAAAGATGAAAATCATGAAAGATAAAAAAAAGGCTGAAAAACGAACCAAAATTAAAAGAAATTAAAGTGCCATGACAATTTCAAAGTGATTTTTTAAAATTAATTTTACTTATAAAATGGAAATATTCACAATATAGGATAAGAGGTACATTTTGATACACTCCCCCCCCCCCCGCCAAGAACTCCGTATCCAATCCCCTCTCTTGATAGCTTCCCTATTCTTTCTCTCTCTGGGAATATGGACCCAGAATCATTGTGGGGTGCAGAAGATGGAAGGTCTGGCTTCTGTAATTGCTTTTCTGCTGAACATGGGCATTGGCAGGTCAGTCCATACTCCTGTCTCTCTTTCCCTAGTTGGTGAGGGATCTGGGGAGGCAGGGCTCTAGGACACATGGTGGGGTCGTCTGCCTTCAAATTTTTGACTAGACCCTGGAGCCAGAAAGAATATCTTCGGGACAACAGGCAAAATATGAACTATGGACTAGATTAGTATTGTATAGATGTAACATTGCATAATTGCAGTAGTACTATAATACTAGCAAAAACTCCAAAAATACCTATGTTGTAAATATTGCTTGGAAATTGTGCAGATGCAGTCACATCTGCCATGTTGTCCCCTCAGGCTACTGCTAGTTCCCGTGAGAGTTGGGACATTCTCGAGAGTTGGGACATTCTCGGAGTGCCTGTTTTGCCATGTTGTGCCCTCAGGGCACTGTCTATTTCCCCTGATATTTGGAGTGCTTTGGTCATTCCTCCCCACTCCCATTCTCAGGAGAGTTATTATCCTATCCTGGAGTGCTATGGTTACTCCTCCCCCTTCCCATTCTCGCGAAAGCTACTCCTATAAAAGCCCTTATTCTTTTGCACCTCGCTCTCTTGCCAGCGCTTCACTTCAGTATTCAGACGCAGGAAAGGTTACTGCGTGAGGCGGCCATTTTCGCTACCTCCACGTGGCCCAACCTGCTTCTCTAGCACCCAACTCTGAGGTGCCAGCGCAAATAAAGATTTGTGTTCCCTCTTCGCTCCGGACCTCCTCTCTCTCTTCTCCGTAGCACACAACAACAAATATGACAAGATACACACATTTCTTAAATTCCTTTTATCTGGCAATGTGGGAACAGCCTGTATTTGAAGCCTAAATAAAGATTTAAATCTAGATCATAGAATTGATTGATAAACAGTGACTAGTTACTGGTTTTACACTTAAGGAATAAAACAGGTGTCCCAAATAAATGGACTTTCTTTTCTACTTTTCCTCCTCAACTTTAATGCAATTTTAGTTCTTACCTTTCTCTGGTGGTCCTTGGAGCAGTGACGACTTATATTGGGCTGCCAATGGTTGGAGCTGAGTATCTGGAAGTTTGCGTACAGATTTTGAATGTGCCGCTTCCTCCCAGAGTACTCTGTGTCCATGTGCAGCAGCCGGGACCTGAAAACAGTTAGATGGCTGCATTACAAGGAATTCCTTTGAGCAATGATGTGATCACAGAGGTTCAAGAACAAAACTATAAGAATATATGCTTGGGAGAAAGGTAGAGAATGCCATTTACTTCCCAGAGGCAGAAAGAAACAAAAATGCTAATTAACATAGAAAGGGATACTTTCTGTGCAGGAAAATTTCTGCTGATGATTCCCCTGCTATATAAATCACCAATATTTTGCACTCCTGAGACAAGAGAAGAATGATTTCAAACAGTACAGTTTAGTGGGAAAAACTTTATTTATTTTTTAATATTTTATTTATTTATTCATGAAGAAGGCAGAGACAGAAAGAATCAGATTACCACTCTGGCACATGTGCTGCCAGGGGCTGAACTCAGGACCTCCTGTTTGAGAGTCCAGTACTCTATCCACTGCATCATCTCCTGGACCACTTTTTTTAAAAAAATATTTTATTTAGTGGGAAAAACTTTTTGTAAGAAAATAGAAAGTTGGGAGTCAGGTGATAGCACAGTGGGTTAAATGCAGGTGGCACAAAGCGCAAGGACCAGCATAAGGATCTGGGTTCAAGCCCCTGGTTCCCCACCTGCAGAGGAATTGCTTCACAGGCAGTGAAGCAGGTCTGCAGGTGTCTGCCTTTCTCTCCCCCTCTGCCTTTCCCTCCTCTCTCCATTTCTCTCTGTCCTATCCAGCAATGACGACATCAATAGCTACAACAATAAAAAAGGGCAACAAAAGGGAAAAAATATTAAAAAAAAAACTAAAAAAAAAAAGAAAATAGTCTTATAGTCTCAGATCTTAATTACCTGATGACCCCAAAGAATAATTTAAACTCTTTACGTATCAGTTCCCAATCTGGCAAAAAGATTACAGTTATATGGAGATTAATTAGATTTAAAAAGATAGGACTTATTGTATATCCTTTAATAACATTGTTTCATTATAACTCTGATGAGAGAAAAAAAAAATACAGGCCTCATATGACTATCCGAGGACCTGATTTTTTTTTTTAATATAGCCATTTGCCTAGTCAATTTCCAGGGTTCTACTGACAATATTAAGTGAAGATTAATTGCTATATATCTTTTACAAAACCAAAAAGAATTCTACAAACATAAACCGTTCTATACTATATTATTTTTCTCATCTGCATACAGAAAGTGATCCTCAGTATTGATTCTCCCAATGTTCTTCCACCAGCTCCCAGGACTTTTTTTTTCCTCTGGGAATCTTTTAAATAGCATGCTTATTTCCTACTTACTGGCCGTCCTAATATGTCAATCTGCTTTTCCAAATCTTCCAATAGGGTCACCACCTCTTCTCCATTCTCTAGCTGATGTTCTTTAACTAGAGTCTGGAGCTCCTCAGGCAGAATGGTCAAGAACTGTTCAAGCACCAGTAGCTCTAAAATCTGCTCCTTGGTGTTCAAATCTGGTCTTAGCCACTGATGGCAAAGCGCTCGGAGTTGGATCAGAGCTTCTCGAGGACCTAGTGTCTCCTGGTAGCATAATTTTCTGAAGCGCAAGCGGAACAGTTCTTGGCCAGGAGGGTCATTTTCATGTAGAGTAGATTCTTGGTCCCAGCTCTGGTCTTCCTCTACCTTGACAATTACAAGGTCTTCAGGAGGCTGGTCTAGTGGGGCTAGGGCTAAAGATTTTCTTGCTTCTGCAGCCATTTAGGGCAAGGAAAGTTCAGGATGTTTGTTTCTACCACTTGAAAACAGAAGAATTCTTTATCTCTGGAACAGAAGAATATTTTGAGGGTCTTTTCTCTAAGAGTACTTCTTGTGGAAAAAGAAAATAACACAATGGTGTTAAGTCAAAGGTCACAGTAATTTACTGAGAGAGCTTAATAAGCTCCCTACCACAATATGGACTTCTTGGCTTAGTCACTTAAGTGAACCTCTCCACTGCTGCAGAAGTCGTTTCTAACCTTTTGTCCCCGTCATATTAATTAACTAGTGATTTATATGACTACAAGTTAATAGGAGTGTAATATGGTGTACATAAACACCATTCCCACCACCAAAAGACTGTGTCCCCTCCCATACCCCCCAATTTTTTTTAACTTGTCCATGTCAAGCCAATCTTGGGAATAACCTTCTTATACTTTCTGTTTCACTAAACAAAGTTTTAATCAGCAAAACTGAATTCTGTGTTTAATTTCAGCTCAGTGCTTCTCATTGAACTCCTTACAAAGGTCAATATCCTAGCTTTTGAGTGATTCAGCTTTCAGCCTGTCCCTCATTTCATCATTAGATGGAACTACTTCACTTATAATCTAGCTCGTTATTGTCAATGTCTTAACCCTCCCTTTTCTTAGTATTTATTATCCTATCTGTGATTTCGATCTCCCAGACTACCTCAATGCTAACTTCTTTCATGGGCTTTATTTCAAGGACTAGAATTCTCTTTGGTGTACTGATTGTACTATTTCGAAAGATTTGGAAGGTCTATCAATATTCGCAACTCAAAAGTTTAGTTGAATACATTAATGACCTCACATAACGTTATATAAGTAAAACTACATGTAGTGACTGCCATAGATATACCACTGGACTCTTGTATAAGTACCACATGCTAACTGATTGCACTACTGGAGCTCCTTTTTTTTTTTTTTTTTTAGTTCTTTTTATTATTTTTATTTATTGGATAGAGGAAGGGGGGGGAGAGACAGAGAGACACCTGCAGCCCTGCTTCACCATTCATGAAGCTTCCCCTTTGCAAGTGGGGACAGGGGGCTTGAACCTGGATCCTTACACATTATAACATGTGCGCTCAACCAGATGCGTCACCACCTGGCCCCACCACTGGACTCCTGGACATGAAGTCCCAAGATGATCCCTGGCATCACCTCTGCCATAGTAATGCTATCATTTTCTCATGAAAGAATCAACATTAAAAACAAACAATAACAACAACAACAAAAATCTACATAGTATGTAGCCTTTTGAGGCTGACATCTTTTACTCATTTCATTTGGGATCATCAATGTTACTTCATGTGTTAAGTTTATTCCTGATATAGATATACTTGTTTTTCTATTTCCCAAATGAGAGATAGGAGTTGTTACCAGTTTTTGATCACAAATAAAGCAAATATGAAGATCTGCATGTGTTTTTGTAAACAGATATTTCACTTAGGTATACATTGATAAGTGAAACTGCTAAATCATATGGTAAGTGCATGTATAACAATCTGCCAAACTGCTTTCCAGAGTTACTGTAACACTTCTCAGTGTGTGAAATACACAGCTGCTCCAAATCCTGACCAGCACTTGCTGTTTTTATAATTTTAGATGTAATAGGTGCATAGGGGGCATCTCATATGGTTTTAATTTGCATTTCCTACTGGTTAATAATGTTAAACACCATTTCATGTGCTTATTTGCACCATTTTATTTTCTTGTATCTGTTTTCGTAACTGACCTATTTTAAAAATTCAGGCTATCTTTTTTATTATTGAGTTTTGAGAATTCCATATATATTTGGATACAAGTTCTTTTTACATGATTTACAAATATTTCTACCATTTCATTTCTTTGACACTGATTTTTGAAGAACAGAATTTCAGAAAATTTTAAGTCTAGTTTTTATCAATTGTTTTAATTGAGGGAATCCGTGCCCTTGGTGTACATCTAAAAAAATCTTTGCTTAACTCAAGGCCACACAGATTCTCTTGTTATTCTAAAAGCTTTTTAGCTTTAGATTTTACAGTTAGATTCATGATCATTTGGTGTTAACTTATGTAGAATCTGACATAGGGATTTTTTGGGGGGAGTTTACTGATAATTGTTCCATTAACATTTACAGAAAGATCTTTACCCACTGAAGTGCTTGCACTTTTTTTGGGTCAAAAACCAACTGACTATATCCATGTGGTTTATTTTTGGTACTTCTATTATCTACACATCTCTCCTTCCACCAATACAAAACTTAACTTTTAATATTTTTGAAAGCAAGAATTAAAATTCCAGCAGCTTTTTTTTTTCCTGAATTGAATTTGGTTACAACCCCAAAGTTGTTTAAAGCGTTTCTTTTGTACAAGTATCCAGCCAACACATAACCATTTTCTGAATACAGTTGAAAGAACAAAATAATTTAACAACAAAAAATGTTTTCTATGGATATTGGGACTCCCCTAAACAAAATATCCTTTTTCAAAACGTTATTCTATTATGATAGAAATGCAAAACTGCTAACTGCAAATTCAGATCATTGGAAATAGTTGGATAAGCTATACACCGAAGGGAGCTTTTTAAAAAAAGAAATAAAAAGAAATATTGCAATGATTAGCGGTGATGAAAGAGCATCTCTACATAAGGTTATCTTGCAAAAAGTTTGGGGATGCGCACTTGCTGTCATTGCGGGGCGCGACCACGGCTCAGGGCCCTTGTCCAGATCCCGGAGGCCTGTCCTTGGCGACGGTCAGGCCTGGCCACAAAACGCTGGCTCCCTCCCGCCAGGAGCCACAATCGTACTCACCGAGAGCTCCAAGGGCTGCCGGGGAGGGGAAGGAGGTTACAAAAGGTAGACAGGCAAGGAAGAACAGAAAGGGAGAACCAACAGTTGTAGTTTGACCAGGTACTTGCAACCATTAACTTGCAAACCTACGGAGGCCCAACACCGGCCACCGAGCATCTTGCCCCCAAGGCACTTCCGGGAGCTCTCTAGGAATCCTGGAGGTCTGAAAGCTCTATGGTCCACTGATGGTGTGGTCCCTGGCATCTCCCTGGCATGGACTGGGAGCTTCATTTTCCATTCTTCCACTGTTGCCCTTTATAGGGGTACGCGGCTCTGGGGCTCAATGAGTGCCCTTAGCAATACCAGACCTTAACGTTACCTCTGCCTTGCGCATGTCATCTCTGAATGCTAGCCTGCAAGGGTGACGCTTGATTAATCTAACGATTAATTGACAAGAGTGACAGAGCCCACCTCCCACCCCCTACGCCCTGCGTTATGGAGGCCAGGGCTGGGAGAGCAGGAGGAAATTGGGAGTTATATTTGCTGTCATATTTGTTCTTCAAGTTGGCTATTAGCTTCCTCAGTTTATTCGTCAAGTAAATATTTATCAAAAGCTTACCACCTGCCAGGCTCCAAGTGGGGCGAAAGTGTGAAGAACACCTATACGAAGCTCGCAAAGTCCTCCAAAATCAATATTTTGTATTCTTTGTGGCTTCTCTCACATTAAAGTTCTGTACATTGTTTTTTCTTTAGAGGGGAAATTGACATTTGGCTAATTAGTACCACCCCCCCCCCCACAATGCATAAGAGTAATGAAAGAGTAGCAGAAGAAAATTAGTCTTTTTTTTTAAAGCTTTTTTTAAATTAGTGATTTAATTATGATTAACAAGATTGTAGTATAAGAGGTGCTCAATTCCCACCACCAGAGTTCCACATCCCTTCCACTCCACTGGAAGTTTCTTTATTCTTTATCCCTCTGGGAGTATGAACCAAAGATTTTTATGGGGAGCAGAAGCTGGAAGATCTGGCTTCTGTAATTGCTTCTCTGCTAAACATGGGAATTGACAGGTTGATTCATACTATCAACCTATTTCTATTTTTCCCTAGTGGGGCAGGGTTCTAGGGAGGTGGAGTTCCAGGACACATTGGTGAGGTTGTGTGCCCAGGGAAATCAGGTTGGCATCATGGTAGCATCTTAAACTTGGTGGCTGAAAAGCATTAAGGTATAAAACAGAACAAATTGTTTGATAATCAGGAACCTAAAGGTAAAAGTATAGCAGATGAAATTTGGGGTCTTCCCACTGGCAAGAGCTAGGAAGTCTATTTTAGGTATGTTCCAAAGGGGCCATGACTTTACTAATTTTGGACTGAACCCAACAGTTAACATGCAGGTGAGCTAGGAGTATTGTCTAGGAAAATGGTGTCAGAGTTGAGGATAGGACTAGAAAGCTGGATGAGGGCAGAGAGAAGCTCCCAAATATGGGGAAAGTATATAAATACAACTAACTGTAATCCCCATCTATATGACCTCAGGCCCATGTCTATTCATATTCAGCACTGGAGTCTGTGTAACCTCCTCATCCCTATCAGTCTGAGCTCGAATTCCATGGCCACAGCTAGGAACATTCTAGGCTGCACTCATTTCAGGACCAGTTTTCCTTAAGTGGCAGTGTATGTTGATCCAGCCTTTCTCTGCAGAGTGGGGGCAATTTCTACTACAATGATGTTCTACATTGAGGGCAATATCCTGTAGAGGCTCACAAGAGGGCTTATGATCTTGTTCCTGATGGAGGTGACCAGTGATGGCAGAGAGAGGGATCTGTTAGAGGCCTAGGCCCATCATATCTATATGGGAATCTCAGGATTCCCTGACTAGGGGTCCAGATGATGGGGTTGCCTGGTAGTGACCAAATAGGCCATCATTTAAGTGTGCCTGTCTCTTGCCCTTATCCAGCTTTTGTAGTCCTTACTTTATCTGGCAAAGTTGGACTTAGAGTGATTGAGGGAAATGAAACAGGGAGTAAGTGAGAAGGGTATCTAGTTCTAAGTAGAAAATATTTGATTAAGAAGCTTATGGTCTCTCTCATATATATACATATGATGGAGACAGAGAGAAATTGAAAAGGGAGGGGGAGGTAGAGAAGGAGAGACAGAGACAGAGAGATACCTACAGGTGGGGACCAGGGGCTTGAACCTGGGTCCTTGGGTACTGTAGTATGTGTGCTTAATTAGGTGTGCCACTGCCTGCCCCCTTTTTAGATCTTTCTACTTGCTTCCTGCACTTACTTCCTGCACTTGTCTCTGGATACAGTCCAAAGTGAAACATGTTGAGGTGGCACTGGTTGCATTGATTTGGTTGAGATCAGCAGATGCAGTATCAGTTGATGTGGATCAAGAGAAGTATATGAGACACACCCCAGAAGTTCCAGGACAGGGAAAAATATGGGTTTATAAAGAATGAGGAAGGTTCCTTGCTGCCTTAGAGTTTAAGAAGGCAATAGATAATTGTTATTATAACCAGGTTATTTGGGAACTTGATTTACTTGAAGATCTCATGGTTTGGATTTACTGACAAGACTTTACTATGATTTGTGTGATTTAATGATATTTACAAATAACTATATCTTTTATACTGATAAGACTGGTTACTTCTGGTCTTCCTTGTCTAAGATTATAGATGATCTAATACTTCAAAACTAAGTAATAGAAATGCATTAGCAATTTAAGCCCAATGTTAAAACTCAATCACTTTACTCTTTTGAAGCCTCAAGTGCTTAGATTGAAGGAGTGTATACTCAGAACTGAAGTTGGCATTACAAAGCTTGAGAAATTTAATCTATTTTTTTCCCCTCTCATATTGATGAATGATTTATAAAACTGTAGGTTAATTCCTGAGGCCAAAGATGTGTGTCCCTACCTCCACCCCCTATAGTGAAGCTGAAAATCTACCTTTCCCACTCCACTCAGAGTTTTTGCTTTGGTGAAATACTCCAAACTCAGTTAAATTCTGCTTTGCATTTCCCTTTCTGTTCTAGTACCAAGGTATTTTTATTAAGATGGCCTTATAATATAGTTTGAGATCTGGGAGTGTGATGCCTCCATTTCTGTTTCTTTTCCTCAAGATTGTTTTGGAAATTCTAATACCCAGCCAAAAAGATATATGTACAATTATGTTCATAGCACAATTCTTTTTTTTAAATTTTAAATTTTTTATATTTACTTATTTTTTCCTTTTGTTGCACTTGTTGTTTTTCATTGTTGTTATTGATGTCATTATTGTTGGATAGGACAGAGAGAAATGGAGAGAGGAGGGGAAGGCAGAGGGTGGGAGAGAAAGACAGACATCTGCAGACCTACTTTATAGCCTGTGAGGTGACCCTCCTGCAGATGGAGAGCTGGGGGCTCCAACCAGGATCTTTACGCCGGCTCTTGTGCTTTGTGCCATGTGTGCTTAACTGGCTGCACTACTGCCCGAAGTCCCCCCCCCCCCCCCGAAAACACATTTCTTAATAGCTAAAACCTGGAAGCATCCCAGGTGCCCTACAACAGATATGAATGGCTGAGAACCCTGTGGTATTTATACATAATGGAATACTACGCAGCTATTAAGAACAATGAACCCACCTTCTCTGACCCATCTTGGATAGAGCTAGAAGGAATTATGTTGTGTGAGCTAAGTCAGAAAGACAAAGATGAGTATGGGATGATCCCACTCATAAGCAGAGACTGAGAAAGAAGAACAGAAAGGGAAACTCAAAGCAGGATTTGATTGAATTTGGAGTAGGGTACCAAAGTAAACATCTCTGGCTTAACGAGGTGGGGGGGGAGGGATGGGACATAGTCTTTCAGTGGTGGGAATTGTGTTTATGTACATTTCTATTAACTTGTAGTCATACAAATCACTCCTTAATTAATATGAGAGTGAAAAATTGATTGAATGTCTCAAACTTTTTAATGCACATAGGCTAAGTCTTGGAAATGTTTACTCTCTTAAAAGCTTAGACCAGGGAAAACAGAAGCAACTGGTGGCACAGCTATATACAAATAATGTCAAAGGACATAAATTATGGTGATGTTGTGTATGATACAGCAAATCCTAACAGAGGGATTTTCAAAGTTAACCCAATTGCCAAATATTTGATTACAGTAATGACTATCTATTGACTTCTTAAACCCTAAGACAGCAGGAACCTCCCATTTCCTCTTTAGAGTCGATGTTTCTCCCAGTCCTGGGACCTCTAGGGTGGGGGTCACTTTCCTGAATGCTTCTGTCAATTAATACCAAGTGATATTGCATCTGCTGATCCCAAACTAATCAATGCAACGAGTACCACCCCAACATGCTTCACTTCACACTGTGTTCAGAGGCGTCAGGCATGGAATGTCAACCCTTCAGCCTCACTACTCGGGTGAGACCTTTACTTTCATAGGATTCTTTAATTCCACTTCTGGTGGTTCACTTCCTAACAAAGTCCCAAAACCTAGATATAGACCAGGTCCCATGAAATAGGGCATATGTTCACATGTATCCATAAATTAGGGCAAAATATATACCTGAAAGTGAAAGTGCACAATAGTCTGCAGTGAGTCAGTATACGCAGCAAGTAGAAAGACCTAAAAAGATACCATAAAGTTCGTAATGAAATAGAATCTACTTAGACTTAGATACCCTCCTCACCTACTTCCTATTATACTTCCCTCAGTCACTCCAAAGCTAACCTTATTAAAGTAAGGACTGCAAAAGCTGAATAAGGGCAAGAGACTGGCATACTTTAATGATAACTCTTTAGTTACTATCAGGCCACACCATTACCTGGGCCCTAGTCGGGGAGTCCTGAGATTCCCAAACAGACATGATGGGCCTAGACCTCAAATAAATCCCTCTCTCCATTGTTATTGGTCATTCCTCTCAGGAACAACACAACAGACCCCTTTGTGGGCCCTCATAGGACCTTGCCCTCAATGTGGATCAACAACAGCAGAGAATTTTCCATCCTCCTAAGGGAGGCTGGACAACATACTCTATGCTCCACCTGAAGAAGATGGGTCCTGAAATTGAGGCATCTTGGAATATTTCTACTCATGACCACAGAATGTGAGCTTAGATCTACAGGGATGCAGAGGTCACATAGGCTCCTAAGCTGAATATGGGCCCCAGATCACATCAAATCTATGGGGTTTACCATCAACAATATTTATACCTTTCCCATATTTGGGAGCTACTCTCTTCCCTGATGCAACTTTCTGGTCCTTTTTCCAGCTATGACATCATCTCCCCAGACAATAACTTGGATCCACCTGCATATCAGATGTCAGGCTCAGAAAAAACAAGCAAACAAACAAACAAGTATAGTCATGGGCCCTTTGGAATATAACTAAAATAGGCCTACTACCTATCTACAAAATGGAGACCCCCCACTCATCATCTGAACTATTCTAGCCTTTAGGTTCATGACTAGTCAACAATTTGTTTGGCTTTATATGTTAACTCTTATTTCAGTCATCAGGTTCCAGATGCCAAGATGATGCCAACTGGACTTCCCGGGGCAGAGGACCTTACCAATGTGTCCTGGGTTCCTGATTCTGCAGAACCCCACCCCACTAGGGAAAGAGAGAGAGACAGGGTGTGAGTATGGATTGACCTGCTAACGCCCAAGTTCAGCAGGGAAGCAATTACAGAAGCCATACTTTCCACCTTCTGCACCCCACAATGACCTTGGGTCCATACTCCCAGAGGGATAAAGAATAGGAAAGCTATCAGGGGAGGGGAGGGGATATGGAGTTCTGGTGGTTGGAATTGTGTGGAGTTGTACCCCTCTTATCATATGTTTTTTTGTCAGTTTTTTATTTTTACAAATAAGAATTAACAAAAAAAGAAACAGTGCTTGCTTCTTTTTGTTTGTTTGTTTAAGACAGAGATAAACTTGAGTGAGAAGGGGAGTTAATAAGGGAGAAAGACACCTATAGGATGGCTTTACCACTTGTGAAGCTTTCTCCCAGTAAGTGGAGACTTAGGTTTGAACCTGGGTTTTTATTTCATGGTAGTGTGTGCACTCAACCAGATATACCACTACTTGGTCCCAGAATAATCCTGTCAGTCTTGGAAAAAGATCTAAGAGGTGTTGTAGGGCATTCAGTACAGGATAATACTGGAGATATTATATTTCTGTCTTTGTACTTAGGTCAAGGGTATATAGTCTATGACCATTCAAATACAGTGTTTCTAAAATTTGAATCAAGGATAGGTGACATGGAAATGAAGTTGTGGAAAAATTCTCTGATGATGGTGGCAGTGTGAGAAATACCTAGTTTTATCAGTAGTGTCAGCAGGCTAGTATAATCATTTAATTTCCAGGGCATGTAGCACCAATGGGTAAAGCTATTACATTGAGTTTTAAAATTTTCTTTTCATTTGAAATTTTTTTAGTATTTTATTCATTTTTATTTTAATGAGAGGAAGGCATAGAAAGAAACACAGAAATAGCAATGCATTGCACAGCTCTGGTTTAAGATAGTGCTGGGGACTGAATCTGGGACCTCTGAACCTCAGTCAGGGAAGTCTTTATGCATAATCATTATGCTGTCTCCCCAGGCCCAGTTTTTAATATTTCTAAGAAAAAATTTTAACGAGGCTCTGCTTAGCTCTGGCTCATTGTGGTACTGGGCTTAAACACACTGAGTGTCTAATTACAATGATTTTGGTCTACTCACATCATAGTTATATATATTGTTTTGACTATAGTATGGTCGTGAGCCTCTAAGTCAACTTTTCTAGCGCTTTTGAGAATTTTATGATCATACTCTTTCAGTAAATTTCATTTCTTTTTGTCATAAAGCTATATGATGCATACAAAGTTAATTCCACATATATACAATCAGAATCAGATTGGTTCATTTTTGCATCGATTTTCTCCTCTACTCAGTATTATTTACATTGGTCTTTACATTCTCCAACAAAATTTTCTGATTTCTCTTACAAAGAAGAGTAAAAACTATATAGTAATTTGTATGTTTTTTTATTACAAATAAACCAGTAAATATACATTGATTGTAGGATGTCTTAAAATATCTTTCTCCCATTTCTACCTTTTATCTTTATTTTTGTCTGTTAATTAATACATCAATGAAAATGATTGAGCTTTAAAAACATTATTTTAATTTTGTTTTATAGAACAGAGAGAAATTGAGAGGAGAGGGGGAGATAATGAGAAAGAGAGAGACACCTGCAGCATTGCTTCACCACTGATGAAGCTTCTCTCCATAGGTGGGGACCAGAAGGCTGGAATTCAGGTCCTTGGCTATGGTAACATGTGTCTTGATAGTGTGCACCACCCTTTGCCCCCTCCAAATTATTGATGTTTTTTTTAAAAACCAGATTTTAAGATATATTTGTGATGTGTGACTTAAAATATGGGATATACTAAATAGATAAATGAAGGTCTTTTGGGTACTTGTGGACACAGAAAATAATCTGTTAGATCAGATATGAATTTTAAATCAAAAGTCACGAGGGCAAATGCTTTCTATTGCTGATGTGTAGGCAATTCTGCATATTTCAGACCAAATAATAACATAAAATAAAAAAATTTAAATGAAAATCAATAACCTCCTAGGCAGTTATGTGTAGACCTCTATGAAGATTTATACAAATATGTACATGGACATAAATAGAATTATACTTTTTACACAAAGGTAATAAACACAGATTATAAGATATGCATGCAGTATAGTCATGAAATAAAAATGTACAACAGGGGGTCGGGGGGGTAGCGCAGTGGGTTAAGCGCACGTGGCCCAAAGCGCAAGGAAAGATCTGGGTTGGAGCCCCCACTCTCCCCCCCCCACCTGCAGGGGAGGCGCTTCACAGGCTGTGAAGCAGGTCTGCAGGTTTCTCTGTCGTTCTCTCCTCCTCTCTGTCTTCCCCTCCTCTCTCCATTTCTGTCTGTCCTATCCAACAACAACGACATCAATAACAACAATAATAATAATGACCACAACAATGGTAAAACAACTAGGGTAACAAAAGGGAAAAAATGGCTTCCAGGAGCAGTGGATTCGTAGTGCAGACACCCAGCCCTGAAAATAACCTTGGAGGAAAAGAAAAGCAAAACATTAGGGTGAAAAATAGTCCAGCCTTGATTCTCACAAATCTCTAATTTGTATACTTTACTACATTCAGTTTAATTTATTCAACAAATTTACATTTATGTCATGATATTTAATTTTAATTTTTTTTGCCACCAGAGTTATCACTGGGACTGGTGCCTGCATGATCCCAGCAGCTGCTTATTCTATAGAGATGAGAAACAGAAACAGAGAGAAGGCGAAACCCCTGCAACACAGTTCCATCACTTGTGAAACATCCCCTCTGAGGGCGTGGTGGGGGGGCATGAACTTGGGTCTTCATACTTGGTAATGTGTTTGCTCTACCAAGTGAATCACTACCCATTTTTAAAATATTTATTTATGGGGAGAGAGAGACAGAGAGAGACAGAATACAAGAATAAAAACTAGAGCCTCACTCTAGCATATGCCAATACCAGGGATTGAACTCAAGACCTTATGCCTGAGAATTTAATGTCGTATCTACTGCCCTCTCTACCGAGGTGCACCGCCATGATCTTTTTACCTCCAAGTCTTCATTATATATTTTGAAGTTCTCATTATTCTTATGTAAAATTCATCATTGCTCAAGACTTACGTTAAATGCTATCTTTTCCTTGAGCCTGTAGTTGGCTTTCTGAACCTTTACTGAAATCTTTGATTTTACATTTGCAATTATGATTTGAACATTTCATTACACTGTGACTTTATTTTCTATAGTTTTTCATGTGTGACAGTGTGACTACATAGTCTGCTCTAGAATGACAGCCCTGGGTAAATGCTTTTTTATTGCTCTCCTCCTGCTATCTTGCTATACTAATCTGAGCTATATGTAGTATCCTGATGATGCATTGAAATAATGATTTCATATTTGCATCACAATTTTCAGGGAATTTGCATAAAATATCTGGTCCCATTATTAATATCTTAGTGAGCTAAAATGGCTAAGACCTGTCATTATGTCACTAATAGAGCTTGTGGAAAGTTGGTAGGTGTCAACTTTAATTATTCCTTTAATAACAGCTTTGTGATTATGATGAGAATGAAAGCAATATCATTATTACTTACTTCTTGTTGAACTCTTTTCTTCCAGTATAAATCACTGAGAGATTTTTCTCTGGCCTAGAACCTTCCTTAAAGCTGTCTTCAGCTCATTGTTCCTTAGACTATAAATAAAAGGATTCAACGCTGGGGCTATGACCATGAAAATCACTGATGCAGCTGAATCTTTCTTGGTTGGATGATTGGATGAGGGGCTCATATAGACACCCGTAATTGCTCCATAGAAAAGAATGACCAAAGCAAGGTGAGATCCACAGGTGGAGAAAGCCTTGAATTTTCCTTGGGTAGAAGGGATTTTCATCACAGCAGTAACAATAAGGCAGTAGGATGCCAGGATACAACCTGAAGGTATCACAAAGATCAACCCTATGACAGCCAGAACCATGAGCTGATTAAGACTGGTATCAGAGCAGGATAGAGGGAGGAGAGAGTTGATATCACAGAAGAAATGGTGGATGACATTGTCAGAGCAGAAGTGCAGACGGGCCATCATAAGGGTGTGCAGGAGAGGGTTTAAAGTGGCAACAGTCCAAGGTACAGCCACTAGAGAGGCACAGAGATGCTGGCTCATAATTGTGGAGTAGTGCAGGGGGTGACAGATAGCCACATATCTGTCATATGCCATCACTGTGAGAAGGAAATTGTCCATGTTGGCAAACATCATACAGAAATACATCTGAGTTAAACAACTGGAATATGAGATAGACTGAGTCTGTGTTTGGATGTTTAGTAGCATCTTGGGAACGGTAGCTGAAGGAAGGCAGATGTCTACTAAGGACAGATTGGCAAGGAGGAAATACATGGGTATATGAAGGTGATGGTTTGAGCCAATGGTGAGCAAGATTAGCATGTTTCCAAGTAGCCCTACTAAGTAGATACACAAAAAAAGTGCAAAAAGAAGTCCCTCCTGTCCTGGCCAAATTGAGAGGCCCAGGAGGAGAAATTCAGACACATTGGTTTGGTTTTCCTTTTCCATTTCTTGGATATATCTACATGAAGATCCAGAGGGTAAAATTATTTTGACCAAGAAAAAATTTCCTTTGATATTTTATACACTAATCCCATTTGTTAAGTATTTTCTCTTTACATTGTCATTGCCTTTCTCTCACGGTTTCTCCCAAGCTTCATTGGACCTTGAATGTCTTTCCATTTCTTTGGTTGTCTTTTTTTTTTATTAATCTGCTGTTACCATCCAAAACTTTTAAGGAATCTATCTTTTAATAGGGAGAAAATTTCTTCCTTTTTATAATGTTAATACCAACTTGTTACATTCTGCACTGTGTGTGGCTGATTACTACTATTAAACAAATACATTTTTAACATCTACCACAACTAAGACATCATTTTAGACATTAGGAAGTAATGGTGAATAAAGGAGATGTAATACTCTTAGGGAGTTTTATTTACTGTCATTTATTGAGAAAATACAAAAAAAAAGAGAAAAAAATAATTTGTAGAAACAAAAAAATATAATAGTGGTTACCAGAGGGCTGTGTGGCATTGGAAAATGGAGTAATATTGTTCTAACAGTACAAAGCTGTAATTGTATAGAATGAATAAATCTAAAGACCCAATGTATTTGGTCTGATGCTTATACTTAATGTTATATTAAGCACAAGGAATAAATTCACAAAGTATAGTTCAAATGTACTCATTACACAAAGAGAGATGATGACATGGTAACTATTTAAAGAGATAATTTAGCTTAACTATAATAATAAGTCATTGCTCTATACTTTTATGTATTTTATATCCACACACCTATATGCATGTACATATCTATGAAGTTGTCATATTGTATACCTAAGTACACATATATTTTAAAAAATAATTCTTTTTTATTATCTTTATTTATTTATTGGATAGAAGCAGCCAGAAATTGAGAGGAGAGTCTAGTGGTAATAACCAAAAGAAATGAAGTAGCTTTAGCAGACTATTTTTAGTGACTGAATAATAAAAATGTGAGACTGAATAGATGAGACGTATTTGGTATATGTATATTTAATTGGAGAGAGACATTGGACTCCAGAGAACATAGACCATAATGAGAACTCCCTGGGGATTCACAGATATAATTAAGTATCTTTCCACAGGCTTCAGACATTTTAGTATTAGTTAAAGTAACGTCTATTTGTTAACATTTCTTTGTCTAAAGCTGATGTGATTCCTGAAATGGAAGTTAGAGTTGTTTATTATCACTTGGAATAGCAACTGCAATGTAATAGGCTGAATAATATTCCATTTGTATACATATAAACATTGCCCCCTTTTTTTTTTTGCCTCCAGGGTTATTGCACTATTAATCCACTGCTCCTGAAGGCCGTTTTTCCCATTTTGTTGCCCTCGTTGTTGTTGTTGGTATTGGATAGTACAGAGAGAAATTGAGAGAGGAGGGAAGATAGAGAGGGGGGGAGAAAGATACCAGCAGACCTGCTTTACCCCTCTGCAGGTGGGGAGCCAGGGATTGAACCCGGATCCTTTCTCCCATCCTTGTGCTTCTGGCCATGGGCACTTAACTTGCTGCACTACTTCTTTTTTAACCATCTTTTTCAACTGCAGCTATATTTCCTCCCTAGTTGTCTTTCATTTTCATCCAAATTCTATTCTTAACTGTTACCCTAAGTTCTTTATATGACTTCTTTTCTTTTGCTCTTTCTCTCTCACTCTATTCCTTTTCTTTTCTTTTCTCTTCTTTTCTTTTCTTTTCTTTTCTTTCTTTCTTTCTCCCTTCCTTTATTTCTTCCTCCCCTTCTCTCTCTCTCTCTCGTTTCTTCCTCCATGGTTATTGCTAGGGCTAGTGCTTACACTACAAATGCACTGATCCTGTGGCCTTTTTTTGATTTTTTTTTTGGATAGGACAGTGAGAAATTGAGAGGTGAGGGGAAGATAGAGAGGGAGAGAAAAAGATAGACACCTGCAGACCTGCTTCACTGCTTGTGAAGCTACTACCTCTCTGCAGGAGAGGGGCCGCAGACTCAAACCAGGATCCTTGTGCGAGTCCTTGGGCTTTGTACTATGTGCTGTTAACCCAGTGTGCCACCATCAGGATCCCATCACCCTTAATTTTCCGTAGCTCAAAATATTTTCACTCTTATAAACATGATGAAATAATAAATAATACAAGAAATCAGCTGAGTAAATTCTATAGCTGTGTGGAAATAATAAAATTTTTACTACTAGAAAAAAAGTAAAGATAAGACTTACCACTATCAAGTAATCTATGCCACACTAAATTTCTTATAGTTTATTACTCCTCACAATAACTCTATAATATAGGTTATATATTATCATTAGATAGACACTAAATTTGTCAGAGGTGGGATTTAAATTAAGGCTTCTTGATTTTAAATCTAGGCTAATTTTCTCTAAACCACTGCTGCATATAGGATTTTACACATTTGCAGAGAGAACTCTCATTAATTTATCAGTTATTTCATTCCACAAATAGTTTTTAGCTTCTATGTATTAGACAATGCCTGGTGGTCTTAAGTGAAATCTGAATTTGTTTTTACTTATTTCAGTAAAAATTTGCTTTATCTTTTTCCCTCAAACCTCCTCTGTCCCCCAAAATTGTACTTACCAGATGCTCAGATCAAGAACCTTCTGGGAAGACTTTCTCAAGGGTCAAGGGAAGAAATGAGAGAGGCAGACTGCTACTCTTCTTCCAGTATGTACAAAGATAAGGAATAAGGTCATTCTTGGGGAAAACATATCTGGTTCAGTGAGAACAGGAGTGGTCATAGACTCCCTTCTATAGAAATTTATAGCTTTTTTGCAACCCCTGGGAATTTAATCTTGGTAAGTTTCCTCTACTTCAATAATCACTACTTCATCTCCCTTGTGAATTTCTCAGCTCTAATCCTAGGGATAATGTATCTACAGGGAAATTAAAAAATTAAAAGGTCTAGAAGTTGTTCATAAGCTTCCAGGAAGGGTTATTGTACATCCCTATCTCCACCTTCCAAAAGAACCCCAAACAGCAAATATCAAATATTGCATAAATAACATTTTCTGACAAGTTGATTTATACTTTAAGTATATAGTCTCTCTTCTGCCTGAAGACCTCTCCCAGCAACAGCATCCTTGAGTTTATAAATGTTCCATCTCCAGTGTTATCCAAAGTAGAGATGTTTTGTGACAAACAAGGTAAGATAATAGGTACATGGTCAGGATTCACTGGTTATCATAACTATATATTCCATTCCCATGAAAAATAGCCTGATACAACGTGTTAATGACCACTTAAAGCCTTTACTAATGTATCAGTTTGGGGAATAAACATAGGAATTTTAGGATACTAATTTCAGAATTCTGATAAATGATCAATATATATCATAGTAGCCTCACAGCTAATGTATGTTGGCAAATGCCAGAGAGTGTATATGGGTTCATTTTCAGCTAATGTAAAGCTTAGTGGCTTAAAACCACATCTAACTACTAACCTCGTCATTATGTGGACAAGTAATTTGGGTCCCCCCCTCAGCTAGATAGTTCTTCTGGTTTTGACTAGACTCAATTAAATGCATGGCAAGGCATTACCTTAATCAGTGAGATATCTCTTGGTTGTCTCAGTATAATTCTTTAAATTAAAAAAAAATTTTTATTTATTTTCCCTTTTGCTGCCCTTGTTTTTTTATTGTTGTAGTTATTATTGTTGTTGTTATTGATGTTGTCATTGTTAGATAGGACAAAGAGAAATGGAGAGAGGAGGGGAAGACGGGGTGGAGGAGAGAAAGATAGACATCTGCAGAACTGCTACACCGTCTGTGAAGCGACTCCCTTTCAGACGGGGAGCTGGGGGCTCGAACCGGGATCCTTAGCTGGTCCTTGAGCTTTGTGCCACGTGTGCTTAACCTGCTGTGTTACTAACTCCATCAGTATAATTCTTAGTGTCTTCTAATATTTGAGAATTGGCAGAGTCCTGCTGGTGAGCCTAAAAGGGACACCTCAGTCAGCACCTAGGAATAGACTTATTAGAAGTTAGGCCATCAGACAACAGCTTTAAAGTATAGTATGGTGGTGGGGAGATAGCTTAGTGGTAGAGTACAGTACTTATAAGCCTGGAGATCCTAGGCTTGATCCCTGACGCTGCACATGCCAAACATGGACAGTGTCTTAATAACTTTCTTTTCCTCTTTCATTAAATAAGGAAACAAACAAAAGCAAATGTGTGATTTTTTTTTCAGATTAAGATATGGAAATGGGCATTTCTGCTCTCCTGTCACTGAGTCCTGGACTGATAGCAAGTTTAGAACTGTTTATTTTTTTTCTCTTCTCCCACTGAACCAATGGACACGAACCATGCCACATTGCTCCCAAAATGTGCCCTCTGGTCAGCAGTCATAAAAGTGAAGTGCCAAGTGTATATACAAGCTAATTTTTTTTTTGGTTTTAGCATTTCTTTTATTTTTCTTTTTTTCTTTTTTATTTAAGAAAGGATTAATTAACAAAACCATAGGGTAGGAGGGGTACAATTCCACACAATTCCCACCACCCATTCTCCATATCCCACCCCCTCCCCTGATAGCTTTCCCATTCTCTATCCCTCTGGGAGCATGGACCCAGGATCATTGTGGGTTGCAGAAGGTAGAAGGTCTGGCTTCTGTAATTGCTTCCCCGCTGAACATGGGCGTTGACTGGTCGGTCCATACTCCCAGTCTGCCTCTCTTTTTCCCTAGTAGGGTGGGTCTCTGGGGAAGCGGAGTTCCAGGACACATTGGTGGGGTCTTCAGTCCAGGGAAGCCTGGCCGGCATCTTGATGACATCTGAAACTTGGTGACTGAAAAGAGAGTTAACATACGAAGCCAAACAAATTGTTGAGCAATCATGCACCCAAAGACAAGCTATATTTATAGAGCTATTTCACTATCCCCATTCTATGACATTTAATTTTTTTTCATTGATTACCACTGGAGACATAGGGTAGAACAGAAGGGCAATTGTATTTCACTGATCTCTGTTCTTGTTTTCATTCTATTGAGTTTTTTTTTTTTTTAAGTCACATCATGTTTTCCTATACAAAAGTATGAAGATAATGCTGGCTCCCCATGGGTCTTTGAAAAAGGATTTCATTCCACTCCTGTATGTACATTAAATTAGAATCTTATCTCTTAGATAGCTTTTCATGGCACAGTTGGGTGTTTCTATTTGCTGCCTCTATACTATAAGTTGGAGGCCACCTTGGATCCAGGTGAGTCTATCAAGCATTACATATTTACTATCTCATCTTCATACCATCGGTATCTTTTAGCTTGTCCTTATTTTGTGTTTTTGAGAATGCTATATAAATGGAATCATATGGAAAATTATATAAATATTTAATCATTGGCATTTTACCTCTCTGAGGCGCGCTCGCGCACACGCACGAGAGAGAGAAAAAGAGAGAGAGAGAGAGGGAGAGAAAGAGAGGGAGAGAGATGGAAAAGCAAAAAGAAAGTGAAAAAGACCATGGCACAGGAGTTTCCTTCTGTGCAGCAGGGGCCAAGCATGAACCTGGGTTGCTCACATAGCAAAGCAGTGCTGTATGCAAGTGAGCTATTTTGCAGCCCCCAGTATGTGACATATAACCAGTAATTTATTTTTTCATAATGCCCTCAAGATTCAAGATGCTATGTGTAACAATTGTTTTCTTTCTTTCTTTCTTTCATGAAATGGTAGTCCATGGTATGAAAGGATCCCCATTTATTTAGAGACTTTTTAAAATAAAATTTTGTTTTGCTTCCCTTTGGTATAAATTAATTGCTCATATATTTGAGAGCTCATTTTAGGGTTCTCAATTGTATTTCACTGATCTCTGTTCTTGTTTTCATTCTATTGAGTTTTTTTTAAAGTCACATCATGTTTTCCTATACAAAAGTATGTCATGACTTTTGTGACAACCCAGTAGCACCTTGAAAATTTGATTGCTTGGGAGTCAGGCTGTAGCGCAGCAGGTTAAGCGCAGGTGGCACAAAGTGCAAGGACCAGCAGAAGGATCCCGGTTCGAGGCCCCAGCTCCCCACCTGCAATGGAGTCGTGTCACAAGCAGTGAAGCAGGTCTGCAGGTGTCTTTCTCTCCCCCTCTGTCTTCTCCACCTCTTTCCATTTCTCTCTATCCTATCCAACAACAACGACAACAATAATAACTACAACAATAAAACAACAAGGGCAACAAAAGGGAATAAATAAATAAATAAATAAATAAATTTAAAAAAAAGAAAGAAAATTTGATTGCTATAGTCCTATAATATACGATATTGAAGTCAGGAAGTGTGAAGCCTTCATTCTTGTTCTTTTTTTTTCTTGGGATTACTTTAGTAATTTTATGTTTTTGTAATTCCAGATAAATTGATGTAGCATTTATTCTATTAATTTAAAGAAATTATTTGAGATTTTGATTGGGTTGCACTGAATTTGTATAGTGTTTTGGGAAACACAGTCATTGTAAAGATGTTAATTCTTCTAATTCATGAGACTGGGATATCTCCTCATTTCTTTGTGTCTTCTTCTGTTTTCTCTCATAGTTACGTAGTTTTTTTTTATAGTTTTTTATATTTAATTATTTTCCCTTTTGTTGAAAGCAAAAATACACAATAGTCTGTAGTGAGTTAATATAAAGTTCCCAATGAAATAGTGTCTACTTAGACTTAGATACCCTTCTCACCTACTTCCTATTATAGTTCTCTCACTCACTCCAAAGCTAACCTCATCAAAGCAAGGACTTCAAAAGCTGAATAAGCTCAAGAGACTGGCATACTTTAATGATGAATTTTTTAAAATTTATTTAAGAAAGGAGACACTAACAAAACCGTAGGATAAGAGGGGTACAGTTCCACACAATTCCCACCACCCAATCTCCATATCCCATGCCCTCCCCTGATAGCTTTCCCATTCTCTATCCCTCTGGGAGTATGGACCCAGGGTTGTTGTGGGTTGCAGAAGGTGGAAGGTCTGGCTTCTGTAATTGCTTCCCCACTGAACATGGACGTTGACTGGTCGGTCCATACACCCAGTCTGCCTCTCTCTTTCCCTAGTAGGGTGGGTCTCTGGGGAAGCGGAGCTCCAGGACACATCGGTGGAGTCTTCAGTCCAGGAAAGTCTGGTCAGGATCATGCTGGCATCTGGAACCTGGTGGCTGAAAAGAGAGTTAACATACAAAGCCAAACAAATTGTTGAACAATTATGGACCTAAAGGCTGGAATAAGAGTTGGGGGGGGGGTACTCACTGCAGACTCTTGTGTACTTCTGCTTTCAGGTATATATTTTGTCCTAGTTTATGGATACATGTGCAAATATGCTCTATCTTGGGGTACCTGGTCTATATCTAGGTCTTGGGACTTTGTTAGGAAGTGAACCACCTGGGATGGAATTAGAGAATACTATGAAAGGAAAGGTCTCACCCAAGTAATGAAGCTGAAGGGTTGTCATTGCACACCTGAAGTCTCTAGACACAGTATGAAGTGAAGCATGTTGGGGTGGCACTCGTTGCATTGATTAGGTTGCAGTTGGCAGATGCAATATTATTTGATATGAACTGAGAGAAGCATGAAGGTAAGTGCACTCCACCCTTAGGTTCCAGGATTGGGGGAAATATATGCTCTATAGTGGAAATGTGAGGTTCCTGCTGTCCTAGGGTTCAAGAAGACAATGGATAGTTATTGTTTTTATCACATTATTTGGTAACTGGGTTAACTTTGAAAAGTCCCTTTGTTAGGGTTTGCTATATAATACCCAGCATCTTGTATATAGCTGTGCCACCAGTTGCTTCTGTTTTACCTGGTCTAGGCTTTTGAGATAGTCCACATATCAAAGACTCAGCCTATGTATTAAAAAGACTCAGTCTGTGTTTTAAAAAGTTTGAGACATACAATCAATTTTCCCCCCTCATATTAATTAACTAGTGATTTATATGACCACACTTTACTAGGAGTGTACATCAACACCATTCCCACCACCAAAAGACTGTGTCCCATTCCCCCCCTCCACACCCCCCTTTGGGAAGCCAAATGTCCACCCTTACCCTTACCACAGGGTTTTCACTTTGGTGCCCTACTCTCGATTAGTCAGATCCTGCTTTTGGTTTCACTTTCTGTTCTTCTCTCTCAACTTCTGTTGATGAGTGGGATCATCCCATACTCATCTTTATCTTTCTGATTTAGCTCACTTAACATAATTCCTTCTAGCTCTGTCCAAGATGGGTCAGATAAGGTGGGTTCATTGTTTTTAATAGCTGCGTAGTATTCCATTCTGTATATAACACCACAACTTTCTCAGCCACTCATCTATTGTTGGGCACCAGGGTTCCTTCTAGGTTTTAGCTATTATGAATTGTGCTGCTATGAACATAAAAGTACACATATCTTTTTGATTAGGAATTATGGAATCCTTGGGGTATATCCCCAGGAGAGGAATTACTGGGTCATATGGAAGGTCCATGTCTAGCCTTGTGAGAGTTTTCCAGACTGCTCTCCACAGAGGCTGGACCAATTTACATTCCCACCAGCAGTGCAGAAGGGTTCCTCTGTCCCCACAGCCTCTCCAGCATTTGTTGCTGCTGTCCTTTTTGATGTATGACATTCTCACAGGAGTGAGGTGGTATCTCAATGTTGTCTTTATTTGCATTTCTCAATCAGAGACCTGGAGCAGTTTTTCATGTGTTTGTTACTCTTTAGGATCTCCTCTGAAGTGAATGTTTTGTTCATATCCTCTGCCCATTTTTGGATGGGGCCATTTGCTTTTTTGGTGCTAAATTTGCTGAGCTCTTTGTATATTTTGGTTACTAGTCTCTTGTCTGATGTATGGCATGTGAAGATCTTCTCCCATTCTGTGAGGGGTCTTTTGTTTGTGTGATAGTTTCTTTGGCTGTGCAGAAGCTTTTCAATTTGATGTAGCCCCATTGGTTTGTTTCTGCTTTAGTCTTCCTTGCAACTGGGTTTGTTTCACTAAAGATGTCCTTGAGGTTTAGGTGGGAAAGTGTTCCACTAATGTTTTCCTCTACGAATTTGGTAGTTTCTGGTCTAACATCCAGGTCCTTGATCCATTTGGAGTTGATTTTTGTTTCTGGTGAGATAAGGTGGTTCAATTTCATTCTTCTGCATGTTTCAACCCAGTTTCCTCAGCACCATTTATTGAAGAGAGCTTCCTTTCTCCATTTAATACTTTGGGCCCCCTTATCAAAGATTAGATGTCCATAGGTGTGGGGTTTAGTTCTGGGCTTTCAATTCTGTTCCACTGGTCTGTGTGCCTATTTTTGTTCCAGTACCAGGCTGTTTTGATGATGATGGCCTTGTAATATAGTTTGAGATCTGGGAGTGTGATGCCTCCATTTCTGTTTCTTTTCCTCAAAATTGTTATGGCAATTCTAGGTGTTTTCTGGTTCCAGATAAATGACTGTAGTTTTTGTTCTATTCTCTTGAACAAGCTTGGTGGAACTTTGATGGGTATCACATTAAACTTGTATATGGCTCTGGGGAGACTATTCATTTTGATGATATTTATTCTTCCAATAAATGAGCATGGGATGTCTTTCTATTTCTTGGTATCAATTTCTATTTCCTTCAATAGTGACTCATAGTTTTCAGTATACAAGTCTTTTACTTCTTTGGTTAGCTTTATTCCTAGGTATTTTATTGATTTTGCTGCAACAGTGAATGGGAGTGATTTCTGGATGTCTTCTTCAGATTTAGTGTCTGCATAAATAAATGCCACTGATTTTTGTACATTGATTTTGTAGCCTGACACCTTGCTATATTGCCTAATAACTTCCAGTAGTTTTCTGCTGGATTCTTTAGGTTTTTCTATGTATACTGTCATATCATCTGCAAATAGTGAGAGCCTGACTTCTTCCCTTCCAATCTGTATTCCTTTGATTTCTTTCTCTTGCCTGATTGCTATGGCAAGCACTTCTAATACTATGTTGAAGAGTAATGGTGATAGTGGATAGCTCTGTCTAGTCCTTGATCTGAGGGGGAATGCTTTCAGCTTCTGTCCATTGAGTATGATGTTGGCTGTAGGTTTGCTATATATGGATTCCACTATCCTGAGGAATTTTCCATATATTTCCAATTTTTGTAGAGTTTTGAGCATGAATGGGTGTTGAATTTTGTTAAAGGCTTTCCCTGTGTCTATTGAGATTATCATGTGGTTTTTGGCTTTGCTTTTATTGATGTGATGAATGACATTGATTGACTTACATATGTTGAACCAAACTTGCATTCCTGGGATGAATCCCACTTGGTCGTGATGAACAATCTTTTTGATGTGCTGCTGTATCTGGTTGGCCAAGATCTTGTTTAATATTTTGGCATCTATGTTCATCAGAGATATTGGTCTGTAGTTTTCCTTTTTTGTTGTGTCTCTATCTGCTTTTGGTATCAGGGTGATGTTGGCTTCATAGAAGGTGGAAGGGAGTGTCCCTGTTTCTTTGATCTTATGGAAAAGCTTTAGAAGTATGGGTATTAACTGTTTCCTGAAGGTTTTGTAGAATTCAGTTGTGCAGCCATCAGGTTCAGGACTTTTGTTGTTGGGGAGATTCTTACTAACTGTTTCAATTTCTTTGTGTGTGATTGGTGTATTTAGGATTTGTAGTTCTTCTTGGTTCAGTTTTGGAAGGGCATATGTTTCTAGGAATTCTTCCATTTCTTCCAGATTTTCTAGTTGGTGGAGTATAGTTCTTCATAGAAGTTTCACATGATTTTCTGGATTTCTGTGCTGTCAGTTGTGATATCTCCTCTATCGTTTACAATCTATTAGTTTGAGTCTTCTCCCTTTTTTGTTTAGTGAGTCTGGCTAGTGTTTTGTCAATCTTGTTCAATTTTTCAAAGAACCAACATTTGGCTTTATTTATCTTTTGTATGCTTCTCTTATTTTTGATGTTGTTTATTTCTGCTCTAATTTTAGTGATTTTTGTCCTTCTGGTTGTTTTAGGGTTCCTTTGTTACTCTTCCTCTAAGTCCTTAAGGTGTGTAGTAAGGTAGCACCTGGAACTTGGTGGCTGAAAAGTAGTAAGAAATAAAGCAGAACTAATTGTTAAGTAATCAGGAACCTAAAGGTAAGAATATAGCAGATGAGATTGGGGGGGGGTCCTTCATTTTGGAAAAAGCTAAGAAGTCTATTTTAGGTATATTCCAAGGGGCTCATGACTTCACTAATTTTTGCTTGAGCCCAGCAGTTCACATAGAGGTGTGTGGGAAATGGGCCCACTGTCTGGGTTTTCCAGGCCATTGTTTCCGTGAGAGTCTAAGCTGGTTGACCCCAAGTTCTCCCCGCTCCCTGGCAGAGGCAATGGCAGGTTCCTCCTAACCTCATGAACTAATGATGGATGGCTTCCCCAGATGTGGCACCCTTTCTGTACATGACACTCCGTCCTCTTAAAACAAAGGCCATGAATTACTGTGTATTGTGTGTCACCAACTTGTAACCCACCGCAGATATCCTGGTTTTATTCAGCTGTTCCCTTCCCCCCTGCCCGGAGGTGCCTGTAATTTACCCCCAGAGAAAATTGCATTGTGAGCTCATGGCCAAGCATTATACGGTAACTTTCCTGTTGTGGTAAAATACTTTGTAGGTCAAGATGTAACTATGCATTGTGTTTGGGTTAATGATGACCTCAACTTTCTCTCTGGACTATGGGTGTATCTGCTTGCTTGTATCCCCCAATAAATGAGTCAACCCTCAGAGGCTTCTCTCAGAGCTGACTGTGTTTGTCTCTCCATGCACTACACCCTCATTATGCAGAGCCACCCCAGGACTCTCAGGAGGCTGTTCTGACCTTCACCGCCAGTGGCCAGGGAGGTGGGGGACCTGGAGTGACCTGCACAGGTGGACCAGAGGTATTGTCTGGGGAGATGATATCAAAGTTAAGAATAGGACTACAATAAAGCTGGATCAGGGAAGAGAGTAGCTCCCCATTATGGGAAAAGTATGTAAATACTGTTAACTGTAAACCCCATCAATTTGATCTGGAGCCCATATTTGTCACAGGAGCCTGTGTAACCAACCTCTGCATCCCTGAAGGTCTGAACTCACATTCTGTGGTCATGGCTATGAACATTCTAGGCTGCACTGATTTCAGTACCCATTTTCCTTGAGTGGTAGAGTATATTGGTCCAACCTCCCTTTGGAGAATGGAGCTATCCCTACCATTGTTGATACTCATATGGGGAAAGGTCCCATAGGGGCCCACAAGGGGTACACTATGTTGTTCCTGATGGAGATTATCAGTGACAGTGGAGACAGAGACCAGACAGTTTTTCTAAAGAAGAGATACACATGACATGTGAGGAAATGCTCTACTTTACTTATTATAGATATGAAAATTAAAACTACACTGAGAGTCCAGCTCTCACCTGTGAAAATATCTTACATCAACAAAATAAGAAATGACATGTTGTGGAGAAAAAAGTACTCTGCCACACTGCTGGTGTGAGTGTGAACTAGTGCAGACCCATTTGGAAGATTGTTTGGAGAGTCTTAAAAAATAAAAATGGCTTACTATATAATTCATCAGTGCAACTCTTAAACATTTATACAAAGGACACTAAAATAGTAATTCAAAGGGTCATATGAGCCTCCTTGTTCATAACTGCATTAGCAGTCTAAATATCCATCAACAGATGACTAGCTTTATAATATATGCTTCAAGGAATACTACTCTACAGTTAAGAAAGATGATATTGCATCCTTTGGGAAAAAATGGATGGAACTGAAGGTGACTATGCTTAGAAAAATAATAAGTAAGTAAAGAGATGAAGGACAGCTACCAGATGGTTTCATTAGTATGTGAAATCTAGAGAACTGATACACATGAACTTACAAAAACAAACAAAAACAGAAACAAAATTACAAACAAAAAAACAGAAGCAAGCAAACTGTTTTTAAGACTTGTAAGAACTATGGTGGTTATCTTTGGGAGGTGGGAGGGTATGATGTGGAACTACACTGTAATATTACAATCTTGTAACCACTATTAATCATAAATAAAAATAATTAGGTAACTGGATGAATTATTATATTTTATAGTTGTATGTCAAATATTTTTATAATTGTGTGAAGAGAGATATTTGTGAAGAAAGACATTTTATACAATGTCTACATATTAAAAATGATAACTAAGGCAATGAGAAGTCTAGGGAGTTTTGTGTTCTTTGTCAAATATGTGAAATAATACAAGAGGGGTTAGGTATCTTTGGCACTTTCTTTAATACTCATTTTTCCCTGAGGACTATCATTTCTGGATAGCTCAAAACAACATCTAATTCACTTATAGGAGACATATTCCCAGAGGCATCTTCCATGCAAACATTTGTTTCTTTCTATGCAGCCCAGTTACAGCTTCATACAACTCTCTCTTCTTTGACAAATAGTTCTGTCACTGTATTTGGGAATAATATACAGAGTTCAAAACTGCTTTTCTCCATCTCCCTACCATTTAGAGTGTAGATCTCAAGGATTATGTGAAGATAAGTGCTGTCTTTGTGTGAAAGTATCCTCTCGTGAAGAAAAATTCCCAATCTACTATTGGTATAAGCAGCTCTTGTGTATTCTACACATTCTGCTTTCTGATTTTCATGTCCAAGCTACAATTCCCAATACTATACTAAAGGTAGGGATGATGTAAAAAAAAAATGCTATAGTGAAAGAACTTTGGATACATTGATTTGGTGAATAAAGGTGTGTGGGCTTTGTCTGTTGCTTTAGTAACTGGCAGGTTAGTTTAGTTTCAGTTGAAGTTGTTCATAAAATAAAAAGCTTGATTGGTTTATGTTATATTAGTTGGTCAAAGGAACATACCACAGAGATTAACCAAATATGAGAAATAAATTTGGCCATTAATGTGAGAATCCAACAATTTCATTGTAGAGATTTTATCCTATTGTGGAATATTTCTCTCTCTCTCTCTCTCTCTCTCTCTATATATATATATATATATATATATATATGAAAAATAATTTAAATACAGCATATTTTTCTATGATAATATATGTCCTTTAGTAATGAAAAAAATAGCCTATGCATGAATGTAAAGATACTTAGCTATTTGGTGCTATGTTACCCCTTAGGCAGTTTTTGATTATTATATTTAAAAAAATTTATTTATGTATTTTTTTATTGCCACTAGGGTTATTCCTGGGGTTCCATACTGGTACTATGAATCCATTGCTCTCAAGAGATAGACACCTGCAGACCTGTTTCTTTTTGTGAAGTTTCCTCCCTGTAGGTGAGGAGCAGGGACTCGAACCTGGGTCTTTAAGGATGGTAATATGTATGCTTACTTGACTGTGCCACCACCTGGCCTCCCTAAATTAAATTTTTATTGTTAGCATTTTAACTTTACAAAATTAAAAGATTTTGGGGTATTGTTTCAGACCCATACTTGTGTACATGTGACTGCATCCTCCACCAGTGTTCTACGAGGCCTCCTTCTTTTACTATCAGAAAAGTTCTCAAAGTCTGAGAGACATTTTTTATTATTTATTTATTTTCCCTTTTGTTGCCATTGCTTTTTTTAAAATTGTTTTTGTTGTTATTTCTGTCATTGCTGTTGGATAGGACAGAGAAATCAAGAGAGGAGGGAAGACAGAGAAGTGGAGAGAATGACAGACACCTGCAGACCTGCTTCACTGCCTGTGAAGTGACCCCCCTACAGGTGGGGAGCCAGGGGCTCAAACCAGGATCATTATGCTGGTCTTTGTGCTTCGGGCTATGTGTGCTTAACCTGCTGTGCTACCACCCAACTCCCCTGAGACACATTTATTTTTTATCATTTTTTCTTTACAACTTTGTTTGTTTTAGCCATCTTTTATTTCACATATGAGTGAAACTACATGTTTATCATTCACTTTTTTCTTTAACTTCTCTCTTTGGATTTTTATTCTCTGAAATTACAGTTTTATTCTTTGTGGTCAAATTTATTTTTAGTGACTGTAGTTTTCTTATAACTTCTTTTTCTTTCAAATTTTATTGGGTGGGGTTAAAGAATTACAGTACATCTGTTTAAACATGTATATAATCTCTCCATTATATGTAATAGGTGTCTGCTACACACTTTTATTGCCCCCAACCCCATCAGGGGCCTCAAATCCCACCTTCTTCCAGACACCCTGTTCCTTTCCCTTGTTGCAGTACCCTTCCTCCATCAAAATTTCACCCCGTGCTCCCCTGTCCCAACTCTCTACCAAGTTCCACTTACATGCAGAGTTATCCTGTATTCATTTTTTTTCTTGACTTATCCCACCCAACATTTTTACTGTTACCAGCAAAGGTGAGGCAGAGTTTGAGATTTAAGATTTTCTGTTCTGAAGAAACACAAAAGGCCAACAGATATATGAAAAATTGCCCCAAGTCACTGGTTGTCAGAGAAATATAAATAAAGACAGCAATGATATACCACCTCACCCATGTAAGTATGTCATACACAAGAAATGACAGCAACAACAAATGCTACAGAGGTTGTGAGGGCAAAGGAACCCTCCTGCACTACTGGTGGGAATGTAAATTGGTTTAACCCCTGTGGAGAGCAGTCTGAAGAACCCTCACAAAGCTAGAAATGGACCTTCTATATGAGTCTGTAATTCCTTTCTTAAGGATATATCCTAAGGAGTCAAACACACCCACTCCCCAAAACAGGTAAACACCTATGTTCATAGCAGCAAAATTCATAATAGCCAAAACCTGGAAACAACCCAGGTGTCCAATAACAGATGAGTGGCTGAGAAAGTTGTGGTCTATATACACAATGGAATACTACTCAGCTATTAAGAATAATGAATCCAGCTAGGTCTTGAGATTCCTTAATTTACATTTGTATGTTATGGTAGGAGTCATGAATGGTCTTCATACTTAGCTTTCTGAAACCACACTCAGACATGTCTTCATAATCCTTATGGAGATGAATATTTGTATTTTTTCCCCCCATGTTTTTGCTGGGTGCTGTTTACCTGGCAGGTGGAGCTGTGGTTGTGTTTTTGTAGTGGTGTGGGGGAGGGAAGAGCATCTTGCCTGTTAATTTAGATTCAGTTGGAAGTAAATCCTCAGTAGGTAGTTGTGACTATTTTCCATGGCTTCTTTTCCCACTCCCATTCTGAGTTGTTATCCCAGGCTCAGGATCTTGCTGTGTCTACCTTTTGCAGATGGCACTGCAGTCTCTGACGGCTCTATTGTGCATTCTCCCCTGCACAGCTGCCCCAAGCTTAGTATCTACAAATCAAGATGGGTTCCCCAGCTGTAGCTGTAGCTCAGGAATTGAGCTGCCTTTGCTCCACAAAGCCCATCACTTTTCATTCACCGCATCCTCAGACTTTGTAGGCTGTGCTGTGAGATTCTGTTTTTTTTTTTAAATTGTTTTTGTATTTTTATGTTAGTAATGACCTTTAAGTTGCTGTTACTCTAGCCATGCCACTGGAATTCTCCTGTGAAATTTTTAAATTTTCTTTTTATCCATAATAAGTACAAAATATGTACACCATGCTCAAGATGCTAGTAATCTGAGTAAAGAGACAGACACACAAATGTAAGGATCTCAGAGAATTCCAAGCAAAATAAACCTAGACAAACACACACCAAGACTTATTTTCATTAATATGTCAAAGTTTGCAAAAGAATGAAACTGGACCACAACATTTCACTATATACAAAAGTTAACTCCAAATTGATCAAAGACAAGGACATTAGATCAGAAACCATCAAATACATAGAAGGAAACATTGGCAAGAGGCTGGGCGATAGCATACCCAGTTGAGCACACACGTTACCATGCTCAAGGATCCCGTTTCAAACCCCCTAGTGCTTACCTGCAGCCAAGTTTTATGAGTGGCAGTGTTGCAATTTTCTCTCTCCTTCTCTGTTTCTTTTTCTCCTCTGAATCTTTATCAATCTTGTCAAATAAAATAAAATGAAAAATATATGAAAATGTAAACTAATACTGTGTTTAAAAACAACAGCATTAGCAATATACTCTACAATGATTGCCTCAGAACATCTTTGAAGAATCAACAAGAAAAACAAAAACAAAACTTACTTGGTTGTTGGGTAGTATGCCACCATTGTTCAAAGGTCCTGATAAGGCTTATCCCCATGTGGGGTCCTTTGAACAATGGGTGGCCTTAACTGATTAGGTCCTGCTTATTCAAGGGGGAAGGGGCAAGGAATTTTACACCTCATACTACAAGCAACTCATACTAAAAGCACTTAACAAACAACTGCATAAAAAGGGAATTTCAAGGCTACTGCCTTTTACAATATGAAAATGTAAACTAATACTGTGTTTAAAAACAACAGCATTAGCAATATACTCTACAATGATTGCCTCAGAACATCTTTGAAGAATCAACAAGAAAAACAAAAACAAAACTTACTTGGTTGTTGGGTAGTATGCCACCTCCCCCTGGCTTCTGCTTAACCATATGCCTATATAGGGATTTACTGATCCAAAGCTTTGGTCTATTTACATAAGTCACTTTTACATTTACATAAAGCACTCCAGGGCATTGGTGGTTCAGTGATAGGATTCTCGCCTGTTCCGCCCCCTCCTTGTCACACTCTGATTTTCACCAGTCACTTTTCTCTCCACCCTCTCTATATCACATCCTATTTCCACCCTACTTGGAGAGTATAAAAACAGCTGCTCTTCTGATTAAAGACACTTGGAAATTGCTTTCCGGCTCCGAGAGTTCCAGAGTGTATCTCCTGCGGAAGTTAGTGTGGCACGAGTTCCTGATCCCTCTCCCACGCAGCAGCCTAGATCGGCTCCAGTTGAGTTCTCTCCAAGCCAGAGAGCACTAGCTCGGGAAGAAGTACCCTCAGGCTATCCCGGCACTTGGTGTTGGAAAAATTGGGTTGAAACATGGAGGAGAATGCAACTGAATCACTATATTTCAACAACAAACACAAAAATAAATTCCATGTGGATCAAGGACTTGGATATTAGACCAGGAACTATCAAATACTTAGAAAAAGTTTTGGCAGAACTCTTTTCTGTCTAAATTTTAAAGACATCAATGAAGTGAATCCAACTGCAAAGAAGACTAAGGCAGGAAAAAACCAATGCCACTACATCAAATTAAAAAGCTTCTGCACAGCAAAAGAAACCAATACCCAAACAAAGAGAACCCTCACAGAGTGGGAGAAGATCTTTACATGTTATACGTCTAACAGGAGACTAATAACAAAAATATATAAATAGCTTGCCAAGCTCAACTATAAGAAAGAAAATTACCTCATTCAAAAATGCAGAGAGGACAAAGAAGACTATGGCAAGCATAAACCTATGGGACTACATCAAATTAAAAATCTTCTGCACAGCAAAAGAAACCATTACCCAAATCAAGAGAACCCTCACAGAATCGGAGAAGATCTTTACATGCCATACATCAGACAAGAGTTTAATAACCAAAATATATAAAGAGCTTGCTAAACTCAATAACAAGAAAGCAAATAACCCCATCCAAAAATGGAGAGATGACATGGACAGAATATTCACCATAGAAGAGATTCAAAAGGCTGAGAAACACATGAAAAAAATGCTCCAAGTCTCTGATTGTCAGAGAAATGCAAATAAAGACAACAGTGAGATACCACTTCACTCCTGTGAGAATGTCATACATCAGAAAAGGTAACAGCAGCAAATGCTGCAGAGGTTGTGGGTCAAAGATACCCTCCAGCACTGCTGGTGGGAATGTCAATTGGTCTAACGTCTGTGGAGAACTATCTGGAGAACTCTCAGAAGGCTAGAAATGGACCTACCCTATGATCTTGCAAGTCCTCTCCTGGGGATATATCCTAAGGAACCCAACACACCCATCCAAAAAGATCTGTGTACACATATGTTTTTAGCAGCACAATTTGTATTAGCCAAAACCTGGAAGCCACCCAGGTGTCCAACAACAAACAGATGAGTGGCTGAGCAAGTTGTGGTCTATATGCACAAGGGAATACTACTCAGCTATAAAAAATAGTGACTTCACCATTTTCAGCTGATCTTGGATGGACCTTGAAAAGTTCATGTTAAGTGAAATAAGTCAGAAACAGAAGGATGAATATGAGATGATCTCACTCTCATGCAGAAGTTGAAAAACAAGATCAGAAGAGAAAACACAAGAAGAACCTGAATGGGAATTGGTGTATTGCACCAAAGTAAAAGACTCTGGGGTAAGTTTGGAGGGGGGAGAATACAGGTCCTAGAAAAGGATGACAGAGGACCTAATGGGGGTTGTATTGTTATATGGAAAACTGGGTAATCTTATGCATGTGCAAACTATTGTATTTACTGACGAATGTAAAACATTAATTCCCCAATAAAGAAATTTAAAAAAAATATGGAGAGGACATGGACAGAATATTCACCACAGAAGAGATCCAAAAGGCCAAGAAATATGAAAAAATACTCCAAGTCATTGATTCTTAGAGAAATGCAAATAAAGACAACAGTGAGATACCACTTCACACCTATGAGAATGTCAAGCATCAGAAAAGATAGCAGCAACAAATGCTGGAGAGGTTGTGGGGACAAAGCAACCCTACTGCACTGCTGGTGGTCCAGCCTCTATGGGAAGCAGTCTGGAGAACTCTCAGAATGTTAGAAAGGGACTTACCCTATGACCCTGCAATTCCTCTCCTGGGGATATATCCTTAGGAACCCAACACACCCATCCAAACAAATTTGTGTATACCTATGTTCATAGCAGCACAATCTGCAATAGCCAAAACCTGGAAGCAACCCAGGTGTACAACTACAGATGAGTGGCTGAGCAAGTTGTGGTCTATATACACAATGGAATACTACTCAGCTATTAAAAATGGTGATTTCACCATTTTCAGTTCATTTTGGGTGGAGCTTGAAGAAATCATGTTAAGTAAAATAAGTCAGAAACAGAAGGATCAATATGGAATGATCTCACTCATAGGTAGAAGTTGAAAAACAAGATCAGAAGAGAAAACACTAAGCAGAACTTGGAATGAAGTTGTACTGCTCTAAAGTAAAAGACTCTGGGGTGGATAGGTGGGTAAGGGGAAAGTTCAGGTCCTGAAACATGATGACAGAGGACCTAGTGGGGGTTGTGTTGTTGTGTGGAAAACTGGGAAATGTTATGCATGTACAAACCACTGTATTTTTTAAAACAGGGTTTAAAGAGAAAATGGCACCTTTTCACTCATTAAAGATTTCTTTTTCCCCTTTATTGGAGGATTAATGTCCTACGTTTGACAGTAAATACAAAACTATTTTATTTTACTGTCTATTGAAAAACATTAACCTCTCAATAAAGAAAAAAATTTACTCAATAGGACTACATCAAACTAAAAAGCTTCTGCATAGCAAAAGGAATCATCACCAAAGTTTAAAGACACCAAATGGAGATGTGACAATATCTATATACTATATACCAAAGGACTAAAATATATAGAGTTCCAAAAACTCAGTAACAAAAAATAACCCCATTAAATATGAATATAGGGCATAGATAACATTTTTACTGAAGAAATGATCCAGATGGCCAATAGATAGGAAAAAATGGTCAGTATAACTGATTATCAGATAAATTAAAATATAAATAATAATGAGATATCATTTTACACCTGTAAGAATGTCATAGATCAGAAAGGATGTATTTAAAAATCTAATAGAATGCTGATGAGTATGGGAGATAAAATGAACACTTCTACACTATTAATGGGAATGTAACTTGGTTCAACCTTTGTGGAAAACAGTCTGGAAGTTCCTCAGAACAAAATCACTGAAACAGAAAATATGTGAAAGGAAATGACTCTAAAAATCAGCAGGAGATTACTTGCTTTCAATTAGAAATAGCCTATAAATGCTGATCTCTAGATCTAGCTAACCACAAAACAAAGTTATTTAAAGGATCAAGCACTGAAACATGTTAAATGTGTTAAGGGAGATAAGCCAGAAGGAGAAGGAGGAATAATGGATAGCCTCATAGGATTTAAGAAACAAAGAAAGGCAAAATTTAGGGTCAAACAGTTGAGTTTTGGTTTATTGCAGCAGATTTAATGACTCTAAAGAGTGGAGGTACCAGGAGGTAGAAAAGGATTGAACATTCAATACACTAAGTGGAAGAAAATGTCAGTTGGTAGTGGGTGCCTTGTGTAAACACCTATCACTTTTGGCTAGGGTGGTACTGGGAATTGAACCTGCAATCTCAGATTCTCAGGTTGTTTCTTTTGCATAATCACTATGCTATTTCCACCCACAAGTATTATTTGAGACAATATTATCCTCATAAATTAATGAACATCAGATTACTAAATAATCCCAAATTATTATCCAAAGTAATTTTACCAAATAATGATTACAGCAACAAGAATAAATTGTAAGAAAGGAGTTTGTTACAGATTTATAATCTGATCTCCTTTATAATTCTGAGTAATACTGATCATTTTTATGCCTTCAAATAAATGTTATTATATTATCTAGTAGAGATAACTGAGAAAATTCTACTCTAAAGATTTTTTTGTAAGCAGGAGACTAGTTTGTATTAGTTGAACATTATAAATAAAACTGGGATTTACTTATAGCACATGGGAAATAGCTGGGTACAGACTGGAAACTATATTTGCAAATATTGATTGCTAAGGTATAAAATGATTGAACGATAAATTTATGTATTTACACCAAACATTAACCAAATGGATTTTTATTTATTCTTATATAATCACTGACAAATAAATTTTACAGTTGTGAGGCAAATTGTGTTTGTGAAACAACTAAATAATTCAAAATGAGAGGTAAGGTAACTCCAGGGAGTCTTCTGAGTTCTATGCCAAATACATAAAATAAGAAAATATTAGGTATCCTTGATATTCTTTTCCCCTGATGATTATTATCTCTGGACAGCTCAATACAGCAGCTAATTAATTGTATTGGAGATATATCCCCAGATACCTTTCTGTGCAGCCTAGCCACAGTTCATACTACCCTTTCCTGTTGTCCAAAACCTTCTATCTGACATTGCCAACTAGCTCTATTTGGAAAATACCACAGAGTTCAAAATTACTTTTATTTATCTTCCCACTGCCTTGGGTGCCCATATGTGGTACTATATAAAGCTAAATTAAGTTACCATATGATCACATCCTCTGCTGAAGAAAAACTGTCAGATAATACAGTGCTGCTATAATCAGACTTTGTACTCATTTTACAAACTCTGCTTCTTGATTCTCTACACCCAAGCAACAATTTTCTCAGACTGTATTAAAGGTTGTGGCTTGGGAGTCAGGTAGGGAAAGAACTTTGACTTTAATTATATGGAAAATAAACATGAGTAGACTGGATCTTGGTCATTATTGCTTTAGGATCTGGCAAGTGAATTTATTTTTAGTTGAAGTTGTTCCTGAAATAATATGAGAAGTAAATTTATTCATTTGAAAATCTAACTGTTCTGTTTTAGGTGTTTCATCTTTTTGTGGTATATTCAAAACATGATAATATGTACACAAAGTGGGGGCAGGCAGTGGCACACCTGGTTAATGCTCACATTCTAATGTGCAAGGACTCTGGTTCAAGCCCCTGTTCTCCACCTGCAGGAGACAGCTTTATGAGTGGTGAAACAGGTCTTCAGGTTTCTTTTTGTCTATCTCCCTCTACTTGCTCAATTTTTCTCTGTCTCTATCCAAAAATAATTAAATAATTTTCCTTTTGTTGCCCTTGTTGTTTTTATTGTTGTAGTTATTATTATTGTTATTGATGTCATCATTGTTAGATAGGACAGAGAGAAATGGAAAGAGGAGGGGAAGACAGAGAGGGGGAGGAAAAGATAGACACCTGAAGACCTGCTTCACCGCCTATGAAGCGACTCCCCTGCAGGTGGGGAGCTGGGGGCTAGAACCGGTATCCTTACTGGTCCTTGCACTTTGTGCCAAGTGCGCTTAACCCTCTGCAATACTGCCTAGCTCCCTTATCCACTGTTTAATTTTGGTATGTTAATATCAACACTGTTGATTTGTGATGATGTGGAACTCAGTTTATATAAGATGTGCCAGTTAAAATGAACACATTAGTATGCATAAATTAATATTTTTGCTATTTATATGTAGTAGACATTTATATATGTATTGGACCATATATGTGACTCAGCCTGTTAGGGCACCAACATACATGATTGAAGTCCCATAGGTTCCAAGTTCAATCCCTTGAACTGCATTATGACACAGCTGAACAATGTTATTATTCTCTCTCTTTCATTTGCCTCATTAACAATTAATGTAAATAAGAAATAGATGTATATATACACATACAATGCATTTGAATACAATAATATAGTTGCATACAAGATCCCAGCATATAGCTATCATCATGAGAAATTACCATTCACTTTATTTGAAGGTACATTTCAGAAATTGATGAATTCTTTGTATTGACAGGAAACATGTACTAACAAATGATGGCACAGAAAAATGGCAGCTCTTTCACTGGATTCATCCTACTGGGTTTCTCTGACAGGCCTCAACTGGAGTTAGTCCTCTTTGCTCTTATTTTGATCTCCTACATCTTCATTTTACTGGGAAACACAGCTATCATTGTACTGTCTTACCTGGACCCAAACCTTCACACACCTATGTACTTTTTCCTCTCCAACCTAAGCTTCCTGGACCTGTGTTACACTACTAGCACAGTCCCTCAGCTTTTGGTTAATCTCAGTGGAGTTGACAAGTCTATCTCCTTTGGTGGTTGTGTGGCTCAGTTGTATAGCTCTCTTGGGTTGGGATGTACTGAGTGTGTATTGTTAGGAGTCATGGCATTTGACCGCTATGCAGCTGTTTGCAGGCCCCTGCAGTACACTGTGATCATGCACCCTCGTCTCTGTGCCTTCCTGGCTTCTGCTTCATGGATCCTTGGCTTCTCCAACTCCTTATTGCAGACTGTGCTGACCTTCCTTATATCACTCTGTGGGAGAAATAAATTAGACCACTTCTTTTGTGAGGTTCCTGCATTGATCAAGCTTGCCTGTGTTGATACCACAAGGATTGAGGCTGAGCTATTCTTTTTTGGTGTCATCATTCTTCTCATGCCTGTTACATTAATCACTTTATCCTATGGACAGATTGTTAGTGCCATCTTAAGAATAAAATCATCAGCTGGAAGGAGAAAAGCCTTTGGCACCTGTGGATCCCACCTCATAGTGGTCTCTCTGTTCTATGGCACAGCCATCTATGCTTATCTCCAGCCCAGCAACAACTACTCTCAGGATCAAGGCAAGTTTACCTCTCTCTTCTACACTGTCTTTATACCCATGATCAATCCCCTCATATACACACTGAGGAACAAGGATGTAAAGGGAGCAATGAAGAAGGTGTTTCTGAAAGGCTATAGCTCCAGATGATTGTGGAGGACAATAATTTTAATATCGGAGTCTTTAAGATGTCCTATCATGGAGGAAGATGTTGCACGGTTGTTGGTGGTGTGTATACATATCTATTATAGGGGAGTATGAAACTGTACATATGTAACACTACCTTATAAAACATTATTCCCTCAAGAAAGATATAAAATGTGTGTTTCTTCATTTATCATACAGAATTTTCTTAAAGGCTCTCAAGGGTTTTTCCTTACCCTGTTTCCTTATGAAAGTCAGAGTTAAAATTCTACCTTCATGAATTCAGTCTAACTTCCAGAAATGCTGGAAATCTGTTCCTGTAATATCTACATACACTTATTAGTTTTAAATACTCCATGAATTTTCTTTTCTCTTTTTAAAAAAATTTCTTTATTTTTCCTTTTTAAAATTTTATTAGTGACTTAACATTGATTTACCATACCATTCCCACCACCAAAGTAGTGAATCCCTAGTCCCTCCATTGCAAACTACTGTAGTTCTCTTAAGGTTACAGACATGGGTTATCTACCATCTCTACAACTATCTGTTTACATTTATATGTAATTGACTCTCCCCTTTTTTTCCAGGTTCAGTCTTCTCTTCTTCTCCAAGCTACATATAGCCCTACTACTAAGTCCAAATATCCCTCCCTTTTTCCTTCTCTTTCTATGGATTCTGATGGAGATGGAGTTTAGAGCCCTCTTCTCTTTTTCCTCCTATCACTTCTCCCTCACTGGGAGTATGGACCAAAATAGTTTTTGGGATGTGGAAGGTAGGAGCTCTGGGTTCTGAAATTGCTTCTCTGCTGGACATCTGCACTGGTAGACTGATCCACACTCTCCCCCTCCCATCTCCGTTTCTATCTTTCCCTAGTTGGGTAGAATTCTGGAGAGGTGAGGTTCCAGGACATATTGGTGAGGTCATCTGCCCAGAGAAGTTAGGACAGAATCATAATAGCACCTGCAGTTTGGTGTCTGGAAGGTGGCAGGATATAAACTGAGATAAAATTGTTAATGAACTGGAACCAAAAAGTAGGAACAAAGCAGACAAAATTAGGGATCTTAGGGTAGAAGGAAAGTAGGAAGTCCATTTTAGGCAAGATTTTAGGGGCCCATGACTATGGTAGTTTTGCTTGAGTTTGATAGCTAACATGATGTCGGATAAAAATAGCATCTGAAAAAATGGTGTAGGAGTAGAGAAAGGGGTTAGAAAGCTGGGTTAGGGCAGAGAGTAGCTCCCATTCTCAAAAAAAATTCTCTGAAAAAGTTAACTAATTACCTTCATCTACCTAATCCAGGATATTTTATATATATATATATATATATATATATATATATATATATATATATATATATATATATTTATATTTAGCACCAGAGTCTGTATAACTTCTAAGTCCCTATTGGTGTGAGCTTGCAGCTCCTGGTCACAGCTGGCAACATTTCAGGTTGCACTCATTTCAGGACTGTCAGGGTAGGCTACCTCAGTCTCCCTTCAGAGATCCAGATTCTCCAACTAGGACTCCAGATGATGAGGTGGTGTGATATTGACCAAAAAGGCCATTATTAAGTGAGCCAGTCTCTTGCCCTTATCCAACTCTCTTTCTTACAATCTTAGACTTTCTCCCAATTGTTTAAGCATTGAATGTCATTTGTTGAACCCAACCAGAATTATGTTTTTGGGATCTGTATTCTTTGAACCTTTCTGCTAGATTGCCAAGCTGCTTTGGTCTAAATCTAGTTGACTAGAGACATATATATATATATTTATTTATATATATTTATATATATAAATTTATATATATTTGATGTTTTACATTCAACAGTAAATACAATAGTTTGTACATGCATAACATTCCCCAGTTTCCCATTTAACAATACAACCCCCACAATGTCATTTATCATCCTTCATGGACCTGTATTCTTCCCACCCACCCACCCCAGAGTCTTTTACTTTGGTGCAATATGCCAATTACATTTCAGGTTCTACTTGTGTTTTCTTTTCTGATCTTGTTTTTTGACTCTGCCTGAGAGTGAGATAATCCCATATTCATCCTTCTGTTTCTGACTTATTTCACATAACATGATTTTTTCAAGGTCCATCCAAGATCAGCTGAAAACGGTGAAGTCACCATTTTTTACAGCTGAGTAGTATTCCATTGTGTATATAGACCACAACTTGCTCAGCCACTCATCTGTTGTTGGACACCTGGGTTGCTTCCAGGTTTTGGTATTACAAATTGTGCTGCCAGGAACATATGTGTACACAGATCTTTTTGGATGGATGTGTTGGGTTCCTTAGGATATATCCCCAGGAGAGGAATTGCAGTATCACAGGGTAGGTCCATTTCTAGCCTTCTGAGAGATCTCCAGATTATTCTCCACAGAAGTTGGACCAATTGACATTCCCACCAGCAGTGTAGAAGGTTTCCTTTGACCCCACACCCTCTTCAGCATTTGCTGCTGTTACCTTTTGTGATGTATGACATTCTTACAGGAGTGAAGTGATATCTCATTGTTGTCTTTATTTGCATTTCTCTGACAATCAGAGACTTGGAGTATTTTTTAATGTGTTTCTCGGCCTTTTGGATCTCTTTTGTGGTGAATATTCTGTCCAAGTACTCCCCGCATTTTTGGATGGGGTTATTTGTTGTCTTGTTGTTGAATCTGGCAAGCTCTTTATATATGTTGGCTATTAAACTCTTATCTGACGTATGGCATGTAAGATCTTCTCCCATTCTGTGAGGGGTCTCTTGGTTTGGGTAGTGGTTTCTTTAGCTGTACAGAAGCTTTTTAATTTGATGTAGTCCCATAGGTTTATACTTGCCTTAGTCTTCTTTGTAATTGGATTCGTTTCATTGAAGATGTCTTTAAAATTTATGCAGAAAAGAGTTCTGCCAATATTTTCCTCTAAGTATCTGATAGTTTGTGGTCTAACATCCAAGTCCTTGATCCACTTGGAATTTACTTTTGTATTTGGTGAAATACAGTGATTCAGTTTCATTCTTCTGCAGGTTTCAACCCAATGTTTCCAACACCATTTGTTGAAGAGACTCTGCTCACCCCATTTAATAATATGGGCACCTTTGTCAAAGATTAGATGTCCATAGGTCTGGGGCCTCATTTCTGGGCTCTCAATTCTATTCCACTGGTCAGTGTGTCTATTCATGTTCTAGTACCAAGCAGTTTTGATGACAGTGGCCCTATAATACAGTTTAAAATCTGGGAGTGTGATGCCTCCGGTTCTGTTCTTTTTTCTCAAGATTGTTTTGGCAATTCTAGGTCTTTTCTGGTTCCAGATAAACATTTGTAGCATTTGTTCTATTCTCCTAAAAAATGTGGTTGGTATCTAGATAGGGATAGCATTAAATTTGTAGATGGCTCTGGGTAATATATTCATTTTGATGATGTTATTTTTTCCAACCCATGAACATGGAATATCTTTCCACTTCTTTGTGTCTGTTTCAATTTCTTTGAGTAGTTACTCAAAATTTTCAGTATACAAGTCTTTCACTTCTTTGGTTAGATTTCCTCCTAGATATTTTATTATTTTTGTTGTTATAGTAAAAGGAATTGATTTATGGATTTCGATTTCTTCTAACTTAGTGTTTGCATAGAGGAATGCCACTGACTTTTGAATGTTAATTTTATAGCCTGATACCTTACTGTATTTCCTGATGATTTCCAAAAGCTTCTTTCTGGATTCCTTAGGTTTTTCTGTGTATACTATCATATCATCTGCAAATAAGGAGAGTTTGACTTCTTCTCTTCCAATCTATATCCCTTTAATTCCTTGCTCCTGCCTGATTGCTATGGCAAGAACTTCCAACACTATGTTGAATACTAGTGGTGATAGTGGGTAGCCCTGTCTAGTACCTGAGCTGAGTGGAAATGCTTCCAGTTTTTCACCATTGAGTATGATGTTGGCTGTAGGTTTGCTATAGATAGACTGCACTATCTTCAGGAATTTTCCATCTATTCCCATTTTTTGTAGTGTTTTGATCATAAAGGGATGTTGTATTTTGTCAAAGGCTTTCTCTGCATCTGTTGATATGACCATGTGGTTTTTGGTCTTGGTTTTATTGATGTGGTGGATCACATTGATTGATTTACATATATTAAACCAACCTTGCATGCCTGGGATAAACCCCACTTGGTCATGATGAACAATCTTTTTGATATACTGCTGTATCCGGTTGGCTGGAATTTTGTTCAATATTTTCACATCTATGTTCATCAGAGATATTGGTCTGTAGTTTTCTTTTTTGGTTGTGTCCCTGTCTGTCTGCTTTTGGTATCAGAGTGATGTTGGCTTCATAGAAGCTGGCAGGGAGTACTCCAGTGTCTTCATTCTTCTGGAAGACTTTTAAAAGTAGAGGTATTAGTTCTTCTTTGAAGATTTTGTAGAATTCATTTGTAAAACCATCTGGTCCAGGACTTTTATTTTTGGGAAGACTTTTGATAACTGTTTCAATTTCATTAGCTGTGATGGGCCTGTTGATGTTATCCACTTCCTCTTTACTTAGTTTTGGAAGTTGGTAGGTATCTAGGAAATCGTCTATTTCTTCCAGGTTCTCTAGCTTGGTGGCATATAGTTGTTCATAAAAGCCTTGCATGATATGTTGAATTTCTGCGGTGTCTATTGTGATATCTCCTCTTTCATTTAGTATCTGATTTATTTGGGTCTTCTCCCTTTTTTGTTTTGTGAGTCTGGCTACAGGTTTGTTGATTTTGTTTACTCTTTCGAAGAACCAACATTTACTTTCATTGATCTTTTGTATGGGTTTCTTATTCTCAATGTTATTTATTTCTGCCGTAACTTTAGTGATTTCTGTCCTTCTAGTTGCTTTAGGGTTCCTTTGTTCTTCTTCTTCTAGGTCTTTAAGATGTGCAATCAGGCTGTTTATTTGTGCTTTTTCTTGTTTCCTAATGTGTGCTTGTATAGCTATGAACTTCCCTCTTAGTACTGCCTTAGCTGTGTCCCAAATATTTTGATAGCTTGTGTCTTCATTTTCATTGAATTCTCAAAACATTTTGATTTCTTCCTTTCTTTCCTCTTTGACCCAGACGTTGTTAAGAAGTGTACTGTTGAGCTTCCACATTTTGGGACTGTTACTAATCTTTTGTTGATTGTTAAGTGTTAGTTTAATTCCACTGTGGTCTGAGAAGATGCTTGGGATGATTTTAATGCTCTTGAATTGGCTGATGCTGCCTTTGTGGCCTAATATATGGTCTATCCGTGAGAATGACCATGTGGATTTGAGTAAAATGTGTATTCCAGTTTCTTGGGATGAATGACTCTGAAAATGTCCAATAGTTCTAGTTTATCTATCTCTTCATTTAGCTCCCTTATGTCTTTATTGATTTTCTGCCTGGATGATCTGTCAAGTTGAGAGAGTGGGGTGTTGAAGTCCCCTACTATGATTGTGTTGCTGTTAATATATTGCTGTAGCTCTTTCAGTAGACATTTGATGTATTTAGATGGCTTCTCATTGGGTGCATAGATGTTAATAATTGTTAAGTCCTCTTGATTGATCCTCTGAGCATTAAGTAGTGTCCATTCCTATCTTTTTTAATCTTACCTATTTTAAAATCTATCGTGTCAGATATGAGAATAGCTGTTCCTGCCCTTTATTGTGGGCCATTGGCTTGTATGATAGTTTTCCATCCTTTCACTTTAAGTCTGTGTTTGTCTTGTTGAGTTAGGTGGGTTTCCTGTAGATAGCATATTGTTGGGTTGTGTTTTCTGATCCATCTTCCTACTCTGTGTCTTTTAATAGGTGAATTCAGGCCATTGACATTTATTGATATCAAAGATTGAAGATATTTTAACGCCATTCTTGTAGAGATTTAGAGTGTTCTGATATATTTCCTATTTATGATGGTCTGACTGTTTATAGAAGACCTTTCAGAACTTCTTTCAGTGCAGGCTTGGTGATAGTTGATTCCTTCAACTGTTGCTTGTCTGAGAAGGTTTTGATGCCTCCATCTAGTCTGAATGACAGTTTAACAGTATATAGTATTCTTGGTTGTAAGCCTTTCTCATTGAGCACTTGATACATATCTTGCCATTCTCTTCTGGCCTGTAGTGTTTGTATGGAGAAGTCAGCTGCTAATCTTATGGATTTTCCTTTGTAGGTGACTCTATTTTTCTCTTGCAGCCTTCAGGATCCTTTCTTTATCCTTATTCCTTTCCATTCTAAGTATGATCTGTCTTGGTGTCTTTAAGTCTGGGTTAATTCTGTTTGGGACCCTCTGGGCTTCTTGAATCTTTATGTCTTTGATGTTGTCTAGACTAGAGAAGTTTTCAGCTATTATGGCCTGGAGAATGCTTTCTTCCTCTCCTTCTCTTTCTTCCTCTGGTATGCCAATAATGCATATATTGTTTCTTTTGAAGTCATCCCATAGGACTCTTCTGTGTTTTTCAGCATCTATTAATCTCTTTTTTGAGATCTTTTCCTTCTTTTTTAGTTGTCTCTAATTCATCCTCGATCTTGCTAATTCTGTCTTCAGCCTCATTGATTCTATTCTCTCTGCCCTCTACTGTTTTCTGGAGTTCATCTATTTTGTTACCCTGTTCTCATACTGTTTTAGCTTGTTCAGCTAGTTGCGTTCTTAGCTCAGTGATTTCAGCTCTCTTATAACCGTGAGATAATTAGTATTTTCTTCCATAGTCTCATTTGTTGTTCCTGCATTTCTGATTACAATTTCTTCAAATTATTTATTCACTCCTGTTATTATTTCCTTAGCTAATGTTTGGATGTTGAACTCGTTATTTTGTGCTTCACCCTCTGGAGCACTTTTAGCTGGACTCTTTTCCTGGTTCGATTCTCCAATATTTCTTCTTGTTGTTTTAACCATTTTATGTATTATGTTATGAGTTCCCTTTATCAGTACTTTTCAAGTTACTGATCACTATTGCCTGGATTGACTTGTGTCTAAGTAAGTTAATTAAAGGGTTCACAGTGGTTGAAGTTAACAGTTGTTTCAATAGTATTTTAATCCCTGAGTTGGAGCTCAGTGGTTTAAAAGCCTCTTTTTTTTTCTTCCCTGTAGGCTATGGGAGCCTGAGGGCTTTTAAAGTATCAATAGGCTTCTTAGCTTAATTTCTGACTCCTGACCAAGAGATAAGGCAGGGTGTGGCAGAGATAATCCAGTGGTTATGCAAAGAGACTTTCACAGCCCCTAAGCTATGCCACCGAGGTATAGGTTTTCTCCTGAGTTTCCTGGTTAGATCTCTGTTCTCTGGTGTCCCTCCCTGTTGCTTTTCCAGATTCTGAGGGCAGTAGCAATGGAGACTCAGAGTTGCACTTGGTGAGTCTCTGGGGAGTCCTCTCCTCCCTTCAGCTGTCCCCTTGTTGGTGGAACAGACGAGGTGGTGTCTCAACTGATAAACTGCTGGACTGTTAGCAGTCACTTAATCTCTCCTTATGCTCCTCTCTCCTCTGTCACCAGCCACACGTGTTTGTACTCACCGGTGATTTAGTGGGTTCCTGTGGTCATTCTAGTCCTGTCTTGTTTTGATCCTGAGTGGTCTCCTTTGGTATTCCTAGTTGATCCAGGAGAGGAGAGGAGAGAAAGAGATCTGCTGCTGTTCGTAGCTCCGCCTCTGGAAGTCCCAACTAGAGACTTTTTAATGAATTTGTTAGGCACTTCAACCAGCATTCTAGGCTTATAAGGTCTAAGTCTAATCACTGAGGACTATTGTGCACTTTTATATTGAGTTATATAATTTCCCCTTTCATATAGATCTGTGTACACCTGTACTAAATATCCTAAAACATAGCCTATATCTAGTATCTGTAACTTTGTTAGATGACATGCCATCTTGTGTGGATTCAGGTAGTCCCATGTGTTAGGAAAGATCTCACCAGGCTTGTGGAGTTGTGAGGTTGACATCTCAGGCTCAGTATCTCTGGAAGAATTCAGTAGCAGCATAATGTGGAATGGCAGAGCTAGTAGTAATTTTGTTGAAGTCAACAGAGGTGGTATGGCAGTAAGAAATCACAGAGAAGAATTATTAAGAAGTATGGGCATAGCCCTAGGAGTTCCAGGACAAGGAGAAGTGAGGGTCTTAACGAGAATGCCAGGGGTTTCTTGTAGTCTTAGAAAAAGCTTAGAATGGCAATTATTATTATTATAACCAAGTTAGTTGGGGGTTTGTTTTCTATGATAATTCATTGGTTAGCATATATAGTATTGACTTGATCTCACTATGCTTTGTAACTTTCTTTTTATACTTTTTATTTACAAAATGGAAATATTGACAAGACCTTTGTATTGTACCTTTTTAGTGGTATCTGAACATCTTCATATTTTAGATACTGACAGGGCCAAATGGATTTGATCTGTCTGGCCTAAAGTTGTAGTTGACATAGATGCTTAAGAAACTACCCATGCAGATATATTTTTAGAGTTCCTTGAACAATTAAGCCCATTTTCAGAGTTTGATCATCTTACAGATCTAAGATATTAAATACTTAGTCTAAAGCAAAATATTTGTACCTAGGGCTATGGTCTAGGCAGTTATAGAACTTGAAGTATTAAATCTATTTTATTAAATCTAAGTATTAAATCTATTTTCCTCATGACATATTATATTAATAGTGTTTTATGAGAATATAAATCAATAGGATTATAATTTCATATCTTTCCTGTCATTGAAGTTCTATGCCTATCTCCCACTCCCCTATATAACCACTATAGTTCTCTACAATATAAATATTGGTTGGATTTTTGCTTGTTTCAAGTATGTGTGCTCAGTTTGTCTACAGGTGTCCATCTTTCTCTCTCCCCTCTCTGTCTTCCCCTTTCTCTCCATTTCTCTCTGTCCTATCCAACAACAAAGACATCAATAATAACTACAACAATAAAAACAGCATGGACAACAAAAGGGAATGAATAAATAAATATTAAAAAATAAAAGAAGAAACTACAGAATATAAATGAGACTTGTTTAGAAACACACAGGGACCAGCAGTGCTGCTCAGCTTGGCAGAGAAGTTGTATAAATATTGTTGACTATAAACCTCACTGATCTGATCGGGGGCCCATATTTAGCATAGGACCCTATGTAACTACATCCCTGTAGGTCTGAACTCACACTCTGTGGTCATGAGTAGGAGCATTCCGAGTTCCACCAATTTCAGGACCCATCTTCTTCAGATGGTAGATACAGTATGTTATCCAGTCCCCCTTCAGAGGATGGAACATTCTCTACCATTGTTCTACACTGAGGACAAAGTCCTATGGGGGCCCACAAAGGGGTCCGTTATGTTGTTCCTGATGGAGCTGACCAGTAATAATGGAGTTGAATTGAGCCAAGAGCTTTGGATCCTTAGGGTGTGAGTCTCTTTGCATAACCACAGTGGTATCTACCCCCCATCCTGCTTTATCTCTTGGTCGTGAGTGAGGGATTAAGCTAAGAAGCCTACTTATAGTTTAAAAGCCCATAGGCTCCCATAGCCTACAGGCAATAAAAAGAACAAAAGAGGCTTTTAACAGCCTCTGTGCTCCAACTCAGGGATTGAAATAATATTGAAACAACTGTCAATTTCCAGAACTGTGAACTCTTTAAGTACCTTACTTAGACACAAGTCAACCCAGGCAAGAGTGGTCAGTAATTTGAAAAGTACTGAGAGAGGGACCTCATAACATACTATGTAGAATGGTCAAACCAATAAGAAGAAACATTGGAGAAATGAACCAGGACAAGTGTTCAGCTAAAAACCCCCCTAAGATTGAAGCACAAAATAATGAGTTCAACATCCAAACAATAATTAAGGAAATAGTCACAAGAGTGAGTAAAGAGTCTGAAAGAATTGTTATCAGAAGTGCAGAAACAATCAATGAGACGCTGGAAGAAAACAATAATTATCTCAAGGTTATTAGGAAGCTGGAAGCTGAAATAGCTGAACTAAGAACACAACAAGCTGAACAAGCTAAAACAGTATCAGAACAGAGTCACAAAATAGATGAACTCCAGAAAGCAGTAGAGGCAGAGAGAATAGAATAAATGAGACTGAAGACAGAATAAGCAAGATCGAGGACAAATTAGAGACAACTAAAAAAGAAGCAAGAGATCTCAAAAACAGATTAAGAGAGATACTGAAAACAACAACAGGGACCTATGGGATGATTTCAAAAGAAATAATATAGGCATTATTGGCTTACCAGAGGAAGAAAGAGAGGGTGGGAAGAAAAAATTCTTCAGGCCATAATAGCTGAGAACTTCCCTAATATAGACAACATAAAAGACATAAAGGTTCAAGAAGCCCTGGGTCCCAAACAGAATAAACCCAGACTTAAAGACACCAAGACACATCATATTTAGCATGAAAAGGAATAAGGATAAATAAAGGATCCTGAAGGCTGCAAGAGAAAAACAAAGAGCCACCTACAGAGGAAAACCCATAAGGTTAGCAGCAGACTTTTCCACAGAAACACTACAGGCCAGAAGAGAATGGCAGGATATCTATCAAGTGCTCAATGAGAAAGGCTTTCAACCAAGAATACTATATCCTGCCAGACTGTCATTCAGACTAGATGGAAGCATCAGAACCTTCTCAGACAAGCAACAGTTGAAGGAATCAACTATCATCAAGCCTGCCCTGAAATAAAATGATCAAAACACTACAAAAAATGGGAATAGGGGAGTCGGGTGGTGGCGCAGTGGGTTAAGCGCATGTGGCGCAAAGCGCAGGGACCGGCATAAGGATCCCAGTTCGAGCCCCCGGATCCCCACCTGCAGGGGAGTCACTTCACGGGCAGTGAAGCAGGTCTTCAGGTGTCTATCTTTGTCTCCTCCTCTCTGTCTTCCCCTCCTCTCTCCATTTCTCTCTGTCCTATCCAACAACAAAGCAACGTCAACAATGGCAATAATGACCGCAACGAGGCTGCAACAACTAGGGCAACAAAAAGGGGAAAAAATGGCCCCCAGGAGCGGTGGATTCATGGTGCAGGCACCGAGCCCAGCAATAACCCTGGAGGAAAAAAAAATGGGAATAGATGGAAAATTTCTGAAGATAGTGGAGTCAATATATAGCAAACCTATAGCCAACATCATACTCAATGGTGAAAAACTGGAAGCTTTTCCACTCAGATCAGGTATTAGACAGGCCTGCCCACTATCACCATTACTATTCTACATAGTGTTGTAAGTTCTTGCCATAGCAATTAGGCAGGAGCAAGGAATTAAAGGCATACAGATTGGAAGAGAAGAAGTCAAATTCTCCCTATTTGCAGATGACATGACAGTATACATAGAAAAACCTAAGGAATCAAGAAGCTTTTGGAAATCAACCATGAAGCCTTTGGAAATCATCAGACAATACAGTAAGGTGTCAGGCTACAAAATTAACATACAAAAGTTGGTGGCATTTCTCTATGAAAACAGTAAGTTAGAAGAAGTTGAAATCCAGATATCAATTCATTTTACTATAGCAACAAAAACAATAAAATATGTATGAGTAAACCTAACCAAAGAAGTGCAAGACTTGTATACTGAAAATTATGAGTCACTATGCAAGGAAATTGAAAAAGACACAAAGAAGTGGAAAGATATTCCATGTTCGTGGGTTGGAAGAATTAACATCATCAAAATGTGGAGAGGACATGGACAGAATAGTCACCACAGACGAGATCCAAAAGGCTGAGAAACACATGAAAAAATGCTCCAAGTCTTTGAGTGTCAGAGAAATGCAAATAGAGACAACAACAAGATACCACTTCACTCCTGTGAGAATGTCATACATCAGAAAAATAACAGCAGCAAATGCTGGAGAGGGTGTGGGGTCAAAGGAACCCTCCTACACTGCTGGTGGGAATGTCAACTGGTTCAACCTCTGTGGAGAGCATTCTGGAGAACTCTCAGAAGGCTAGAAATGGACCTACCCTATGATCCTGGAATTCCTCTCCTGGGGATATATCCTAAGGAACACAAAATATCCATCCAAAAAGATCTGTGTACATATATGTTCTTGGCAGCACAATTTGTAATAGCCAAAACCTGGAAGCAACCCAGGTGTCCAACAACAGATGAGTGGCTGAGCAGGTTGTGGTATATATACACAATGGAATACTACTCAGCTATTAAAAATGGTGACTTCACCATTTTCAGCCGATCTTGGATAGACCTTGAAAAAATCATGTTGAGTGAAATAAGTCAGAAACAGAATGATGAATATGGGATGATCTCACTCTCAGGCAGAAGTTGAAAAACAAGATCAGAAACGAAAACACAAGTAGAACCTGAAATGGAATTGGCATATCACACCAAAGTAAAAGACTCTGAGGTGGGTGGGTGGGGAGAATACAGGTCCAAGAAGGATTCAGAGGACCTACTGGGGGTTGTATTGTTATATGGGAAACCAGGGAATGTTATGCATGTACAAAAAAACTAAAAAAAATTTTATTGAAAAAAAAAAGAAAAAATGCTCCAAGTCTTTGATTGTCAGAGAAATGCAAATAAAGACAACAATGAGATACCACCTCACTCCTGTGAAAATGTTATACATCAGAAAAGGTAGCAGCAACAAATGCTGGAGGGGCTGTGGGGTCAAAGGAACCCTCCTGCACTGCTGGTGGGAATGTCAATTGGTTCAACCTCTGTGGAGAACAGTCTGGAGAACTCAGAAGGCTATAAATGGACCTACTCCATGATCCTGCAATTCCTCTCCTGGGGATATTTCATTAGGAACCCAACACACCCATTCAAAAAGATCTTTATACACATATGTTCTTAGCAGCACAATTTGTAATAGCCAAAAACCTGGAAGGAACCCAAGTTTCCAATCACAGATGAATGGCTGAATAAGTTGTGGTCTACATACACAACGGAATACTACTCGGCTATAAAAAATGATGACTTCACCGTTTTCAGCCGATCTTGGATGGACCTTGAATAATTCATGTTAGTGAAATAAGTCAGAAACAGAAGGATGAATATGGAATGATCTAACTCTTAGACAGAAGTTGAAAGCAAGATCAGAAGAGAAAACACAAGTAGAATATGAACTGGAGTTGGTGTATTGCACCAAAGTAAGACTCTGTTGTGGGTGGGGGACAGGTCAAAAAAGGATGACAGAGGACCTAGTGGTGGTTGTATTGCTATGTGGAAAACTGGGAAATGTTATGCATGTACAAACTATTGTATTTACTGTCAAATGTAAAACATTTATCCCCCAATAAAGAAATTTTAAAAAAGGTAATTGTTGCTGTAATCAGATTATTTGGCAATTGGGTTGACTTTGAAAATCCCATTGTTAAGATTTGCTGTATCATACATGATCTCCATACAGGTCATTTCTATGTTTAAAATAAATATTATGACATTAGTAGAATTAACTGAGAAAATTTTACTCTAAGGTTTTTTTTTTTTGTATACAGATTAGTTTGTATTGGCTGAACATTATAAATAAAAATGAGATTTATTTATGGCACATAGAAAACTAATTACATTTATTTATTGTTAATGTATAAAATGAGAGAATAATGTATTTATGTATTTACATTTAACATCAACTGAATGAATTTCTATTTATTCTTATATAATTATTGCTAAATATATTTTATAGTTTTGCTGAAAATTGTGTTAGATAAAACAACTAAATCACTCAAAATGAGAAGTATAATAATTGGGAGGTCTAGGCAGTCATATATGTCCTCTGACAAATATATAAAATAAGAAAATAGTCTAGGTGTCTCCTCTCATTACTGTTGATATTCTTTTCCCCTGATGATTATTGTCTCTGGACAGCTCAATATAGCTGCTAATAATTGTATAGGAGACACATCTTTAGATTCTGCCAAGCAAGCAGATATTTTTCCCTAACAGCTGGTCATAGTCTCATAGCACCCTCTCCTGTTGCCTAAAAGCTTCTCTCTGACATATAGCCTATTTGTAAATATTTAGAAAATAACGAGGTTCAAAATTGCCTTTCTTCATCTTTTTACCTCCTTGAATTCACATCTGTGGTACTATGTGAAGATAAATTATCAAGTGAAAATATCCTCAGCTGAAGAAAAATTTCTGAATGATGCAGTGATTGCAGTGTTGGTATAATTAGCTTTTCTACTCATTCTACAAGTCTGCTTCCTGATTGTTCAAGTCCAGGTGACAATTTTCCAATGCTACATTAAAGGTAGGGACTTGGAGATCAGGTAGGGAAAGAACTTTGACTACTCAGTTGTAGGATAAATAAAGGTGAACAGAATGGAACTTGGTCATTATTGCTTTAGGAGTATGCATTAGTTTATTTTCAGTTGAAGTAGTTCCTGAAACAAAAAGCTAGATTTGTTTGTATTATGTTAGTTGGTTAAGGAAAGACATTAACCAAATATGAAAAGTAAACTTATCATTTGAGAATCTAACTGTTCTTTTTTAGGCATTTAATCTCTTTGTGGTATACTCAAACATTTTAATATGTACTTATGGAAAACAAAGTAAATACAGCATATCTTACCATAATAAAATACATACTTCAGTAATTCAAAAGTAATATACATATTTATGTAAAGGTATTTAACTATTTGCTACTCTTCCCTTCCTTTAGCTCCTCTCCCTTTCCCCCTTTTTTTTAGATTATAAAGTCTACTTATTTTTATTTTGTTGATATATTTTATTTAGTTTACTTCAATTAGAGAGAGATACAGAGAGGAAAATACTGAGAGATGCCAGAATACTGCTCAAGTCTGGCTTATGGTGGTGCTGGGGATTGAACCTGGGACCTCAGAGCTACAGGCATACAGGTATTTTGCATAATCATTACGCTGTCTTCCCAGTCTGGCTCCTATTTTCTCTTAAATTGCACAGTGTTTTTCTCTATGTTAACATTTATTATTAGTGCTTGTAGCTTTTAAATATGTTTTCCTCTTGTAAAGAGGTACAAAATACCTATAATATGTATAGGACATTTAATTGTTGAGCTTAAAGTTATTTGTTGAAGTATCTCCTGGCTTCTGCTCCCAGTTTCTTTAAGAAATCAATGTGGCTGTATCAAAACAGAGTCAGATTAAAAAAAATTTAGAAACAGAAGTGAAAACACAAAGCAGAACTTGGACTGGATTTAGTGTATTGCACCAAAGTAAAACACTCTGAAGTGGAGGAGTGAGGGGCTCAGGGAAGGGAGTGTTCAGGTCCTGGAACATGATGGTGAAGAAGGACCTAAGTGGGGGGTTAGAGCGTTATGCAGAAAACTGAGAAATGTTATACATGTACAAACTACTATATTTTACTGTTGACTGTAAACCATTAATCCCCTCACTAAAGACAAAAAAAAAGGGAAAAAATCCTTAGAGAGTTTAAGAAATTACTAACAACGTAATCATATGACTGTGACTGAGTAAATAATTTTCAGATGCTACTAACGTTGCTGTATGACTATGCCTACACAACACTAATTAGCAGGAAAAAATGGTCAGAGCTAGTAACTTGTTTGGTCTCATGTAGCTAACTCTTCAAGATAGTTCCTAGAAAGGTGCATGTATGAAATCAACTCATGTAAATGAGTGTCATTAGTTTTTTTTTAATTTAAGAAAGGATTAATTAACAAAACCATAGGATAGGAGGGGTACAACTCCATACAATTCCCACCACCCAATCTCCATATCCCACCCCCTCCCCTGATAGCTTTCCCATTCTCCATCCCTCTGGGAGCATGGACCCAGGGTCATTGTGGGTTACAGAAGGTAGAAGGTCTGGCTTCTGTAATTGCTTCCCTGCTGAACATGGGCGTTGACTGGTCGGTCCATACTCCCAGTCTGCCTCTCTCTTTCCCTAGTAGGGTGGGTCTCTGGGAAAGCAGAGCTCCAGGACACATTGGTGGGGTCCTTAGTCCAGGGAAGCCTGGCTGGCATCCTGATGGCATCTGGAACCTGGTGACTGAAAAGAGAGTTAACATACAAAGCCAAGAAAATTGTTGAGCAATCATGGACCCAAAGCTTGGAATAGTGGAGAGGAAGTGTTAGGGGGGGGGTACTCACTGCAAACTCTAGTATATATTTTGTAGTAGTTTATGGATACGTGTGAACATATGCTCTCTCACAGAAACTGGTGTATATCTAGGTTTTGGGACGTTGTTAGAAAGTGAACCACCTGAAATGGAATTAGAGTATACTATGAAAGGAAAGGTCTCACCTCAGTAATGAAGCTGAAGGGTTGTCATTCCACACGTGAAGTCTCTGGACACAGTCTGAAGTGAAGCATGTTGAGGTGGCAATCATTGCGTTGGTTAGGTTGTGATCGGCAGATGCAATATTATTTGATACGGATTGGGAGAGGCATAAGGGAAAGTGGGCCCTATCTAAGGGTTCCAGGACTGGGGGAAGTAGAGGCTCTATAGTGGAGATGTGAGGTTCCTGCTGTCTTAGGGTTCAAAAGGACAATGGATAGTTAATGTTATCATCACATTAATTGGTAATTGGGTTAACTTTGAAAAGTCCTTTTGTTAGGGTTTGCTGTACAGTACCCAGTATCTTGTATATAGCTGTGCTATTGGTTGCTTCTGATCTACTTGGTCTAGGCTTTTGAGAGAGTCTGCATATCAATTACACAACCTATATATTAAAAAGATTCAGTTTGTGTTTTGAAAAACTTCGAGACATACAATAATTTTCCCCCTCTCATATTAATTAACTACTGATTTATATGACTACATTTTACTAGGAGTGTACATAAACACCATTACCACCACCAAAAGACTGTGACCCATCCCTCCCACCCACTCCAACCCCCTACTGGCTCAGGAAGCTGCATGTCTACCCCTCACCACAGGGTTTTTACTTTGGTGCCCTACTTACAATTTGGTCAGGTCCTGCTTTTAGTTTCCCTTTCAGATCTTCTTTCTCAACTTCTGTTGATGAGTGGGATCATCACATACTCATCTTTATCTTTCTGACTTAGCTCACTTAACATAATTCTTTCTAGCTCTGTCCAAGATGGGTCAGAGAAGGTGGGTTCATTGTTCTTGATAGCTGCGTAGTATTCCATTGTGTATATATACCACAGCTTTCTCAGCCACTCATCTGCTGTTGGGCACCTGGGTTGCTTCCAGGTTTTAGCTATTATGAATTGTGCTGCTATGAACATAGGAGTACACACCTCTTTTTGGTTGGGTGTTATGGAGTCCTTGGGGTATAAGCCCAGGAAAGGAATTACTGGATCATATGGAAGATCCATGTCTAGCCTTCTGAGAATTTTCCAGACTGCTCTCCACAGAGGCTGGGCCAATTTACATTCCCACCAGCAATGTAAAAGGGTTCCTCTGTCCCCACAACCTCTCCAGCATTTGTTGCTGCTGTCCTTTTTGATGTATGCCATCCTTACAGGAGTGAGGTGGTATCTTAGTGTTGTCTTAATTTGCATTTCTCTGACAATCAGTGACCTAGAGAAGTTTTTCATATGTTTGTTAGCCTTTTGGATCTCCTCTGAGGTGAATGTTTTGTTCATATCCTCTGCCCATTTTTGGATGGGGTCATTTGCTTTTTTTGGTGCTAAGTTTGCCGAGCTCTTTGTATATTTTGGTGATTAGTTTCTTGTCTGATGTATGGCATGTGAAGATCTTTTCCCATTCTGTGAAGGGTCTCTCTGTTTGTTTAATAGTTTCTTTGGATGTGCAGAAGCTTTTCAATTTGATGTAGTTCCATTGGTTTGTTACTGCTTTAGTCTTCCTTGCAATTGGGTTTGATTCATCAAAGATGTCCTTGAGGTGTAGGTGGGAAAGTGTTTTACCAATGTTTTCCTCTAAGTATTTGATTGTTTCTGGTCTGACATGTAGGTCTTTGATCCATTTGGAGTTGATTTTTGTTTCTGGTGAGATAAAGTGGTTCAATTCCATTCTTCTGCATGTTACAACCCAGTTTTCCCAGCACCATTTATTGAAGAGAGCCTCCTTTTTCCATTTAATCCTTTGGGCCCCCTTATCAAAGATTAGATGTCCATAGGTGTGGGTTGTCATTGAATTTTATAATGTTGAAATCTCATTTTCTTTATGGCTTTTCTTGTGTTAATTTAAATATGAGTTTAATTTATATTTCTTTTGACAAAGGATTTTATTTATTTCCATGAGATAGTCACAGGGACCAGAGCACTGGTCAGCTGCGTCTTATGGTGGTGATAGGCATTGAACCTGGGGCCTTTGGGTCTCAGGAAAGAAAGTCTGATGCACAATTGCTTTACTATCTCTACAGTTTTTAGTTCTATCTCTTTGATCTGTCATTGTTTTGACAATGTATCTGTATCTCTGTGTATTTGTCTATTTATATTGCTGCAGGGAGCAGTCTAAAGCATTATTGTTGCTTTTTTAAAGTTAAAATTTTTTTATTACCTTCATTTATTTATTTGATAGAGACAGCCAGAAACTGAGAGGACGGAGATAGAGAGGGAGAGAGAGACAGACACCTGCAGACCTACTTCACCACTTGCAAAGCTTTCCCCCTGCAGGTAGGGACCGGGGGTTTAAACCCGGGTCCTTGTGCACTGTAACATGTGCACTCAACTAGCTTTGTCACCACCTGGCCCCAGAATTATTGTTTTGACATAAGCTAAATTATTGTTTAATAAGCTTAACATGTTTGTCTTCATTAGAATACCATAGCCAATATTCCTATCTCCTTCATTATAATTTCACACGTTTGAATTGTTGGTAGTATGTGAAAATGAAATTAACAGAATGAAAAGGAAATTTTGGTCAATGTATTTTATAAATTGATTTCCAACTAACTACGCATAGACATTAAGTTTACAAAAGTTCTTCCTAAATTACAGTAGACATTTTGAGGCAAAGAATTAAACTATCTAATTATATGTTGGTATTTTTAGACTCTATCTCATTGAGTATTCAGTTACTTATGATCATACATAAAGCTCAGAACAGCATTCACAAATGTATTAGGTTAAACAGTAAGAAGATAGGCAGACTAATCAAATTTGTACATTTGCAGAACTATAAGCGACATTGTAAATGTAATTACTACATTGTATAAGTATGTTATAGGCTATAAATTCCTTATATAGAATGAATTTAGAAGTTATTCTGTAACAAAATATATTTCATGTGAAATATGTACAAATCTGATTGTGTAAATTTACAAGGGACATAGTTAAATTAATCTATCTCCACATGCGTTCCTTTCTTATTTTTCATCATTCTACATGTTTTATTCTATTTTCATATATATATATGTATATATATATGTATATATAATGATTTCAATCCTATTAGATCCTATATGAAAAAAACCTTCATTCTTGATTGGCACAATAACATTATATACTATTTAATTATTATATTAATATAAACACTGTTGTTTTATGATGATGTGGAATTAAGTTTATATAAGATGTGCCAGTTACAATGAACAGATACTTAAAATTAATTTTATAATTATATTTAAATAAATATATATTTGCTATTTATATGTACAGTACACACACATACACACACACATATTAGGAGAAGATAGGTGGCAAAGTATTAGGGCACCAACATACATGATTGACATCCCATAGTTTCCAAGTTCAATCCCTAGAACTGCATTATGACACAGCTGAGCAATGTTCTTGTTCTCTCTTTCATTTGTCTCACTAACAATTAAGGTAAATAATAAATAAGAAATGTATATATACACATACATTGCATTTGAATACAATAAATAGTGGCATACAAGATCCCGGCATATAGCTATCATCATGAGAAACTACCATTCACTTTATTTGAAGGTACATTCTAGAAATTGATGAATTCTTTGTATTGACAGGAAACATGTACTAACAAATGATGGCACAGAAAAATGGCAGCTCTTTCACTGGATTCATCCTACTGGGTTTCTCTGACAGGCCTCAACTGGAGTTAGTCCTCTTCACTGTCCTTTTGATCTTCTATAGCTTCATTTTACTGGGAAACACAGCTATCATTGTACTGTCTTACCTGGACCCAAACCTTCACACACCTATGTACTTTTTCCTCTCCAACCTAAGCTTCCTGGACCTGTGTTACACTACTAGCACAGTCCCTCAGCTTTTGGTTAATCTCAGTGGAGTTGACAAATCTATCTCCTTTGGTGGTTGTGTGGCTCAGCTGTATAGCTCTCTTGGGTTGGGAGGTACTGAGTGTGTATTGTTAGGAGTCATGGCATTTGACCGCTATGCAGCTATTTGCAGGCCCCTGCAGTACACTGTGATCATGCACCCTCGTCTCTGTGCCTTCCTGGCTTCTGCTTCATGGATCCTTGGCTTCTCCAACTCCTTATTGCAGACTGTGCTGACCTTCCTTATATCACTCTGTGGGAGAAATAAATTAGACCACTTCTTTTGTGAGGTTCCTGCATTGATCAAGCTTGCCTGTGTTGATACCACAAGGATTGAGGCTGACCTATTCTTTGTTGGTGTCATCATTCTTCTCATTCCCGTTGCATTAATCACTTTATCTTATAGTCGTATTGTTAGTGCCATCTTAAGAATAAAATCATCAGCTGGAAGGAGAAAAGCCTTTGGCACCTGTGGATCCCACCTCATAGTGGTCTCTCTGTTCTATGGCACAGCCATCTATGCTTATCTCCAGCCCAGCAACAACTACTCTCAGGATCAAGGCAAGTTTACCTCTCTCTTCTACACTGTCTTTATACCCATGATCAATCCCCTCATATACACACTGAGGAACAAGGATGTAAAGGGAGCAATGAAGAAGGTGTTTCTGAAAGTCTATAGCTTCAGATGATTGTGGAGGACACTAACGACTTGAATATCAAAATACATCAAATGAATTTATTTTTGTGTGTTTAATAGTGGGATATAAGATTTTAAGATTATATTGTGTAGTTCCACACCACACTCAGAGTCAAAGGTCTGTGTTTCTACTTCCCTACCTTTCAAAGACAATCATGGTTGTTCTCACAAGTCTTAGAAATAGTTTGCTTGCTTCTGTTTTTTCCCCACGTTCTCTAGATTCCACATAAGGGTGAAACCATATGGTAGTTGTCATTTAATTCTTTACTTATTTCTCTTAGAATGATCACATCCAGTTCCATTCAAAGGGCATACTATCATGCCTTTTTAACTGCAGAGTAGTGTTCCGTGGACCATAAATTAGATATTTCTTCCTTCCTTCCTTCCTTCCTTCCTTCCTTCCTTCCTTCCTTCCATCCTTCCTCCCTCTCTTTCTTTCTCTCTTTCTTTCTTTCTTTCTTTCTTTCTTTCTTTCTTTCTTTCTTTCTTTCTTTCTTTCTTTCTTTCTTTCTTTCTTTCTTTCTTTCTTTCTACCAGAGCACTGCTCAGCTCTGGTTTATGGTGGTGCAGGGAATTGAAGTTGTAACTTTGGAGCCTCAGGTATCAGAGTCTCTTTGCATAGCCATTATGCTATCTACCTCTGCTTAGATAGCTTTTTTTTAGCCACTTACTTGCAAATAGTCATTTGGGCTGCTTCCATTTTTTGGCTATTATGAGTAATCAGCTATGAACATAGGAGTACATATTAATCAAACAAGCACACTTTAATCTCTAATAAAATATTCTGAAGTCTAAATTTGTGAAACCATTTAGAAATTAGTCTATGACCTCATCAGTGTAGCAGCCTTTAGCTTATTTTCACAGAAGCCTGTTTACAAAAATAACTGAGTGATGAATGCGATACAGTTTTGCTAGTGGTAATATTAGCGTTAATTACTATAACATAGAAGTGTGTATAATTTTGAAAATAGCTAGAGAGATATAAGATGTGAAGTATGGAAGTTGGTTATTTAATTTTTTTTTTTTTGCCTCCAGGGTTATTGCTGGGGCTCAGTTCCTGCACCACGAATCCAGTGCTCCTGGGGGCTATTTTTTCCCTTTTGTTTCATCGTTGTTCTTCTTATTGTTGTTGCTGTCATTTTTGTTGGATAGACATAGAGAAATGGAGAGAAATGGGGAAGACAGAGAGGAGGGAGAGAAAGATAGACACCTGCAGACCTGCTTCACCGCCTGTGAAGTGACTCCCCTACAGGTGGAGAGCTGGGCTCAAACCGGGATCCTTGCGGTCTTTGTTGTGCTTCGTGGCATGTGTGCTTAACCCACTGTGCTGTAGCTTGCCCCAAGGTTATTTTAAGTTTTTGAGCTCTTTATATATTTTGGTGATTAGTTTCTTGTCTGATGTCTGGCATGTGAAGATCTTCTCCCATTCTGTGAGGGGTCTCTCTGTTTGTTTAATAGTTTCTTTGGATGTGCAGAAGCTTTTCAATTTGATGTAGTCCCATTGGTTTGTTTCTGCTTTGGTCTTCCTTGCAATTGGGTTTGATTCATCAAAGATGTCCTTGAGGTGTATGTGGGAAAGTGTTTTACCAATGTTTTCCTCTAAGTATTTGATTGTTTCTGGTCTGACATCTAGGTCTTTGATCCATTTGGAGTTGATTTTTGTTTCTGGTGAGATAAAGTGGTTCAATTTCATTCTTCTGCATGTTTCAACCCAGTTTTCCCAGCACCATTTATTGAAGAGAGCCTCCTTTTTCCATTTAATCCTTTGGGCCCCCTTATCAAAGATTAGATGTCCATAGGTGTGGGTTGTCATTGAATTTTATAATGTTGAAATCTCATTTTCTTTATGGCTTTTCTTGTGTTAATTTAAATATGAGTTTAATTTATATTTCTTTTGACAAAGGATTTTATTTATTTCCATGAGATAGTCACAGGGACCAGAGCACTGGTCAGCTGCGTCTTATGGTGGTGATAGGCATTGAACCTGGGGCCTTTGGGTCTCAGGAAAGAAAGTCTGATGCACAATTGCTTTACTATCTCTACAGTTTTTAGTTCTATCTCTTTGATCTGTCATTGTTTTGACAATGTATCTGTATCTCTGTGTATTTGTCTATTTATATTGCTGCAGGGAGCAGTCTAAAGCATTATTGTTGCTTTTTTAAAGTTAAAATTTTTTTATTACCTTCATTTATTTATTTGATAGAGACAGCCAGAAACTGAGAGGACGGAGATAGAGAGGGAGAGAGAGACAGACACCTGCAGACCTACTTCACCACTTGCAAAGCTTTCCCCCTGCAGGTAGGGACCGGGGGTTTAAACCCGGGTCCTTGTGCACTGTAACATGTGCACTCAACTAGCTTTGTCACCACCTGGCCCCAGAATTATTGTTTTGACATAAGCTAAATTATTGTTTAATAAGCTTAACATGTTTGTCTTCATTAGAATACCATAGCCAATATTCCTATCTCCTTCATTATAATTTCACACATTTGAATTGTTGGTAGTATGTGAAAATGAAATTAACAGAATGAAAAGGAAATTTTGGTCAATGTATTTTATAAATTGATTTCCAACTAACTACGCATAGACATTAAGTTTACAAGAGTTCTTCCTAAATTACAGTAGACATTTTGAGGCAAAGAATTAAACTATCTAATTATATGTTGGTATTTTTAGACTCTATCTCATTGAGTATTCAGTTACTTATGATCATACATAAAGCTCAGAACAGCATTCACAAATGTATTAGGTTAAACAGTAAGAAGATAGGCAGACTAATCAAATTTGTACATTTGCAGAACTATAAGCGACATTGTAAATGTAATTACTACATTGTATAAGTATGTTATAGGCTATAAATTCCTTATATAGAATGAATTTAGAAGTTATTCTGTAACAAAATATATTTCATGTGAAATATGTACAAATCTGATTGTGTAAATTTACAAGGGACATAGTTAAATTAATCTATCTCCACATGCGTTCCTTTCTTATTTTTCATCATTCTACATGTTTTATTCTATTTTCATATATATATATGTATATATATATGTATATATAATGATTTCAATCCTATTAGATCCTATATGAAAAAAACCTTCATTCTTGATTGGTACAATAACATTATATACTATTTAATTATTATATTAATATAAACACTGTTGTTTTATGATGATGTGGAATTAAGTTTATATAAGATGTGCCAGTTACAATGAACAGATACTTAAAATTAATTTTATAATTATATTTAAATAAATATATATTTGCTATTTATATGTACAGTACACACACATACACACACACATATTAGGAGAAGATAGGTGGCAAAGTATTAGGGCACCAACATACATGATTGACATCCCATAGTTTCCAAGTTCAATCCCTAGAACTGCATTATGACACAGCTGAGCAATGTTCTTGTTCTCTCTTTCATTTGTCTCACTAACAATTAAGGTAAATAATAAATAAGAAATGTATATATACACATACATTGCATTTGAATACAATAAATAGTGGCATACAAGATCCCGGCATATAGCTATCATCATGAGAAACTACCATTCACTTTATTTGAAGGTACATTCTAGAAATTGATGAATTCTTTGTATTGACAGGAAACATGTACTAACAAATGATGGCACAGAAAAATGGCAGCTCTTTCACTGGATTCATCCTACTGGGTTTCTCTGACAGGCCTCAACTGGAGTTAGTCCTCTTCACTGTCCTTTTGATCTTCTATAGCTTCATTTTACTGGGAAACACAGCTATCATTGTACTGTCTTACCTGGACCCAAACCTTCACACACCTATGTACTTTTTCCTCTCCAACCTAAGCTTCCTGGACCTGTGTTACACTACTAGCACAGTCCCTCAGCTTTTGGTTAATCTCAGTGGAGTTGACAAATCTATCTCCTTTGGTGGTTGTGTGGCTCAGCTGTATAGCTCTCTTGGGTTGGGAGGTACTGAGTGTGTATTGTTAGGAGTCATGGCATTTGACCGCTATGCAGCTATTTGCAGGCCCCTGCAGTACACTGTGATCATGCACCCTCGTCTCTGTGCCTTCCTGGCTTCTGCTTCATGGATCCTTGGCTTCTCCAACTCCTTATTGCAGACTGTGCTGACCTTCCTTATATCACTCTGTGGGAGAAATAAATTAGACCACTTCTTTTGTGAGGTTCCTGCATTGATCAAGCTTGCCTGTGTTGATACCACAAGGATTGAGGCTGACCTATTCTTTGTTGGTGTCATCATTCTTCTCATTCCCGTTGCATTAATCACTTTATCTTATAGTCGTATTGTTAGTGCCATCTTAAGAATAAAATCATCAGCTGGAAGGAGAAAAGCCTTTGGCACCTGTGGATCCCACCTCATAGTGGTCTCTCTGTTCTATGGCACAGCCATCTATGCTTATCTCCAGCCCAGCAACAACTACTCTCAGGATCAAGGCAAGTTTACCTCTCTCTTCTACACTGTCTTTATACCCATGATCAATCCCCTCATATACACACTGAGGAACAAGGATGTAAAGGGAGCAATGAAGAAGGTGTTTCTGAAAGTCTATAGCTTCAGATGATTGTGGAGGACACTAACGACTTGAATATCAAAATACATCAAATGAATTTATTTTTGTGTGTTTAATAGTGGGATATAAGATTTTAAGATTATATTGTGTAGTTCCACACCACACTCAGAGTCAAAGGTCTGTGTTTCTACTTCCCTACCTTTCAAAGACAATCATGGTTGTTCTCACAAGTCTTAGAAATAGTTTGCTTGCTTCTGTTTTTTCCCCACGTTCTCTAGATTCCACATAAGGGTGAAACCATATGGTAGTTGTCATTTAATTCTTTACTTATTTCTCTTAGAATGATCACATCCAGTTCCATTCAAAGGGCATACTATCATGCCTTTTTAACTGCAGAGTAGTGTTCCGTGGACCATAAATTAGATATTTCTTCCTTCCTTCCTTCCTTCCTTCCTTCCTTCCTTCCTTCCTTCCATCCTTCCTCCCTCTCTTTCTTTCTCTCTTTCTCTCTTTCTTTCTTTCTTTCTTTCTTTCTTTCTTTCTTTCTTTCTTTCTTTCTTTCTTTCTTTCTTTCTTTCTTTCTTTCTTTCTACCAGAGCACTGCTCAGCTCTGGTTTATGGTGGTGCAGGGAATTGAAGTTGTAACTTTGGAGCCTCAGGTATCAGAGTCTCTTTGCATAGCCATTATGCTATCTACCTCTGCTTAGATAGCTTTTTTTTAGCCACTTACTTGCAAATAGTCATTTGGGCTGCTTCCATTTTTTGGCTATTATGAGTAATCAGCTATGAACATAGGAGTACATATTAATCAAACAAGCACACTTTAATCTCTAATAAAATATTCTGAAGTCTAAATTTGTGAAACCATTTAGAAATTAGTCTATGACCTCATCAGTGTAGCAGCCTTTAGCTTATTTTCACAGAAGCCTGTTTACAAAAATAACTGAGTGATGAATGCGATACAGTTTTGCTAGTGGTAATATTAGCGTTAATTACTATAACATAGAAGTGTGTATAATTTTGAAAATAGCTAGAGAGATATAAGATGTGAAGTATGGAAGTTGGTTATTTAATTTTTTTTTTTTTGCCTCCAGGGTTATTGCTGGGGCTCAGTTCCTGCACCACGAATCCAGTGCTCCTGGGGGCTATTTTTTCCCTTTTGTTTCATCGTTGTTCTTCTTATTGTTGTTGCTGTCATTTTTGTTGGATAGACATAGAGAAATGGAGAGAAATGGGGAAGACAGAGAGGAGGGAGAGAAAGATAGACACCTGCAGACCTGCTTCACCGCCTGTGAAGTGACTCCCCTACAGGTGGAGAGCTGGGCTCAAACCGGGATCCTTGCGGTCTTTGTTGTGCTTCGTGGCATGTGTGCTTAACCCACTGTGCTATAGCTTGCCCCAAGGTTATTTTAAGTTTTTGAGCTATTGATCTTCTTCCCCATTTATGATGAAGTTTATGCATTTTTATATCTGTAAATTGTATGACCCAGGTTTTTGACTACACACATTTTATGAAAGTAATGCAGCACAATGTTCAAAGGAAAAAATATGTCCAGATTATTTCATGGTATTTTTCTTTCACAGTTCTCTTTTTAAAATAAATTTATTGGTGTATTAATGATTTTCAGCACAGTTGTTGGCCCATAGATAAGTGATAGTTGTCTGTTAAACACTCTGACCCTTAGCTTAGGTCTTTTCCCAACATTGTGTGCCAAGACCCCCGACACCCTATGTACTCTCTCCTGTCTGTTCTTCCCCCAAAAGTTCTGGAAAAAAGAGAGTCTCCTTAACGCATAGTGCTAGGAAAATTGTCTTGACATGTTCAGATGATTGAAACTGAACCACCAAAATCCCCATGCATAAATATCAACTTCAAATGAATGAAAGACATGGACACCTGAGAAAAATCTACTAACACTGGAGATAATATTGCCATAATATGACATCATCTATACTTTAGAAATATCTTTGAAGAGTACAATAGCAAGGAAAACGAAAAATCAGTGGAACAACATCAAATTAAAAAGTCTGCACAGCAAAAAGAGCCATCACCGAAACAGAAAGATGCCCTACAGATGCTGGAGAGTAGCACATTTAGTAAAGTGCACATACTACCATGCTCAAAGAACTGGTATTAATACCAGATCCTCACTGATGGGAGGAAGTTTCATAAGTGGTGAAATATAGCTTAAGGAGTCTGTGTCCTTCTCTAACCTCCATCTCCCACTCTATTTCTCTCTCTCTCTCAATCAATCAATCAATCTATCTATCTGTCTCTCTACCCAGAGAACTCTGTAGAAGGAGGGTGGAAAAGGAATTGGCAGGAGGGAGGACATTCAAATCTTGTTATATGTTGATGGGCTTAACTTGGGTGTGAGAGTGTTTTGCAGACTCTTATTTTGGTGAAATGAGAAATTGTACCTGTGTGCCAACAACTATATTGTAAACTATTAAGCTCCCACACCCTACAGAATAGACATCCTATGCATGGTGAAAATCTTTACACTCCATACTTCACACTAAGGGCTAATAATCAAAATTTATAGAGCTTACTAAACTCAGCAACAAATAAACAACTCCATTAAAAGATGGGGAGAGAACATATGCAGAATATTCACTAATATATCAATCCATAGGGCCAAAGACATATGAAAAAATGCTTAATGTCATTTTTTATCAGAGAAATACAAAAGAAGACAACAATGAAAATAGCATTTTATACCTGTGAGGATATCACACATTGGAAAGGACAGATATAGGTGTTGGAAATGTGGGGATAAAGTATCCCTTCTACACTGCAGGTGGGAATGCAAGTTGTCCCAGCCCTTGTTTGAAATAGTTTTGAGATTTCTCAGGACACTAGAAATGAACCTAACTTATGACCCAGAAATTCCTATTCTGAGAATTTATCCAAAGGAAACAAAAATACCTACCCAAAGACATATATGTAGACCTGTGTTTATAGCAGCATAACTCATTATAACAACCTAAACTTGGAAGCAGTTGATATGCCCAACAATAAATGAGTGACTAAGAAAGTTGTAGTATCAACATATATACAAAGTGAAATACTGCCCAGTTGTTAAAAGAGATTAAATCATCTTATTTGTTGTTAAAAGAGATTAAATCATCTTATTTTTTCCAGAAGAAATTTATTTGTTATTCATTCATTTTTAATTTTTATTTATAAAAAAGGAAACACTGACAAAAACACAGAATAAGAGGGGTACAACTCCACACAATTCCCACCACCAGAACTCCATATCACATCCCCTCCCCTGATAGCTTGCCTATTCTTTAATGCTGTGGGAGTATGGACCCAGGGTCACTATGGGGTACAGAAGGTGGAAGGTCTGGCTTCTGTAATTGTTTTCCTGCTGAACATGGGTATTGGCAATTGGATCCATACTCCCAGCCTGTCTCTAGTGGGTCAGGGCCCTGGGGAAGCAGGGCTCCAGGACATATTAGTGGGTTTGTCTCTCCAGGGAGGTCTGGTTGGCATCATGTTAGCATCAGAACTTGGTGGCTGAAATAAGAGTTAACATATAAAGCCAAACAAATTGTTGAATAATCATGAACCTAAAGTCTGGAATAGTTCAGATGAAAATTTGGGGTCTCTATTTTTAAGATAGCTTGTAGGCCTATTTTAGTTATATTCCAAAGGTCCCATGACTATACTAGTTTTTTCCTGAGCCTTACCTCTGATATGCAAGTGGACCCAAGTTATTTTATGTGGAGATGATGTCATTGCTGGAAAAAGGACCAGAAATCTGGATCAGGGAAGAGAGTAGCTTCCAAATATAGGAAAGATGTATACATATTGTTGACTATAGACTGCATCGATTTGATTAGGGGTCCATATTCAGCTTAGGAGCCTCTGCATCCCTGTAGATCTGAGTTCATAGTCTGTGGTCATAAGTAGGAATGTTCTAAGCTGCCCCAATTTCAGGGCCCATCTTCCTCAGGTGGTAGATAGAGTATGTTATACAGCCTCCCTTCAGAACACGGAACATTCTTTCCCATTATTGATCCACATTGAGGGCAGGTTGTAGTGTCAAAAGAACCCTTATGCACTGCTGATGGGAATGTAAATTGGTCCAACCCCTGTGGAGAGCAGTCTGGAGGACCCTCAGAGGGCTAGACATAGACCTTCAATATGACTCAGTAATTCCTCTCTTAGGGATATACTCCAAGGACACCATAACACCCGACCAAAAACATATGTGCAAACCTATATTTATAGCAACACAATTCATAATAGCTAAAACATGGAAGCAAACCAGGTGCCCCAAAACAGATGAACGGATGAGAAAGCTGTGGTTTGTTTACACAATGGAATACTATGCAGCTATTAAGAGCAATGAATCCACCTTCTTTGACCCATTTTGGACAGAGCTAGAAGGAATTACATTAAGTGAGATAAGTCAGAAAGACAAAGATGCATATGGGGTGATTCCACTCCTAGACAGAAGTTGAGAAAGAAGAACAGAAAGGGAAACTCAAAGCAGACTTTTGGGGAGGGGGGAGACCCAAACAGTCTTTTAGTGGTGGAAGGGTGTTGATGTACATTCTTATTAACTTGTGGTCTCATAAATCACTATTTAATTAATATGAGAGGGGGAAACTGATTGAATGTCTCAAACCTTTTAAATCATCTTCTTTGCTTTATTTTAGATAGAACTTAAAGGAATCATGTTAGGTGGATAGGAAAAAGGAGAACAAATATGTGATCTCACATATAGGTAGAACATAAGAAACAAGGACAGAAAGGTAAAACACAAAATGAAACTTAGACTATAGGTGATGTATTGCACCGGATCACAGGACTCTGGGAAAAAGGAAGAGGAAAGGATGTACATCATGTTGGGGTCCTGGTTTTTGATGGTGGAAAAGGACATAAGTTGGGGTTGAGTGTTTCACTGACACCTATCACTGAGGGGTGAAGAATTGTGCCTACGTGCTAACAACTATATTGTAAACCATTACTCCCCTGCCATAAAATGATGAAATAATATCTGAAAACTTTAAAGGAGTTGAGTTGTGACACACCTAGTTATACACCACATATTACCACGTGCAAGAGCTTGAGTTCAAGCCTCAGGTCCCCACCAAAAGAGAGAAGCTTCAAGAATGATCAAGCAGTGTTACAGTTCTCTCTGTTTGTCTCTCTTTGTCTCCATCCCCTTTCCATTTCAATTTGTCTCTGTTCTATCAAGTAAAAAATGATAAAAATTAAAAAATAAAGGAAATTAAGTTAAATGATCTTAAAAATTGTGTGAATGTGTATTTTTGGGTCTGGTGGAGAGTAAAACAAACCTGTCAATAGGACAGAGATTAAGAGTAGCTATAAAAGTGCTAATATCTAGAAAGAAGACTCCAAAGATGACAGCAAAATACATATGAAGGGGAAAGAATGCCTGAATACACAGAGGGGATACATTCAAAAATTCAAATGATTACATTTGTTTAGTAGTGGTATATTCAGATTGGTCACTGTATAGTGCTCTACTCTGTGACTGTCACTTGGTACGTTAACAGAAAGATCTACCTATTCATGAGAGTGAGAGGTAGCAGAACCTGGGCATCACTATACTACATGCAATGCCAGGTTGGAACTTGAGACCTTATGCTTACCATTCCTATGCCTTAGTCATTTTTCCAACTCCTAGTCTGAAACAATTACTTACGTTTTTTTTTTTTAATTTTTATTTATAAAAAGTAAACGGGAGTTGGGCAGTAGCGCAGTGGGTTAAGCGCACGTGACGCAAAGCACAAGGACCGGCATAAGGACCCCAGTTCAAACCCATGATTCCCCACCTGCAGGGGGCTTGCTTCTCCCCCTCTCTGTCTTCCCCTCCTCTCTCCATTTATCTCTGTCCTATCCAACAACAATGACAACATTAATAACTACAACAACAATAAAAACAAGGGCAACAAAAGGGAAATAAATATAAAAAATTTGAATAAAAAGAAACACTGACAAAGAACATAGGATAAGAGGGTTACAGCTCCACACAATTCCCACCACCAGAACTCCATATCCCATCTCTTCCCCTGATAGCTTTCCTATTCTTTATCCTTCTGGGAATGTGGACCCAGGGTCATTATAGGGTGCAGAAGGGGGAAGGTCTGGCTTCTGTAATTGCTTTCCCGCTGAACATGGGTGTTGAAAGGTAGATCCATAATCCCAGCCTGTCTCTCTTTCTCTAGTGGGGTGGGGCTTTGGGGAAGTGGGCTTCCAGGACACATTGGTGGGATTGACTGTCCAGGGAAGTCTGGTTGGCATCCTGTTAGCATCTGGAACCTGGTGGCTGGAATAAGAGTTAACATATAGAGCCAAACAAATTGTTGACTAATCATGAACCTAAAGGCTGGAATAGTTCAGATAAAGAGCTGGGGTGGGGAGTCTCTGTTTTGTATATAGTTAGTAGTCCTATTTTAGTTAATTCCAAAGGGCCTATAACTATTCTAGTTTCTTTTTTCTGAGCCTGACATCTAATATGCAGGTGGACCAAGTTATTTTCTGGGGAGATGATGTCATGGCTGGAAAAATATGGGAATTGTGTGTAAGTATTGTTGACTGTAAACCCCATTGATTTGATGTGATCTGGGTCCCATATTCAGCTTAGGAGCCTATGTGACCTCTGGATCCCTGTAGATCTGAGCTTACATTCGGTGGTTATGAGTAGGAATGTTCCAAGCTACCCCAATGTCAGGACTCATCTTCTTCAGGTGAAACATAGAGTATGTTGTTGCATATTTTTAAAGTACGTTATCAGAATTTCCTTTAAAAAATAATTTACTTAATTTGGATAGAAAGAGAGAGAAATCGAGAGGGAAGGGGAGCTAGGAAGTAAAGGATACCCCTTCATTACCGCTTCATTTCTATAGGTAGGCAACAGGAGCTTGAATTTAGGTCCTTGTGCATTGTAACGTATGCATTTTACCAAAGGTGCCAGTACCTGACCACAGAAGTTACCTGTTTCTATTAACAGGCTTATTTATTTATTTATTTTCAATGCTGAGCTTCTCCACTCTGGGCTGACTTTTTAGGCAGAGATAGGACAACAGAGAATGAGAGAGAAAAGAAAAACAGCATAGCACCAAAGCTTAGGCCAATATGGTAGAGATTGGGCTTGAGTACATGCCAAAGCCCATGCACAATCCCGGTGAGCTAATTAACTAATTAACTTAATACTTTATTTATTTATTTAGGATAAAGACAGAAACTGAGATGGAAGAGGGAGTTAGGGATATAGAGATGGAGAACTGCAGCAATCCTTCCTAGTTCTTCAAAGCTATTTTATTGACCATTGATGGGCATTTGGATTTTTTACAGGTTGTTAATAAACAAAAAATGCCTGTGTCTTGGAGCCCCACTTCCCCAGATCCCTGCCCCACTAGGGAAAGAAATAGGTTGGGAGTATGGATCCACCTGCCAATGCCTATGTTCAGCAGAGAAGCAATTACAAAAGCCAGACCTTCCACCCTCTGCATCCCACAGTGATCCTGGGTCCATACTCCCAGAGGGATAAAGAATAGGAAGGCCATCAAGGGAGGGGCTTGAATATGGAGCTCAGGGGGGGGGGGAGGGCATTGTGTGGAAATGTATTCCTCTTATCCTATTGTCAATATCTCCATTTTATAAATAAATTTAAAAAGCACGAAGACATAAAAAGTGCTGTTGTTATATCTGTCTCTTTGTACACATGACCAGGATTACATTAAAGAATATTATTCTCCTAATGTACTTTAGGTTAGATTACTTAATAATGCCAAACTTTTACCTATAGTGATTTTACCATATAATCGTTGCAGCAATAAGAGAAAACTGGGAACAAAATATTTCATAATAGGTTCATAGTGTCTATTTAACTGGACACCCTATGTAGTATTGTCTTTACTACACACTTAAATAAATGTTGTGATGAGATTATGAAGCAGAAGAAATTGAGAAAATTCTAATCTAGGGATTTTTTTCCACAGGATACAGTATTTTAGGGATGATGGTTATAAAAATATGGGATTTAAAGTTATACGGGAAATAACTGGCTATAGATAGAAAAATAATTCTGCAATTCTTATTTTCTATGAATAAAATATATAAAATAAATCTACACATTTATAGTTACCATGAAATAAATGAATTCTTATTTACTAATATGGGTATATATTGAATTTTTTTTTTGAAGTGTGACAATCTTGTGTTTTGTAAAACATCTGCATCATTCAAACCTGTCAACTGTAAGGTCTAGGCAGTTTTATGCTTTCTCTCAAATATATGAAATTACAAATTAGGGGGATTAGATATATTCTGGCATCCTTTTTGATAGTGCCTTTTCTCTGAGGAATATTATCTCTGGACAGCTTACAAACATAGCTAATTAGCAATGCCTGATGTATACCCCCAGAGACAAATGCAAGGTAACTGAGGTTGTTTCTCTGTGCAGTCCAGTTTCATACTACTCTCTCTTGTTACTCATAAGATTCTCCCTGGCATAAAGCTAAGTCCTTCTGTTTGGAAAATAACACAGTTCAAAATTGCCTTCCTTCATCTTCATCTTAGAGGCAGAATGCCAATCTCCAGTACTTGTGATCATATGTGAATTCATCTGAGAAGCTATCATCTTGTTTAAGAAAAACTCCTGGATAAACCAACTTAGGTAAAAATCAGAGTTTGCTCTCATTCCATATAGCCTGTTTCTTGATTCTAAATATCCAAGCTTCAACTCTTAGCACTATATGAACTGTCTTAACTTGGAAGTGAGATAGGAAAATAGTTTAGGACCTGGTGATATGGTAAACTAATGAGGGTGGAAAGAAAAATGCTCTCTTTATTGTTTTAGGAATTGTCAAATTTATTTTCAGTTGAAGTTGTGCTTGAAACAAAATAGTTATATTGTTTTCATAGTAATAGTTGGCAAAAGGGACATACTATAGAAATTTACCAAATAAAATACCTAAATTCAATTGATTATTTTAGAAGAAAATTCGATCAGATATTTAATTTATTGTAGTATGTTTGTCATTACAGTATAATATATTTAGCTGTAATATAATCTATTCTAGTAATAGAACAATACTGTATTGTGAATATTTGAATATAAACATATTTGACTATTTGCTTTCATTTTCTCCCTTTGCCTCATTATTCTCTGTGAAATTAATATTTGCTCTCTAAGGAAAACTTATTTCCATAGTTTAGGTTAAATGCTACATAAAGGTAGAGAAAATTTTAAAATATGTATTAAATGTTAAACTATCAATAAGTTTCATTTTGTGAAAATCATATCAATGAAGTTTTTTAAAATATATTTTTATTAGTTACTTAATAGTGGCTGACAAAATTGTGGTATAAAGGTGGTGCATTTTCATACAATTCACACCACCAGAGTTCTATATCCCCTCCTCCTCCATTGGAAATTTCCCTGTTCTTTATCCCTCTGGGAGTATGGACCAAAATTCTTTATGAGATGCAGGAGGTGGGAGGTCTGGCTTCTGTAATTGCTTCTCCACTGACATGGGCATTGGCAGGTGAATCCATACCCCCAGCCTGTTTCTATCTTTCCATAGTTGTGTAGGACTCTGGGTAGGTTGGGTTCCAGGGCATATTGGTGAGGTCGTCTGTCCAGGGTAGTCTGGTTGGCATCATCTTAGCATCTGGAGCCTGGTGGCTGAAAAAAGAGTGAACATATAGAGCCAATCAAATTGTTGACTAATCATGAACCTAAAGGCTAGAATAGTTCAGATGAAGAGTTGGTGGCTCTCTGTTTTGTATATGGTTAGTAGTCCTATTTTAGTTATATTCCAAAGGGCCCATGACTATATTAGTTTTTTTTTTCCCCTAAGCCTGACATCTGATACGTAGGTGGATCCATGTTATTGTCTGGGGAGTTGATGTCATAGCTGGAAAAAGGACCAGAAAGCTGGATCAGGAAAGAGAGTAGCTTCCAAATATGGGAAAGTTGTATAAATATTGTTGACTGTTAAACCCCATATATTTTATCTGACATGGGCCTCATATTCAGCTTAGGAACCTATGTGACCTCTGGATCCTTGTAGATCTGAGCTCACATTCGGTGGTCATGAGTAGGAACAATCTAGGAGCATTCTACACTATACTCATTTCAGGACCAGTCTTCCTTGAGTGGCAGAGTATGTTGACCCAGCCTTTCTCCAGAGAGTGGGGCCAATTTCTACCACTGTTGTTCTACACTGAGGGCAATGTCCTGTAGAGGCCAACAAGAGGGTTTGTGATATTGTTCCTAATGGAGATGATCAATGATAATGGAGAGAGGGATCTACTAGAGGTCCAGACCCATCATATCTATATGGGAATTGTAGGATTTCCTGACTAGGGCCCCACATGATGGGATTGCCTGGTAGTGACCAAAAGGGCCATCATTAAGTGTATTATTCTCTTGACCTTATCCAGCTTTTGTAGTCCTTACTTTATATGACATGGTTAGACTTAAAGTGATTGAGGAAAGGGAAATAAGGATTAGGTGAGGAGGATATCTAGGTCTAAGTAGAAGATACTTGATTAAGTACTTTATGCTGTCTATTTTAGGTCTTCTTACTTGTTTGCTGCACTAGTTGAGTCACTGTAGACTATTGTGCACTTTTACTTTAAGGTATGTATATTCCTCCAACTTGTGGATACATCGCACATGTGCCCTATCTCATGGGCCCTGGTCTAGATCTAGGTTCTGTAACTTTGTTAGAAAGCATGCCACCTGAAATAGAACTAAGGAGTCCTATGAGCTAGGAAAGGTCTCACCAGAGTATTGGAGCTGGAGGGTTGGCATTCCATGCCTAGTGTCTCTGGACACAGTCTGAAGTAGAATATGTAGAGGTAGCACTGACTGCATTGATTTGGTGGAAATCAGTTTATGCAGTATCAAATGGTATAGATCCAGAAAAGAATGAAGGAGAATCTGCAAAGTCCCAGAGGTTTCATAATGGGGATAAGTATGGGCTTATAGAGAACATGAAAGATTTCTTGCTCTCTTAAGTTTAAGAAGGAAATAGGTATAATTATAATGAAATTATTTGGAAACTTGATTTACTTTGAAAATCTCATGGTTAGGATTTACTATATTATACAAGACTTTGCCATGATTTGTGTGATTTAATGGTGTTTACGAATAACTATATCTTAGATACTGATAAGACTGGTTACTTCTGGTCTTCTTGGTCTAAGATATAGGTGATTGAATATTCCAAAAAGCTATTATTAGAAATGCATTAACAATTTAAGCCCAATGTTAAAATTCAATCAGTTTACTCATTGGAAACCTTGAGTGCTTAGGTTGAAGGAATATATACTCAGAACTGAAGTCTATGCATTAAAAAGCTCTAGACATTCAATCTATTTCCCCCTTTCATATTGATTAAATAATGATTTATAAGACTATAAGTTAAAAGGAATATATATTAACACCATTACCACCACCAAAGATCTATGTCCCTATCCACACCCTTCTACAGTGAAGCTAAAAAACTACACTTCCCACCCTGATCTCCCCAGAGATTTTTATTTTGGTGCAATACACCAAACTCGATCAAATTCTGCTTTACATTTTCCTTTCTGTTCTTTCTCAACTTCTGTTTATGAGTGGGATCATCCTATACTCATATTTTTTTATGTGGCTTATCTCACCTAATGTAATTCCTTCTAGCTCCATCTAAGATGGATTCATTATTCTTAATAGCTGTAGTATTCCCTTGTGTATATAGACCACAACTGTCTCAGCCACTCATTTGTTGTTGGACACAACAACATAGGTAATTTCCTGTGAACATAGATGTACACATATCTTTTTGGATGGTTGTGTTTGACTCCTTAGGATATATCCCTAGGAGAAGAATTAATTAATGAGTCCTAGGAAAGTCCATTTCTAGCCTTGTGAGGGTTTTCCAGACTGCTCTCCAAAGGGACTGGAACAATTTATATTCCTACCAGCAGAGCAGGAGGATTACTTTCCCCCACAACCTTTCCAGCATTTGCTGTTGCTGTCGTTTCTTGTGAGGTGGTATCTTATTGTTGTCTTTATTTGCATTTCTCTGACAATCAGTCACTTGGAGTGATTTTCCATGTCTGATGGAATTTTGCATCTCTTCTGTAGGGAATATTCTGTTCCTATCATCTCACCACTTCTGGATTAGATCATTTGCTTTTTCACTGCTAAGTTTGTTGTGGTCTTTATATATTTGGTTATTAGCCTCTTCTCTGATGTATGGTAATCTTTCCCATTCTGTGAGGAGTCTCTTTGTTTAGGTTGTGGTTTCTTTTGCTGTGCAGAAGCTTTTCAATTTGATGTTGTTCCATTGGTTTATTTTTGTTTTAGTCTTCCTTGCAATTGGTTCTGTATCATCAAAGGTGGTCTTGAGATTTAGATGGGAAAAAATTCCACCAATATTTTCCTCAATGAAGTTTTTTTCTCAGTTTAATGTTAAAGAGATTATTATTCTTCAACTGAGTATAAATACCAATTTTAAGAGAAGCACAGTAAGGTAGAGACAAGCTGATTCAAATGTTAATTGCATTAGGCAGTGACAATGTCTGGAATTGCATTGGTATGATGTGTAATGTACCTGGTGTACTCATAAAACCTTACTTTTTATGGCTACATTTATTATTTTTTTTGAGAATTGCTCTCAGATGAAAGGAAAATCTCACTTTCCTAATAGTAGTAGACTGTTTCATACCTACACAAATCTAAATTAATTAAATTAACTAAAAGATTACGTGGCTGGGAGTCAGGCTGTAGCACAGCAGGTTACGCGCAGGTGGCGCAAAGCACAAGGACCGGCTTGAGGATCTCGGTTTGAGCCCTGACTCCCCACCTGTAGGGGAGTCGCTTCACAAGTGGTGAAGCAGGTCTGCAGGTGTCTATCTTTCTCTCCCCCTCTCTGTCTTCCCCACCTCTCTCCATTTCTCTCTGTCCTATCCAACAACTACGACAACAATAATAACTACAATAATAAAACAACAAGGGCAATGAAAGGGAATAAATAAATAAAATATTAAAAAAAAAAAAGATTATGTGGCCAAGACTAGCATAGTAATTTTGACAATGTTAGTTCTAGTCCCTGAGCATGGGATGTCTTTTTATTTCTTTGTAACTTTTTCTTTTTTTTTCTTTGTAACTTGAGAAGTGTCTTACAGTTTTCAGCATAAATGTCATTCATTTCTTTTGTTGTGTTTATGCCTTGGTATATATTTCATTGTTTTTGCTGTTGTGACTAAAATTGATGTCTGGATTTCTTTTTCTTTTGGTTTGGTGTTTGCATAGAAGAATGCCACTGATTTCTGTGTTGATTTTGTAGCCAGATACCTTTACTATATTACTCGATAATTTTCTGGAGTTTTCTGCTGGATTCTTGTGTTTTTTTCTGTGTATACTATCATATCATTTATGAATATGGGCAGTTAGACTTCCTCTTTTTTAAGAATTTATATTACTTGAGAGTCCGGTGGTAGCACAGCGGGTTAAGCACACGTGGTGTGAAGCAAAGAGCCTGCATAAGGATCCTGGTTTGAGCCCCTGGCTCCTCACCTGCAGGGGAGTTGCTTCACAGGCAGTGAAGCTGGTCTGCAGGTGTCTATCTTTCTCTCTCCCTCTCTGTCTTCCCCTCCTCTCTCCATTTTTCTCTGTCCTATCTAACACTGATGACATCAATAACAACAACAACAATAATAACTATAGCAACAATAAAAAACAAGTGCAACAAAAGGGAAAATAAATAAATTAAAAAGTATTTTTAAAAAATTTATATCACTTTAATCTCTCCTGTCTGATTGTTATGGCAAGGACTTCCAAGACTATTTTGAATAGTATGGGCACAGTAGGCTGCCCTGTCTTGTACCTGATTATAATCTTTCAGTTTCTTTTCATTGAGTTGATGTTGGCTATAGAGTTGTTACATATAGATTCAACTAGTTTGAGGAATTTTCTACCTATTCCTATTCTTTTAAATGTTTTAACCATGGATAGATATTGGATCTTGTCATTAGGCTTTCTCTGCATCTATTTAGATAGTTATGGTTTTTGGATTTCTTTTTGTTGATGTAGTGCATAAATTAGAAAAAACAAGCACAAATTGTTGGAGAGGCTGTGGGCAGAAAGGGTCCCTCTTACACTGCTTGTAGGAATGTAAGTTGGTTCAATAGCTATGGAAAAGTGTCTGAGATTTATAAGAATTCTAGAAAAGGATTGACCTTATGACCCAGCATTCCCTCTCCTAGGACTTTTCCCAGGAAAAACAAAACAAAAACACCTATCCAAAAAGGTCTATACATGTCTATGTTCATAGCAGCAGTTTGTAATAGCCCAAATTTGGAAGAACCCAGATGCTCAGTGAAGGATGTATGGCTAAGGAAGATTTGTTACATATACACAATGGAGTACTATGTAGTTGTTGTAAATGATGAACTCATTTCCTTTGCATTGTCATGATTAGAACTCATGGGCATCATTTTGGGCTTGAAAGCCAGAAAGACCAATACTTTATAATATCATTTATAGATGGACTTAAGAATAAAGAACAGAAAGACAAAACATAAAATGAAACTTAGATTGGATGTTGTATATTGCACCAAAGCTGGGGACTCCACAGAAGGCAAAGGACAGAAGAAAGGTATTCTGGGATCCAGCTGTGTCTCTTAGACACCAGTCAACAGGAGATGCGAAACTTTGTCTCTGTGTTAAAGAATATACTGTAAACCACTAACCCCCTCCCAATAAATAATATTTAAAAAAATACACCAAATCCAAAAAAATTATATGAACATTCCAATTATTCTTATCCCATTATTCTTCTTCCCATGGACCCCAGATTTTTTAATTAGATGCAATATGCCAATTCCAGTTCAGGTTCTACTTGTGTTTTCTCTTCTGATCTTGCTTTTCAACTTCTGCCTGAGAGTGAGATCATCCTATATTCATCCTTCTGTTTCTGATTTATTTCACTTAACATGATTTCTTCAAGCTCCATATAAGATTGGCTGAAAATGGTGAAGTCACCATTTTTAATAGCTGAGTAGTATTCCATTGTGTATATATACCACAACTTGCTCAGCCACTCATCTGTTGTTGGACACCTGGGTTGCTTCCAGGTTTTGGCTATAACAAATTGTGCTGCTAAGAACATATGTGTACACAGATCTTTTTGGGTGAGTGTGTTCGGTTCCTTAGAATATATCCCCAGGAGAGGAATTGCAGGATCATAGGGTAGGTCCATTTCTAGCTTTCTGAGAGTTCTCCACAGAGATTGGACCAATTGACGTTCCCACCAGCCATGCAGGAGGCTTCCTTTGACAACCTCCCTGGCATTTGCTGCTGCTACCTTTACTGATGTATGACTTTCTCACAGGAGTGAAGTGGTATCTCATTGTTATCTTGATTTGCAGTTCTCTGACACTCAAAGACTTGGAACATTTTTTCATGTTTTTTTTTGGCCTTTTGCATCTCTTCTGTGGTGACTATTCTGTCCATGTCCTCTCCACATTTTTTGGATGGGGCTGTTACCTTGTTTTTGAGTTTGGTAAGCTCTTTATATATTTTGGTTATTAAGCTCTTGTCTGATGTATCTGATGTATGGCATGTAAAGCTCTTCTCCCATTCTGTGAGGGGTCTCTTGGTTTGGGTAGTGGTTTCATTTGCTGTGCAGAAGCTTTTTAATTTGATGTAGTCCAACAGGTTTATATTTGCCTTAGTCTTCTATGTAATTGGGTCGTTTCATTGAAGATGTCTTTAAAATTTATGCAGAAAAGAGTTCTGCCAATATTTTCCTCTATGTATCTGATAGTTTCTGGTCTAACATCTAGGTCCTTGGTCCACTTGGAATTTACTTTTGTGTTTGGTGAAATATAGTGAGTGTTTCAGCTTTATTCTTCTTCATGTTTCAACCCATTTTTTCCATCACCATTTGTTGAAGAGACTCTGCTTTCCCCATTTGACAGTCTGGCCACCTTTATCAAAGATTAAATGTCCATAGGTGCTGTGGCTTACTTCTGGGTTCTCAATTCTATTCCACTGCTCATTATGTCCTGTAGAATGTTCTGATAATCAAAGTGGAATCCTACTGATCCGATAGGCCAACTTGTTGATAGTGACTAGAAATTGAGCTCCAAGGCTCCTATGAAATTGATGAGAACTATTAGATAGGCAAGGTAAATGAAAATGTCAGGTTGTGTAAACAGTGGAGTTCTCTGTGTCATTTTTTGTGAACTAAACTTGTATGTTTTGTGATTGAGCTCAAAGATTGCACTTTCTGTGTCTGTTTAGTATTTCTTCTTGATAGCATAATTTGAGTTTGATAAACTTCAGAATGTAGTAGTAAAGAAATAAGTGGACCTGGCCATAATTGTGAAAAATACATGTAGTTTAATTTTAAAAATACAAATGAAATTAAATAAATTTAAAATTCAATTCTTTTTTTTTTTTTTTAAGGTCCATCCAAGATAGGCTGTAAATGGTGAAGTCACCATTTTTTTTTATTTATTGGGGAATTAACGTTTTACATTCAACAGTAAATACAATAGTTTGTACATGCATAACATTCCCCAGTTTCCCATATAACAATACAACCCTGACTATGTCCTCTATCATCCCTCTTGGACTAGTATTCTTCCCCCCCCACCGCCCCCAACCCCAGAGTCTTTTACTTTGGAGCAATACGCCAATTCCATTTCAGGTTCTACTTGTGTTTGTTTTTTTTTTTTCTGATCTTGTTTTTCAATTTCTGCCTGAGAGTGAGATCATCCCATATTCATCTTCTGTTTCTGACTTATTTCACTTAACATGAATTTGTCATGTCCATCCAAGATCGGCAGAAAATGGTGAAGTCACTATTCTTTACAGCTGAGTAGTATTCCATTGTGTATATATACCACAACTTGCTCAGCCACTCATCTGTTGTTGGACACCTGAGTTGCTTCCAGGTTTTGGCTATTACAAATTGTGCTGCCAAGAACATATGTGTACACAGATATTTTTGGATGGATGTGTTGGGTTCCTTAGGATATATCCCCAGGAGAGGAATTGCAGGATCCTAGGGAAGGTCTATTTCTAGCCTTCTGAGAGTTCTCCAGATTGTTCTCCACAGAGGTTGGACCAATTGACATTCCCACCAGCAGTGTAGGAGGGTTCCTTTGACCCCATACCCTTTACAGCATTTGCTGCTGTTACCTTTTGTGATGTATGACATTCTCACAGGAGTGAAGTGATATCTCATTGTTGTCTTTATTTGCATTTCTCTGACAATCAGGGTCTTAGAGCATTTTTTCATGTGTTTCTTGGCATTTTGGATCTCTTCTGTGGTGAATATTCTGTCGAAAACCTCCCCCCATTTTTGGATGGGGTTATTTGTTGTCTTGTTGAGTTTGGCAAGCTCTTTATATATGTTGGTTATTAAACTCTTGTCTGATGTATGGCATGTGAAGATCTTCTCCCATTCTGTGAGGGGTCTCTTGGTTTGGGTAGTGGTTTCTTTTGCTGTGAAGAAGCTTTTTAATTTGATGTAGTCCCATAGGTTTATACTTGCCTCAGTCTTTTTTGTAATTGGATTCACTTCATTGAAGATGTCTTTAAGATTTATGTGGAAAAGAGTTCTGCCAATATTTTCCTCTAAGTATCTGATAGTTTCTGGTCTAACATCCAAGTCCTCTATCCACTTGGAATTTACTTTTGTATTTGGTGAAATACAGTGATTCAGTTTCATTCTTCTGCAGGTTTCAACCCATTGTTTCCAACACCATTTGTTGAAGAGACTCACCTTTCCCCATTTAATAGTCTGGGAACCTTTGTCAAAGATTAGATGTCCATAGGTGTGGGGCCTCACTTCCGGGCTCTCAATTCTATTCCACTGGTCAGTGTGTCTATTCATGTTCCAGTACCAAGCAGTTTTGATGACAATGGACCTATAATACAGTTTGAAATCTGGGAGTGTGATGCCTCCGGTTCTGTTCTTTTTTCTCAAGATTGTTTTGGCAATTCTAGGTCTTTTCTGATTCCAGATAAACATTAGTAGCATTTGTTCTATTCTCCTAAAAAATGTGGTTGGTACCTTGATGGCGATAGCATTAAATTTGTAGATGGCTCTGGGTAATATATTCATTTTGTAGATGGCTCTGGGTAATATATTCATTTGATGATGTTAATTCGTCCAACCCATGAACATGGAATATCTTTCCACTTCTTTGTGTCTTTTTTAATTTCTTTTTTAATTTCTTTTTTAATTTCTCTGAGTAGTTACTCAAAATTTTCAGTATACAAGTATTTTACTTCTTTGGTTAGATTTACTTCTAGGCATTTTATTGTTTTTGTTGCTATAGTAAAAGCAATTGATTTCTGGATTTCTGGATTTCTGGATTTCTGGATTTCAATTTCTTCTAACTTAGTGTTTGCATAGAGGAATGCCACTGACTTTTTAATGTTAATTTTATAGCCTGATACCTTACTGTATTGCCTGATGATTTCCAAAAGGGATCCTTTCTTTATCCCTATTCCTTTCCATTCTAAGCATGATATGTCTTGGTGTCTTTAGGTCTGGGTTAATTCTGTTTTAGACCCTCTGGGCTTCTTGAACCTTTATGTCTTTGATGTTGTCTAGACTAGAGAAGTTTTCAGCTATTATGGCCTAGAGAATGCTTTCTTCCTCTCCTTCTCTTTCTTCCTCTGATATGCTAATAATGCGTATATTGTTTCTTTTGAAGTCATCCCATAGGACTCTGTTATTGTTTTCAGCATCACTTAATCTGTTTTTGAGATCTCTTACTTCTTTTTTAGTTGTCTCTAATTCATCCTCGATCTTGCTAATTCTGTCTCCAGCCTCATTGATTCTATTCTCTCTGCTCTCTACTGTTTTCTTGAGTTCATCTATTTTGTTGCCCTGTTCTGATACTGTTTTAGCTTGTTCAGGTAGTTGTGTTCTTAGCTCAGCGATTTCAGCTTTCAGCTAATAACCATGAGATAATTAGTATTTTCTTTCATAGTCTCATTTGTTGTTCCTGTATTTCTGATTACAATTTTTTCAAATTCTTTATTCACTCCTGTGATTATTTCCTTAGCTAGTGTTTGGATGTTGAACTCGTTATTTTGCTTCATCCTCTGGGGGACTTTTAGCTGGACTCTTAACCTGGTTCGTTTCTCCAATATTTCTTCTTGTTGTTTTAACCATTTTATGTATTATGTTATGAGTTCCTCTCTCAGTACTTTTCAAATTACTGATTACTATTGCCTGGATTGACTTGTGTCTAAGTAAGTTAATTAAAGGGTTCACAGAGTTAACAGTTGTTTCAATAGTATTTTATTCCCTGAGTTGAAGCTCAGTGGTTTAAAAGCCTCTTTTTTTTTCTTCCCTGTAGGCTATGGGAGCCTGAGGGCTTTTAAACTATCAATAGGCTTCTTAGCTTAATCACTGACTCCAGACCAAGAGATAAACAAGGATGTGGCAGAGATAATCCAGTGGTTATGCAAAGAGACTTTCACAGCCCCTCAGCTATGCCACCGAGGTATGGGTCTTCTCTTGAGTTTCCTGGTTAGATATCTGTCCCCTGGTATCCCTCCCTGTCGCTGCTCCAGATTCTGAGGGCAGTAGCAATGGAGACTCAGAGTTGCACTTGGTGAGTCTCTGGGGAGTCCTCTCCTTTCGGGGTATCTCTCTCCTTCTCCGGCAGGGTGTCCTCCAGGGGAAAGGTAACGGGCTGGTTCTTTCTCGCTCACGACAGGGGTGACACGAAGTAAAAGACACCAGGGGACTCTTAGCGTGAATCTAGAATCTGAGTCCTTGAGTCCCAGAATCCTAGAGTCCGTTTATTAGCAAAATTGACATGAGTTAAGTAGAAAAGCAATGGAGGTAATTATTGTTGCAATATGACAGAAATTACAGGTTTCTTAACAGTCAGCATGCCCCTAAGGTAGGGGGTTGGTATGACAGGAATTGATGAGATACAAGATAGTTATTTTCCATAACATAAGCAACTTAATTACCCAAAGGTATTTGAGAGAAGCATAGGGGTTAAACCCGTAGGGTGAGACAGAGAGAAGATGGATATCAAAAGGCCATATAGTTTGGAATTTCTCTTGTCTGGGGTCTGAGGTGTGTGATTAAGTGTGTGATAAGGTGTGTTCTTCTGTGATCAGAAGGTGACTTTGAATGAGTGAATCTGTGGCCATGTGGCCTGCAGTTAATGGAGGGAAGTACTGGGGTATCTGTGGACCTGAGAGTCAAGAAGGAAAGAACCGTCTGAGTCTCCCCCCTTATGCTCACCTTGGTTGAGAGAGACTTACCAAGAGGTTATCTTCTCAGACCTCCATCCAAAGATGGGGGTGGTTCTCCCTAAGCTCTATCAGGCTCACACATGTTCCCAACACTCTCCTCCCTTCAGCTGTCCCCTTGTTGGTGGAGCAGATTGGAGGTGGTGTCTCAACTGATAAACTGCTGACTGTTAGCAGTCACTTAATCTCTCCCTATGCTCCTCTCTGTCACCAGCCACACGTTTTTGTACTCACCGGTAATTTAGTGGGTTCCTGTGGTCATTCTAGTCCAGTCTTGTATCGGTATCCCTTTGGTATTCCTAGTTGATCTGGGAGAGGAGAGAAGAGGAGAGAAAGAGAAAGAGCTGCTGCTCGTAGCTCTGCCTCCGAAAGTCTCTCCAGAAACTCTTGAGTCATTCACTTTGAGCTAACACATTTGTCTATGTCTGCACTTTCCAGTGTGTGAGTGAAAGTATGTGGTTCCTAAGAAAGGCATGCCCTAGGCCCACAACTCCACAGTCCAGACAATTCAATTCTATAGTTACCATGTTGTAAATGCTCAGGTAGTTAATATGATAATAATAGTTATTGTACTAGACATGAAGACAGACTGCTTCTACTCCCACAGATAGTTCTATGTGAGACTCCTTCTCCAAGCTCCTACTGGACCAGACTTATGCTGTATTCCAGTTGAGATTTATGCTTTGAAATTTTGTTCTCTTTTGTTCCCTTGATGTCTTTATTTTTCCTTCAACAAGCAGTATGCATTTTAATTTCTTTTATTCTTATGCAGAACTCTGCCTATGATGCTATACATGTTTATTGACCTGCCATTTCCAATATGATGATACATGCATTTTCCACCTCAGTTGTATAACAGTTATACAACCTCCAGGTCATCAGAGTCTACTGTAAAAAATTCAGATTCAAATACACAGCCTATATATTAAAAAGACTCAGTCTGTGTTTTAAAAACTTCGAGACATACAATTAATTTTCCCTCTCTCATATTAATTTACTAGTGATTTATATGACTACACTTTACTAGGAGTGTACATAAACACCATTCCCACCACCAAAAGGCTATGTCCCATCCCACCCACCCACCCCCACCACCCACTGGCCCAGGAAGCTGCATGTCTACCCCTCACCACAGGGTTTTTACTTTGGTGCTATACTTACAATTTAGTCAAATCCTGTTTTTAGTTTCCCTTTCAGATCTTCTTACTCAACTTCTGTTGATGAGTGGGATCATCACATACTCATCTTTATCTTTCTGATTTAGCTCACTTAACATAATTCCTTCTAGCTATGACCAAGATGGGTCAGAGAAGGTGGGTTGATTGTTCTTGATAGCTGCTAGTATTCCATTGTGTATATATACCACAGCTTTCTCAGCCACTCATCTGTTGTTGGGCACCTGGGTTGCTTCCAGGTTTTAGCTATTATGAATTGTGCTGCTATGAACATAGGACTACATACCTCTTTTTGGTTGGGTGTTGTTGAGTCCTTGGGGTATAAGCCCAGGAAAGGAATTACTGGATCATATGGAAGGTCCATGTCTAGCCTTCTGAGAGTTTTCCAGACTGCTCTCCACAGAGGCTGGGCCAATTTACATTCCCACCAGCAATACAAAAGGGTTCCTCTGTCCCCACATCCTCTCCAGCATTTGTTGCTGCTGTCCTTTTTCATGTATGCCATTCTTACAGGAGTGAGGTGGTGTCTTAATGTTGTCTTAATTTGCATTTCTCTGACAATCAGTGACCTAGAGCAGTTTCTCATATGTTTGTTAACCTTTTGGATCTCCTCTGAGGTAAATGTTTTATTCATATCTTCTACCCATTTTTGGATGGGGTCATTTGCTTTTTTGGTGCTAAGTTTGCTGAGCTCTTTATATATTTTGGTGATTAGTTTCTTGTCTGATGTCTGGCATGTGAAGATCTTCTCCCATTCTGTGAGGGGTCTCTCTGTTTGTTTAATAGTTTCTTTGGATGTGCAAAAGCTTTTCAATTTGATGTAGTCCCATTGGTTTGTTTCTGCTTTAGTCTTCCTTGCAATTGGGTTTGATTCATCAAAGATGTCCTTGAGGTGTAGGTGGGAAATTGTTTTACCAATGTTTTCCTCTAAGTATTTGATTGTTTCTGGTCTGACATGTAGCTCTTTGATCCATTTGGAGTTGATTTTTGTTTCTGGTTAGATAAAGTGGTTCAATTTCATTCTTCTGCATGTTACAGCCCAGTTTTCCCAGCACCATTTATTGAAGAGAGCCTCCTTCTTCCATTTAATGCTTTGGGCCCCCTTATCAAAGATTAGATGTCCATAGGTGTGGGGATTTCGATCTAGGTTTTCAATTCTGTTCCACTGGTCTGTGTGCCTATTTTTGTTCCAGTGCCATGCTGTTTTGATGATGATGGCTTTATAATATAGTTTGAGGTCATTCTTTTTAAAAATTGTTTTTACTGCCACCCTGTTTATTGCTGTGCCTTGGTGCCTACATGATGAATTCACCATTCCTGATAGCACATTTTTTCTTTTTTATTATTAGATAGATCAGAGAGAAATTGAGGGGGTTAGGGAGAGGAAGATTGGTACTTGTAGACCTGCTTCACCTCTTGTGAAGTGTCCCCTTCTCATCCCTGCAGATGAGGAGTAAGTGTATGAGAGCTTAGTGTATGATATTCTGACAGATGTGAGGTGGTATCACGTTGCTATCTTATTTATATTTCTTTCATGGTCAAAGAGTTTAAGCATTTTTTTCATATGTCTTTGGCGATCCAAATTATGGCTTGGTAAAGAGTTTGTCTATGTCTTCTTTCCAGGCTTTAATTTTGCTGTTGTTACTAAGATGTATGTGCTCTTTATATATTTTCACTACTGGTCCTTTGTTTGCTGCATGTAAAAATATCTTTTCTATTTATAAGGTGGAAATATTGACAAGACCACAAGATAAAAAGGATATATATCCAAACAATTCCCATCACCAGAACTCCGAATCCCAACCTCTCCCTTGAAAGCTTTCCTATTCTTTATCCTTCCAGGAGTATGGACCCAGGATCATTGTGGGGTGCAGAAGGTAGAGGGTCTGGCTTCTGTAACTGCTTCTCCACTAAACATGGGTGTTGGCAGGTCAGCCCATACTCCCAGCCTGTATCTCTTTTTCCGCACTGGGGCAGGGCTCTGGGGAGGAAGGGCTCCAGGACACATTGGTGGGGTTGTCTTCTCAGGCAAGTCCAATTGACATCATGTTAGCATCTGGAACTTGGTGGCTGAAAAAGAATTAAGCTATAAAGCAGAAGTACGGGGTGGTGGCACATCTGGTTGAGTGCACATGATACAATGCACAAGGATCCAGGTTCGAGCCTCTGGTCCCCACCAGCATGGGGAAAGCTTTGTGAGTGGTCAAGTTTTGTTGCAGGTGTTTCTCTGTCTCCCTCTCTATTACCCCCTACCGTCTCTATGTTTGGCAGTCTCTATCTAATTAATAAATAAAAAAAAATAAAGCAGAACAAATTGTTGACTAATCAGGAACCTAAAGGCAAGAATATGTAGGGTGTCTTTTTGTTTTAGTGATGGATCTTTTTGCTCTGTGGAAGTTTTCAGTCTGATGTAGTCCCATTCTTTTTGTTTTTAATGCTTTGTTTTTGTATTCCTTGCTTTTGGAATGTTATCTTTGAAGCTGTCTCTGAAGCAAATATTGTGGAATGTTTTGCCAGTGTTTTATATATTTTTATTAATTATTTAACACTTTTCAGAATTATCAGATTGCAGGAGCATTTTCATATACACATAAGAGTTTTTATTAATTTTTTTGTCTCCACTGTTACTGCTGAGGCTCAGTGTCTGCACCATGAATCCACTGCTCCAGGAGGCCATTATTCCCATTTTGTTGCCCTTGTTGTTATTGGTTAGGAAATAGAGAAATCGAAGAAGAAGGGGAAGGTAGGGGGGGGGGAGCGAAAGATAGACATCTACAGACCTGCTTCACTGCCTATGAAGTGACTTCCTGCAGGTGGGGAGCTGGGGCCTTGAACTGAGAACTTTATGCTGGTCCCTGTGCTATTATGCTACCGCTTAGCCCCCCCCGCCCACATCATGCTTTTAACCCACCAAAATTTTGTGCCCCATCAGTTGGCCCCCACTCCCATACCCCCACCTTGTAAAAGGAATAGTCTGGTTATTTTTTTCCAAATTCATTTATTTTAACCACTATAATTTCAGGTCTGATATTTCACAATTTTAATCAATTTTAAGTTACTTCATTTTTTCTTTCTCTCTTCCTTTCTTTCTTTCTTTCTTTCTTTTTTCTTTTTTGCATGGTGGGATATGTTGTCCTGTTCCATTCTTTTGAATGTTGTAACCCAATTTTCCCAACAGCACTTATTAATGATTCTTTGTTCTCTGTTCCGAGCCTCTTGTCATAAAATAACTGTCCCTATGTATGAGGGCTGAATTCTGAGCTGTCAGTCTATTGCACTGTTTTCTGTGGCTATTTTGTCATCAAAACTGTTATCACACAGTTTTGATGACTATAGACCTCTAGTATAGTTAGAAGACAAAGTATGTGAAGCTTCCACTCTTGTCCTTGTTTTTCCCTGAGGACTTTTGGCTTTTTTTTTTTCTTCTGGTTCCAGATAAGGTGCTGTCACATTGGATAGGAATGTTTGCTTTTTGTGATGAATAAAACTAAATTGTTTCATAAACCATGTCAGTTATAATTACGTTAAATATTTGCATGTGCACTGTAGGCATATAACTTTTACTAAGATGAATTGTTCTCACCCATTTTTTAAAGATGGATTTAAAAAAATTGTCAAATAATTTTTTTTGACAGGAAACAGTCACTAACAAATGATGGAACAGAAAAATGCCAGCTCTTTCACTGGATTCATCCTACTGGGTTTCTCTGACAGGCCTCAACTGGAGTTAGTCCTCTTTGTAGTTCTTCTGATTTTCTATAGCTTCACTTTACTGGGAAACATGACTATCATTGCACTGTACCACTTAGACCCAAACCTTCACACCCCAATGTACTTTTTCCTCTCCAACCTAAGCTTCCTGGACCTATGTTACACTACTGGTATTGTTCCTCAATTCCTGGTTAATCTCAGTGGAGCTGACAAATCTATCTCCTTTGGTGGCTGTGTGGCTCAGTTGTATAGCTCTCTTGGGTTGGGATGTACTGAGTGTGTATTGTTAGGAGTCATGGCATTTGACCGCTATGCAGCTGTTTGCAGGCCCCTGCAGTACACTGTGATCATGCACCCTTGTCTCTGTGCCCTCCTGGCTTCTGCTTCATGGATCTTTGGTTTCTCCAATTCCTTACTGCAGACTGTGCTGACCTTCCTTATACCACTCTGTGGGAAAAATAAATTAGACCACTTTCTTTGTGAGATCCCTGCATTAATTAAGCTTGCCTGCATTGATACTTCAAGGACTGAGGCTGAAATGTTCTTTGCCAGTGTCATTGTTCTTCTCATTCCTGTTGCATTGGTCACCTTATCCTATGGTCAGATTGTTAGTGCCATCTTAAGAATAAAATCATCAGCTGGAAGGAGAAAAGCCTTTGGCACCTGTGGATCCCACCTCATAGTGGTCTCTCTGTTCTATGGCACAGCCATCTATGCTTATCTCCAGCCCAGCAACAACTACTCTCAGGATCAAGGCAAGTTTACCTCTCTCTTCTACACTGTCTTTATACCCATGATCAATCCCCTCATATACACACTGAGGAACAAGGATGTAAAGGGAGCAATGAAGAAGGTGTTTCTGAAAGTCTATAGCTTCAGATGATTGTGGAGGACACTAATGACTTGAATATCAAAATAAATCAAATGAATTTTATTTTTTGTGTGTTTAATAGTGGGATATAAGAATTTAAGATTAGTGTTTAGTTCCACACCACACTCAGAGTCAAAGGTCTGTGTTTCTACTCCCCTACCTTTCAAAGACAATCATCGTTGTTCTCACAAGTCTTAGAAATAGTTTGCTTGCTTCTATTTTTCCCCACGTTCTCTAGATTCCACATAAGGGTGAAACCATATGGTAATTGTTATTTAATTCATTACTTATTTCTCTAAGAATGATTACATCCAGTTCCATTCAAAGGGTATACTATCATGCCTTTTTAACTGCAGAGTAGTATTCTGTGGACCATATATTAGATAGTTTCTTTCTTCCTTCCTTCCTTTTTACCCTCCTTTTGTCATCTCATTCTTTCATTCTTTCTCTTTCTTTCCCTTTCTTTCTTTCTTTCTTTCTTTCTTTCTTTCTTTCTTTCTTTCTTTCTTTCTTTCTATCTTTCTTTCATTCTACCAGAGCACTGCTCAGCTCTGTTTTATGGTGGTGCAGGGTATTGAAGCTGTAACACTGGAACCTCAGGTATCAGAGTCTCTTTGCATAACCATTATACTATCTACCTCTGCTTAGATAGTTTTTTTTTAGCCACTTACCTGCCAATAGTCATTTGGGCTACTTCCACTTTTTGGCTATTGTGAGTAATCAGCTATGAACATAGGAGTACATGTTAATCAAACAAGCACACTTTAATCTCTAATAAAATATGCTGAAGTCTAAATTTGTGAAACCATTTAGAAATTAGTGTGTGACCTCATCAGTGTAGCAGCCTTTTGATTATTTTCACAGAAGCTTGTGCACAAAAATAACTGAGTGATGAATGTGATACAGTTTTGCTAGTGGTAATATTAGCGTTAATTACTATAACATAGAAGTGTGTATAATTTTGAAAATAGCTAGAGAGATATAAGATGTGAAGTATGGAAGTTGGTTATTTAATTTTTTTTTTTTTGCCTCCAGGGTTATTGCTGGGGCTCAGTTCCTGCACCACGAATCCAGTGCTCCTGGGGGCTATTTTTTCCCTTTTGTTTCATCGTTGTTCTTCTTATTGTTGTTGCTGTCATTTTTGTTGGATAGACATAGAGAAATGGAGAGAAATGGGGAAGACAGAGAGGAGGGAGAGAAAGATAGACACCTGCAGACCTGCTTCACCGCCTGTGAAGCGACCCCCCTACAGATGGATAGCTGGGCTCAAACCAGGATCCTTGCACCAGTTGTTATGCTTTGCAGCATGTGCGCTTAAACCACTGCGCTATAGCCTCTCCCCAGGTTATTTTAAGTTTTTGAGCTATTGATCTTCTTCCCCATTTATGATGAAGTTTATGCATTTTTATATCTGTAAATTGTATGACCCAGGTTTTTGACTACACACATTTTATGAAAGTAATGCTGAACAATGTTCAAAGGATAAAATATGTTCAGATTACTTCATGGTATTTTCTTTCACAGTTCTCTTTTTAAAATAAATTTATTGGTGTATTAATGAATTTCAGCACAGTTGCTGGCCCATACATAAGTGATAGTTGTCTGTTAAGCACCCTGACCCTTAGCTTAGGTCCTTTCCCAGCATCATGTGCCAAGACCCCTGACACCCTATGCTCCCTCTCCTGTCTGAACTTCCCCAAAAGTTCTGGAAAAAGGAGAGTCTCTTTAACACATAGTGCTAGGAAAATTGTGTTGACATGTTCAGATGATTGAAACTGAACCACCAAAATCACCATGCATAAATATCAACTTCAAATGGATGAAAGACATGAACACTAGAGAAAAATCTACTAACACAGGAGATAATATTGCCATAACATGTCATCATCTATACTTTAGAAATATCTTTGAAGAGTACAATAGCAAGGAAAATGAAAAACCAGTGGAACAACATCAAATTAAAAAGTCTGCACAGCAAAAAGAGCCATCACTGAAACAGAAAGATGCCCTACAGATGCCAGAGAGTAGCACATTTAGTAAAGTGCACATACTACCATGCTCAAAGAACTGGTATTAAATACCAGATCCTCACTGATGGGAGGAAGTTTCATAAGTGGTGAAATATAGCTGAAGGAGTCTGTGTCTTTCTCTAACCTCCATTTCCCACTCAATCTCTCTCTATCTCTTTAATTAAATCTATCTATCTATCTATCTATCTATCTATCTATCTATCTATCTATCCATCCAGAGAACTCTGCAGAAGGAGGGTGGAAAATGGATTGGCAAGAGGGGGAACTTTCAAATCTTGTTATATGTTGATGGGCTTAACTTGGGTGTGAGAGTGTTTTGCAGACTCTTATTCTGAGATGAGAAATTGTACCCTTGTGCCAACAACTGTATTGTAAAGTATTAAGCTCCCCACACCCTACAGAAAAGACATCTTATGCGTGTTGAAAATCTTTACACATACTTCACACTAAGGACTAATAATAAAAATTTATATAGAGCTCACTAAACTCAGCAACAAATAAACAACTCCATTAAAAGATGGGGAGAGAACATATGCAGAATATTCACTAACAAATCAATCCATGGAGCCAAAGACATGAAAAAATGCTCAATGTCATTTATTATCAGAGAAATACAAAAGAAGACAACAATGAAAATAGCTTTTTCCCCACAGCTATGGACATCTAATCTTTGATAAGGGGGCCCAAAGCATTAAATGGAAGAAGGAGGCTCCCTTCAATAAATGGTGCTGGGAAAACTAGGCTGTAACATGCAGAAGAATGAAATTGAACCACTTTATCTCACCAGAAACAAAAATCAACTCCAAATGGATCAAAGACCTGGATGTTAGACCAGAAACAATCAAATACTTAGAGGAAAACATTGGTAAAACACTTTCCCACCTACACCTCAAGGACATCTTTGATGAATCAAACCCAATTGCAAGGAAGACTAAAGCAGAAACAAACCAATGGGACTACATCAAATTGAAAAGCTTCTGCACATCCAAAGAAACTATTAAACAAACAGAGAGACCCCCTCACAGAATGGGAGAAGATCTTCACATGCCATACATCAGACAAGAAACTAATCACCAAAATATATAAAGAGCTCAGCAAACTTAGCACCAAAAAAACAAATGACCCCATCCAAAAATGGGCAGGGGATATGAACAAAACATTCACCTCAGAGGAGATCCAAAAGGCTAACAAACATATGAAAAACTTCTCTAGGTCACTGATTGTCAGAGAAATGCAAATTAAGACAACATTAAGACACCACCTCACTCCTGTAAGAATGGCATACATGAAAAAGGACAGCAGCAACAAATGCTGGAGAGGCTGTGGGGACAGAGGAACCCTTTTGTATTGCTGGTGGGAATGCAAATTGGCCCAGCCTCTGCGGAGAGCAGTCTGGAAAACTCTCAGAAGGCTAGACATGGACCTTCCATATGATCCAGTAGTTCCTCTCCTGGGCTTATACCCCAAGGACTCCATAACACCCAACCAAAAAGGTGTGTACTCCTATGTTCATAGCAGCACAATTCATAATCGCTAAAACCTGGAAGCAAACCAGGTACCCAACAACAGATGAGTGGCTGAGAAATCTGTGGTATATATACACAACGGAATACTATGCAGCTATCAAGAACAATGAACCCACCTTCTCTGACCCATCTTGGTCATAGCTAGAAGAAATTATATTAAGTGAGCTAAGTCAAAAAGATAAAGATGAGTATGGGATGATCCCACTCATCAACAGAAGTTGAGAAAGAAGATCTGAAAGGGAAACTAAAAGCAGGACCTGACTAAATTGTAAGTAGGGCACCAAAGTAAAAACCCTGTGGTGAGGGGTAGACATGCAGCTTCCTGGGCCAGTGGGGGGTGGGAGTGGGTGGGAGGGATGGGTCACAGATTTTTGGTGGTGGGAATGGTGTTTGTGTATACTTCTAGTAAAGTGTAGTCATATAAATCACTAGTTAATTAATATGAGAGGGGAAAAATTAATTGTATGTCTCGAAGTTTTTGAAACACAGACTGAGCCTTTTTAATATATAGGATGTGTATTTGATGTGCTGACTCTCCCAAAAGCCTAGACCAAGTAGATCAGAAGCAACCAATAGCACAGCTATATACAAGAAGATACTGGGTACTGTACAGCAAACCCTAACAAAAGGATTTTTCAAAGTTAACCCAATTACCAAATAATGTGATAATAACATTAAGTATCCACTGTCTTTTTGAACCCTAGGACAACAGGAACCTCACATCTCCACTATAGAACCCCTACTTCCCCCAGTCCTTGAACCTTTGGATAGGGCCCACTTTCCCATATGCCTCTCCCAATCCATATCAAATAATATTGCATCTGCTGATTGCAACCTAATCAACGCAACGATTGCCACCTCAACATGCTTCAGCTCAGACTGTGTCCAGAGACTTCACATGTGGAATGACAACCCTTCAGCTTCATTACTCGGGTGAGACCTTTCCTTTCATAGTGTTCTCTAATTCCATCCCAGGTGGTTCACTTTCTAACAAAGTCCCAAAACCTAGATATACACCAGTTTCTGTGAGAGAGAGCATATGTTCACATGTATCCATAAACTACTGCAAAATATATACCTGAAAGCAGAAGTACACTAGAGTTTGCAGTGAATACCTCCCTGACACTTCCTCTCCACTGTTCCAAGCTTTGGGTCCATGATTGCTCAACAATTTGTTAGGCTTTATATGTTAACTCTCTTTTCAGTCACCAGGTTCCAGATGCCATCAGGATGCCGGCCAGGCTTTCCTGGACTGAAGACCCCACCAATGTGCCCCAGGAGCTCTGCTTCCTCAGAGACCCATCCTTCTAGGGAAAGAGAGAGGCAGACTGGGAGTATGGACCGACCAGTCAATGTCCATGTTCAGCGGGAAGCAATTACAGAAGCCAAACTTTCCACCTTCTGCAATCCACAATGACCCTAGGTCCATGCTCCCAGAGGGATAGAGAATGGGAAAGCTATCAGGGGAGGGGGTGGGTTATGGAGATTGGGTGGTGGGAATTGTGCGGAGTTGTACCCCTCCTACCCTATGGATTTGTTAATTTATCCTCTCTTAAATTAAAAATAAATTAAAAAAAGAAACAACAACAACAAAAAAGAAAATAGCACTTTATACATGTGAGGATATCACACATTGGAAAGGACAGAAGTAGGTGTTGGAAATGTGGGGATAAAGTATCCCTTCTACACTGCAGGTGGGAATGCAAGTTGTCCCAGCCCTTGTTTGAAATAGTTTTGAGATTTCTCAGGACACTAGAAATGAACCTAACCTATGACCCAGAAATTCCTATTCTGAGAATTTATCCAAAGGAAACAAAAATACCTATCCAAAGACATATATGTAGACCTGTGTTTATAGCAGCATAACTCATTCTAACAACCTAAACTTTGAAGCAGTTTATATGCCCAACAATAAATGAGTTACTAAGAAAGTTGTAGTATCAACATATATACAAAGTGAAATACTGCCCAGTTGTTAAAAGAGATTAAATCATCTTATTTTTTTCTGGAAGAAATTTGTTATTCATTTATTTTTAATTTTTATTTATAAAAAAGGAAACAATAAAAAAACACAGAATAAGAGGGGTACAACTCCACACAATTCCCACCACCAGTACTCGATATTCCCTCCCCTCCTCTGATAGCTTGCTTATTCTTTATTCCTCTGGGAGTATGGACCCAGGGTCATTATGGGGTGCAGAAGGTGGAAGGTCTGGCTTCTGTAATTGCTTTCCCGCTGAACATGGGTGTTGGCAGGTTGATCCATACTCCCAGCCTGTCTCTCTTTCTCTAGTGGGTCAGGGCCCGGGGGAAGCAAGGCTCCAGGACGTATTGGTGGGGTCGTCTGTCCAGGGAGGTCTGGTTGGCATCTTGTTAGCATCTGGAACCTGGTGGCTGAAATAAGAGTTAACATATAGAGCCAAACAAATTGTTGACTAATCATGAACCTAAAGGCTGGAATAGTTCAGATGAAAATTTGGTGTCTCTGTTTTATTTATTTATTTATTTATTTATTTTTATTATTTAAGAAAGGAGACATTAACAAAGCCATAGAATAAGAGGGGTACAATTCCTCAAATTCCCATAACCCGATCTCCATATCCCATCCCATCCCCTGATAGCCTTCGCATTCTCTATCTCTCTGGGAGTATGGATCCAGGGTCATTGTGGGTTGCAGAGGATGGAAGGTCTGGCTTCTGTAATTGTTTCCCCGCTGAACATGTGCGTTGACTGGTCGATTCATACTCCCAGTCTGCCTCTCTCTTTCCCTAGTATGGTGGGGCTCTGAGGAAGTGGAGCTCCAGTACACATTGATGGGGTCGTCTGTCCAGGGAAGTCTGGTCAGCATCAAACCTAGATATAGTCCAGGTCCCCTGAGATAGAGCATAGGGATCTCTGTATTTAAGATAGCTTGCAGGCCTATTTTATTTATAATCCAAAGGGCCCATGACTATACTAGTTTTATCCTGAGCCTTACCTCTAATAGGCATGTGGACCCAAGATATTGTATGGGGTGATGATGTCATGGCTGGAAAAAGGACCAGAAATCTGGGTCAGGGAAGAGAGTAGCTCCCAAATATAGGAAAGCTGTATAAATATTATTGACTATAGACTGCATCGATTTGATTAGGGGTCCATATTCAGCTTAGGAGCCTATGTGACCTCTGCATCCCTGTAGATATGAGTTCACAGTCTGTGGTCATGAGTAGGAATGTTCCAAGCTGCCCCAATATAGGACCCACCTTCCTCAGGTGGTAGAGTATGCTATACAGCCTCCCTTCAGAAGATGGGACATTCTTTCCCCTTGATGATCCACATTGAGGGCAGGTTGTGGGGCCAAAAGAATCCTTCTGCACTGCTGATGGGAATGTAAATTGGTCCAACCCCTGTGGAGAGCAGTCTGGAGGACTCTCACAAGGCTAGACATGGACCTTCCATATGACCCAATAATTCCTCTCTTAGTGATAAAACCCAAGGACACCATAACACCCGGCCAAAAAGATATGTGCAAGCCTATGTTCATAGCAACACAATTCATAATAGCTAAAACCTGGAAGCAAACCAGGTGCCCAACAACAGATGAATGGCTGAGAAAGTTGTGGTTTATTTACACAATGCAATACTATGCAGCTATTAAGAACAATGAATCCACCTTCTTTGACCCCTTTTGAATGGAGCTAGAAGGAATTGTGTTAAGTGAGATAAATCAGAAAGACAAAGATGCATATGAGATGATCCCACTCATTGACAGAAGTTGAGAAAGAAGAACAGAAGGAAAACTCAAGCAGACTCTGACTGAATTTAGAGTAGGGCACCAAAGTAAAAAATCTCAGGGTGGAGGGTGATAGTAGATGTTCAGCTTCACTTGGGGGAGGGGAGAGACCCAAACAGTCCTTTACTGGTCGGTAAGGTGTTGATGTACATTCTTATTAACTTGTGGTCTCATAAATCACTATTTAATTAATATGAGAGGGGGAAGCTGATTGAATGCCTCAAACTTTTTAAATCATCTTCTTTGCTTTATTTTAGAACTTAAAGGAATCATGTTAGGTGTATAAGAAAAAGGAGAACAAATATGTGATCTCACATATAGGTGGAACATAAGAAACAAGGACAGAAAGGTAAAACACAAAATGAAACTTAAGACTATAGGTGATGTATTGCACCGGATCACAGGACTCTGGGAAAAAGGAAGAGGAAAAGATGTACATCATGTTGGGGTCCTGGTTTTTGATAGTGGAAAAGGACATAAGTTGGGGTTGAGTGTTTCACTGACACCTATCACTGAGGGGTGAAAAATTGTGCCTACATGCTAACAACTATTGTAAACCATTACTCCCCTGCCATAAAATGATGAAATAATATCTGAAAACTTTAAAGGAGTTGAGTTGTGACACACCTAGTTATACACCACATGTTACCACGTGCAAGAGCTTGAGTTCAAGCCTCAGGTCCCCACCAAAAGAGAGAAGCTTCAAGAATGATCAAGCAGTGTTACAATTCTCTCTGTTTGTCTCTCTTTGTCTCCATCCCTTTTCCATTTCAATTTGTCTCTGTTCTATCAAGTAAAAAATGATAAAAATAAAAAAATAAAGGAAATTAAGAAAAATGATCTTAAAAATTGTGTAAATGTGTATTTTTGGGTCTGGTGGAGAGTAAAACAAACCTGTCAATAGGACAGAGATTAAGAGTAGCTATAAAAGTGCTAATATCTAGAAAGAAGACTCCAAAGATGACAGCAAAATACATATGAAGGGGAAAGAATGCCTGAATACATAGTGGGGATACATTCAAAAATTCAAATGATTACATTTGTTTAGTAGTGGTATATTCAGATTGGTCACTGTATAGTGCTCTACTCTGTGACTGTCACTTGGTACGTTAACAGAAAGATCTACCTATTCATGAGAGTGAGAGGTAGCAGAACCTGGGCATCACTATATTACATGCAATGCCAGGTTGGAACTTGAGACCTTATGCTTACCATTCCTATGCCTTAGCCACTTTTCCAACTCCTAGTTTGAACCAGTTACTTGCGGTTTTTTTTTAAAAAAAAAATTATTTATAAAAAGGAAAACACTTGGGAGTTGGGCAGTAGCGCGGCAGGTTAAGCGCACGTGGCGCACATGGCGCAAAGCACAAGGACCGGCATAAGGACCCCAGTTCAAACCCATGACTCCCCACCTGCAGGGGGCTTGCTTCTCCCCCTCTCTGTCTTCCCCTCCTCTTTCCATTTCTCTCTGTCCTATCTAACAACAATGACAACATTAATAACTACAACAACAATAAAAAACAAGGGCAACAAAAGGGACATAAATATAAAAAAATTGAATAAAAAGAAACACTGACAAAAAGCATAGGATAAGAGGGTTACAACTTCACACAATTCCCACCACCATAACTCCATATCCCATCTCTTCCCCCTGATAGCTTTCTTGTTCTTTATCCTTCTGGGAATGTGGACCCAGGGTCATTATAGGGTGCAGAAGGGGGAAGGTCTGGCTTCTGTAATTGCTTTCCCGCTGAACATGGGTGTTGAAAGGTAGATCCATAATCCCAGCCTGTCTCTCTTTCTCTAGTGGGGTGGGGCTTTGGGGAAGTGGGCTTCCAGGACACATTGGTGGGATTGACTGTCCAGGGAAGTCTGGTTGGCATCCTGTTAGCATCTGGAACCTGGTGGCTGGAATAAGAGTTAACATATAGAGCCAAACAAATTGTTGACTAATCATGAACCTAAAGGCTGGAATAGTTCAGATAAAGAGCTGGGGTGGGGAGTCTCTGTTTTGTATATAGTTAGTAGTCCTATTTTAGTTAATTCCAAAGGGCCTATAACTATTCTAGTTTCTTTTTTCTGAGCCTGACATCTAATATGCAGGTGGACCAAGTTATTTTCTGGGGAGATGATGTCATGGCTGGAAAAATATGGGAATTGTGTGTAAGTATTGTTGACTGTAAACCCCATTGATTTGATGTGATCTGGGTCCCATATTCAGCTTAGGAGCCTATGTGACCTCTGGATCCCTGTAGATCTGAGCTTACATTCGGTGGTTATGAGTAGGAATGTTCCAAGCTACCCCAATGTCAGGACTCATCTTCTTCAGGTGAAACATAGAGTATGTTGTTGCATATTTTTAAAGTACGTTATCAGAATTTCCTTTAAAAAATAATTTACTTAATTTGGATAGAAAGAGAGAGAAATCGAGAGGGAAGGGGAGCTAGGAAGTAAAGGATACCCCTTCATTACCGCTTCATTTCTATAGGTAGGCAACAGGAGCTTGAATTTAGGTCCTTGTGCATTGTAACGTATGCATTTTACCTAAGGTGCCAGTACCTGACCACAGAAGTTACCTGTTTCTATTAACAGGCTTATTTATTTATTTATTTTCAATGCTGAGCTTCTCCACTCTGGGCTGACTTTTTAGGCAGAGACAGGACAACAGAGAATGAGAGAGAAAAGGAAAACAGCATAGCACCAAAGCTTAGGCCAATATGGTAGAGATTGGGCTTGAGTACATGCCAAAGCCCATGCACAATCCCGGTGAGCTAATTAACTTAATACTTTATTTATTTGTTTAGGATAAAGACAGAAACTGAGATGGAAGAGGGAGTTAGGGAGATAGAGATGGAGAACTGCTGCAATCCTTCCTAGTTCTTCAAAGCTATTTTATTGACCATTGATGGGCATTTGGATTTTTTACAGGTTGTCAATAAACAAAAAATGCCTGTGTCTTGGAGCCCCGCTTCCCCAGATCCCTGCCCCACTAGGGAAAGAAACAGGTTGGGAAATCAAAAAGGACAGCAGCAACAAATGCTGGAGAGGATGTGGGGACAGAGGAACCCTTTTACATTGCTGGTGGGAATGTAAATTGGTACAGCCTCTGTGGAGAGCATTCTGGAAAACTCTCAGAAGGCTAGACATGGACCTTCCATATGATCCGGTAATTCCTCTCCTGGGCTTATACCCCAAGGACTCCATAACACCCAACCAAAAAGAGATGTGTACTCCTATGTTCATAGCAGCACAATTCATAATAGCTAAAACCTGGAAGCAAACCAGGTACCCAACAACAGATGAGTGGTTGAGAAATCTGTGGTATATATACACAATGGAATACTATGCAGCTATCAAGAACAATGAACCCACCTTCTCTGACCCATCTTGGACAGAGCTAGAAGGAATTATGTTAAGTGAACTAAGTCAGAAAGATAAAGATGAGTATGGGATGATCCCACTCATCAACAGAAGTTGAGTAAGAAGATCTGAAAGGGAAACTAAAAGCAGGACCTGATCAAATTGTAAGTAGGGCACCAAAGTAAAAACCCTGTGGTGAGGGGTAGACATGCAGCTTCCTGGGGCAGTGGGGGGTGGGAGTGGGTGGGAGGGATGGGTCACAGTCTTTTGGTGGTGGGAATGGTGTTTATGTACATTCCTAGCAAAATGTAGACATATAAATCAGTAGTTAATTAATATGAGAGGGGGAAAATTAATTGTATGTGTCTAATTTTTTCAAAACACAAACTGAATCTTTTTAATATATAGGCTGTGTATTTGATATGCGGACTCTCTCAAAAGCCTAGACCCAGTTGATTAGAAGCATCCAATAGCACAGCTATATACAAGATACTGGATACTGTACAGCAAGCCATAACAAAAGGACTTTTCAAAGTTAACCCAACTAACAAATAATGTGATGATAACATTAACTATTGATTGTCTTTTTGAACCCTAAGACAGCAGGAACCTCACATCTTCACTATAGAACCCCTACTTCCCCCAGTCCTTGAACCTTTGGATAGGGCCCACTTTCCTGTATGCCTCTCCCAATCCATACCAAATAATATTGCATCCGCCGATCACAACCTAACCAACGCAACGATTGCCACCTCAACATGCTTCAGCTCAGACTGTGTCCAGAGACTTCATGTGTGGAATGATAACCCTTCAGCTTCATTACTCGGGTGAGACCTTTCCTTTTATAGTACACTCTAATTTCATCTCAGGTGGCTCACTTTCTAACAAAGTCCCATAACCTAGATATACACCAGTTTCTGTGAGAGAGAGCTTATGTTCACATGTATCCATAAACTACTGCAAAATATATACCTGAAAGCAGAAGTACACTAGAGTTTGCAGTGAGTACCTCCCTAACACTTCCTCTACACTATTCTAAGCTTTGGGTCCATGATTGTTCAACAATTTGTTTGGCTTCGTATGTTAACTCTCTTTTCAATCACCAGGTTCCAGATGCCACCATGATGCTGGCCAGGCTTCCCTGGATTGAAGACCCCAGCAATGTGTCCTGGAGCTCAGCTTCCCCAGAGACCCACCCTACTAGGGAAAGAGAGAGGCAGACTGGGAGTATGGACCGACCAGTCAATGCCCATGTTCAGCAGGGAAGCAAACGCTAGAAGAAGAAGAAGCGGGGAAGCAATTACAGAAGCCAGACCTTATACCTTCTGCAACCCTCAATGACCCTGGGTCCATGCTCCCCGAGGGATAGAGAAGGGTAAAGCTATCAGGGGAGGGGGTGGGTTATGGATATTGGGTGGTGGGAATTGTGTGGAGTTGTACCCCTCCTACCTTATGGTTTTGTTAATTAATCCTTTCTTTAATAAAAAAAAAAAAAAGAAAAGAAATAGTTTGGGAGTATGGATCCACCTGCCAATGCCCATGTTCAGCAGAGAAGCAATTACAGAAGCCAGACCTTCCACCCTCTGCATCCCACAATGATCCTGGGTCCATACTCCCAGAGGGATAAAGAATAGGAAAGCTGAGAGGGCGGAGCCAAGATGGTGATTGGAAAGTAGCAGCACCCATGGGCTCTGACATCAACTGCTAGAAAGCCTTGAAATCCTGGCCTTCAGCAGGAGAAGCAAGGACGCATCCTAAACGTGGATGAGGGAGGTGACTATAATTCAATTTGGGTTAAAAATTAGAGCAAAAAGAAAGGAAATTTCTTGATTATTTCTCTCAGTTCCCCTCTCTCCATAACCAGACCCCAAGGGTAGGGAGCTGCTGCTAGCAGGCTCCCCATTTAGCTCCTTTCTTTCCCAAGATTCCTGGCCCATCGGGGTGCCATTAAACCCTGCTTCCAAATTTCTAGGCTATTTTTGTTTTTCCTCTGAGTAAGGGACTTAGACACATTCAAGTGACAATTAGCTAATCAAGCAAGCCTCACCCAGCCTGGGAAAGACTGCTTGAAAGTTTTTTTTTTTTCTCATTTGTTTTGTTTTGTGTTTTCTTTCTCAATCAGCTGTCTAGACTCAATGAACATAGGATAACTGGGAGTTGTCCAAGCTGCAGACCCACTGCTTGGGTTTTTTACTCTGTTCTATTTTACAAATAATATTATATATACATGCATATTCCTTTCTTCCCCTCCCTCAGGTTGACCAAAATTAACTCTTAGTATACTTTCCATTGCTAGGTGACAAGAATTATCACTTACTGTGAGAGAAACTTGTCTCACTTTTCATACCTCCTCTATCTACTATCGCCCTTCTGCCACCTCCAAGCCAATTCAAAAAAAAAAATACAATTCTCCTTTCACTGCTTTTTTTTTCTGTTTCCTTCTTTTCTATTTTATTTTCTCTCCCTTTTCCCCCTGTCTTCCTTTATCCCTTCCTCCTCCCTCTGCCTTCTGAATTCACTGATACTTATTTGTGTACTATTTCAGGGAAGAAGTCTGACTCAGAGTGGACTCTCTTTGTGTGTGTCTCTGATCTACTTCCCCTTCCCCTCTTGCTACTCCTAGAGTCTACAGTGGACAGTAGATTTGCATAATTGTCTATTCCTGATATCTCTTTTTTCTTTTCTCTTTCTTTAACATTTAGATTTGGTTGCTATTTTTTCTTGAACTGGAGACATTGTGGGACCAACTGGTAATGGTTAAACTGCTTCATTCATTGCTTTAGTTACTATTGTAATTTCTGAGGGTGGTGATTGCATTTTTCATAAAGGTATTTAGTGTAGTGTGGCTTGTACATAAAACAAAACAACTGAGGAACAACGGAACATAAATTAAAAAACACATTAAAAATGGGTAGATCAAGAGCAAATAAAACTACTAATACAATGAATGAAGACAAGAGACTAGAAGAAACTACAAATCAGCCAGAAGTAACCATAGATAAGAAAAGCATGTAAGCAATAATGAATTTATTAATCACAGAAATGAAAACAACTTTGGAGGAAAGGAATAGCAGTATTAGGGAAACAACAGATGAGACCCTCAAGGAAAATACTATCTTGAGGCAATTAGAGAACTGAAAGCTGAAATCGCTGTAAAGAAGAAAGCAGCAGAGGGAAGGGAAAGCAGACTAGCAGCAGAAAACAGAATTAGTCAGACAGAGGATGAGCTAGAGAAAACTAAGAAAGAGGTGAAAGAGCTAAAAAAGAGATTGAGAGACACTGAAAACAACAGCAGAGACATATGGGATGATCTCAAAAGAAGTAACATTCGTATAATTGGCCTGCCAGAGGAAGAAAGAGAGGAAGGGGAAACAAGCATGCTAAAGGAAATTATAGAAGAAAACTTCCCAGACCTGAACAACAGAAAGGACATTAAGATCCAAGAGGTTCAGAGTCCCAAACAGAATAAACCCAGACCTGAAGACACCAAGACACATCATAGTCACAATGAAAAGAAGGAAGGATAAAGAAAGGATCCTAAAGGCTGCAAGAGAAAAAACAAAAAAACACATACAGGGGAAAACCCATAAGTCTATCAGCAGACTTCTCCACCCAAACTCTAAAGGCCAGAAGAGAATGACAAGATATCTATCGACAACGCAACGATTGCCACCTCAACATGCTTCAGCTCAGACTGTGTCCAGAGACTTCACGTGTGGAATGATAACCCTTCAGCTTCATTACTCGGGTGAGACCTTTCCTTTTATAGTACACTCTAATTTCATCTCAGGTAGTTCACTTTCTAACAAAGTCCCATAACCTAGATATACACCAGTTTCTGTGAGAGAGAGCTTATGTTCACATGTATCCATAAACTACTGCAAAATATATACCTGAAAGCAGAAGTACACTAGAGTTTGCAGTGAGTACCTCCCTAACACTTCCTCTACACTATTCCAAGCTTGGGATCCATGATTGCTCAACAATTTGTTTGGCTTCGTATGTTAACTCTCTTTTCAATCACCAGGTTCCAGATGCCACCATGATGCTGGCCAGGCTTCCCTGGATTGAAGACCCAACCAATGTGTCCTGGAGCACAGCTTCCCCAGAGACACACCTTACTAGGGAAAGAGAGAGGCAGACTGGGAGTATGGACCAACCAGTCAACGCCCATGTTCAGCGGGGAAGCAATTATAGAAGCCAGACCTTCTACCTTCTGCAACCCTCAACGACCCTGGGTCCATGCTCCCAGAGGGCAAGAGAATGGGAAAGCTATCATGGGAGGGGGTGGGTTATGGAGATTGGGTGGTGGGAATTGTGTGGAGTTGTACCCCTCCTACCTTATGTTTTTGTTCATTAATCCTTTCTTAAATAAGAAATTAAAAAAAAAAAAAGAAAAAAAGAGATATCTATCGAGCCCTGAATGAAAAAGGGTTTCAACCAAGGATAATATATCCCACTAGACTTTCATTCAAATTAGATGGAGTCATCAAAAACTTCTCAGAGAAACAACAGTTAAAGGAAGCAACCATCACCAAACTGGCCCTGAAAGAGGTTCTAAAAGACCTCTTATAAACAAGAACATCACTATATTACTTGCAACATATCAAATGAAAACTTGTTGAACAATGGCACTACAACACATTAAATCCATAATATCAGTAAATGTCAATGGCTTAAACTCACCCATCAAAAGGCACAGAGTGGGAGGATGGATCAGAAAATATAACCCAACCATATACTGCTTGCAAGAATCCCACTTGGCCCAAAAGATAAACACAGACTCAAAGTGAAAGGATGGAAAACTATCCTGCAGGCTAATGGACTAGAAAAAAAGGCAGGAACAGCCATTCTCATCTCTGACACAATAGATTTTAAATTAAATGAAGTAATAAAAGATAGGCAAGGTCATTACATAATGACTAAAGGATCAATCAGCCAAGAAGATATAAAAATTATTGACATCTAAGCACCCAATGAGGGACCACCTAAATACATCAAGCACCTTCTCAAAGAACTTCAAAAATACATCAATAATAATACAATAACAGTGTGAGACTTTAACACTCCATTCTCACACTTAGACAGATCAACAAAACACAGAATCAACAAAGAAACAAGAGAATTAAATGAAGAGATGGACAGACTAGACATCTTGGACATTTTCAGAGCTCTTCACCCCAAAAAATTGGAATACACATTCTTTTCAAATCCATACAACCATACTCAAGGATAGACCACATGTTAGGACACAAAGACAGCATCAATAAATTGAAGAGCATCAAAATCATCCCAAGTACCTTCTCAGACCACAGTGGAGTAAAACTAACATTTAACAACAAACAGAAAATTATTAAAAGTCACAGAATTTGGAAACTAAACAACAACTGCTTAAGAACCACTGGGTCAGAGAGACTCAAGCAGGAAATACAAATGTTCCTGGAAACAATTGAAAATGAAGACACAAGCTATCAAAAACTTGGGACACAGCTAAAGCAGTACTGAGAGGGAAACTCAGAGCCATACAATCACATATTAAACAGCAAGAAAAAATCCAAATAAACAACCTTACTGCACACCTTAAGGACTTAGAGGAAGAGGAATAAAGGAATCCTAAAGCAACCAGAAGGACAGAAATCACTAAAATTAGAGCAGAACTAAACAACATCAAAAATAAGAGAACCATACAGAAGATCAATGAAGCCAAATGTTGGTTCTTTTGAAAAATTAAACAAGGTTGACAAACCCCTAGCCAGACTCACTAAACAAAAAAGGGAGAAGACTCAAATTCATAGAATTGTAAACGATAGAGGAGATATCACAACTGACACCACAGAAATCCAGAAAATTATGCGAGACTTCTATGAAGAACTATACGCCACCAAGCTAGAAAATCTGGAAGAAACGGAAGAATTCCTAGAAGCATATGCCCTTCCAAAACTGAACCAAGAAGAACTAAAAAACCTAAATGCACCAGTCACAGACAAAGAAATCGAAACTGTTATTAAGAATCTCCCCAATAACAAAAGTCCTGGACCAGATGGCTTCACAAACGAATTCTACAAAATCTTCAGGAAACAGTTAATACCCATACTTCTAAAGCTTTTCCATAAGATCAAGAAACAGGGACACTCCCTTCCACCTTCTATGAAGCCAACATCACTCTGATACCAAAAGCAGATAGAGACACACACAAAAAGGAAAACTACAGACAAATATCTCTGATGAACATAGATGCCAAAATATTAAACAAGATCTTGGCCAACCAGATACAGCAGCATATCAAAAAGATAGTTCATGATGACCAAGTGGGATTCATCCAAGGAATGCAAGGCTGATTCAACATCCATAAGTCTATCAATGTCATTCACCACATCAATAAAATCAAAGCCAAAAACCACATAATTATCTCAATAAATGCAGAGAAAGCCTTTGACAAAATCCAACACCCATTCATGCTCAAAACTCTACAAAAAATGGGAATAGACGGGAAATTCCTCAAGATAGTGGAATCCATATATAGCAAACCAACAGCCAACATCATACTCAATGGACAGAAGTTGAAAGCATTTCCTCTCAGATCAGTGACTAGACAGGGCTGCCCTCTATCACCATTACTCTTCAACATTGGATTGGAAGTTCTTGCCATAGCAATCAGGCAAGAGAAAGAAATCAAAGGAATACAGATTGGAAAGGAAGAAGTAAAACTCTCACTATTTGCAGATGACATGATAGTATACGTAGAAATAACCTAAAGAATCCAGTAGAAAATTACTGGAAGTTATTAGGCAATATAGCAAGGTGTCAGGCTACAAAATCAATGTACAAAAATCAGAGGCATTTCTCTATGCAAACACTAAAACTGAAGAAGAAGACATCCAGAAATCACTCCCATTCACTGTTGCAACAAAATCAATAAAATACCTAGGAGTAAAGCTGATCAAAGAAGTGAAAGACTTGTATATTGAAAACTATGAGTCACTCTTCAAGGAAATAGAAACTAATACCAAGAAATGGAAAGACATACCATGCTCATGGATCGGAAGAATAAATATCATCAAAATGAATAGTCTCCCCAGAGCCATATACAAATTTAATGTGATACCCATCAAATTCCACCAAGCTTCTTTAAGAAAATAGAACAAAAACTACATTCATTTATCTGGAACCTGAAAACACCTAGAATTGCCAAAACCATCTTGAGGAAAAGAAACAGAAATGGAGGCATCACACTCCCAGATCTCAAATTATATTATAATGCCATCATCATCAAAACAGCCTGGTACTGGAACAAAAATAGGCACACAGACCAGTGGAACAGAATTGAAAGCCCAGATCTAAACCCCAACACCTATGGACATCTAATCTTTGATAAGGGGGCCCAAAGTATTAAATGGAGAAAGGAGGCTCTCTTCAATAAATGGTGCTGGGAAAACTGGGTTATAACATGCAGAAGAATGAAATTGAACCACTTTATCTCACCAGAAACATAAATCAACTCCAAATGGATCAAAGATTTGGATGTCAGACCGGAAACTATCAAATACTTAGGGGAAAACATTGATGAAACACTTTCCCACCTAAACCTCAAGGACATCTTTGATGAAACAATCTGCATCATTCAAACCTGGCAACTGTACGGCCTAGGCAGTTTTATGCTTTCTCTCAAACATATGAAATTATAAATTAGGGGGAGTATATACAATCTGGCACCCTTTTTGATGGTGCCTTTTCTCTGAGGAATATTATCTCTGGACAGCTTACAACATAGCTAATTAGCAATGTCTGATGTATATCCCCAGAGACAAATGCAAGGTAACTGAGGTTGTTTCTCTGTGCAGTCCAGTTTCATACTACTCTCTCTTGTTACTCATAAGATTCTCCCTGGCATAAAGCTAAGTCCTTCTGTTTGGAAAATAACACAGTTCAAAATTGCCTTCCTTCATCTTCATATTAGAGGCAGAATGCCGATCTCCAGTACTTGTGATCATGTGTGAATTCATCTGAGAAGCTATCATCTTGTTTAAGAAAAACTCCTGGATAAACCAACTTAGGTAAAAATCAGAGTTTGCTCTCATTTCATATAGCCTGTTTCTTGATTCTAAATATCCAAGCTTCAACTCTTAGCACTATATGAACTGTCTTAACTTGGAAGTGAGATAGGAAAATAGCTTAGAACATGGCGATAAACAAATTTGGGTGGAAAGAACTAATTTCTTAGTAAACTAATGGTAAACTAATTTGGTAAACTAATTTGGGTGGAAAGAAAAATGCTCTCTTTATTGTTTTAGGAATTGTCAAATTTATTTTCAGTTGAAGTTGTGCTTGAAACAAAATAGTTATAGTGATTTTAATAGTGATACTTGGCAAAAGGGACATACTATAGAAATTTACCAAATAAAATACCTAAATTCAATTGATTATTTTAGAAGAAAATTCTATTAGATATTTAATTTATTGCAGTATGTTTGTAATTACAGTATGAAATAGAAAATATATTAATATATTTAGCTGTAATATAATCTACTCTAGTAATAGAACAATACTGTATTGTGAATATTTGAATATAAACATATTTGACTATTTGCTTTCATTTTCTCCCTTTGCCTCATTATTCTCTGTGAAATTAATATTTGCTCTCTAAGGAAAACTTATTTCCATAGTTTAGGTTAAATGCTACATAAAGGTAGAGAAAATTTTAAAATATGTATTAAATGTTAAACTATCAATAAGTTTCATATTTTGAAAATTGTATCAATGAAGTTTTTAATATATTCTTTTTAGTTATTTAATAGCGGTTGACAAAATTGTCGTATCAAGGCAGTGCAATTTCATACAATTCACACCACCAGAGTTCTATATCCCCTCCTCCTCCATTGGAAATTTCCCTGTTCTTTATCCCTCTGGGAGTATGGACCAAAATTCTTTATGAGATGCAGGAGGTGGGAGGTCTGGCTTCTGTAATTGCTTCTCCACTGACATGGGCATTGGCAGGTGAATCCATACCCCCAGCCTGTTTCTATCTTTCCATAGTTGTGTAGGACTCTGGGTAGGTTGGGTTCCAGGGCATATTGGTGAGGTCGTCTGTCCAGGGTAGTCTGGTTGGCATCATTTTAGCATCTGGAACCTGGTGGCTGAAAAAAGAGTGAACATATAGAGCCAAACGAATTGTTGACTAATCGTGAACCTAAAGGCTAGAATAGTTCAGATGAAGAGTTGGTGGCTCTCTGTTTTGTATATGGTTAGTAGTCCTATTTTAGTTATATTCCAAAGGGCCCATGACTATATTAGTTTTTTTTTTTTTTTTCCTGAGCCTGACATCTGATACATAGGCGGATCCATGTTATTGTCTGGGGAGTTGATGTCATGGCTGGAAAAAGGACCAGAAAGCTGTATCAGGAAAGAGAATAGCTTCCAAATATGGGAAAGTTGTATAAATATTGTTGACTATAAACTCCATAGATTTTATCTGACATGGGCCTCATATTCAGCTTAGGAACCTATGTGACCTCTGGATCCTTGTAGATCTGAGCTCACATTCGGTGGTCATGAGTAGGAACAATCTAGGAACATTCTACACTATACTCATTTTAGGACCAGTCTTTCTTGAGTGGCAGAGTATGTTGACCCAGCCTTTCTCCAGAGAGTGGGGCCAGTTTCTACCACTGTTGTTCTACACTGAGGGCAATGTACTGTAGGCCAACAAGAGGGTTTGTGATGTTGTTCCTAATGGAGATGATCAATGATAGTGGAGAGAGGGATCTACTAGAGGTCCAGACCCATCATATCTATATGGGAATCCTAGGATTTCCTGACTAGGACCCCACATGATGGGGTTGCCTCGTAGTGATCAAAAGGGCCATCATTAAATGTATTATTCTCTTGACCTTATCCAGCTTTTGTAGTCCTTACTTTATATGACATGGTTAGACTTAAAGTGATTGAGGAAAGGGAAATAAGGAGTAGGTGAGGAGGATATCTAGGTCTAAGTAGAAGATATTTGATTAAGTACCTTGTGGTTTCTATTTTAGGTCTTCTTACTTGTTTGCTGCACTAGTTGAGTCACTGTAGACTATTGTGCACTTTTACTTTAAGGTATGTATATTCCTCCAACTTGTGGATACATCGCACGTGTGCCCTATCTCATGGGCCCTGGCCTATATCTAGGTTGTGTGACTTTGTTAGGAAGCGTGCCACCTGAAATGGAACTAAGGAGTCCTATGAGCTAGGAAAGGTCTCACCAGAGTATTGGAGCTGGAGAGTTGGCATTCCATGCCTAGTGTCTCTGGACACAGTCTGAAGTAGAATATGTAGAGGTAGCACTGATTGCATTGATTTGGTGGAAATCAGTTTATGCAGTATCAAATGGTATAGTTCCAGAAAAGAATGAAGGAGAATGAGCAAAGTCCCAGAAGTTTCATAATGGGGATAAGTATGGGCTTATAGAGAACATGAAAGATTTCTTGCTCTCTTAAGTTTAAGAAGGAAATATATAGGTATTATTATAACGAAGTTATCTGTAAACTTGATTTACTCTGAAAATCCCATGGTTAGGATTTACTATACTATACAAGACATTACCATGGTTTGTGTGATTTAATGGTGTTTACAAATAACTGTATCTTAGATACTGATAAGACTGGTTACTTCTGGTCTCCTTGGTCTAAGATATAGGTGATTGAATAACCCAAAAAGCTATTATTAGAAATGCATTAACAATTTAAGCCCAATGTTAAAATTCTATCAGTTTACTCATTGGAAACCTTAAGTGCTTAGGTTGAAGGAATATATACTCAGAACTGAAGTCTATGTATTAAAAAGCTCTAGACATTCAATCTATTTTCCCCTTTCATATTGATTAATGGTTTAAAGACTATAAGTTAAAAGGAATATATATTAATACCATTACCACCACCAAAGGTCTACCTACACCTTTGTCCCTACCCACACCTTTCTACAGTGGAGCTACAAACTACACTTCCCATCCTGATCTCCCCAGAAATTTTTATTTTGGTGCAATACACCAAACTTGATCAAATTCTGCTTTGCATTTTCCTTCCTGTTCTTTCTCAACTTCTTTTTATGAGTGGGATCATCTCATACTCATAATTTTTTTGGTGTGTGGCTTATCTCACTTAATATAATTCCTTCTAGTTCCATCCGAGATGGATTCATAATTATTCTTAATAGCTGATTAGTATTCCATTGTGTATATATACCACAACTGTCTCAGCCACTTATTTGTTGTTGGTTACCTGGTAGGTAGTTCTAGGTAGTTTCCTATGAACATAGATGTACACATATCTTTTTGGATGGGTGTGTTTGACTCCTTAGGATATATCCCTAGTAGAAGAATTAATGAGTTCTAGGAAAGTCCATTTCTAGCCTTGTGAGGGTTTTCCAGACTGCTCTCAAAAGGGACTGGACCAATTTATGTTCTTACCAGCAGTGCAGGAGGGTTCCTTTCCCCCACAACCTCTCCAGCATTTGCTGTTGCTGTCGTTTCTTGTGTATGACATTCTCACAGAGGTGAGGTGATATCTTATTGTTGTCTTTATTTCCATTTCTCTGACAATCAGTGACTTGGAGTGATTTTTCCGTATCTGCTGGAATTTTGCATCTCTTTTGTAGTGAATATTCTGTTCCTATCATCTCACCACTTCTGGATCAGATTATTTGCTTTTTCACTGCTAAGTTTGGTGAGGTCTTTATATATTTGGTTATTATTATTATTATATTTGGTTATTATTATTATTATCTTCTCTGATGTATGGTGTGTAAAGATCTTTCCCATTCTGTGAGGAATCTCTTTGTTTAGGTTGTGGTTTCTTTTGCTGTGCAGAAGCTTTTCAATTTGATGTTGTCCCATTGGTTTATTTTTGTTTTAGTCTTCCTTGCAATTGGTTCTGTATCATCAAAGGTGGTCTTGAGATTTAGATGGGAAAAAATTCCACCAATATTTTCTTCAATGAAGTTTTTTCTCAGTTTAATGTTAAAGAGATTATTATTCTTCAACTGAGTATAAATACCAATTTTAAGAGAAGCACAGTAAGGTAGAGACAAGCTGATTCAAATGTTAAGTTAATTGCATTAGGCAGTGACAATGTCTGGAACTGCATTGGTGTGATGTGTAATGTACCTGGTGTACTCATAAAACCTTACTTTTTTATGGCTACAGTAATTTATTTTATTTTATTT